>NC_057863.1:6343469-7083469 GCF_019393635.1 Dromiciops gliroides | reverse complement strand
CAGCCATGCTCAGCCTCAGTTTTCCCCTGTAAAGTGGAAATAATAGTTAGAATATCTGCCTGCTCAAAAGACATAATAGATGGAAAGTCCCATTCAAACCTTCACCTTTACAGACCCTGAAAAGATGCGGATGATTATAGAAGCAAGTCTACTGTAAAGGGAAATGAGCATGTGATCTCCCCAGATGGTTTGAAAAGGTCATAACCTTGGTAAAGAGGAACAGCTTGGAGACAAGGTAAAACTGATGGAGGGAATCAGGTTCAAGAAAAAGCAGAGCTTCTTTAAAGATTAAAACTGGCTAAAATGGACCAATCCCTGAACAACCTTCATAGTCACAGTCATTGATAAAGAAGTGGAGAAGTGGTTGCCAGCTGGTGCTTTTTAAAAACCACAACCATCTTTGTCTGAGGAGAACAAGCCACGCAGCCTTTCTCAGTTGCTAGATATGGGTAGCTGTGGTTTCAAAGACCCAGGCTTTATTTTATTTTTTATTTTATTCTTAATTTTTTGCGGAGCAATGAGGGTTAAGTGACTTGCCCAGGGTCACACAGCTAGTAAGTGTCATGTGTCTGAGGCTGGATTTGAACTCAGGTCCTCCTGAAGCCAGGGCCGGAGCTTTATCCACTGTGCCACCTAGCTGATCCCACCTCAGGCTTTATTTTGTCAGAAGTAGAGAAGTCTATACAGATGTGTAATTGTGATTATTTTCCAAAATGTATCTTTTCTGAGAAGAGCGGGTAGCCTAGTGCATAGAAATGTCTGAATGTTTAAAAAATGTGTTTACATATGTATATGTTTATATGTACACACATAAAAATCTATTAAAAATTAAAGATATAGGATGAATAATTTTATGTATCAAATGAAAAACATGTATGCATGTATATATGTTCACAGTGCATGTACACAGATACATACATGTGTATGCATGTGTGTATACAAACATATAACACACAACACACATTCATATGTATGCGTGTGTGTATGCACATAAATACATGTATAGGTATATGCATATACATCCCCACACCCCACATATATATTTATATGCATGTGTATGTTTATGTGTAGGTATGTATATATATATATATATATATATGTATATGCATTTATATGAGAAAATCATTAGAGTTTAAATGGGTTGGAAGAGAATGTCATGGTGATGAAATTAGATCCAAACCATCAAACCACCTTGCGTAGTAAGATTAATGGCTTTTCTAATAGCCCTGTTAAAATAGGAATAACCCATGGCTGTTTAATACTTTATGGCTTCAGAAGTATTTTCTGTTCATTTTCTCCACTGAACCCCCAATAGCCCTGTTAAATAAGGAGCCCAGGTGTGATATGAAGGGCCTGACCTCAGTCACCATGAAGTTATTTTACCTCTAGCATTCTCTGGCCCTAAGCGCTCTTCCTGTGCACACTTTCCACCCCTTCTTGGTGGGTGAGGAATTTGGGAGCAAATTCCATTCTATGTTGGCCTCATCGACGTTCTGATACCTTTGACACGTAGGCAGCCAGGCCCAATGGTGATCTCTTCCTTCCCTATTCATTTGATAGGCCTCATCTTCCCTTTCCCACCCTTCCTGTCGCTCTACTTATTTCTTCTTTCCATATTTACTCATGAAGCTACTTCCTTCTCTCTGTTGGAGGTCTCCCAAAGTCACCACCCATCTGGAAGCTGCCCTAGTAGTGTACGGCCCTCCCTGCCTTCATCTTTTTCAGGACCTGAAGGAATGATAAGCACTGGCTGAGAAGGAGTACCACCTCTCTAGCTGTGGATTGACTTGTTACTTGCAATCCAGCCAAGCCTGGATAGGGCAGTCAGTGAATGTTTTGAAAATGCTTAGACAGAACTGTTGAATAAGATTTGCTCATCTTGGCAGAGAAACTCAAATTTGTGGATTTAAAACATGAAAAATAGAATTTGCTTGTTGAGCTACGTATGGGAGGGTTTCATGGAGAGAGACTCGGAACCAACCAGATCTCCAAGTATCCTTTATGGTGAAATGTTTCCTCATTATCTTGCTTTACATTCATTCATTTATTTATTCATTCATTCACCAAACCTTTATTTAGTTTCTACTACATATAAATCCCTATGCTAGGCTAAGGTGGAAGAGATGCAGACTGAGACAAAAAATAAAAACATAAAAAACCTTTTTTTTACAACCATTATGTGACAAAAAAGAAAGAATAATCTAACCATTTTCCCTGTATTGTCTATAACTCTCAACTATTTTCATGAGTATTAATGATGACAAATTTATGTAATGGAAGTGAGTTAGGACTGTATCCCATACATGAGGTATCAATTGGGCATAGACATGGAGGCCTGGACTCAAATTTCATGCTAAAGGAACAGCAAGTAAGTGAGTTTGATTGAAACAGCAAATGAGTGAAAGGGAGTAATATGAAAAGATTGGGAGGGTGGATGAGAGCATAGCCTGTGAAGGGCTTAAAAGGTGAGCCGATGATTTGGTGCTTTATCCTCGAAGTATGTGATTATTCTTATAATCACTGCACAAAGATATCAGAGGCATATTGCTCAGCAGTTAGTAATATCATGGCCACTCTTAAAAAAATCATTTTTAGGGGGCAGCTAGGTGGCGCAGTGGATAGAGCACCAGCCCTGGATTCAGGAGGTCCTGAGTTCAAATCTGGCCTCAGACCCTTGACACTTAGTAGCTGTGTGACCTTGGGCAAGTCACTTAACCCTCATTGCCCCACAAAAAAGAAAAAAGAAAGAAAGAAAGAAAGAATTTATATATGTACTCAGATAGATGGCTAGCCTATAGAGACAGACATGTATGCTACTCTTCTCTTGCATATCCCTTTAGAAACCATTCAGAATTGGGGCAGCTAATTGGCACAGTGAATAAAGCACCAGTCCTGGATTCAGGAGGACCTGAGTTCAAATCCAGCCTCAGACCCTAAGGCAAATCACTTAACTCTCATTGCCCCGAAAAAAACAAAAACAAACAAACAAAAAAACCAACAGAATCTGGATCTTTCCTATCTTAAAGCCTTCTAATCCCTTTTTCTCTTCCTTGTACTCTTTGATCCAGTGACTTTGGCCTCCTAGTTGTCCACCACACAATATTCTATCTCCCAACTACAGGCATTTTCTTAGGCTTTTTCCCTGCTTTGCATGCTGTGTCTCCTCATCTCCACCTTCTAGATCCCTTCAAATCAGCTCAAATTGCATCATCTTCAGGAAGCTTTTCCCAATTTCCCTCTGCTGATTTTCTCAAATTTGCTTCATTGATATCCCACATGGACCCAGCTATTTACATAATGCCTCCCTCACTAGAATTTCTTCTCCTTGAGGACAAGACTATTTTTTCCCTTTTATTTTGTTGCCAGGACTTAGAGCCATGCCTGGCACATGGGCAAACATTTAATAAATGTTCCTTGTTAGACTCAGTCACTCACTTAGAATCTTGTTCCTTCCAGCCTCACCTGCTCTTTGTTGATATGGTCAAGATGCTCATTCCATTTTCTGTTTTATCCATTGTCACATTCCTTTCCTCTAGCAGCATCTCTGCCACTGGTGGAATGGTAGACCCAGGACTTAGAACTCAACTACCATTGATGGGTAACACATTTGTCCTAAAATTTTTCTAGATTCTCCTTATTGTTTTCTCTGCTCTTTGTCTGGTTCCATCCTTAGATGTGTGAGAAAAGATTTTGGGTACTTATGGCTCGTGGCAATTTTTCTCAAAATTTGCTTTTTTCTTCTATTCCTTCTCATCGTTTCATGAGTATCTATAGCTTCATGATCTTCCACCATTTTCCTCTGCAGGATGTTAAAAGGTGTTTTCATTTTCAGTTGGCAAGATGTTATTTGCTGCCTGAGATGGTTCCTAGGGTCTTTTGGTCTGTTCCTTTTGGTGACTGATTTATGTTAATTTTCTTTAGCAAATGGTGCTAGCCACTGTCATTATTATTAGCTATGCCATTGTCCTTAGATAATCATGAATAAAATAACAATTACATCATTTCACTTCTATTACAGCCCCTGGCACATGATAGGAACTTAATAAATGCTTGTTGACTTCTTTGTCCAATCTCTATTTTCAGAGTCTACCAGCTTTCCAATATTCAGGCAAAACCAAAAACCAAGTTAGATGTAGAAAAGGTAAACTTTTTTTTTCTTTTTCTGGAAAATCCCAATATGCACAAACTCTGCTTCTTAAATAATGGATAATTATGGTTGGGAGAGAATTCTCTAATGCTTTTTTCATAGGCGCACATTGCTTTTCATCAAGTCCTCTTCCTTCCTGTGTCTTTGTACATTTGATAAGCAGAACAGACCAAAAGAAGTCTTTGAAATTTGGGGTCCAGCTGTAGTGTTGTCAGTGAGGGTAGAAGCCTTCCTCACTTGGTAGTGTTTATCCATTGTTTGGCTTTGTGCCTTCAGTCCGATATGAGCTATCAGGTAGGTTGCTGCCCTTTCCTTTCTTGCCATGCCTTTCTCCTTCAGTAATGTGTCAGCGTCATTTCTCTTCATCACTGTGAGCTCTCCTGCAAATTGCATTTCTCCTTTGACAAAATCGTCCAGATAGTTTAGAAATAGGGCATTTAGCTTTTCTTATTCTTTGAAGGGAGAATTGGGGATTCTGAAATTCTTGTGAGAATTATCCTGGACATGAAAAAAAGAAACACTATATTTCAATAGCTTAGACATTGATCAGAAAGGGGCCCTTTGTTTCTTCTGTAAAGTTTAAATTACTAGGGCCATGTTTTTGTTTGTTTTGTTTTCTGTTCTGCTTTTTTTTTTTCCTACCTCAATGATAAATACAGGTCATAAGAGAAGATAGAAGAAAAATGGGCAAAAATTCAGAGTATTGTCAGCCTAATTTGCGAAGTTAAGAACCAGAGTCTAAGAAAAACAACCTTGGCCTAATGGGAAGTGATGCATAGAGGGCTGGACTTGGAGTCGTTTAGCCAGGATTGTCATCCTTTGTCACTAACTAGCTGTGAATGAAGTTACTTACTTCACCTTTTCAGGTGTCAGCTCTTCCCTCTCTGCCCATTCTCCAATTATACGTTGCTTTGACATATAACTTTATCATTTTACTCTGGGATCTCAGATGGTAGGTAGCATTTTACATATCTTTGCACTTCTGAAACAGTGAATTGGCTCCTAGATACCCAAGAGAGAATGAGCTTCTTTGTTTCCTTATTAGGGAGTTGGGTGGTGCAGTGGATTGAATGCTGGGCCTGGGGTCAGGAAGACCTGAGTTCAAATTGGGTCTCAGACACTTATTGGCTCTGTGATCCAGGACAAGTCACGGAATCCTCTTTTCCTCAGTTTCCTCATTTGTAAAATGAGCTGGAGAAAGAAATGATAAATCACTCCCGTAGCTTTGCTAAGAAAATCCCCAAATGGGGTCACAGAGAATCAGATATGGTTGAAATGAATGAATAACAACAACAACATTTCATATAGGAAGAGGATTAATGCTGGAACGTCTGGCTTTGCCCTTTTCTTCGTGGAGTCCTCTAATAAAAAATAGCCGGAAGAACCGTCTAGTCCCCAGAGCGACTCCCCTCTCACCAGCGGTGCTTGGGGACCTGCTTGGTTCAGGCTCTGCTGGCTTCTGAAGTCTGCCTGTGGCTTATGTATCTGTGTTAGCTTCAGCAGCACTGGAGCCCTGGGGGGATTCTCTCCTTGTCATCTGGCAGGTCTCCTTTTGGATAGTGAGCATTGCAGATTTGTCTTAATTTTAGCCCAACTTAAACATTAGTAGGCAGGCAGATGTGGCACCGGAAACAGCGCTCTGTGGCCCAATAGCAGTTACTTGCAGACCAGGAAGACGGGGTCTGGGATCTGAGTTCTGCTGTGGCACCTCACTAGGTCTCAGAGACTGACCAACTCATCTTGGCTTCCTGAGCCAAAGTGTCTTCATGTATCAAACAGTGGCAAGAACACTTATAATTCTTAACTTCTGAGAGAGATCTCAAAGGCCATCTAACCCAGCCCCCTCCTTTTATAAGTGAGGAAACTGAGGTTGGAGGAGTGTGAGTGACTTGTCCAAGGTGATACAGGCACAGTCCCAGAGGCAAGAACAGAGGTCCTCCGATTTAAGATCCAGTATTTTTCCCAGGGTACTTTGCTCACAGGATGGCTGTGAGAAGGTACTTGGTATACTTTTTTTTTGTTGAGGCAATTGGGGTTAAGTGACTTGCCCAGGGTCACACAGCTAGTAAGTGTCAAGTGTCTGAGGCTGGATTTGAACTCAGGTCCTCCTGAGTCCAGGGCCAGTGCTCTATCCACTGTGCCACCTAGCTGCCCCCGTGGTATACTTTTAAAGGGCCCCTTATTTACTTCTGTTAGCATGGATAAATGAAACGTGGCTTTCTGTGGACCTTCTGCTTGTTAGGGGATGTGATGATTATTAAATAACAGAGGCAAAAGGGCCTGGAGGTTCAGAGTATGAATGGCCATGCCTGTAGCATGGGCTCCAATGAAATCCTGTGTAGGAGGCTCTTTGCCAATGGCAAAGGCTGTAGGAATGTCAGTTTTTATTGTTATCTCATCTTCTCATAGCTTTTGATGGCAATGAATTGGGGACCAGTTCTGAGCCTACTCTTATTCAGTGTTTTACAGGCTGAAGAAACAAATACCTTTCATCAATAGTATTGTTGTTGTTACTACTGCTCCCCAGTCTGGGATCTGGGATCTTGGGGGTGCTCTGCCTCCGCCTTGAGGCAGGGGACAAAAGGGATGGAATTCAGGTGCCTTTAGTAGGGAGAGAGCTTTCCACAGGGAGCTACCTTGGTCACATATGTACCTGCTGGACCTGCTGAGTAAAGTCTGCATGGTTGTTTAAACATCAGCCATGAAGGTGTATGGGTTAGCTCCAGGCTTGTGCTTCTCATTAAGGAATGGCGGCTGTTACCAAAGGTGGCTCAATTCTCAGCAGGTGGTCCTTGTGGAGGGGGGACAAGCAGCAGCAGGGCAGACTAGCAGGGGATAGAACGGCTTATTCTGAGCTGGACAGCAGCAGAGTCCACCAGAGAAGAGCAAGGAGCTGTGGGGTTGGGGACCAACCACAAATCTACCTGGACTAATGCACCCAATGTCCTTGTTTTTCAGTGACCTTGACCTAGGAGTGTGTGTGTGTGTGTGTGTGTGTGTGTGTATGTGTGTGTGTGTGTGTGTGTGTGTGTGTGTGAGGAAGGGTAGAACTGTGCATGTTGGGGTCCTGAGAATTTCTTGGGTTTTCCCTTGAAGTTTCCCGTGCTTTTCTTCCTCTATCACACCCTTAAGTAAAAAGCCATTGTGCTCGGTGCCATCCTATTTGGTTGGTACAGAATGCATGAGGTGGCGTCATAAGCTGCACGTGCACCCTGCTACTGATGGTAAGGAGCAGTTGATGGATCCCGAGCTGGTCGTCACGTCCATCACGTGAATCTTGATGCGGCCAATCTTTGGCCTCCATCCTCTCCCCAGCTACACTTGGGGTTTGCTCTGGTGCATGATCAGTATTTTACAGTGGGCTCTCTATTGAATTGCAGCCCAGTCCTCTGCAGCTTCGACTTGGCATGGTGGGTGTGCCTGATTGGTCATTTGAGTTCATAAAATGATGGGGCTGGAAAGGACATCAGCTGTCCTCTATTCACAGGGTCAGAGATATCGAACTGAAAGGACCCTCAGAGGTGGTCAAGGCTAATGCCCTTGTCTTACAGAGGAGGACACAGAAGAGACTTGTTTCTGATCATACGGCAAACTCAAGGGTGACCACCAAAGGGGAATCGTCACCCGCTCTGGTCATTGTCCTTCTGTGCCCTGGTGGTGCATGGCTTGCCTTCCCATGCTGTAGCTAGTACTTCCTGTTTTGTTGCTGGATCTGCTTCTCTTATCTCTCCTTGATTGCAGAAGGAGGGCAGAGGCAGGGAAGGGGTGCTTGGTGCCAGAGCCCAGTTTCTACTGTCCGGATTTCCAAGTTCACTTAGGAACTCTGTATGTGGAATAAAGGTTTCCCCTTGTGCAGTAGCGTCAGCCAGGGTCGCCTCCCACTCCCACTCTCTGCAGACAAACAACTATGGGATTTAAGGCTTGAGCTTGGGGTGAGGAAGGATGTTCCCCCTTCTCCTTTGGCAGAACTCTGTGTCCAAATGAAAGGCCTGTGTCCGTGCTTGGCATCTTGCCTTCAGGCCCTGCTCCCAGCTCCATTGTGTCTGTGCCTGGTGCCCAAGGCGGGCATTTACACATCCGCATCGTGTCCGGATCATTAGGTTGAGCTCCTTAGCTTTGTAAATGACTGCAATGTTACTGGCTCTGAACAAATCTCTGAGAAAAATGGCCCGCCTGGGTCCCAGGCAGAAGCTGGAGCAACAGAATCCTCTGCCAAAGATCCCCTCGTCTATCGCTGCCCATGGGTGCCACGGCCACTTTGATGCCACAGCCTTATCACTGTCTCAAGAAAGAGCTGCTCTCCATCCCGGATGCTAAGATTACAAAGCTTTTCTCTACTCGTCTTTTCTTTTAAAATCGGCTTCCCACTCATCTAAAAGCTCTGATGTTCCCAAGCAAGAATCGTTTCATTTAATGTCAGGATGAAGCCAGCTCCTCAGTTCATGAAGTTCAGGGTCTCAGCAGTGATAGGAGAAGGACCAGGAGCTGACTACCCATTCTCAGAAAATAAATTAAAATCTGATAACGGTGCCAATGATGCCCCTAACCATCGTATGAAAATGCTCTTCGTGGGCTTAAGAGATGGTGATTTTTAAACCTGGACCTGGGGTATAGCTCACCATCCATTCCTTAAACAATCAAGCACATTTTTTATATTTATGAGTTATTGTGATATAATATACAGTGGGGCCTAGAGAGCTGGCTTCAGCACTGGAAAGAGCCAGATTCATGTCCTGCTTCTGGCATACATTGAACAGCATGACCCTGGGCAAGTCTTGAGTAATTTAAACTCTCAGAGCCCAAGAGGACTGTATAAGGCCATAAGCTGAAGAACCTATGCCAGTCTACAGATGGAGATAGTTTCAATGCTGGGAGTTTTGTTTACTGATGAAACCTCAAGTCTTGACTCTCTAGAAAGAAAAGAAAGGGCTTTCGCAGGAGGCAGGGTGGCATAGGGGAAAGAGTGCTGGGTTTTGAACGAGAGGACCTGGCTTCAAATCCAGTATCTAAAACTTATTGTGACCTCAGGGAGGTTATTCATCTCTATCGGTGGTGCTCAGCTTCCTCGTCTGTGCAGCGATGGGGGTGGAGCCCATCTTTAAGATTTCTTCCACAGACGCCCCTGCATGTTTGGTTTCTCCCCAGTGTGAGATCTTCTGGTTCACTCTCTTAGCCTGAGATCACATGACTAATCAGGACTGTAAGAGGCAGGCCAGAATTTCCAGGAAAAGAGGAAGTGTACCTCCTCAAAGTTCGCTCTTGACCAAATTGATTTCATGTCCCCAGTGATTATGAAGCAACTACGTTTGTGCAAAAAGATGATTCATTGACAAGTTGTGCCTTCCTTAGGGGTGCAACTATATCTTCATCTCCAGCTGCTCCCCTGGCATTTGCTGAGCATTCATTCATCACTCACTCATTCATTCATTCAGTGAAGAACAGAGTAGTTTGCTAACTGTCCTATTTCTGTGGCTTCCCCACATATCCTTTGGCATCAGCCATGCCAGCTGAGCACTGACTAGGGAGTTAGAAGTCTGAGTCTTCTGGTTCCTGCCTATGTGACCCTAGGCAAGTCACCGCAGAACCTCCTGGATCTTGGTTTCTTCATCTATAAAATGAGAGGGTGGATTAGCTTTGATTTCCCTTCCAGCTCTGGAGCTATTAACTGGAAGGTCTACGGGCATTTCTTCACATTCCATCCCCCTAGATCTCTGAGCAGGCAGGAAGCGTGAGAGAATGAAACCTACAGGACTGAATGCAAAGACAACACTTTTGGGAAGCCCATGTTAGGTCAGCAGCGGGTGCTGCTCAGTGCCCATGGGGAAGAGCAGGAAGAGTTAGTAAGCAGGTCACTTTCCTGGAGGGGATGGCTCGCAGAGGAAAGTGGCACAAGGGCAAATACCCCCAGTGCAAGGGGGGCTGGGGCTGGGGCTGGGATGTTGGCAGACCCAAGTGCAAAGAGAGATGGGCCAGGTGGGCAGCCAAAGGCCCTTGGGGATCCCTCGCTTTCCTCATCGCTGGGTCACAGACCGTGCAAAGGCCTCTGAGGGCAGCCAGCCCAGCTTGCAGCAGAACAAGAGCCCTCTTACCAAGAGCCCCCGCCAAGAGTGATCCAGCCTCTGTTTGAAGACCGCCAGTGAAGGGACGCTCACTACTTCCTTGGGATAGTGTTTCCTACTTTGGAAAAGCTCCAAAAAGGGAAGAAGCCTTTCTTTACTTCAAAGCTGACATGACTTCTTAGTGTTTTCCAGCTTTTGTGAGAATAGAATTTAAGCCATTTTCTGCAAAGTACAATGGACTTGAAATCAGAGGACCTCATTTCAAATCTTGCTGCTGGTTTTCAAGTCTGGGATGTCCTTGGTAAAAGTGCCTCAAAGTCCCGCGGGCTCAGTTTCTGCAACTGTGAAATGGGAAGGTGGCATTAGACGGTATCTGAGGCCCCATTGAACTCCAGAGATGTCATGTTATAAATAGATGAAGGTGGCCCTCATGCCTTTGCCCCACTTCAAGTCTTCCGTTCTCCAGGATGGACATTCTCCATTCCTTTCACCAAACTTCCTATGGCATGATCTCAGGAACCTTCACCATTCTGCTGGTCTTCCCCTGCAACCTCTCCAGCTTATCAGTGCTCTTCAGAACTGAAGCCAGTCCTCTGCTTATGGTTAGAGCAGCACAGAATACCCAGGACAGGCCCCTCCCCAGTTCCTCAATCTGTGGGCACTCTCTCTGTTGAGAGCAACACTGCTCATGTCTCCTTCTGCTCCATAGCCCAGAGCCTTATTGGTGACAGAATCTTAGTATATCAGCCTTTGGAAGAACTAGAACCCAAGCCCTTCATTTGATAAAAGGGGACTGAGGCTGAGGGTGGTGAAGACTTGCTGAAGGTCAGCATCACCCTGTGCTAGGAGCCAAGCCAGGGCTCTGGGCCTATCACTCCCATTAACTTTTGCTCTCCTTCAGGCAGTTGCTGTAGGCTGGCTGGGGCTCTTGGGCAAAGCTATCCATTGTGTCACCTAGCTGCCCCAGAAGCAGCATTTTCTAAGTCAATGAAAGTTTATTCTGTGAAGCACCAAGTTCACTCTGAGGCTTCATGTTTGAGAAAGCCCCTCTTTATGAAAAGGAAGCCAGGAGGAAGAGTGGGTGTGTCTGAAGCTGTGTCAGAGGTCCCCACTCAGGGACCCGGGGTGACAAAGGCCAGAGAGGAGGAGACCTAGTGAGGGAAGTGTTCCACTTTCCACTAGAAGCCGTGCTTGTTGGGAGGTGGAGAGAGAACTGTATTTGGAATAAACAATTCTGAGTCTGGGTTCTACTGCTGGTTCTGAAGAGGTGTGAGACTTTGGCTTCACTTTATGCCTCATCGGGCTCCAATTTCTGCATCTCTAAAAGGGGCAGTAGTTGTATAAATTGATGTGATTCTAGGAGGACCCTGAAGAATCTTTTTGTAGAAGAGAAACTAAGCTTGTTCCCCTTAGTCCTAGAAGGCAGACAGAGAAGCAATGGGGTCAGGGATGGGAGGGAAGACAAGCAGGGAGAAAGCTTAGAGAGGCAGATAGGAGGATCCAAAGTACAATTGACAGTGTTAGGAGCTGATGAATCCCAAGTGCCCCGGAAGCTTCAGGAGAGAATTAAAGGAGGAGGATCTTGTAGGTAAAGTCTGGATGCCATGGCTTTCCAAGCACCCACTGATGCTAAAATTCTGCCACTCTGTGACACACTGCATTTGGGTAATTTTTAATTGAAGTTCAAATATATGTGTATGTATATGTTTATGTACATGGAAGTGTGTGTGTATATGTGTGTGTGTATGTGTGTGTGTGTGTGTGTGTGTGTGTGTGTGTGTGTGTGTGTGTGTGTGTGTGTAGGGAATCCTTGCCTACTTAGAAAAGTTTTTTCAGCACTTCCATGGTCTGGAATTCTGCCCGGGTGGTCATCATTTCCACAGCTTGCTGTCCCCATTATGGCTTCTTCCCTGATCCTTTTCATCCTACTGAATATTGAATATGGACTCACAGAACTGCACATTTGGATACTGCCCTGAAACCCCCCACCCAGCTCTCTAGCCCTATAGTTGTGTGGCCAAATACTCCATCACCCTTATAGAAAACCTGAAGATGAGTGTCTGTGATCTTCCTGCTTGATCAGACAGAGATGTGCTCTAAGATTCTACTTCACACATTGGCACTGGAAAGGGCTATAGTCTTACCCATTCTTTTGATAAAGATGGGGACTCCAAGCAATCTTCCTTTCTCAGACAATCTGCTTCCCTCATGACCCCCTACCCCCTGCCAAGTTACTTCACTCCAACAAGAAGTATTCTAGACTCAGATCTAGGGTTGGAAGGCATTTAAAGATCAACTAGTCTAATCCCCTAATATTAGAGATGAGGAAATCGATGAGGTCCCAGTGAGGTGAAGGGACTAGCCCTGAGTCACACCGCTAGTCTCAGAGAGTGGGATTTGAACTTGACTCCAGCATTCTGGTATCTATACCATCCCATTCTCTGTAGAGAGGCAAACCCATGTATCCTCATATTTTGGAAGGACCATATGTTCCATTACCAGGTTCACTTGAAATCTTTCTAGCTTGGAATAGGACCAGCTAGCCCTTGAACTGTCTCTGCAAAGCCTCAAGAATCTTGAGTCAACCCCCTGCTTGAATTAGGCTTTAAAGGAGAGTCAAGGGCTCTTCAAGCTCAATGCTAACTGAATTCTTCCCGGTGTTGTTGATGAAGTGACTTATGCTTTAGGTAATAGACTAGATGCTCAGCTTCCAAGACTCTTCCAAGTCTTTGGCTGCTCTGTACTTCCTAGGTGACCTTAGGTAGTAATTCATCTCCCTGGGATTCAGTTTCATGATCTGTAAAATGGACAACTTATGCTTAGTGATTTTTAAATCTTAGCTGTAAATCGGAGATCCTATAATTCTGGAGTTTCATTCCATGATATAATGATGCACTTAATGGCTACTCAAGTGGGGAGAGCCAGTGGTTACTGTTATGAACAGCTGCATGATATTGGTTTTTTTGAGTTCTTATTTGCTTTTTTTCTGTTGACTCTCTTACTTGCATCTACAAATTCTTGGTTTTTACTAGTGTATCTGTCAAACCCTTCCCCTCTCTTCCTCCCTCATGAAATAAATAAAAGGCTTTTAATCTGCTTTGGTTTGAGGAACTAAATAACCAACTGGTTAGAATAGTGTGTCACCCAAGAGTAAGTGACCTCTGAATGTAATTAGAGAGTGTGATGAAAGCCAGGCTTTGGAGGAGGGACCTGTGGTGTTTTCCAATGAGTAAGGCAGATGAGTTTAGGTCCAGGGCTTCTCGGAAGACTTTTTGCTTAACTTCCTGGTCCTTAGCTGGTTTCCTGTTCACTGACATTTCCAGTGAGATGAGATGTTATGGTTATCTTTGGGGCCCAGCATGAGATTATCTTATCTCCCTTGACCACAGGGGCAATTCCCTCATATTGCTATAGAGCTGTGAGCCTTTTGATAGGCATCCTATAGTTTCCAAGATAGTCCTGGAGGAATTTCCAGACGACCCAGAAAGCATGCTGTAGAAAGGAAAGTCTCGTCCTCCTCACTGTTTGATCCCTTCTACTGATTTAGACCCATCTCTAACACATCAGTGGTAGAATTATTTATTTATTTTTTGGGGGGTGGGGGGCATCTGACTCATATTTGGATCATCTCTCATCCTGGGACCTCAAGTCATTTTAAACATTTAAAGACACCCCCCCCCCAACAACCACCTTTCCTTTGAAATGTAATCAAATCAACACTAGCATTGCTACTGGAAAGGCTACATCCAATCTAGTACTTTGTAGCTCCCCTTATGATCCCTGTGACACTTTAAACCAAAATAAATGTCTGTCTCTCCACCACTTCCCCATTTATATTAGAATGTACATTTCTGAAGGGGAGGAGCAATCTGGCATTCATATGCTTGGTGTATCTTGAGTACTTAATGAGGTCTTGAATTCTTTCTTTCTTTCTTTCTTTCTTTCTTTCTTTCTTTCTTTCTTTCTTCCTTTCTTTCTTTCTTTGTATGGGAGGGAGATTTTCTGCCTTTGCGTTAATGGTGCCCTCTTTCTCTGGAGACTTTTTGTCTTGGTGTATCCATTGTGAGACATACTTTAGAAGGCTCTGATGGACCCAGGATTCAATTCAATTCAATGCTAAAGTATTAAGTAACTTCTGTCTTTCAGGAACTGAGTCATGTGTGATGAGACTGATCCTCTAGAAGCTTCCATTCTACTGGAGGAAAACAATAAGCACTGGACTTAATGAATATTAGCAGTAGAGGGGAGGAGGTAATGGAGGTATCAGGAAAGGTTCTTTTAGCTGGTGGCATTAGAGGCAGCTACAGAGAGCATTCCCTGCATTCACCAATCATGAAAAACATAGGCAAAACACTGTGAGAATCAATGGGACTACAAATACAGTGCAGACAAAAAAGTAGAGTTGGTTCCTGCCTTCAAAGACCTTGCATTCTAATGGGAGAAGATGAGACATAAATGGAGGTTGATATGGATTCAGGGGAAATAGACACCCATGCAGGCATATGGTGGCAAAATTCAGAGGGTCAGAAGCAGAGCTGGGAGGGGAAGGAAGGCTAAGCTGGCCTGGGACCTTCCTCAAAGTGGAGGTTCTCAGAAGAACTTGGCAGTGGGAGAAGAGAAGCCTAGAGGCTATAGGATGTTCCAGTGAAAAAAGGCAGCTTCGACATGATGGCCAAGTCAAGCTAGTCATTAGCCAAGAGAGTTAAGGGATATTATCTTATGTATGGATAATGTCAAGTAGACGGATTGGTCAGGAACATACAGTGTGTGAGCAGAAGTAACGTACAATAAGTATGCAAAGAGAATTTGGAGTCAGATATTGAAGGATTTTAAATATTTGGCACAATGATTTGTATTTTCTTTTAGAGGCAAAAACGAATCCACGAAGCTTCCACAACAGAGGTGTGACATGATTTCATTGAAATGATGTTTTTTCTGCTGATACCCACTGAAAAGTCTAGCTTTCCCCATCCTTTGTCATTCTTGCTCATAAAGGTTCCCTCCAGAGCACTGGAGGCCTTTGTATGGGTCTTTCAGTATCCATGGGAACAAATCGAACTGTCATCCTGTATGTTTGCTCCGTGGCCATTCAATCTCCTTTCCTGATACATGTGTCCTTGATGAGATTCCTTTGATTCTCTAGCATGCTCCCACCATGACGTCTACAGAATTTTCTTCTGGAGCCCACAACCAATCTCAAACTGGCTCTCATGATATTTCTATAAAAGAAAGTAATTTTGAATTGGCTTTGGAGATCAGAAGACACTTCCAAGAAGAGACTGAAGCCAAAACGAGACTTTCACACAGCCCTGCCCAGAAAATGAGGGTCTTCTGTTTTATGTGGCACTAATACTCCCCAACTCCTTGCTCTCCAATTACTTTATTTCTCTTGAAACCTGGGAAATGTTTTTTTTTGTTTGTTTGTTTTGTTCTTTTTTATTCTAGGGGGCTTTTACAATTTCTATTTTGGCTCTGTTTCAGGATCCCTCTTTCTCAAACATATTCCCCTTTGGATTAGTTTCTTTTCTTGGTAACACCATCTCTCCTTTCCCTCTCCCCTTCATTACCTTCCATTCCTTTCTCTTCTCTGAATTTCCTTGTTTCCTTCTTGTGCGTCTCTTCTATTTGCCTTGTTCTTGTAGGCATCTGTAAGCACTTCATTTTTCTACGTAGGCCCTAAACTTGAGCCAAAAAGCCAGTCTACACAAAATCTGAATAAGCAGAGAGAGTAGAGTTGGCCCGTACTTGCCAACAATTGTTAGCATTCTTCCAGCTACCTAAGCATGTTAAAGTCACAAATGGGGTTTCTTTGAATATATTCCTTAAGTCACTTTGACTTAACTCCCTGTAGGCTTATGTCATGTCTTCAGTGGAAAAGACCTCTGTGACTCTTGAAGTGTGGAGTTTGTGACACATGTTTAATCTTTGTTTCCTGGAGATTACTGGGGATGGGCTCCCTGTGGGATTGCTCTCCATTAGAATTCAGCCTTTCTGACTGGTGTGACCTGTGGAGTTGCTTCTGAGACCCTTGCTTCCCCAGTGGAATTTAGGTAGGTTGAATTATTGAAGCCTTTGGCTCCCTATCAAGCAGGAATCCTAATTAAGACTCAACTCTCTCCAGAATTTTGTTCACAGACAGGTTGGGTGACCTTTCTTCAATCACTGATTGGACAAGTAGGCATGGGGGGGCGAAGGAAGGATTTCTTCCCAGCCTCACAGGACTATATGGATTAACCTCACTCTTCCTTGATATGTGTGCTTGACATTCTCAGTATCTTTGTTACTACCATTCTCCGTAAAAGCTCATTGGGATGTTTGGGCTCTCTTGTTTGTAAGCTGCTTGTGGCACAATGAATATCTTTCTCTGATTTAAAAAAAATATGGCTTTTGTATTATGCTTCCCCCAAGATTCCCCTTGTACAATCTGTTGTCATAAGGTTGGATGCTTTTTTTCATGTCACTTTGTTTTATTCTTTAATTTTTTTGCCAGCACACAGTTGTACCTATAGCAAAATCTCATCTACTTCTGCATTTATGATCATTCAGATGAGGCTGAGCTGATGCTTCAGTTGCTATGCTTGGGTCACAGAGACCTTGTGCAGTGCACAAGAGGGGAGAATTGTTCCAAAAGAACGGGTGGGGAGGTTGGGTATAGGAGAAGAGCAAGTGCCAGTGGGGAACAGCCTAGGCATGTGGCCCCCATGGTCCCTATCTCCGTCCTCTGTCTGGGGGCTCCAGTAGGCATCTCCAAAGCCAATCAGGCCTCAAACTCATACAGAGATTTTAGACAAAGAGCTGGTACGGTATTCATAGGAGAGTGTCACATCAACAGTGGTTCAAGACACTGGGTACTCTGAACCACCGAGATGAGGGTGCAGTCTGAATTGACCAGTAAAGAATGAAGAGAGACGTCAGGGAGTCAGGAAGCAGAGTCTGCCTGTCACAGCACAGAAGCAGTGGGGATGGGGACCATCATGTCTCCAGATCAATGGAACCTCAGTGGCTAGGACTGAAGCAGTCAGCCCAGGCTTCCTCCATCTTGGCTAGGGAATGGAACTTCTCCTAGGAATCCCACAGAACTCTGTCTACTGATTTTTCAGAACTTCCCTTCGATTCTAGGATGATGCCAAATGAGATGGTCAAGTGGCAGTCCCTTTGGCATCCATGGAAGCTGGGATGTACCTGCCCAAGCAAGCTGAGACTAAATGATATAAAGAGTAACATGATAGAGTGGAAAGAGAGCTCAATGTGAACTTAGGGAACCTAGGTTTGAATCCTCACTTGGGTACGTAACCACCTGAGTGACCTGGGACAGGTCTCTCAACCAGTCGGGGGCGCAGTGACTCATCGATAAAGTGACTGGATGCTATTGTAGGGCCTGCCAAGCCTCTTGTAGTTCTAAAGCCAGGATCCTCTATCATCCTCTGGTTGGGAGTGTGCCTTTGCATGACCCAGTTCATTGGCTAACTAGAACACAGCTGGAGAAGATGGAAGGGCCCTTGCTTGCCAACAGTTGTTAGCATTCTTTGAGCTACCTGAGTACGGTAAAGTCTCTAATGGGGTTTCTTTGAAAATATTCCTTAAGTCACACTTGGACTTAACTCCCCCTGACGGTGTCAGTGAAGCGGGGGCAGAGGGGCTTCTTAGGACTGAGGCACGTGATGGAAGATGGTCTCTTCTGAAAGCTAGTGGGGAGCCTCGAGGTCACGTCTGCCGAGTGTTCTGGGGAGCTCTCTGGGACTCAGGGGAATCAGTGACAGGGCACGATCTCCACCCTTCTGCTGGCTCTCTCCTGCATGCGCTCCAGGATAGCAGTGTGGGGAGCAGACTCAGATCCCAGAAAGGAGAAATTAGCTCTTGTGCATCACAAGCATGGAGGGCCAATAGTATTACCTCCCTGCCTGCCTGTCTGCTCTGCTGGACACTGGTGATGCCTCTTTGTGTGCTCACGATGGGAGAGAGAGTGAGAGGGGGATGGAGAAGGAGAGGGAGGGGAGAGGGAGGGGGACAGTGAGGGAGAGCTAGAGGGGGAGAGGGATAGAGGGAGGGAGAGAAAGAGAGGAGGGGGAGAGGGAAAAGGAGAGGGAGAGAGGGAGGGGGAGAGGAAAGGGGGAAAGGGAGAGGAAAGGGAGAGAGGGAGAAAGAGAGAGCGACAGAGGGAGAGGAAGGGAGAGGAGGGAAAAGGAAGAGAAAGGAAGAAAGGGAGAGAGGAGAGGAGAGAGTGCAAGCACTGGGGAGGGGGCTGTTACTGTGCCTTAGGACTCCTGCTGGGTATGCACTCAGGTCAAATTCTGTCCATTTCTCTTCTGAAGCTGGGTTCAGAGCAAGGCATCCAATTGTCTGGGAGAGCATGCCTCTACTCTGAGTTTTTGGAGAGAGAGAGAGAGAGAGAGAGAGAGAGAGAGAGAGAGAGAGAGAGAGAGAGAGAGAGAGAGAGAGAGAGAGAGAGAGAGAGAGAGAGAGAGTGTTGGGGGGGGCATGGACTGCTATGGATTAGGAGACAGGATAATTGACTCTGGATGTCATCTGCTGTGCACCTATAGAGAAGTTTCTGAACTTCTCTAGGCTACATTTGTAAAAAATAAAAAAGTCCAACTACAATGTTCTTTTCTCTGGCTTTTAGGGTGCTGTCACCTGGCATATAGTAAGCACTTAATAAATGCTTGTTGGCCTGTTGGCATCCTCTCTCTGGGGACATGCACTGCCTATAACTGTGTTCCTTGGATATAGAGGCAGAATTAAATAGCTGCTATTTTTAATATTCTTTTCCTGACAGGAGGGCAAGACTGAGAACGACTGAAGAAGCAGCAGGGAGTGGATCCCTGCTTCTGAATGCCAATGTCTCTTGCTGGGTCAGGTGACTGAGGAGCTGGATTAATTATGCCAATTTTCCAGCCAGGGTTGGGGAGTCTCAGGGCCCTGTTGTAATTCATAGAGGGATAATTCTTGTGGCCAGCATATCGATATGATTATTATTCCACTAAGGTTTTATCTGCCCCCAGACAATGGCTGTGCATGAGTGTTTGTCATTGACTTGTTTGACATTCACCAGCTACATTTTGTCATGACTGCTGTAGCCGGTGGGGCCAAAGCCCCTTGGTCTTCTCATTCTCCCGATTCTCCCAAACTCCCATCTCCCCCAATATTGAGGCTTTCCCTGGAGAAACCTAACACACAGACTTGCAAGGTAATAGCCTCCTGATTGATGGTTTCATTACAGAGACCAATAAACAGGTAGGCACCACTTCCTTTGCCCTGTTCCTCTGCCACATTCAGTTTTATCATGAAAGGCTGTACCCTAAAAGATCCACTCCCTAACAAAGAAGCCCTAAGGTAGTACCCCAGGCCTCTGCCTTCTATCCTCTGGACTGACCTACATTACAGGCCATTTAACCTCCTTGTGTTGGGGGTGGGGGGAAGAAAGGCTGGCAGGAAGGCAAGATTATTTTCGGTGGCTGCTTGGTGAAGATCATGAGTAATTGGAGCAACTCCGGTCATGGGAATGCTTGGAAGTTTGTGAATAAGTTGCTAAGGCCAGTAGGGGAATTCTGCTCATTCCCATCTTGAGAGAGTTTACTCTTGGGCCTTTGGATTTCTCAGCCAGGAGAGGAATTCCCTGGATGCTAAATGTCCCTGGAAGACCCCCGCCCCTGTCCTCCCTGGATTTGCAGCCTAACTCAGTGCTCTGTCTGAGGGTTGTGGCTTCCTAGAATGGTCTAGGCTGCTTAACAGGCCTGGAGTGGATAACTCCTTTAGGGTTGAGATCGGGCTGGTTACATAAAGGTTTAGTCAGCAGAATCAACGTCAGTGAAACTTCTCTAGCAATAACTCACGGGGAAATTGCCCTTTTAGATGCTGTGGGTGGACACGACTTTGCTTTTAGCTTACATTTAACAGGAGAGGCTGCTCAGGCTCATTTCTGAATGCTTTGTAGGTCCTAACCCTGTCTGGCAGTATGATGAATCCTAGGGACCCTGTTTTGTAATCATGTTCAACAGAAAGTAAAATACATAGGTTATGGTGGAAACTAATTATATCAAAATAAAGTTAGGGGGGCAGCTAGGTGGCATGGTGAATAGAGCACTGGTCCTGGATTCAGGGGGACATGAGTTCAAATCTGGCCTCAGACACTTAACACTAGTTGTGTGACCCTGGACAAGTCACTTAACCCCAATTGCCTCACCAAAAAAAAAAAAAGTTAGGAACATATTAAAAAAAAATAAAACTTGGCTGAAGTTCATTAACTTTCTCAAATCTATCCATAGAATCCAGGTTAAGAAACCCTGTTCTAGAAGTTTGACAGTACACCAGGGGTTTTCGTGTTTGGGGTCTAAATGTATAAAACTCTACATTTTCTTCCTATCTCCAAGTCAGCATGGCTACTGTCCTCTGTCTTTACTCATAACATGAACTGAAACTTCTTTTGAAATCACATTCGGTAGTAGGAGAATTAGCCTATTGAGTTGGAAGATATATATATATATATATATATATATATATATATATATATATGAAAATTTAGCTCTTCCCCAGCATGATAGACTCCCAGAGGGAGAAGGAATTTCTTTTTTTCTTTTTTTTTGTGGGGAAATGAGGATTAAGTGACTTGCCCAGGGTCACAAAGCTAGTAAGCATTAAGTGTCTGAGGCCGGATTTGAACTCAGGTCCTCCTGAATCCAGTGCCATTGCTCTATCCACTGTGCCACCTAGCTGTCCCATGGAAGGGATTTCTAAGTTCATCTGATCCAACCCAGACATTAAAAAAAACAATTCAATTACATCATCTCCAAGAAAAAGTTAACCAACTTTTTCTGGAAAACTTCCAGTGAGTCCTATTGCCTTATCTTCCATGGCATCCCGGTCTACTTTGGGTGGAAGCTTTAATGTTTGTCAACCTTTTTTCCTATATCAAGCCTAATTTGTCCTCTTTGCCTCTCTTACTCTTCCTCTAGCTCTGACTTCTTGAGCAAAACAGAACATGGTTAATAACCCTCCCTCCACAGGACAACTATTTAAATATTTTCCACAGCTGTCATGTGTCTCCCCCCTTCTCCAGACTAAAGATCCATACTTCCTTCGTCTGAAACTTCTGTGGCATTCACTAAAAATCCTTCACTCTGCTGATCTCCTGCCCCCAAACACTTTATGATCAATGTCCTTTCTAAACAGTGTTGCCCCAATGTGACCTGCAAGGGCAGATGGATGACCTTCTTCAGTGCTTGGGATACTCTGTCTCCCTCTTAATTTTCAATCCCATGGCTTCCTTGAGTGCCATAGAGTTTGATTAACTTCTATTGAGTGTGTCTATGGATCCACAGACAATTCCCATGAATCTTTTCAGAATGATCTGTTGTTTAACCATGCCTCTACCACTTCCTTATTGGAAAGATTTTTCTTTAAATTCAAGTCTTCAAATGTAATCCAAGGTGATTTAAAAAAAAAAATCCCAAGTTTTCAAATGCAAGAGAGATGAAAAAAATCTTATATTTGACCCTATATTCTTGCGTGTGAAGAATTTTTTGGATACTGAATTTATCATCTACTATGTTAATTATCCCTCCCACACTTGTGTCCTTTGCAAATTTGTTAAATTTGCTGTTTATTCTTTTATATGTCATTTGACCATGTGGGATGGAGAAGTTAAGATTTTACCACTTCTGGGACTATGGACAAATGACAACAAATAAAAAAGTGGAAAAAAGGGAGCTATAAACCAAATAAACAAATAGTTTTTTACAACTAGGGTTTTTTTTTGTTTGTTTGTTCTCACGAGTCTTTCCAATAGAAAGGAAGCTACTCCTTGAGTGCAAAGACTATGTTATTTTTGTTCTTCCCAGTGGCTGGTAAATCACAGGCCCTTGAGAAGAGCAATCAGATGAGCACCACTATTGTACAGTGCTTCATAGGCCACAATCCACTTTACTTAGTCAATGGACGTTTATAAAAACACTTCAAGATCAGAAATACAACTGTCGTCCAGTTAAGGAATCTAGATCCCCTCTTGGTAGACCTCTGCTTATGCTCTCTTGAAGCTCCCTATTAGATCATAAGTTCCTTGAGGGAAAGGCCTGCTCAGCTTTTGTATTTGTTTACCCAGTACTTGGCACACAGTAATTCCTTGGTAAATTCTTGTCATTCATCCATCCATTAAATAATTAATTCTTTCGATATTGAATATAAAAAGACATCTGGGCCCATAGAGTCTAGCCAATTTATTGAAAGTCACATAGGGAGGAAGCCACAGAGGCAGGGTTTGAGCCTGAGTCCTTTTTACTCCCTTTATTTTTTTTCCTTTTTCCAAAGATTTGATGTAATTTTTGCTTTTTGAATGTTCACTTTCTCCTCATGAGCCATATAGGTCAAGAGCTGTGCTACCTATTGGACAGATGAGGACACTGAAGCACATAGACAAGTGACTTCCTTGTCTTGCCCCCCTTTTAGCTTCTTTTTATGTATTGTCTCCCTCATTAGACTGAAAACTTCTTGAGGGCAAGGACTAATTTTTTTTTTACCTTTTCTTTGTATCTCCAGAGCATAAGATAGTGCTTGACACGTATTAAGTGCTTAATAAATGTTTATTGACTCAACTCTTGAAGTAAAAGCCAACTTCACAAGTCTACAGCAGTGGGGTCAATCTAAAGCAGAAACAGGGCTGCCAATCTGAACATAAGAATCTCTTGGAGGATGCATATTGACCTAGTTTTTTTTTTTGTGGGGGGTGGCAATGAGGATTAAGTGACTTGCCCAGGGTCACACAGCTAGTAAGTGTCAAGTGTCTGAGACCGTATTTGAACGCAGGTCCTCCTGACTCCAGGGCTGGTGTTTTATCCACTGTGCCACCTAGCTACCCCCTTGACTTAGTTTTAAAATGTAATCTCTTGTTAAATATTTCCCAAGTATCTTCTGATATGGCTTAGCTTCACTCCCCTGTGGCTTGAAGTTGAACACTTCTGGCCTATAGGGTGATGGAGCCAGGGCTAGATTGAAGCCTCTTGCTCTTTGGTCCAAGGCTCCTTTGGCTTTCCCTAGGGATGCATCTCTTAGGATTGGAAGGGATGTTCAGGTCCATTTTTGTGGAGAAAGATGAGTCACCAGGAACTGAAGGCATAAGTTGGTAAAGTTTGCTTCCCTGAGCAGTTGTGATGGTCAAGGTAGACAGAAGTTGTGGTGTTGATTTCATTTGATCATCATGCTTGGAGAAACAAAATCAACTTTCAGATATAAAAAAGAGAAATCTTTTGAGTAAAATTCTGCCACAAAGAAAGCCAGATGATCAAAGCAGAAGGACTTGGGTGGATACCAGTTCTAAGTGGGTAGATAGAAAGATTTGGGAGACCCTAGAGTCTGGGAAAGACAGCCTAGACATCTCACTCTTGTCTTTTCTGGGACTGACCCTTTAATACCTTCTGGGGTAAGATAATGGAATTTGGCAGACTAATTGGGATGGGCCACACCTGTGCTGTCCTGAGTGATGTATGCTGCTGATGTCAGCAGGAGAAACCACTCTCCACAGGCGGTTTGAAGGATCTTCCCTTTTGGGGGAGGGAGAGTAAATGGTCGCTGAGGGGAGCTCCCTTTCTTTCCGGTGCTATGAGGTGCAGGAGCAGATGAGAAAGAGTTCTTTCTTAGAAGTTTTGTCTTGCGGGCCCTGACTGCAAAGCTGTTTTTCATGGAAGGTATGGACCCCAGGTGGTGAGGTAACATATGAGCCCTGCTCTTTTGAATTAGCAGAACTGGAAGTGAGTTTGGGGATTATATAGACTTAGGTTAGAGTTAGGGGGATTATCCATATTTCTTTTTTCCCTATTCCCTTGTCTTTGATTTTATTAATTTCACCTTTGCTGTTTATTTTATTCCCATTCATAAAATCTGATTCATTTGTGGAAAAGGGGCTGTTAGGCTCCTTTCTTATTGGCCTGGGAGAAATATCTAAAAAGGCAGTTTGGAGGGGAGGGAGCTTTGAACCTAGAGGTCCCTCATTATTTCTGGGACCCCAATATTACAGTGAGCCACTCAATTAACTCTACCTATATTAAATATAGCCCCCACACTTCCAAGTGCCCAGGTGAAAACCTTCCACCACACCTCACAAAAGCATTGGCATCTCTCCACTCTTTGCCTCACCTCCTATGGCTGAGACTGGAAGTGCTGTATATTCAATCATATGTAAAAAAGCATTTATTAACTACTTTCTATGGAGCACACAGGGTGCTAGGCGCCAAGGATCACAGAGAACAATAACCAATACCTGGAGCTCACCTTCTTTGGGGGTAGGGTGGGGATTAAAACATGCACATATATGTATATATATGTATATATATATATATAACTCAAACATTTGTGAGTTGCCTACTGTCCCAGGCTTTGGATATAGCAGACAAAAATGAAGCATTTCCTATCCTCAAGTGGGAGGAGAAGATGTAAGGGGCTTACATTCCAATGGGAAATCAATCATCTAAGTGACTATGCACTAGATAGTTAACACGAGTCCAATTGGAACAAGTGGGGTTAGCAGGGGAAGGAGATAGAAATCATAAAAGGCTTCCTGTAGGTGGGGGTCCCCAAGCTAAGTCTTGGATATAGCTCAAGATTCTGAGAGGTTAAGGGGAGGCAGGAGTATATTCCATCCATGAAGGAGAGGTGGCTTGTATAAAGGTATGGATTTGTGCTGGGAGGTAGAAGGGGAGATACTGGGTTTAGGGAACACCCCAAAGGCAAGTTTCCTTGGAATAGTGACCCTATAAAGGTGAAAAAAAGGGATGTTTCTGAAGCCAGGTTAGAGGCAGCCTGGGAAGGGCTTTTAATGTCAACTGGAATGTTTATCATTTATCCCAGAGAGAAGAGTGGATCATTGGTGCTGTCCAAAGGGTAAAGGCATGATCAGTGCTGGGCTTGGCAGCTGGGCAGAGGTGGGCTGGGAAGGAGTGTCCAGGTAAAAGGCTATTGTTGTAGTCCAGATGAGAAATGATGAGGGCCTGAGCATTGGCCTCCATGTTGTTGAGAAAGAGTCGGTGAGACTTGGCAGCTGATGTGACATGGGCAGGGGCAGGGATGTCAGAGCTGCGGGAGGATGGATCTTAAACCCAGCACGGTCTGCATGATGACTTTCTGTGTATGTTGATTTTTAATTTAGCCTGTGATTCTTGCCTGTCTTTACCGTCCTCAGTTTCATATGCATGCATCTTTTGTCTCTAGATAGCTGGTCAGCTCCTAGAGCGAAGACTTGTCTTAGCCTTATCCCATAATCCCTATGGTTCTCGACAGAGCGGAGGCCTAAGTAGAGCTCATTGAAGTGGTGAGGCACCACAGGGTCCCAGAGAAGGTGTAGGATGGGGTTTGATGGCAGCTGTTTGACCCCTATGAACTTCCATACTCTAGACGTCCTATTCCTGGAGAGCAGGATGAGCAGAGAGTGTGTATGACCCTAGAGGTCCCGGCCAGTTCCATGATTCTGAGTGTAATGTAGTATCCCACTGCTTTCTTTCATTAGATTTAATCTGCAGTGATTTGTGGAGAAGTCAATTAACCCATCCTCTAGTCTGAGCATCCTTCCCTGTTGGCATCGTCCCTACCTCGGTTTCAACAATCTTAAGCTGTGATGTGCTAGCAGCTTATTCTTCCATGTGTGAAAACTGAGGCATGAAGAGGGAAAGTGACTTATGCTGGAAAAGGAGAAGAGATTCTTGTCCTCCGCCCCTCTTTCTCTACCCGGCAACAGCTCTCAGGCCCCTGAAGCCAGCCAGGCCTTTCTTAATTGGACATGATTTCACATCATCCTCAACCTGAAAGCTCGCAAGTGACTCCTTGTCCAGTTCTGCATTAAATTAATGGATTCATTAACCCTCCAGGGTTCTCTTTCACTTAGGCTATATTCTTCATCTCCCGTTATTCTCTTAGACAAACAGACCCGTCACTGTTCTCAAGTCAAGTTCTCTTTTCCTCTTTGTCCTGTCTGGGGCCTTTGTTCCCCCTTCTTCTGAATCTCAAAAAAAATTAACATTAGTATCAAATGATTAGGATTTATTAAATTAGGATTAAATAATGAGTATTTCACCCTTATTTTATTACTTCAGTAGCTTATTCCATCCTTTTAAGTTATTCATCTTGGCATTCCCCAGCTTATAGGCAGAATGCTCTGAAGAGAAATGGATGGGTTCAGCTGTTGAGTTGGAATCACCAGCTCACTTCTCGTGGGCAGTGAGGGAGAGAGAAGAGGTGAGGGCGCCTCGTGATCATGGACTCATTAGTACTGTGGGTTTTTTGGGGTGTACCTAACAACACCAATATCCTGTTTTTACAGATAAGGAAACCAAGGCCCAGACAGTTAAAGGAATTTGCTCAAGATTACAAGCTAGGAAGGACAATAAGCATAATCTTTTAACAAGGAACGTTTAGATTTCCTATATAAAGGGGAAGGGGGATCTCTTCCTAAAGATTAGCACTTTCCTGGAGAACAATGGGGTACAGCTGGTGAGGTAGCAGTTTCCTCTGCCTTTGAGGTATTTGACAAAAGCCAGCACAAACACTTGTGATATACGGGAGAGTCTTGCCACATAAATGGAAAGAGTTAGAGACCTGGGGTTTAAATTCTGCCTGGAACCTGTGTGACCATAAGGACATCCCTTCCCCTCAATAGGAATGGTGTTTTCCCCTCTACTAAATGAAGAGACTAAACTCAATGTCTTCCGAGGTCCCTTCTGGCCCCAGCTGTAGGTTCCCATGGTATTTTGGGGTCAGGCTCGACTGGGTGCCCTCTGAGATCCCTTCAAACTCTGAGAATGCACCAAGTACAAGAACTGGAATCTTCCAGCCATTCTTCCTATTCTGAATTCAATGGTCTGTCCACTGAAAAAACCTTAGCCCTCCCCACATTCCTCGCCCCATTTACCCACCAGCATGTTTAACCAAAATGTTTAAATATCATCATTGTTATTGTTATTGTCGTTGTTGCAAATATGATAAATTCCACATTCAAACTACTTAAGGTTTCAGAACAAAATGAAGCAATGTCCCTGCTCCGGTGAGTTACTTCCCCCTGGCTTGAGGGACTAGTTCATCATGTGTGTGTTCTCACTATTGCCCCCGGCAGCTTGTGGCTGCTTAAATATGAAATAACGAATGGAGTGTGTCTGTCAGGAAAGACAGGAGGAGGCTGTAGCTAAAAGGAAGCCCTCAGCCTGGGGTATTTCTGCAGTGACTCCACTCCAACCGAATGCCCTTGAGCACAGGCGAAGTGCTTTGCTGAAAGTCTGGCGAACTATGTGCTACTTCAGCCAGGTGAGCTCATGGAACCAGCAATTTCGTGAGCTAGAAGGGACTTTAGAAAGGGGGGCTGGCTCAGCTACCCCATTTTGCAGATGGGAAAACAGAGAATGCATGAGATGAGGCATCACAACAAGGTGCACAGAACTCAGACTCAAGGCCAGACTCTAACTAGGTAATCATTTGCTAGTTGCATGAAATGGGCCAGTTCTTTCTCTGAGACTTGGTTTCTTTATCTGCGGAACAGGGATGACTATCTCAAAGGATAAGAGAATTGGAAAACAGTGCTCATGATCACTAGTCCTGAAAAAGGGTGTCCTTAACTCTATATAGATCATGTCAAAAACCAGAAAACAACAACCACAAGCATTTGTACAGTGTTTTCCATTTTGCAGAGCACTTGACAAACATCTGCTCATTTTAAACTCACAATAGCCCTGGGAGATAGGTGCTATTATTGGCCCATTTTATATTTCCTCTGATTTTTTGTTTCCTCAGATGGAAAGCAAGGGACTTCTCTTCCAGTCCTAGATCTACAATCTATGCAGAAAGCCTCGTCCTTCCCTAAGCTTGGTGTATGCCAGGCAGTGAGGCTGTCATGAAGAAAACTGAAAGTGTCTTTTAGCCTGGGGCCAGGAATGGGCTGGGATGGATAGAGGTGCACCTAATTAACACTTAGAGTTCTGAGAGACCTTAGAGATCAATGCTAAAGAAACAAAGGAAAAAACAAAAACAAAAGATTGATACTGACTATTTGTAAGTCAATCCATCAACAGACATATAAGTATTTACTATGTGCCAGCCCTTGGACTAGGTGTCTATGCAAATACAATGAAGACATAATCCCTACTCTCAAGGAAGTTCAGTGTCAAAAGATAATTTTTGACACAAATGGAATTGGGAAACTTCAAAAAGAGTATTTCAATGGAGCTTTTGATGGTTTGGGAGTGAGGACATCCTATGTGCTATTGACTTGTCCAGAGTTCCAGGTAGTCTCTTATCCAGGCAAGAGACTGACACTGAATTTGAACTCAGATCTTCTTGAATTCAGGCCCAGTACTCTGCTATGCTACCTAGGTCCCATCAATACTTGGTTTGAAAACTGACCTCCTGAGGTAGCCCCATTTCCAATAATACACCTTATGACCAGAGTGCTCTTATTCCTCACCGGCACCTCCCGGAATTCCCCAGCTTCCTACCGGGTGAGGCTTAGGTGCAGCTTCCTACTGAGCCATCCCATGATTTCGAAATTGTTTGTGAATTGTCTCTCCTTTGTCAGGTTACTTTGCATTTAATTTATATTCACTCTGTATTTTTTTCTGGGTACAATTTGGTAGAATGGTAGGTCAGCTGAGGGCAGGGGTGTTTTCACATGTTTGTTCCTATGGGCAGTGCCTAGGACATGATTTATTGAATTGAATTGAGTAACAATAAGGGACTTTGATCCCTGACAGTTTCTCTATTGATCTCTATGATATTCCTCATCTATTCCATCAGGTGGTTAGTTGACAAGCATTTATTAGACGCTTACTGTGTGCCCTTGTGTAAAGGTGTGCCTAGAGGAAGAAGATATGCATTATTATCGTTTCAAAGAACATTGCATGAAATACCAAATCTTAGTTCCTCCAAACTAACTTGACCTCATTTGGCCTGTCCATGAAAGCCAAGACCCATCTGTTTTATTCTATTTGATCCCCCTTTGGGAAGTAACTGGACATGTATGAAAATGTGTGTTTGTACATACACTACTGATCTAAAGGTTCTCCCTAGGTCCAATTTTGCTTAGTTCAAGTCTTCTTTTCTCTCCTCAGTATCATTCAGTAACTCTTGGGAATAACAATTAAGGCCATCAATCACAGTAATGAAAATGTCTTCAGACTGTGTCCTTGCAAATTCAAAAGCACACAGTAGGCAAACTGGGAAAACTTGGAGGTGGGAGGTGTTGGCACCTGCGTGAGTGTGATCCTGTTTTTTGAGCCAAAAGCAGTTTGAGAGACCAGTGTACTCCATCATGCCTCAGGCTTGGTGTTGAAATTCAGCTGCCCAGAGTCCACAATGGATCATAGTCATTCTGACATAAGCAGGAGATAGTGAGTGCTGTGTTTAATGAATGTGGGCAGGAGAATTCTGGGCTTCTATGTCTCCTGAAGAAGGCTTGTGTCAATCTTAAAGCACCATGTGGATGCAAATTATTGCTATTATTTTTGTTTTTATCCATGACTTGGAAAGTGTTCATTTGGCCATTGAGTTTTTAGGAAAAAAAGGAAAATCCAGTTGAATGCAATTACAAAGCAAGCCGCTACTTAATCCTGAAGCTATGTCTCTGTTGCTGAGTGCCTCTGGACAGCATGGGTGATGATGATGGTGATGGTGGTGGTGGTGGTGATAACAACTTATACTTCTATGGTGCTTTAAAGTTTTCAAAATATTTAACTTTTCCAATTTCTTTTGTTCCTCACGATAACCATTTGAAGCAGATATAATAGATGTAATTACTCTTATTTAACTGATGAGATAGGTAAATGTGCCTCAGCATGGTTAAATGGCCTCTAGAAAGGTGATGCTTAAAATTGAAATATATGATGGTTATAGAACAGATGGAGCTTTATCTGGATATTAAAAAGGAAACTCCTGGGTACTTTCAAGGGCTTAACATGTTGCTGACCCAGCTTCATTATTGTATCAAATTTCCCTTAAAATCTTTTGCATTTTTTCTTCTCAGAGACAGGTATATCCCAAATTTATCCTTGAAAATTATCAGCCGTAATTAGAATGCTCATGGTTTTATAAATACTGGGGTGACGAGGAATTTTTTCTGTGGTTGCTGGTCAAGAATTTGTGAGAACAAATAAAGCATTTGAAGAAGGCCGAAATTAAAAGAGTAGTGAGTATTTGAATAGAGAGGGGAAAGGTAGGACAATAACCTTCCTCTGATCTGTAAGTAACATTACTTTAGTCCAGTTTCCACCCTGAACATCAGATGGCCATGTGGGCCCAGAACAGCTCTGTTGAAAACTGGACGGGTGCTACCACTGAAGTACCCTGGAATATTTGGGGGAGAAATCTATAGTGTGTAACCAGTCATTTTCACGTGTGACGTGTTTGCAATTCTGACCTTTGTAACTCAAGGGAAACTTAACTCATTCTTCATGAAGAATCCACACCACAATTAGAAATATATTGGCAAGAGAGGAAGTACAAAATGAAAGGATTACAAGATTTTTTTTATTCGTTTATTTTAGAGTTGAGACAGTGTTTCTGTCTCATATATGATTTGAACTGAAGCATTTGTAAGAGTCTATCATATCTAAATTAAATTGTTTATTATAAAAAAAGAATATATCCTATAATCTATTTTATTAAAGAGGCATAGGAAACCGAGTTAAATAGTCATATTCCATATAGAAGAAGTGACATCTCTTTGTTCAGACTGGAAAGAATTCAGATTTAAGAGCTCCGTGTATGCAACGTGCTATTCTAAGGAGTAGTCCACAATCCAAAACTGAGACAGTCACCGCCTTCATTGAGTTATATTCCAGTAGGGAAGACCACACATTATCTGGGAGTGGTAGCAGGAAAAAAAGAGTTAAAGGATGGGAAATCACACAGAGTCCCTGGGAACGACAAACTCTTTCCAGAGGCAATGATGGTATTGATGTGCTTATAGTTCTCCAAGAAAGCTTTGGAAAGGGTTTGAGGCTGCCTTGATTTTAAGATGCTTGGGTCTTGAGAGAGTTCCCTTGTGACAATCAATGCTAAGGCCAGGGAGGTTGTATGTATTCCTCTGAACTGGTCAGTGTGTCTGAGCTTCTGTCCTATAGTCCACAGCCCAGCCCTCAAACTGTTCATACTGACAGGACACTGGATATATCCAGAGGCTAAAGATCAGAGAAAGTGGATTCCTGAATCACCAATATTCCTTTCTAATGGGAAATGAAAAAAGGGAGTGTGGAGCTGGTTTTATTCATGTCCCCTTAAATGTAAATGCTGAGTGCCACTGGCTTCCGAAAAATTGTGGATTCAGGATTTTTAGGCAGTCCATTCATCAGTGAAGAAAAGTGTCTGTCTCTAGGCAATGGTTGCATGTGGAAAAAAGCCAGAAAAAATGGAGAGGGGAAAGCTCAGGTTTGCTTGTGTGCAATCAGAAGGCTGGGGGGTGGAGGTGGGGGAGCAATGCTTTTTAAAAACTTAAACTAATGAGGCCCTTCCTTCTGTGCTTGTATTGACAGGATGGAACTATTCTGCCTCCCTATATTGCTCATGCTCGCTGGGATCCCCCAAAGCAGTGCTTCAGGTGAGTGGCCCACCTCTGGGCAGCCCCCAACCAGCATGGACTGCTAAAGTGGTACCTGGACAGGCCATTCTCCTATTGGGCAGCAGTATTGCTACTTTTAGAGAGTCTTGCCTTGTTGCAAATTCAGTGTTAATCATTAATTCAATACCTACTATGTGTTAGGAACTGTGTCCAGGACTAGGGTCAGAGACGTGTGAACTCCAGGTGCTTCTCTGCCATCAATTTGCCACCTTCAGTGCTTACCTGGAGTCCAATGGGTGAACGGAGATCAGGAAAATCAGGACCCTGCCAGATAAGGAGGGCACATTCAAATTAATATGTGTGGTTGCCAATTGTCTTTATCCTGGGGGATTAGAATTCAGAGCTCTTTGAGGAAAAGCATTTTCAGTGCTTCTGGATGGTTCCCCCAAATATAAGCCCTTGGGCAGGGCCTGGGATGGGTCACAGCAGCCATTCATTAATCTGCAAATAATAATTCTCCTGATGGCTACAAAGAGATCAAAGTCATATCATTAAATAAGGCATAGCTCATAGCCTAAGTGTTAGGGGATCTCTCCTTCCAGTGACCTTCCAGGAATTCTCTAGGAGAGCTTACTCATAAAAGAATAGACCAGAGGTCACTTGGCTTCTTTGTAAGGTCCTGGTCCTGGTGCTAATGGTTACAATCTCCTTCCAGAGGGAACAACTTCCCCTTTCAGAGCAGCTGACCAGCATCTGGTATGGCATCGAGATATCTCTGGAATATTGAGCATGGCGATGGCGGAGCCAAGTTATCCTAATTCACTGCTAGTCACTGTCTCCCATGAAGAATGCATGAGCCCTTGGGGGCAGCTAGATGGCGCAGTGGTTAAAGCACCGGCCCTGGATTCAGAAGTACCTGAGTTCAAATCCGGCCTCAGACACTTGACACTTACTAGCTGTGTGACTGTGGGCAAGTCACTTAACCCCCATTGCCTAAAAAAAAAAAAAAAAAAAAAAGAATGCATGAGCCCTAATTAAGGTCCATAGATCAATCTCCTTACCCTCTATATACGCATGGCCTCTTAACATGGCAAAACCATCCCATCTAGGGTAGCAACCTCCGTTATTAGTTGAAACATATACACTCATATCCCCTTTGGCATCTTCTTTCAATTTTGTTGTCTAATCCATGATATCCTGGCTCAGGATTCTTTGCTGATGACTCATTGGTATTCAGGCTATCACGTCATATAATGCTATAAATTCTGCTAATTGAAGTTGGCTTGCCAATGACTGTTGGAACCCTTTGACATTTCCCTCTGGGAAGCTGTGAAATGATGTCTCCATTTCATTTACTCCCTCATGGTGGCTGAAATACAGACTCGAGTTTTAATATCCTTAAGGCTGATTCACCTGGATTCACAACCCATTCAGTTACTCTTTCCTCTATGTGTAAGCTGAGCTCATCCTCCTGACACACTTTGAGCAATTTCCCATAGGAGATTTCTTACTTCTATCCTTCCCTAATTCCACCCCCCCCCCACACACACACAAAATACATATTCTGAAGGTGGGGAGCTCTTTAGGTGTTTTGGCTATGGTGGATGCCTGAAGTAGGAGCACCTTACGGGTGATTCCATGTTAAAAAGTCCTTTGGATTACTGTATTTTGAAATCTTCATAGAATCATTAGACTGAATATTTTCTTCCCTGAATCAAGGTGCAATGCTTCTACTAGTTCTCATTCTCTGCAACCCTTTGCAATGTTTTCTTGTAAATCCTCTCTGGATTGATGCATTGTGCTGAAGACGTTCCTTTCCCTCTTTTAGTATCTCAGGGGTGTTGTTGTAATGCTCAGTATATGAGTTGCCTTCTGCTGTGTCTCATTCTAACTCTAGCACAGACCTATAAAAACAATAAATCCTTAATAGTATGCAGATGGAGTCTCTAGCTTTTAAAGGAAGGTGCATTCATTTGATTTCTTGCCCCTTCCCCTTTTTTCCCACACTTATTTGGACAGCTGTTCTATAAGGGAGAATGGCCTGGGTCTTCCCTGAGCCTGTGTGTCTTGTGTTGATCCTTTTGTAACTCTTTATCATATTAAATATGAAAACCATCTTGGAAATATTTGACCTAGATAGTGAGGAATTCCAAGGGTTCTACAACTCAGGATTTCACAAAGGATTGGTGTCGGTTCTTACACTTGGGAATTGGATTTATGAAATATCTGTATCATTTGGGGAAACACTGATAAATAGGTGTCTTATAAAAAGTCCGAGAGCGATAGTTAACCACTAGCTTCAGATAACTTGGTGGTGTTAGATGGAAGCCAAAAAAGCTCATGCTAATCAAACAATGAATACAAAAGCCTCTTAAAGCACTTAGTATATGTCAGTCACTGTTCTAAGTGCTAGGAATACAAAGAAAGGCAAAAAGTGTACTTGCTGCTGATAGGGAAGTTAGCACATAAATAATTCCATCCATATGAGGTACATACTGAGCTAGGTGGGAGACAGTCTCAGAGAGGAAGGGGCTAGAGGTGGGGGATAAGGATAGGCTTCCTGCAAAAGGTAGGATTTAAAGTGATTCCAAAAAAAAAAAAAAGTTAAGGCAACCATTTTTTTTTCCAGAGGAAACCAATTTTATTCAGTTAAATAAACATTATGTGCCTACAATGTGCCCTGAAATGTGCTGTTTTACAAATACAAGGAAGTAAAATAAGTACCGTCCCCATCCTTAAGAAACTTACAATCTAATGGAGGGAAGCTAGTGCAGAGAAGGATGCTGTAAAGGAGGGGGCATAGCAGGGAATGTCTCCTTCTATGGAGCTGAGACAAGCAGGAGATGCTTAGGGTAAGAGGAAGTCCAATTGCTGCCCTCTGCATAGGAAGGTTTTGTTAATAGATTGGTGCTCTACCTTTGGGCACTCCAATCAGGGGAGAGCAGCATCATCAAGGTGGCATCCAGGATTGACTTAGAAGCATAGCAACGAGAATAGAAGTGATGGATGAATTTTTCCTGGGAGAGGCATCTGTTTTTCTGTGAAATTGTAACCAGGAAGAATTGCCTATGCAAAGTGGTGAGGAGGAAGAGAATTCTAGGCTCAGGGAACAACCAATGAAAGGCACAAAGAAAGGAGATAGTTTCCTGTGTAAGGAGTAGCAAGTAGGACAATTTAGCTCGATTGAAGAGTGAATACAGTGTATAAGGTAGAGAAGGACCAATAGCTTAATAAGTCAGAAAGAGGGGATAATATTTCAGTTTAGAGGTGATAGGGAGCCACTGGAGTTTACTGAATAGGTGGTGGAGGGTAGGGAAGAGTGAAAGGGTCAGACCTGAGCTTTAAGGAAAGTACTTTAGCAGCTGTGTGGAAGATGGGAAGAGGGGAGAGACCTGATTCAGGGAGATCAATAAGGAAAATGTTGTAATCATCTAGGTCAGGCATTCTTAACCTGGTGTTACTGATCCTCAAACTGTCTGTGGATAGACTTCGGTGGAGAGGTTGTCAGAAAATTTAGTTGAGGAAAAGTACATTTTGATTTTCATTAAACTCTAACTGAAATTTGGTGTTTTCATCATTTATTTACAACCACTGTTCTGAGAGGGGCTCTATAGGCTTCATGAGATTGCCCAAGGGGTCCTTGACCACAAAACAAAAAGAGGGAAGAGGGGAAGAGTTCCTGGTCTAGGTTACCTTATGCTGAATTACCACATGCAGAAAGATGAGAGAGAGAGAGAGAGAGAGAGAGAGAGAGAGAGAGAGAGAGAGAGAGAGAGAGCGAGCAGGAGGGAGGTTTTTCACTTTGACATTATTAAACTTTATTTGAAGTATTGTGTTCACTTCAGGGGAGGGGGCATATATTATGCACTACATTAAGGAGCTGCAGTGGTCAGAAGTGGCCAGGCATGGCATCAAGGACATCCCCTCTGAGCACTGGGATGAAAAAAAAAAAAACGGGAAGAGAAGCCATCGAGGGGATGCCGTATATGTCTTTGATTATTTGCAACACTGTCATGTAGAGAAGGGATCCGTTTTGTTCTGCTTGGCCCCAGAGAGCAGAACTAACAACAGAGTGGAAATTGAAATGTGGCCAATTTCAGGTCGATGTATAAAAACATCCTCTGACATGTGCATCAGGATCCTTCAGGAGGGAGGACTGGTTTCTCCTCACTGGACACTTTGCCTATGGAAGCTGGACCTATTGTCAAGAGGATTCCTCTTCTTGTATAGATTGAATTAGTTCTTCTGTAACATCCCTTCCTGTTCTGAGATTGTCCATTTCTCATTTGTTTCTCATGTAATTCAACTTAAACCAATGACATTCACCAAAAGGTGAAGATTGCACCATAGAAAGTCAAGCGGTTTGGGGGCTTCGTGGTGGAGGACCAGGCTGTTTTATGTCCAATTGCACGATTGCATGAATGTGCCTCCCTTCTAGTTACATCAAGTACTGTCAGCTCTCATCAGAGGAGCGCTGGCATCCTCATTTGGCAGGAACCCCCTTTATGATTCACCTTCCTCATGTCTTGAAGCCCCCACAGTTGGGGAGCAGGTGAGCATGACAGCTGGCCAGTGGGTGGCTATCTCTTTAAACAACTGTATTGCTGACTTACCCCAGCCCATGGTGTGTTTCTCCTTAGACTCTTGGCACAGTTTATTGCATTTGTCATGGAAACACCCTCTGCTTACATCAGGGACCCACCTGTTTACTTTCCCAAATCTCTCTTCCAATCCTCTCCCACCCTCCTCCCCATCGTCCCTGTCTCCCCACAGAGAAGCTCAGTGCCATTCTTTGGAGGGCAATGAGGTTGCCAAGAAGGTGGAGACACTGGGGTCTCACCGATGAATGAGATCATAAGGCAGTGCTGGAAAGTGTGTTTGTTAATGAGCTTGCCTGTGGTTTGCCTGAGGAAGCCCCTTTTCCTGTTTAGTTCTGGAAATGGAGCTTTCTCCCCAAGAGCTGTGACTCATCTCTCCATCATGGACGCTGAGCATGAAACTTATTGAATAAGATAAGCTCTCATGCCATCCTCATTGAGTCACCCCACAAGCAGGAAATGTGTGGTCATCCCTGCTGCCCGTCTGGCAAGTATTCAGTTGTGATCGTTATGAAGAGGTGAATTGTGTCTGTGCCTGCACTTGGCTTCCCAACTGGGAGGAGGGGAAAAAGGGAAGCATTGTTGCTGAAAATAAAGTGAAAAGGGGAAGAGGGTGAGTGGGGGGCGGGTTGTGGGAGACCACGACTGCCTGTCCTAAGGCATCACTAAATCTCTGTACACGAAGGTACTTGATATCTCTCATTACATTGTGGTAGACCATCTTTGTGCTACTGATTCACCCCCTGAGGACGAGGGCAACTATCGAAAGACAAGTTGGTCAAAACAGCCTAGAACCAACATACATAGAGCTGAAAGAGATTTTACATTGAGATCATCTAACCAAAGTTTCCTGTTACAGATGATAAAATTGAGGCTCACAGAAACAAAGCAATTAACCCCAAAGTCTAGAGAGAGTGAGTAGCAGCAACACCGGGAAAGGAAGCCAAAGGCAAGACTCTGTCCAATAACAAAAGGAACAATAATAATGACTGAACCATATATATTAAGCTTGTCAACCGATACTTTTTTTTTTTCATTTTCAATGTCTGTCATTTTATCCAGTCTTGTAATTGTTCTCAGAATATTCACTATAAAAGAATAATAACCAGAAGAAAAACCTTGGGATTTTTTTTATCTGAACGCCACTGACCTAGGTGAGAAAAATGGAATCATACCAATGATAGTAATAATAATAATAACATTGTTGATGATTATCACAATATTCTCATGGAATTTTCAGGCCTACAAAGTACTTTCCATACACTATCCTATCAGAAACCTAATCTTGTACTTTCAAAGTGCTAGAGACTAATGTTTTGTCATCATATGAATTGTCTTGTAAAAGTGACATATCATCCATTTCATGGAAGCCAGATCTAAAGCAAGAAGGGAATTTAAAGGACATTTAATCTAATCTCTCGCTTTTTTTTTTTTTTAAGAAATAAAGAAACTGAGGAATTGAGAGATTAAGTCATTTATCTATGGTTGCACAACAATCAAATGTCAGAGGCAAGCTTTGAACCCAAATCTTCTGGACTCTGAGTTCAACCTTCTATCCATTACTTCTTTTTTTTTTCAGGGCAATTGGGGGTTAAGTGACTTGCCCAGGGTCACACAGCTATTAAGTGTCAAGTGTCTGAAGCCAGATTTGAACTCAGGTCCTCCTGAATCCAGGGGCAGTGCTTTATCCACTGTTCCCCCTAGCTACCCCTCTATCTATTACTTCTTGATGACTCTTGATTCAGCCCCCTTCCATTTTTTTTTTTTTCAGTTTGCAAAGGGTCCCGTTATGAATTTAGAATCCCCTTGAGGAAGGGAATCCTTCTTGGTGATGGTATTGTGACATTCAGGTTTTTTTCTGAAGGGGAGGATTCCCCTTCTTTTTCAACACAGGTGCTAATACATGAGTCTGTCTCCATTTTGCCTTTAGACAGTGAATTGGAGCTGACAAATACAAGGGGGCTGCTAGGCCTGACAGAAATGGCTCCATTAAAGACAAAAATTCCCAGATCTTCACAGTAAAGTTTCATGTTCCTCCAAAGACTCAGCCCCTTGTCCTCCTTTCTATCCCACCTTTTCTTATTCAGGGAAGATTGCTATATTTTCTTCAACCAGGTCTCAAACACAAATACTGTGCAATACCTTGTTGCATACCCTAGGGTTCCCTTTGTGTGTGTGTGTGTGTGTGTGTGTGTGTGTGTGTGTGTATGTATGAGGCGGGGGGGGGGAGATGGAGGAATCAGCAATGTTGTGGATTTTTTTTCTGCGGTAGACATTTCTATCTTCATATCTGTTTCACTTTGGATATGGTTCCCTGACAGCATGTCAGAAAGTTGAAGTGTTGCTTATCAAAGCTGGTTTCACAGCACTAACAAATATGTGACTCTTGCTTCTCCAGTTGGAGAAGGAAACACACAGTCCGCACAGCTCTGCCTTCAATTCTATGCATTTTTAAAATATTGATTACCTGCCATAAACACTTGCTAAATGAACTCAGTCACCTAACAGTGGTGGGCCCCAGAGCTATAAGAAGGAATGTTGTGCCCGGGGCATAAGCCATAAACAAATGGAACCCAGGACAAGAGCCTCAGGAAATCTCTATCCCAACCCTGCCACCCACCCCACCCTTCTGTGTTTGCTATTTTTCCCCCTTTTTATATATTTAAGAAACATGAAATGAAAATGTTTTTGAACATTGTCTTGCTATATCTTGCACAGACCATCCCTGTTGCCTGGAAGGGTCTGCTTCTTCCTTCCTCTTAGACTCTCATTTTCTTCAAGGTGCAGTTCATTCCCTCTCCTACAGAGAAGTGCTTTTACCCCCAAATTACTAGGCCCTCTTCTATAGTTATCTCAATCATATTCTATATATTAATAATGTACAAATACAATGTCCAGATGCATATCTATATACCCCTTATGTATGTAAACACACTTATGTACTCTAGCCAATTTGCATTTTAAAAGCATATATATGGATGAATAGATTGGAACAACCTTTTTATATGCATGATATATATATATATACATATATATATACACATCTGTGTTTATGCTCATATAAGTAAAATATATACCCATAATTAAATCCCACACTATATACGTGTGTATACAAATGTGTATGTATATATGCATATGTGTATATATGTATGTGCATGAAGGTATATATGCATATATAAGGATGCATGAATATATACCTTGTACATACGCACATGCATACTCAGGTACTCACTGTATGTGTATGTGTGCATGTGTGTGTGTATATATATATATATATATATGTATCTGTACACATAGATAGGAATGTGCACGTGTATGTACATGCATGTATGTGTACATATAGATAGGAGTGTATATATCATTCTTATCTCATTATGTAGATATATGCCTGTATATTTATGAACACATGTATATGTTTATGTCTGTCGTTTGTATCATGTATCTATAGTAATTCTATAATATGCATAGGTATATGCAGATATACCTGTCCATGTATCCACATACCAAGGAGTACATATACAAACTTGCATATATACAATTCTGTGTACAGTATACACATGCACATTTATATTTATGTAGGAGGGGGAATGAGCTGAGCCTTGAAGGAAATTACAGTGTCTAGAAGGGAGGAAGAAGGAAAGCTTCCCCCCCCCCCAACCTCCTGGTGATCACTGGGGATGAACTGGATAAGGCGGAGCTGGGCAATGGTCAAAAACCTTTCTCTTGGCGTATTTCTCATATATCTTAAAGGAAAGAAATAGACAGAGCCAAAGGTGGGGGAGAATTCCTGAGACTTGTCTTCAGCTCAGTTTGTTTATGGCACTTACCCCAGGTACAAACATTCCTTGTTAGAGCTCTGGGTCCCACTGAGCTGTTTATGTTACTGAATTCATTTAGAAAATATAGACAGATAGATCTATAGCTAGAGATAGGAAGAGAATACAGATGGATATTATCTATCATTTATCATCATCATCATGTACTATCTATCTCCATTTATCTCCCTGTATATGTCTATCTATATGTATGCATGCATGCATATACATATGTATATATGTGTATATGTATCTCTGTCTCTCTGTGTCTCCACCTCGTTCTCTGTCTGTCTCTCTTTCTCTGTCTCTGTCTCTCTTTCTCTCTCTCACCCTTTCTCTCCCTCCCTCACTCCCTCTCTATGCTATCTCCCCCAACTAAATTTAGATTTTCTGATTCTTAAGGGCAGGGACAATTTAATTTTTGCCTCTGTCTTTGTAATCATCATGCCTAAGGTAAGGGCTGGTATTTAATAAGTGCTTAATAAATGCAAGTTGATTTTTGTGTTTGTTTTGCGGGGCAATGAGGGTTAAGTGACTTGTTCAGGGTTACACAGCTAGTAAGTGTCAAGTGTCTGAAGCTGGATTTGAACTCACGTCATCCTGAATCCAGAGCTGTTGCTTTTATCCACTGTGCCACCTAACTGACCCCAAGTTGATTGTTTTGAATGAATCACATGTGAAAGGGAAGCAGAAATAGGGAACATAGTTCACAGCGAACTTGCAAGGTCACATGCATAGTATACAAAGACCCTGGTTAAGGGATCTTTTGATTCCTGATATACTACAAGATGGTATGGAGCAGTGGCTTGTGCTATGTTGTAGCCCTGGATTTGGAGTTAGGAAGATCTGGGTTCAAATCCAGGTTCTACTACATATTTATGTGATGTTGGGCAACTCACTTAAACCTTCCATCAGTTTCCCCACCTGTAGAGTTAAAGTGTTAGACTAGGTGATCTATAAAGTCTCTTCCATTCTGAGTCTTTGACCCTAGATATTAGATTATGTGGTGAAAGGATAAATGTGAGGTGAGGAAAGATGTGGTTATAATCCCTATCATTAATATAATTTTGCTATGTTACTATGGAAAAGTTATTGCTTCTTTCTAAATCTCAAATTTTCTTAACTGAAAATGGGAATAAACATATCTCACTGGATGCTTTTGGAATTCAAATGAAATTATGTCAGTAAACTTGTTTAGACTTTCTTTCCCTTTTTTTTTTTTTTTTTACTCGGGGCAATTGGGGTTAAGTGACTTGCCCAGGGTCACACAACTAGTAAGTATTATGTGTCTGAGGTCAGATTTGAACTCAGGTCCTCCTGAATCCAGAATCAGTGCTCTATCCACTGTGCCACCTAGCTGCCCCAAACTTGTTTAGACTTTAAAGGGTCCTATGAATGCCAGATATAATCCAGGTGTTTGCAGGGTGCCTGCATTTGTCTTCATTTAGTCATTTCAGTTATGTCCAACTTTTTGGGAGCCCATTTGGGGTTTTCTTGGCAGAGATATTGGAGTGATTTGTTATTTTCTTCTCCAGCTCATTTTACAGATGAGGAAACTGAGGCAAACGGGGTTAAGTGACTCGTCCAGGGTCACACATTTAGTAAGTGTGATAGACCAGATTTGAACTCAGAGAAAGGAGTCTTCCTTACTCCAAACCCAGCACTCTATCCACTGAGCCATCTAGGTGACCATATGCATACAGAACATGGCTGTGCTTAGGAAATGTTGTTATTCGATTGATTCTGTATAATAGTTATTCTTTAAAACTCTCCTTTATGCCTTGAGTTCAGTTTCCTAGCCTCTTGTTCACACATTTCCCTCAATCATAGCCAGAACATTTGTACTGTACCTTGCCCTTCAATCTAAAAGAGGCCTACAAAGACATCGAGTAATAGTAGACCTCATTATAAAAATTGGGGTCTCATTGCTCATGATCATCATTATAATACTAATAGAATTCTACAACCACCATGGTAAACCACTCCACTCACACATAGATGTATGTGGGGCTCAGGGCTATTGATATTGTCTCACCCTGGAAAGACTTGCTAAGCCACCTCCCACAATTCAGGAGGCATTGATGAAGCACCATTATGTGCTGGTCAGCTACCGTGGTAGTCACTTGGGGTGCAAAGGCAATAAGTAGTTTCTGTCAGCATGTGATTTATTTCTACTGGGGAGAAATTGTACACAGAGAAATGAATATAAAGAATGGACCAAGGTAACACCCACAGATGCTAGAAAGGGGAGAGAACCAACTTGGTGGAAGGGGGATAGGTGCAGCCAGCAAAGGGCTGGTGTGGGAACTAGCACCTGAGCTGGACTGGGCAGGAAGCTGTTCATTCCAAGAAGCAGAGGTGAGAAGGGAGCATTCTTTCCACGGTTGAACACCCACGTCCTGTAGCAGCATACACTGGAACCATGAGCAGGACAGTTGGACTGTAACAGATAGTGGATGAAAGGACCCAGATGGAAGCCAGACCATGACTGCCTTGACATATCCTCATGGGATTTTGAATTTTATTCTCAAAGCAATTCGAGCCAAATAGCTACTTTTCAATAAGGTGGTGACATTGCCAGAAGTGTGCTTTCACAGTATCTGATTGTCCGCTGTATAGAGGAGATTGCAGAAGGGGAATGTTTGGTGGAAGGGCTACTAATTAGGAGTCCAGGCTAATGGTCCACATCTTCCATGATAGGAAAGTAAAGCTGAAATGGAAAAAAAAAATACTCTGCAGTGTCACATGGTTAAATGAGTCCTGGAATTGGAGGACCTGGGTTCAAATCCCACCTCTGACACTTATGACCCATGTGCCTTTGGTCAAGTCACTCAGTTCCCTCCCCTCTACAATGAAGAGGTTGGACTCCCCGGATTCTCAGGTCCTTCATGCTCCTTGGCTTCCTTGTTAAAGAATTGTCCTTCTGGGTGACTGGTTCTCTTTTTAGAATTCCTTTTTTGTCCAGCTTCTAAATGGAAATGTAATGCATTTTATGGTTCATTTGGTCACTGTATCTTCAGCTTTTGGCGGAGCAGTCCCATCCGGGGGCTGCCCAGGCTGCCTCAATCTGCTTTAATGCTTCCTTGGGACAGCCAGTCCTAACTCCATTGCCCATGTCTGGTCATCCTGAGCACGTCTACACTTCAATATAGTTTAGCCAAATAAGACTAAACTGGGCACTTTGGGGAAACTTGGAAGAACACTAATTTAATTTTATTCAAGGATATAAAGGGCACTGAAATGGCAGTGTGTCCCATTGTCCTTTAAGTTCTGCTCTTTGGGAAAAAAGACAATAATCACCTAAGCTTTCTTTTGGATGTTGGCTTTAGTTTCGCCCTTTTATGGGGACACACACTCGAGCGCCTCATGATGGCTTAGATATGATCCTGGATTTGAGAAGGCTATTCCCACAGTTCCTTTGAGTTGGAATAAATCCAACGCTAGAGAAGGATGAGCATCCTGGTGATCAGATCTTGTCTGTCAAGCAGCATATTTGAATGAGGAGAGATATGTCCAGAAGACTCCATGGGGATGAGCCTTATGGGCACAAAGGCAAGCTACCAGAGCATAGAGAAATAGATTTCTCTCTCTCTCTCTCTCTCTCTCTCTCTCTCTCTCTCTCTCTCTCTCTCTCTCTCTCTCTCCCCCCTCTCTCACCCTCTCTCTCTCTCTTTGTTTCTCTGTCTCTCCGCCCCCCCCTTCTCTCTCTCTCTCTGCACTCACTCTAGCAGTAAGAATTCAGACACACACTGTTTGCTTCTTTTCCAAAGCCAGTGGCATTATTTCCATTACCAGCCCCTATTGAGGTTTTTGTGGTCCAGGCCATTGAGATGGATTTCAAATGGGTAGAATCAAACCTCTTCATTCTATTGGCTTTGAAAGTGTTGTTTTCTTTAACGATTTGTGCATATACTTGAAAAATGTCATTAGCTCCTGGTGCCTGACTAATAACTCTATTATTGGGAAAAGAACTACTTCTTGCTGAATATTGTTGTTTCTAATCAAAGAAAACTGATGTCTTCCCAGGGAAAATGTCAGTGCATATGATTGTGGGTGGAGTTGCCTCCTGTTGAGAATTCATTTTCCCTTAGTTTCACCTTTACTTTCACTTTTACCCCTGAAATATTTGCTTCCCTTATTGAGAAGAACATTCAAAATCCCTATATTCTGATTGGTTAGTCTTCACTGAGTCCCCCATTCCCAGGCATATTTTCAATCAATCCAAAGTTAATGCTCTAAAAATATCCTTTCCCATGAGCTAATTGGCTTAATAAATGAAAAAAAAAAACAATGAATGTGCCTCATCCTATTGATTACAGCATGATTCTTGTTTAATCATAAATTTTACTTTTAGGTGTTGAATTATCTAACCTAATAAGGGAAGAAGAGGATTATAGGGAGATTTTCTAAATGACCTAGAGATCCCCATTAATACATAAAAGCTCTTCCTCACCAAACCATCACAAGTGTTTTCTTCTCAAAAGTATTGACTTAGTCAACATTTCCTTCCAATTCAACATGCACTTGGTTAGTGCCTGCTGAATATCTGATGAGAAGGGAGGAAGTGTGGTCTAGTGTATCAAGAACTACCCTTGGAGGCAGCTAGGTGGCACAGTGGATAAAGCACTGGCCCTGGATTCAGAAGTACCTGAATTCAAATCCAACCTAAGACATTTGACATTTACTAGCTGTGTGACCCTGGGCAAGTCACTTAACCCTCATTGCCCCACCAAAAAAAGAAAGAAAGAAAGAAAGAAAGAAAGAAAGAAAGAAAGAAAGAAAGAAAGAAAGAAAGAAAGAAAGAAAGAAAGAAAGAAAGAAAGAACTAGCCTGGGAGTTGGGAAAATGTAGATTCAAGTCCTGCCTCTACACTTCCTTGTTGGAGGACCATGGGCAAGTCACTTAACCTCTGAATATCAAAGCTCATCAGTTTCAGAGAATGTTCCAATTTAAAACAGTAGAGAGAGATTTTCACCGGTACAATGTCATCACAGGATCTATCCCCCCCCTCAAAAAAAAAAAAAAAAAGGAAAGAAGGCAAAGGAAAGGAAAAGAAAATGAGAGAAAAGAAAGCAAAGAAAAAAAAAGAAAAGAAGGAAGAAAAATAGGTAAAGATGGTGCTTGGCATGAAGGATGCAAAACCAAGCTGGCTTGACTTGCTTCTGTGGCATTTGTTGTGAGTGGAAAACACCACGTGTGTAAAAAAGTCTATCCATGTCTCAAAGAAGCCACAAGATAACTGTTAGGCAGATAGGCACTCACAGACAAGCACAGGGAAGGGAGGCCCTAAACCAAATATTCCACAATAAACTTCTACAGCTACAGTCATCCCACTGAGACTTTCTTGCTTGGCATTATGAATTTATTTGTGCTGGTGTGGGGGCAGGGGACTGACCCCTTGGGAAATAAAGAGGAGTGTATAGATGTCCCTAATAACTTTCAATTAGTCTTAGAAAACACAAAAGGATAAATTGAAGTTTTGTTTCTAACACAGATACCCTCTATTCAAAAGGTTTATGGGTGGTCTGGGCTGCTTGTGTATGAACCCTAGAGATGAACCAATATCAACTATTCAGAGAAAGGAGTAAGTGGGAGGGAGAGAAAAGGTAGAAGGGGAGAGAAGGAGAGAGATTGATTCTCTAAGTGGTTGTGTATAACATACCAATTTTATTAGCTTTCCAAGACTGAACCTGTTAAACGGATAAGAGTAATGGATTCTAGGAAGCTACTTGACACTTGGGTTACCACAGTAATGCCAGCAATGAGGCTGAAATGTATCAGTCAATATCCATCAGCTGGCCTGCTCCCGGAGCTACTCTCAGAAGAGCATGGAAATAAGCATTTATATAATACCTACTATATGCCAGTCTCTATATCAAGTGCTTTTTATAGAAACCATCTCATTTAATCTTCACAGCAACCCTGGGAGATAGTTGATATTAATAGGGTTGAGGAAACTGAGGGAAATGTAGGTTAATGACTTGTCCAGGGTCACATGGCTGTGTCTGAGACCAGGTTGAATTCATATCTTCCAGATTCCAAGAACAGAGCTTTATCCATTGTATCACCTGTAATATTGATCTTAAAAACTGTTGGGGGGCAGCTAGGTGGCGCAGTGGATAAAGCACGGACCCTGGATTCAGGAGTACCTGAGTTCAAATCTGGCCTCAGACACTTGACACTTACTAGCTGTGTGACTCTGGGCAAGTCACTTAACCCCCGTTGCCCTGCCAAAAATACCCCAAAAAAACAAAAAAACAAAAAATTGTTGGAACTGTTCAAGATGTTTAATAGACTGGAGCCGATTCAAGATGGAGACCTGGAAAAAGGTACAGGGTGGACAAGTAGATCTGAGAATCATCTGCCTAAAGTGGATATTTTTTTTCCCATAAAATGAAATCTTTTAAAAAATAGCAACATTCAGCAAGGTGATCATCAATGACTAATAATTGAATGACAGTTTTAAGCTCTGGATGGGGCTGGGACAACTATTGAAAATAAAGATGGAGAGTTGGAGTTGTACTTGCTGGTATAACTCTCTTTCTCTCATTGTCCTGCTTTTTCTACCAAAATTCCCTTTTCCTGAAGTTATCTGAGAAGTCTTAAGTGGATTTATAACTTGATGCTCATGCATGAATGAATGTGCAGAACCCTCTGGAGTGCTTGCATTCCTCAAGAGTGGCTTTGTTGAGCCAAGTGGATTTGTAACTTGCAAGTGTTAGGAATATTTCTGAGTAAGGGAAGGGACTCCAGTGAGGAGAAAGCTTAGAGGGGCTGACATACCCTCCCTGCACTGGCATGAGTTAGTCCAAGAAAGAGCCTAGTACTGGCTTCAGCATGCTTTAGTAGTCTGTAGTATCACACCAAGCAGTGGGCATTCCTCACCTTTTGGTGTTCCCAGCCTCAGGGAAAAAATGGAGACATAAGAAGGGGATGAGGTATCACTGGACATGGAAGACTAAGGGTAGATATGGTAAGGACAGTGTCTCTTGGATTTCAATTTGGAAGAAATACCACTGTCAATCAGTCAGCAGCCTTTATTAAGCAAGCCTCACAAGAAAAGAACTGGAGAATAAGAACTGTTTGAGAGTCACTTAACCTCTTTGAGACTCAGTTTTCTAATCTGGAAAATAAGAGAGTTAAATGTCCTTGAAGGTCACTTTCGATTCTACCTCTGTCCTATTCTGATCCTATGACACTTGGTGGGGAGAGATGAAGCTCCTGCCTTAATCACTTAACAGATGTGGCACCAAGGCCAAGTAATGTGATACCTCTGAACCTCAGTTTCTTCATCAGTGAAATGGAGATTTTAGCTCATCAAGAAATTTTACAGATTAAGTAGGATGATATATGAAGATCAGCTATAATCATGGTTAGATTACCTAAGAGGATTCCTCTAGCTCCAATTTTTGGTCATTCTGATGAGACAAATTCTCTGTTATCCCACATTCAGTAACAAAATTGCGCTATTAAATGATACTTCTTCACATCCAAACAGAGTGATAATTATTCTTTTAATGAGGACCTCAAGGCATTGTAAAAACCAGAAGTGTCTTCTGAATTATCCAAAGAAGATCAGTGTACCTTCTGCATGATTTTTAGTTATAAATTTATTGTGCATTATTCTCATTCTTTGGAAATTGATAACTCAAGTGAGGTCTGTTCTTCACAACTCTCTGTCAGCCAGAGTATGCTGTTCCCTGAACATACTAGATAATAGGAAATTTGCTAGACATAATTAGGGATGCAGACTATGAAACAATGGAAAATGTCAAATGTTCTGTTTTTTGTAGTCACCTTCTTCTTCCACAGTGACCAGGGAAAAGTGCTAGAAAGGAGTAATATGAATTCCACAGTTTTCTTAGGCTCTCTGTGAAAATAGCTCTACTGTTGTCACTTTAAATGAAAGATTCTTGTCTGAATAATGAGAGTTGGGAATATATATTTAATAGTCAGTGACTTTAGGGGAAAGATGATACTAGGGAAGGATGATGAAACATGTTGGGAAGAATAATTTAGGAGCAAGAAAATAAAGAAAAGAAGACTTGTAGAAATTTTGAGCCTTCTTATTATGATTGTTAAAAAAAATCAATTATTAGTCATTGGACAGGATAAGGAGCAAGTGGCATCATAGTAATGGTATCAATTATATTTTAACAAACAGGAAATTATTGAGTACCAATGTGGAAGTTATTTTCAAGTAATCTATGTATTCTTAAATCACTGACTTGTCAGAAACAAAATCAAAATCAAGACCAAGTTTGATAGAATATTTATTACAAATCAATTTTTTGTGCAACTGAGGCAACTCCAGCTGGACCTATTTGAACAAGTTTTTGACACCTACAAATTGAGAAATGGATAAAAGAATAAACAGTGACCCAGACTAGCAATTTTTAAATACAAAGTTTACGTGGTATAAATCAATCATCACAACAGGGAAATCAAAAGATACTATACACCATCTGAGACTTTTGCCATTGGTTTTCTTATGAAATAGAGCTAGCAGCCAAAAGCAACACCAGTTTAGAATATAATCTCAGTCTTAAAATGTGAGATTTGGATGGATGATAGTATTGCCTCATTAACAGTGAGAAATAATTGAGAGAAAAATCCATTTATATTAAGTATGGCAAGAGACCTCATTAAGACAACTGGAGGAAAGAACAGAAAAAGATGAGAATGGAAAAGATGTATAAAGTTCTATATAATCTACTTTTTTTCATCAGTGCAGGGGGGGTTGCTACATTTGGACTGTAACATCACAGTCCCTCATGTACTACATAAGGAAATAGGCATGATACTAAATAAAACAGATGGGTAGAACAGCTGGTCTACACAGAATATGCACAGAGGAGGTCTATTCTGGAAGTGCCATAATTGTGAGGATATTGATGAACCTATTCTTGAGTTAGCCTGAGAGTGGAAGGTATCAACATTTTGTGAAACAATCTGACCTTATTATTAAATGAGATAACCAACACAATTGGAATAGCTACAAACCCATTTGCCCACTTTTCTACTCTGTTTATCCTGCACAAACATCCAGGACATTATGGCCAAAGGGAATAGACAGGCAGTCTATCAAAAACAGGACTCCACAGAATGCACTTGGTTGTAATCATTTCAACTTAAACATTTCTTAAACATATACTATATGCTAGGACATAGAAATGCAAAAAAAAAAAAATCAAAATTGCCCTGCCTTCAAGGAGATTGTTTTCCATTAAGGGATACAATATCTGTAAAATGAATTACAAATACTGACATTTTGGGAGGGAGATATGATTAAGAGCAAGAGGTGGCAGGAAGTGCTTTGGGAATGAAGGAAAACTGGCTTGGAACTTTCCACAATGGCAGAGAAAGAACTCACCAATGAGAGAAGGGGAGCAAATGGGATGGATAGTTAGAAGTGTAATGAGCAACGCCTCAAGACACCAAGCACTGAGGGAAGTACCAGAATGAGACAACAGTAGAGGCACAATTTTAAAGTACAAAAGAGCAAAAGCAGTGCTGAGAGGGCAATACAGGGCAATGCAATAGAAAAGAAGGCGGGGGGGGGGGGGGGAGGTAGGGGGTGGGGGGTGGAGATAGGGAATGGGAATGGTTGGTAAAGGTTTCTTCTAGGAGATGGGAACAACTCTAGTATGGAGGAAGCTAGAGGTTCCTTGAGTCAGAGGTAAAGAAGGAGTGCATTACAGGCATGGAGGACAAGTTATGAAAAGACAAATGTCTTTTGGTGAAAGACAAAATGCCATATATGGGGAACAGAAAATGGGGCCAATTTGGCTGGGGAATAGAAGGGTATAGGGAGTAATGTGTGATGAGTTTAGAAAGATAGGTTGGTGCCCAACACTCAAAGGCTCTGTATGTCATACAGAAAGGTTGTATGGTATCCTTGTGTCAATAGTGAAGCTTCTTGAGGAGTGGATTAATTTGGTCAGAATTGCATTATAGTAATATTGATTTGGCAGCTCTGTCAAGGAATGGTTGGAGAGGGGAGAAAATGGAGGTACAGAGAACAGTAAGGTTATTACAATTGTCTGGGTGAAATGTGGTGAGATCTCATACTAAGGTAATGGCTGTGTGAATGGAGGGAAAGGGGTGTGTACAAGAGATATTGTGGAAGTCAGATGAATAGGAATTGGAAATTCTGATGGGATACGGAGTTTGAAAGAGATTATTTGGAATAGCAATTGGGTGATTAGAAAGGTGAGTGGTACCCTCAAAAGAAATAGAAATTCATGACTGGGGTACACTAATATAATAAGAATGGGAATATGAAAATCAATTCATATATATAGTTTTATAGTAATTAAATTACTAGGCAATATTTTCTAGAGTCAGAAAAATTAATAGCAAAATATTTTGTACACATGTTCTTTGCACAAAATTGCTTCTTAATAAATATTCATTCTTTCATTCATTCATTCATTCACATGGAGGAGCAAAAAGTATAGAAGTTCAAAGGAAATCATTTTTAAAGTAGGAATGAATGGGAAATAGCACTTATGGACTTGGGATTATGCTATAGAACATTAATCATCAATGCCATTTTTGTACTAGTTTAAAAAAAAAGAAGAAAAGCCTATCAGTAGACCAGATTAGATAAGCAAGAATTAGAAACAAACTAAACAACCATGTTCAATAAACTTCTCTCTCTCTCTCTCATCTATCTATCTATCTATCTATCTATCTATCTATCTATCTATCTATCTATCTATCTATCTATCTATCTATCTATCTATCTATCTGATTCCAAGAAAGGCTCATTATTCCATGAGAACTACTGGGATTTCTGGAAAGCAGTTTAACAGAAGAAAAAATATGCAAAAGGCTTGTACCTTACTCTTTAGGCTCAGCATTGATATAAGATGTATATATAGAAGACCCTGCCATTAAAAATGGAAGAGAACATATTAGCTACTTACCATATTTGCTGCTACAGGGAGAGCAATTAAATAAATGGGGATAGGAAAGATCACAGATAATAAAGCAAATTATATTGATAGAGTACATGAAATTAAAAAGAATTTACATGAAAAAAAATCAATGAGACTAATATTCGAAATAGTCATTTGGGGGAAATATCTTTGCATCAAATAACTCTGACAAGGGTTCAATATTGAAAATTAATGACAAAATAATGGAAATATTTAAAGCTATGAACCATTCCCCAATGGACAATGAGGCAAAGACTGTGAATAAAGTGTTCTGCCAAGAAGAATTGTAAACTACTAAGAACGACATGAAACATTACTCCAAATTGCTAACAATGAGAAAAAATGCAAGTCAATTTAATGTTGAGATTTCACTTTCTGCCAAGAATATTGGCAAAAATGACCAAAAAAAGGAAAGATGACAGTTATCAGAGTTGGAGGGTCTATGAACACATTAATGTATGGTGAGTGGAACTAAAAATTGGTCCAGTCATTTTGGAATTAGACTTAAAAAAGTGACTTAAATGCCAAGGTCCTTAAACCCATAAATTCTCCCTGCTAATCATATGCCCCGAGGAGGTCAAAGATAGAGGGGAAAAAAAGTCTCATTTACATAAAAAAAACCAGGAGCTCCTGTGTGTGTATGTGTGTGTGTGAAAATAGAACTGCAAAGTAGACCATCAATTGGGAAATGACTAAAAAAATTGTGGCATGTGAATGATAGAATATGACAGTGCCATGAGATGCTGACTGTGAAGAATTCAGAAAAGTCTAGGAACACTGATAGGAATTGATGCAGAGTAAAGTTCACAGCACCAACAAAACCATGCACACAATGAGAACAAATATCTAAATATAATGCACAAAATAACAAAAATGAAAATTGTGCACTTTATAATCCCCAAGCTTGACTTAAATCAAAGGAGATAACATATTAAAGACATTTGCAAACCTTTAGATGCTATAAGGTGCTTGCCAGTATTGTTATTATTACTATCATTACATGTAATATCAGCCTCAAAGAAGAATTCAGAAAATGCATTTCTCTCTCTTCATTGTAGAGGTGACCCAAAATGAACAGATTATAATAGTCTTAATTATAAATTTACCAGAATCACCAAAGCATATAATGTTAGTGATGTGTAATTTAAATTTCTAAATGTGGGTTCTAATCTGTCCCCCCAGTTTTGGGGGGAAACTGACTAAAATCACTGATAAACAAATTTAGGTTTTTTAAGGGTTTATTGAAAGATAGTGAAAGGAAGAGAAAGATTGAGAACAGACTTCCTATAACCTGGCGATCTTAAACTTCCTAAGCTCCCACCTCTGAAGTCAACTGCCACGACCAGTGATCTCTTGTAGCCATAGAGGCCCAGCTCTCTCAACAGAGTCTGATTCCTCCTTCCCGTTCCCCTCCCAGAAATGGGAGGTTCTTCAAGCTGATTGGTTCACTGGGCCCGAAGGTGGTCAAAGTTCAAAGTTGTTAGCTTCAGAGAACAATTACTTTCTTAAGTACCCTTAAGTACCAGCCAGATGGGTTTACAATCTAGTAAACTGTCAACAGTCAGTTGCCTTATCCAATTCAATCAGTTTAAGTCAGTCTCCAGGTGGGCCCCAGAGTATCTGCTAAATCTCATCTATCACATTCCATTATCTTGACACAGTGATCAAGAACATGTGATGAATTCCAGATAAAGTGAATGTCAGGCTTCAGTCCCCATGCCTCTAAGATTCCCACACAGAGATGTATCCTTAGTCCTGAGGATAGCAAGAAATGTTGAGGCTTTTGCCAAGTCAGAAGAGTAAAAACCCCCTTCCTTTACCTGACATTGATCCTCAAAATGCCAGATGCCACCATCAGGCCAGAGATTTGGAGAAAGTTAGCCCTCACCATGATTCTCATTGATTGGGACTATATGTCTTTGGATTTACTTATCTATCTATAGAGCTTTTCTGATTCCAAAAAGTTATTTTCCCCTACATAGTTACATTTCTCCCAACCTTGGGGGATTTCCTTGCTCTTAATAGAGGGTGGGGTCTACCCAGTCTGGCCAAAATACAGTGCAGAGGACAGCCAAGATATTAATAGTTCCCTGTGTAATCTCTTCCTTTACTTTGCTGTGTTCCTCATTCACTTGCTTTTTAGATCATTTCTGACATGAATGATGTTTTCCCTTTTCCCTTTTTTGAGTGACTGACTATTGATAACATTATATATCCTGCTTCAATACATCATTTCCTGTCCATTGTCCTTTGGGACACCTGAAACTTTTTTGTTTTTTAGTGAGGCAATTGGGGTTAAGTGACTTGCCCACAGTCACACAGCTAGTAAGTATTAAGTGTCTGAGGCCAGATTTGAACTCAGGTACTCCTGAATCCAGGGCTGGTGCTCTATCCACTGCTCCACCTAGCTGCCCCGGGACACTTGAAACTTTTATTCTTCTGAGATCATGGTGTTGTAGGCTTCACTACTGTCAGGGAATCACTGGAACACCCTTGGTACTGGCTTGAATGGTTTCAATTTCAGGGTACTGACTAAAAACTTCAAACAAATCAATATGTAAATATATTTAGAAAACAAAAACAAGTTATTTACCTTTAAAAAGGTTTGGTTGTTAACATTCATTCAAATAAAACATATTTCACATATTAAAATAAAAAAAATCAGTTTGAAAACATATTCCCCTTTAAAGGCTCACAGATAATGGAATGTAAGCCATTTTGTAAAATTGGGTAAGCTCATCTTTGCTTTTCATTTGATCCCACCTGTTTCCATGCCTATATCCTTTGTGTTTTCCCAACCCTTCTCATCTTCTTCAAGAGCCCTGTCCCTTCCCCTCTCCATCTAACTTCTGGAAATGGGCCTTTCCATCTTCTAATTATTCTAATACTTGGTCCATTTCTTTCTTTTTAGCTTTCATTTTTCGATCTACCTTTTGTCAGGGGTGTTTCTTTACTGGGGCAAGTTGGGTAAGATGCTGACTCCCAATCCATGGCTACACTGGGGTCACTTCTGGTTCTGGTTCTGGATCTGAGATGTTATGATTCTCCCATGCCATATTGCAGAGATTCCTGATCTAATCTATTACACAATCATGTGCTAGGCAACTACTGTGTGTCAGTTATTGTGCTAAGAACTGAGGATCCAATACTATATTGAAATCATCCCTGCTTCCAGGATCTTACCTTCCATTGCAAGAATAGAGCATGCACAAACTTAAGAATGAAGGGCATCCAGGTGGGGGAGGGGCACAGGTATGTGGGGACTGACAACCACAACACACAAAGCCGGTTGATTAGCTGGGATCATCTACAGACCAGGGAACTGGCCAGGCAAGTGAAGAACCTCCTCCTCCTTAAATTATACCACCTGGGACTTCTGAAGCTTGGGATAGTGCAGCCTGGAAATAGTGCCCCACTTTAAGGAGTTAAAAGTCAAGTAAAAGAAAGGCAAGATGAGCAGAGAGAGAAAGGTAAGGACCATAGAAAGTTTCTTTAGTGACAAGGAAGATGGAGGTGCACCATTAGAGGAAGATGTCAATGTCAGGACCCCTATATCTAAAGCTTCCAAAAAAAATATTAATTGGTCTCAGGGCATAGAAACACTCCAAAAGGACTTTGAAGATAAAGTTAGAGAGGTAGAGGAAAAAAATGAAAAGAGAAATGAGCGTGATGCAGGAAAAGCATGAGAAAAAAGTCAACAGCTTGAAAAGCCAAATTGATCAAATTGAAAAGGAGGTACAAAAGCTCTCTGATGAAAATAATTGCCTAAGAATTAGGATTGAACAAATGGAAGCCAGTGACTTTATGAGAAACCAAGACACAATAAAGAAAATCCAAATGAATAAAATAATAGAATGGCAAATTTGACTTTCAAATACAAGATCCTAGAGAACCAAAAAAAAATTGGAGTTGGGGGATATACCTGGGGTCGTGCAGTGGGTGATTGTCTTGTGTCTGAAGCTGGGTTTTGGTTGATATCCCCCTGGGTCCAGGGTGGATACTTTGTCCACTGTGTCACCTAGCTGCCCCAAGATGACATGTTTATGGTTAAATTGAGGGGCAAGGGGAATGCACTGAGGGAGGAGGAAGGGCAGAGGTAGCATGGGGTGAAATCCTACAGGAAAGGGCTTATGGAGTGGGGGAAGAGATGGGGTAGGAGTAGGGCAGTAAATGAATTTTACACTCATCAGAAAAAGGCTCTGAGACCTTAAACTCTACAGAGTTGCCTCAAGGAGGGATTAATCTATTTAATCTGGGCAGTAAATGAGCCTAACACTCATCAGAATTGCCTCAAAGACCTCAATATCTCATCAGAATTGGATCTAGGAGGGAAAAACATACACCCTCAATTGGGTGGAGTATCTATCTAACCCTACAGGAAAATAGGAGGGGAAGGGGATAAAGAGAGAGGAGCAAAAGAAGGGAGGGCCGATTGGGAGAGGGGACAGACAGACATAAATCCCTTTTGAAGAGGGATAGAATGAAAGAAGATGGATAATAGAGTAAATATTATGGGGAAGGGAATAGGATGGAGGGAAACAGTTAACAATAGTAATCATGAAAAAGAGAAAAGGGGGAAAATTGTACAAAAAATATTTATATCAACTCTTTGTGGTGGCTAAGAATTGGGAATCAGGGGAATGTCCATCAATTGAGGAATGATTGAAGAAGTTGTGGTATATGATTGTAGTGGAATGGTATTGTTCTATAGGAAATGACAAGCAGGATGATACCAGAAAAACCTGGAAAGGCTCATATGAATCAATGTATAGTAAAATGAGCAGAAATGGGAGGACATTGTGCATAGTGACAGCAGTATTGTTCGATGAGCAATTGTGAATGACTTAAGTACTCTCAGCAATATGATGATCCAAGACATTCCCAAGGGACTAATGATGAAGCTTACTATACACCTCCATAGAAAGAACTGTGGATTGTACATATATAACCTGGTAGCTGCCTTGTGGAGAGGGGAGGAAAGGGAAGGAGGGAGGGAGAAAAATTTGGAACTCTAAATCTTATGAAAATGAATGTTGAAAACTACCTTTACATGTAACTGGAAAAAAATAAAATAAATGTTTGTTGAAATCTGAAAAAGAGAAAAAAGAAAAAGATTGAAGTGCATCTAGGTGGTGTAGTGATAGAGCACTGGGCCCAAAATCAGGAATACCTGAGTTAAAATGTGGCATCAGACACTTGCTAGCTGAGAACAGGGAGGCATCAGGACAAACTTTATGAAGAAGGTGGAATAAGAAAACAAGCCTTAGGGGGCAGCTAGGTGTCACAGTGGATAGAGAACCGGCCTTGGATTCAGGAGGACCTGAGTTCAAATCCAGCCTCAGACACTTGACACTTACTAGCTGTGTGACCTTAGGCAAGTCATTAGTCACTTAACCCTCATTGCCCTGTTTAAAAAAAAAACAAACCTTCTTTATACCAGGCAGAGGTGAGGAGGGAGTGCATTCCAGGCTTAGGAAAAATGAGCAAATTAATCCTCAAGGAGGAAGTCAGTGATGGTGGAGGGGAGAAGGGCAGCCTAGAGTTCAAGATTCAGGGGAGTTTGGTGCTGCTTTACTCTCTATGAGGCCTCTGCACTTACTGATTGTCTCACAGGGATGCATACATTGTTCTTTCAGTTTGGCTAAGAACATGCAGTGGGATCTTTGGTGAGAATCAGACATCGTGGGCCATTTGCTAGACTGAAGAAAATATCTGTGTTCCCCCTTCCCATCCCACCCAAATGTTGCAAGTCTTTTTTACCGACTGAATCTTCTAAGTCACTCAGATATCTGAGGTGCCCAGCATCACAAGGATGAAAAATATTATTAGCAGTCTCCTACCAGCCTGAAAATGCCAGTTATTTTTGCTCAACTTTGGCAGTGATTGGGTGTGAACAATTTTGGAAATTTGACTGTGGTTTTACTCCAAGTTCCATTTTATTTTAAATGATGCCAGAATTCCTTATCTTTTCTTTCTTTCTTTTTTTTTCCGAGGCAATGAGTGTGAAATGACTTGCCCAGGGTCACACAGCCAGTAAATATCTGAGGGCTGGATTTGAACTCAGTTCCTCCTGACTTTAAGGCCTTTACTCCATCCACTGTGTCACTCAGCTGTCCTGAATGACTTATCTTTTCCAAGAACTTCACCACAGTCACCTGCTGACCTGGGCGACAGTTCTTCTCCCAGGGCTCCATGTCTGAAATCTGAGTCGAGTTTGTTAGTTTCCCGCACAGATAGTATTCAATGCTAGGAGGGATGTTAGGTTCCTAATGGGATGTTTATCGATTCTAACATGTGATCTTATTACCTTAAGCGATTTGTCATTGTAGAAAGAGTACTGTAATGTGTGACTTTGGAGACCCCAGTCCAAATTCCATCTCTGCCCCTTTTTCCCTGTGTGATGTTGGGCAACAAATGTAACCTCAGTTGCTTCATTTGTAAAATGGTAATAATAGATTGTAAGGGAGGACATGAGTTCAAATCCAGCCTCAGACACTTGACATGTACTAGCTGTGTGACCCTGGGCAACCGCAATTGCCTCACAAAAAAAAAAAAAAGTGATTTCTTTGAGTGATAGATTGTAAGGTTCCAATAAGCTCTGCCATTTTATGATTTGGGGATTCTCTATCATGAGAATCATTCCTCTCCTTACTTTAAGAATCAGTGAATCCGCCAACAAACCATGGAAAGTGGTTGGTTTCTCATGCTGGACCTCCTTTGTGAGCACAACGTCTTGGAACTCTTATTTGTTCTGGTGAAGGGGGCGGGGGAACAATGATAAAATATTTCTATGTCAGGCTAGTTCCTAAGCCTTTCTCCATTCCATCGGGGGGAGCTGGATTAGACTTACAATGGCTCTGAGCATTCAGGCAAAACTCTGGCAAAGACTACTAAGGGAGAAGAGCTTCAAGCCGCAGGCTGACTTGTTGACTCAGGAAGCGGGAAGAAGGATTCAGGGGAAAGCATAATGTTGTGATTTCGAGGACCAAGCTTTAAACCTCAGCTCTGCCTTTTTACCACATGCCTATTTAGATGAGGCATTTTCCTTCTTTTTACCAAATTTTCCTGGGTATAAAACAAGGGAATTGAACTAGGTAGCCTCTAAGGACCTCCAAACAGCTGCACTGGCCTCTGTCTTCTGGGTGTATTTAAGGAAATGTCAACATTCTTCATTTCCACAATAATTTATCACTGGGGGCAGCTAGATAGCATAGTGCATAGAGCTATGGCCCTGGAGTCAAGAGGACCCGAGTTCAAATCTCACCTCAGACATTTACTAGCTGTGTGACCCTGGACAAGTTACTTAAACCCAATTGTCTTAAAACATCCATAGCCATCTTCAGTTGTTCTGATGTATACCTTGTCACTGGACCCAGATGGCTCTGGAGGAGAGAGTGAGGTCTGTGACCTTGCACAGCCCTCCCTCACATAAATCCAATTCAGTGCAAGTCATGATATTACCCCAATGTCATGGTCGTCTTTGAGAAAGAAGAATAAACAACAACAGTTTGTTACCTCACCTCTTATACTTAGGGGACAAAGGGTAGAGAAGGTTGACCTAGTGTGACATCTCATGTAGACAGTACATTTCCTAGGAACACTTAGTAAGAAGAAGCCTTGACCAGGCTACTAAAGAGACAGGTCTAGTGCCACAAGGGGCTTTGCACCTTTGTGAAGCCGCATTCTTTCCTCATGTTTGTGGCTAATTATTCTGCTGTGTTGTTGGTGTATGTGTTGAGGAAGGGAATGATGTATGTATATTGGGGGGAGTTTGGAGTCTGTTAAAAATGAATGAGTTGGGGGCAGCTAGGTGGTGCAGTGAATAAAATACTAGCCCTGGATTCAGGAGGACCTGAGTTCAAAGCCGGCCTCAAACACTTGGACACTTAACTAGCTGTGTGACCCTGAGCAAGTCACTTAACCCTCATTGCCCTGAAAAAATAAAAATAATTTTTAAAAAATGAATGAGTCTTTAGATAGCATGGAAGGGCCTTGAGGGCAGGCACTTCTTTTGCTTTTTCTTTCTCTGTCATGTTGGGCTCCAGACATATGTTAGGGTCTTTTGATGGTACATAGTAGGTTGATGGATGAAAGGAAGTAGGGACTACTCAATTCATTTCCTAAGTTCATAGACTTAGAACAGTTCTTAACAGTTCTCCAGTTCCCCATCATCTTGGCAAGATTAGACAGTACTTACACTGGGCTTGAAGGTTTGCAAAGTATGTTATTCTTATGATAAGCATGAGAAGTAGATGCTACTATTCTCATTTTACAGGTGAAGAAAGTGAGTCTGGTAGATGTTAAGTGACTTGCCCAAAGTCACACACCTCTTAAGTGACTGAGGTTAAATTTGAACTCATGACTTTAAGTCCAACATTATCTATTGTATGACCTAGCTGCCTCTAGAAACCAAGAGAAATGAGGGAGCAAAGGCACAAAACAGCATTTGAAGTGGAAACCAACTCCAAATGGTATGTTTTGTGCATGTCTAACCAGGAGGCTTTGCTCATTCATCCTGATTCCAATTAACTTTTGTTTTTCACATTTCCCAAGCAATTGGAGTCAGGTAACAGAATTTCCTCATAGATGGCTGTTGCTATCAAATGGATCTTTGTTTACCAGAGTTGCTACCTTCAAATACATCTGGGTTTCTGAGTTTTCTTCAGGGAAATCACCAGAGAAAGTCTTCTAATTTGCATGGGCTTTCAGCCCCTCTCTGTAGGAAGACCCCTGTCAGGGCTTGCTTCCCAGATGTATTATACATTCAAGTTGAGAAAGCAAAGGGAGAAATCAATTTTGTTTTTCTTTGATTTAAAGAAAACTCCCTTCCTTATCTAGCAGTCCTTCTTGGTATTCATTCTCTTCCTTGACTGTTGGTGCTCACTTCTGGGTTTGTGTTTAGATTGTAGATTAGAAGCAAGAGCTAGACTTTAGGAGGATCTTTTTAGGAGGGCTTTTCCATTGGATTGGCTGTTTCTTGAAGCTTGTATCTGAGAGAGTTAAAATAATTTTGCTAAAGTACAGATCTGACCATGTCATTTCACCCCCACCCCCACAGTAAAACATCATTCCTGTCATTTCAAGGAGGAAATCTGAACCCTCCACTTGTCATTTGCAACACTTCACAACCCTTCTAGGTTGCTCCCTATCACATGGGCTATGTTCCAGACAAATATTTCTTCTAATATTTCCCATGCTCTATCTGTTTTATTCATGTGTTGAATGTATCAGGATGACTGGAAAGGGCCCCAGTGTTTAAGGCAATTGGGTTTAAGTGATTTGTCCAGGGCCACAGAGCTATTAAGGGTCTGAGGTGAGAATTTTTGCCTTGGGGACAAACTTCAAGGTTGGAAGAAGGGACATGATCCAGAAAAAAATAAATAGGCTGAGGCGTGCTCAGATGGGTGGAAAGAGAACCAATAGAAAGCTAAACTGGGACAAGGGATTTGACATATTTTGTTGTAATATAAGGAAGAATTTTCAAAGAACCAGAGCTATCTGGAAAGGGGAATGTTACCACAGGAGGAAATGGGTTCCCTTTTCTTGGAGGCCCTCAAGCAAAGGCTGCTTGACCATTTTTCTGAAATGTCATAGAGGGGATTTTTGTTCAGTTATAGCTTGGTCTGGTTGGCTGCTGAGCTTCCTTCTAATTCTGAGACTGTGAATCCGAGATTTCTATGTGGCTAATAAATGCACCTGGCTTGGCTCCATAATGTAAATTCAGATAGACAAGATTGATCTTAGAAATAAAATTATTATTGCCCTTATTAACTTGATGGACAGGGAAATGTTAAATTAATCCATGGGCTGGAATCTTCATTCTGAACAGGAGAACACATTCTATGCATGTCCTAAATAGTTCCAAAGTCTCATGTCCTGTAACACATGTGGATAATGGTAATGGCAATAATATAATATCAAATAGAATAGTTCAATGTGTTATGTGTGTGTGTGTTTTAATGTTTTTCAAAAGTGACTGGTGGGGGGCAGCTAGGTGATGCAGTAGATAAAGTACCGGCCCTGGATTCAGGAGGACCTGAGTTCAAATGTGGCCTCAGACACTTGACACTTACTAGCTGTATGACCCTGGGCAAGTCAATTAACCCTCATTGCCCCTCCCCCCAAAAAAGTGATTGGTGGAAGACTGTTAACCCCAGAATTGGAAAACTAGGATTTGAGCAAACATTGGCTATTGTATCCACTCAAAGAGCCAATGGAATACTAGGTGGCCATAAGAGATAAGGGGTATACCAGGCTAAGGAGGTAAAAGTCCCATTGTCTGTACTCTGCCCTGTTCAGAGCCCCCAAATAGTGTTCAATCCTGGATGCCACATTTTAGGAAAGGAGAGAGACTAGACCTAGCATTTCATTGATACTCTTGATTCCTTGAAAGAGAAAACTCTCTATTAATGTAGGCTGGCACCTTCTCTGCAAACCTTCTCCATCTAGACTTGTCTTGGGTCACACAATTGCTATATGTGAGAGGCAGGATTGGAACAAAGGTCTCTCTGGCTCTACGATCAGCTCTCTATGCATCATGCTGTTTCTCCACTACTTTCTAGGAAGGATTTAAAAAAAAATAAGCATCTTTATTTACATTTTTGAACTCCAATTTTTATCCTTCCTTCCCTTCCTCCTCTCCCCCCCTCCCTGCTGTGGTAAGCAGATATAGGTTATACATGTACATTTATGTAAAACATTATCACATTAGTCATTTTGTACAAGAAAACCTGAGGAAAAATCTAACCAAAAAATAAACAAGAAGGAAGTTAAGGAAACGAATAAAATTCTGGCAAAGTTAGATATGATAGATCTCTGGAGAAAACAGAATGGGAATATAAAGGAATATACCTTTCAGCAGTACATGGTACCTACGCAAAAATTGACCACATATTAGTGCATAAAAACCTCACAAACAGATGCAGAAAAGCAGAAATGGGAAATACATACTTTTCAGGTCATAATGCAATAAAATTAGATTCGTTAATGGACAATTGAAAAGCAGATTAAAATAATTGGAGATTTAATAATCTGATCCTAAAATACAAGTGGGTCAAAGAACAAATCATAGAAAAAAAAATCTTATTTCAGTAAATAAAATGACAATGATGAGACAACAAATCAAAATTCATGGGATGCAGCCAAAGTGTTACTATGGGACATTTTATATGCCTAACTGCTTATACCAATAAAATAGAGAAAAAGCAGATCAATGAATCAGGCATATAAGTAAAAAACAAAAGCAAAACAAAAACAAAAAATAAAACTAGCAAATGAACAAATTAAAAATCCCCAACTAAACACCAAATTGGAAATCCTAAAAATCTAAGGAGAAATTAATAAAATTGAAAATAAGAAAGCCATTGAGTAGAGTAATAATACTAGAAGCTGGTTTTATGAAAAAAATAACATAGCTAAACCATTTATTAATTTGATCAAAAAAAAGAAAAAGAAAGCCAAATTAATAGTAGCAAAAATGAAAGGGATGATCTCACCACCAAAGAAGGGGAAATTAAGACAATTATTAGGAACAACTTTACCCAATTATATGACAATAAATTTGACAATAAAAATGAAATGGATGACTATCTCTAAAATACAAACTATCCAGATTAACAGAAGAGGAAATAAAACATTAAATAACCCCATTTTAGAAAAAGAAATTGAAAAAGCCATCAATGAACTTCCTAAGGGGGGAAAAAATCCCCAGGACCAGATGGATTCACAAGTGAATTCTACACAATATTTACAAGACAATGAATCCCAATGCTATATAAATTATTTGAGAAAATAAGTGAAGAAGTTTTACCTGGTAACCCACTGTTGGTGTATTTCTGAAAAGATCCAACCATTCTGGAAAGCAATTTGGGACTATGTCCAAAGGGCACACCCTTTGATCTAGCAATATCACTTCTGTGTTTTTACCCCAAAGTCCTCTCCCCAAAAGAGAAAAAGACCTATTTGTACCAAAAATATTTATAGCAGCACATTTTTGTTTGGGTGGCTAAGATTTGTAAATTAAAGTGATGCCCATCCAGATGGGTCTGACCAGGATGGTGAAGGTCAAGGCCACGTCATTTAAAAATAAAAGTGGAAAGAAGTTGAGGTATTTAGTTTATCAAGTTGAAGATCTGAGAAAACTCTGAAATATTAATACTGAGGATTCTCTCCCAGGTGACATTTCCCCCCAAGAAGTGGTCTTAATAGGGGATAGCAGTGGTGCAGAACTTAAATCGAAGGAAGGAAGGAAGGAAGGAAGGAAGGAAGGAAGGAAGGAAGGAAGGAAGGAAGGAAGGAAGGAAGGAAGGAAGGAAGGAAGGAAGGAAGGAAACAAGCATTTCTGAAGCACCTACTCTGTCCTTGACTCTGTACTAAATGATTTACAACCACCTGGCTAGGTATTAGGTGCTTTTATTATCACCACCATTTTACACCTGAAGGAACTAAGGCACTAAAAAGTTCAGTGTTGCCTTTTGTTACATAGCAATTGTCTGAGGGAGGATTTCAGCTCAGGACTTTCTTCCTTCCTTCAAGTTCATCACTCTTATCCAGTATTTATCTAGCTTCCTCCTTCTAATAATTGGGATAAGCCCTTTATATGGCATCTAAATTTATCTCTGCTTCTTCTAAGAATCCTCTTTTCTGACTTCTGGCCTAGTTACACATCTAGATTAGGGTTTCTGTTCTGAGAAGCATTTGTGTTTTTTTCCCCCTTTTTTCTCATTTCATCTTCCCCTAGATAGAAAGTGCTTGTGCCTCTGCCAGGTACTATATGGAAGTCTGAATTACCAAGTTCACTGAGTGCTGATGGAGTTTCAATGCTAGGAAAAGCCTTGGAAAAGAGACTTCAGACTTGATTTTTCTCCCTTTCTCTCTCTTTTTGAAACTCTTATTCTCTTTCACCACTAAAAGAGGCCATTTCCTCCCTTGCTTTGCCTGCTTTTCAGAACTAGGCTTTTCGGCTTGGAGAGGCCATTCAAGAGTCTCTCCTTTTTCTCCTTGGACAAATAAATATGAGGTAGTGGTTCTCAGTGGCCAGATTACTGAAAGTGATGGGGCTGGATGTAAGTAAGCATTGCAATCAAAGTTCCACCCTCGACTAAACCAGAAAAAAGGTGAGGTGAACATAGCATGAGCTCCCCCTCAGAATGGATTTTTATGTGAAGACGCCAAGTAATAATAGCTAACATTTATTTAGTGCTTTACGGTTGGCAACCCTTTATACCTATTTTCTCATTTGATGTTCAGCACAAGCCTGCTGGTAGCTGATGCTTTTATGCCCCATTAAAAGATGAGAAGAGTGAGGAAGAGCCATGTGAAGTGACACATCCAGGGTTTCACAGAAAAATAGGTTTGGGGATGGGGGGATGTTTGGGGGAGGTTCAAATCTAGCGCTCTTCCATCCATTTTAGGCACTCTTGCCCACTATTCCACAGACATCTCTAGTAGAATGAGGCAGGCTGAGGGAGCAGCTTTAAAAAGTGGGACAGAAACTTTATTTTGGCATTTTGCTTATTGGCTCTTTCCCCATTTTTTTTTCTTTTTCCTTCACTCATCTTCATCTGTAACCTCTCATTATCTCAGCTGGAGTGGATACTTTGTGACTGTTCCCAGAAGCAGTGGTCCAGAGCCCTGTCAATCCCACGGATTCTTGCCACCCTCTTCCTCACCCCCAGGCTCTTCCTTGCTATCAGCACCATCTGTCAGGCCCTTCTACACACACACACACACACACACACACACACACACACACACACACACACGTTATCATTCCCAGCTTATCCACAAGCCTCCACTTCTTTCTCCAGTCCTGGCTCCTTCCTTCTGAATCTCTCATTTTCTGTCTGTCACCACCAGCCTTCAAGAGCAGTCTGCAGTCCTGACACATTATTAAAGTTAAATGAGACTGCCGTTGGCAATTCACAGGTGCCGCCTCTGTTAAACACCCTGGAAGGGATGCGGCAGGTTCTGGCCTGGTAGCTGATGAGGACAGTGCCCCTCTTCCTTTCCCCAGCTCGCACATGCTGCCCTCTTCTCATCCTCCCCCTTTTTTCTCCAGCTCTACTTCCCTCCCTCCCTCACCTCTCTCCCTCCCTCAGGTTCTGCTCTTCTTTCCTCCAAGGGGGGACTAGCCCTTGCATCCAGCTTCCCAACATGCCCTGCCTTTGATTTTGAACCAGAGCATACAATTCAGGCCAGAAACCCCACAGTCACAAAGAGGAACTTTTGTTCATCACCCTGGGTGATGACTGTCATTAAACATTTATTAAGCTGGAGCTGTGGGCCGGACTCTGTGCTAGGCTTTGGGGATGAAGACAGAGGCAAAAACAAAACCAGCCCTTCCCCAGAAGAGTTTACATTCTACTGAGGTGTGTGTGTGGGGAGGGGGGGGGCAGGCAGGGAAGCCATGCAGCTCTGGATCATTGATGCTTAATTCCAAGAGAGGTAGAAAGAATACAAAGTCATTTCATGAGAGATAAAGCTACCCTTACCCTCCATGCAGTTTCTTTTCATTGACTCCTGCTTTGAAGGAAGTTAGTGACTCAAGAGGACCAAGGTGGGATAGGAAAGCATTCCAATCAGGGGGACAACCTCTGCCCAGGCAAAGAGGCTACAGATAAAGTGCCCTATATGGGCAACAAAGTGTAAGAAGGGGAATGGGAAGCCGATGGCAAAAGGGTAGGTGGGAGCTAGATAGTGGAGGGTTTTAATACCAGGCTGAGCATGGTGTTTTCCATCTTAGAGACACAGTAACTTTTGGGTGGGGTTGGCTAGGGGTGTGAAATGAAAAGACTTAGGCTTCAGGAACATGAACATGGTACTCTGTGAAGGAAACCTGAGGTAAGGGAGCCAAAAGGAGAATGCTAAGTGGCTTCACTTGAAAGTGGGTGAGTGAAAGAATTGCTGGTGCCTTTAACAGAAATGAGGAAGTCTGAATGAAACATGGGGTTTGAGGAAATATTGGAGCTCCATTTAGAGAAGTTGATGCTTACAGGAAGGCATCCAGGTAGGGCTATCCTGGAGAAAGCCCAGAATGTGGGACTGGAATTCTGAAGGGATCCCCATTGGACCAAAAGATGGAGAATCATCTGAATGGAGGTGATATTGAAGCAATGGAAGCTGAACAGGTAAAAAGAGGGACTAGATGAGAACTTAGGACAAAGCCTGGAAGGAGGGAATAAGATACTGGAGGCAGAGAAAGAATAGTCAAAGAGTTAGCAGGACTAAGAGAAAGAGGGGTCCGTGCATGGAAAACACAGAAAGAGAATATTGTTGCTATATTCCAGAAGACTTGAAACTGTGTCGATGCCCTTGAAATACAGCGCCCCAAAGGCCATTCCATCCTGCCCTTGTTAACAGCAATGGCAAACTGTGAGAGTTACATCTTGTCCTGGGTTTTCAGAGGGACTAATACTCAGGTGGACAGGGGAAAAGGACAAGGTATGGGGGAAGGCTGAAGCTACAGGAGAGGAGAAGACTATCTCAAGTTTCTTTGCTAGGAATGGAGAGAATCCATTGTTTAGAATATGAAATCCATCGCCTAGGGACTTTTTTTTTCTTCTTGGGTTTGGTGTCAGAAAAATGAGTATAGCCTGAATTCAATTTTCCTGGAAAGGAATGCATGTCCTTGTCTTCTGCTAGGACTATTCTGGGTTTCAGAACTAAGTCTAATCTTGGGTTTTCTTAGGAATACCCAGCCAACAACAGCAACAAAACAAACAAAATCTCATAAAACCCTGATGTTTTGGGGTTTGCATTTTACCTGGGGAGAATTCTGGGGTGAAGTGTGTGTGTGTGTGTGTGTGTGTGTGTGTGTGTGTGTGTGTGTGTGTGTCTTTTGGGGCTGTTGATCTGGATCCAGGAGAAGACCTGGCTGGAGGAAGGAGCAAGGAGAAAGGAGGAAGCTAAAGGTGTGGAGAATACTTGCATGAGAGTGAGAATGTCTGCTCAGTCAGCATGACCCCTCACTGTTTCTGAACACAAGATAAGGCATAAAGCAGCTTTCTCCTTCTGATAAATGCAGAGATTTTATCTCGCTGCAATCTAGCATCAACTACAGTCAATCACCAAGGCTGTCATTAAGGAGATAAACACACACTCATAGCTTTTCCCTGCCTTTACCCTGCTGAGCAAACACTGCTCTGCAAAAGCACTGCCAGCCTTTGGGCAGTTATTGCCCTCTGTGCATGCACAGGCACATCTGTAGTTTGTGTGCCACACACTTGTGTCCACTCTTCTCTACTGTAATGGGTTCTTGCTCCAGTTTCAGCAACAACCACAACCACAACAACAAAAAACAACCGAACAAAAAACCAAAAACCAGCAGGCATCTATTACTGTCAGTATCCATGCCATCAATTACAGCTACTAATGAAGGGTTGGGAAAGATTGCTGAAAGAGGTGAAGAATGGGGAAGGGGGTTAATGCACAGGAGAAAAGGTAAGGGAGCAAAGAGCTCCCAGCAAGGGCAAGGGAAAGTCCAAGAGGATGATCCCCAAGATCTGCTTTTGATTGAGCAGTTCAGTCTTCTCTTGTCCCATTCACAAGAACCTTGATTAAAAAAGTATGACCCTGTTCTGGTCAAGCTGTTGTTAGTCTTGTCCTTGTCCATTAGTCACGTGGCGGGGGGGCGGGGGAGAAGAGAATAACATTTTATAGCAACTACTATTTGTCCGTAACTGTGCTAAGTACCTTAACAGATATTATCTCATTTGATCCTCTCAACAATCATCATAAGTGCCATTATTATCCCCATTTTTTTAGTTGGAGAAATTGAGGGAAATGGCGGTTAACTGACTTGTTTAGGGTCACACAGCTAAGTGTCTCGGGCTGGATTTGAACTCAGGTCTTTCTGACTTCTGGCCCAATGTTTTATCCACCGGGCCAACTACCTGATTTTGGGTAGCTTGATCAAACATGGCTTTGATACAGGCTTCCTCTGCTCTTATAATCTGCTGCTTTGAGTAGAGTTCACCCAATCCAAGAACTGGGAATTTGGGAAGTACTTTAGGATTAACTGAGACAGGCTTCCATTTCTCTCTGCCCCTTTACCTTCCTGCTCCAACTCATATGCAGAAAGAACTTAAACCTCTTTTTACTGTCACCTGAGTCTAACATTTATTTTCTTTCTTTTTTTATTCTTCTTCCTCTTCTCTCCTCTCCTCTCCCCTCCCCTCCCTTCCCTTCCTTTTTTCCTTTCTATCTTTCTTCTTCATGAATAAGGTTTCCCTTAAACTGAGTCTTGAAAGAAACCAGGATTTTCAGAAGTTGGGAGTAAGGAGATAAGGAGTGAGGGTATTACAGGTAAGGGAAAAACAAAACAAAACAAAACAAAACAAAACAGGGCAAAGGCATTAAGAAAGTATGTTCCATTTGCATCCTGTAATGGAGAGTTCAAGAAGAGCACAGGACTCCATAGATGGGAAGGGGCCAGCTTATGAATGACTTTAAATGCCAAAGAAAAGACTTTAAATATGTCCCTTATAACACAGGGATTTTAGGGAAATGACTTTGACAGGTGTGTAAAAGGTGGATTGGCATCATCAGACACTCAAAACTGAGGTATCCAAAATGAATCATTTGTAATAGTCTAGGCAAGAGATTATCCAAGCCTGCACTAGGGTGCTGCCTCTGTGAGTGCATAGATGGTGACATATAAAAACAATCTTGCAAAGATTTGGCAACAGAATGGAGATGAGAGGTGAGTGAAGCATCTACATTACAAACTTTAATGACTTATAGGTTGGTGGTACCTGTGAAAATAATAGGAAAGTGTGGAAGTGATGTGGCTTTTGAAGGAAAGATACTGAGTTCTATTTTAGAAACGCAAAGTTTGAAGCAGTTGTGTGACATCCAGATGGAAATATCCAGTGGAGAGTTGATGATGCAGGAATAGAGAGAGCTCAGGAGACTAGGAATAGATATATGGTTTGGTAATCTCCTGCTTAGAAATGGTCCATGAGGCAATATTCCATGATAGGGGGGGAACCCAGAGAGAGGTTAAAGGGAGAAGAGCCCTTTATATTTGATGGTTAGGAAATTGTCAGTAGCTTCTGAATTCTGTAATTTCAGTTGGGTGATGGGATCAGAAGCCAGACTGAAGGCTTTTAAAAAGGTAGTGAGAAGAGAATAAGTGTAGGACTGAGAGAACATTATATATATATATTTTTCCAGTAAGTTTGGCTGAAAAAAGGGAAGAATAAAAGAAGATGATAATCCGGGTGATAGTAGGATCTAGTGATGATGGGGGATGTTTGCAGGAGCTAGGGAAGGATCTATTAAATAGGGAGAGACTGAAGATTCGAGAAAGAGTAATGATGAGAGTGGGGACAATCTGAGGCACAAAATGGCACAGGAGAGGATCAGAGGTGCATATAGGAGGAGTTACTTTGTTGAGGAGAACCCCCCCCCCCATCAGAGACAGGAGCAAAGAAGAAAATGGTAAGTTATTTCATGGAATGATTTCATAAGATTGAAAAGCTAAAAGAGGAGTTACTCACAAAGAGCCTTGTTAATTTTGGTAAAGTATAAAGTGAGATCTTTAGCTTAGAGACTGCATGGAGGGACACTGTTAGGAACTTCAGGAAAGAACCATTGTGAAGAATTGTGTTTTGAACCAATTAAGGAGGAATGGAATGATTGTCTGGCGATCATGAGGGACCTGTTGAGATTAAGTAACATATATTTATAGTGGACCCAATTAGTCCAGCTTCAGGACTTTTTCCAGTTCCATTCAACAATAATGAGTTCAACTGATTCAGCAAGGGAGTGAAGATTTGAAAGGTCAGATTGGCTGGTGGTAGAAAAAGAGAGAAAGAAAGAAAAAGGAAAGAGAGAGAGAGACAGAGAGAGAGACAGAGAGAGAGAGAGAGAGAGAGAGAGAGAGAGAGAGAGAGAGAGAGAGAGAACAAAAGAGAAAGAAAGGAAGAAAGGAAGAAAGGAAGAAAGGAAGAAAGGAAGGAAGGAAGGAAGGAAGGAAGGAAGGAAGAAAGAAAGAAAGAAAGAAAGAAAGAAAGAAAGAAAGAAAGAAAGAAAGAAAGAAAGAAAGAGGGAGGGAAGGAAGGAAGGATAAAAGAAAATATGAAATAAAGACACTGTGCTAAGCATTTGGAATACAAATACAGACAAAAAGAAAGCTAGTTCCTGTCCTCAAGTGACTTAAATTTTAATGGGGAAAATCAATAACCCCCAACAAAAGAATTTAAAAATATGGTGATGTAGGAGGTACCTGCTTAGTAGTAATGTGGTCCAGAGAGTAAGAATAAGAGCTAGGAGAGCAGTGAAAGAGTGAGCACGAATGGGTTATCCACTTTCTGTAGCAGAGGTTCCAAGGAGGAGCTCACCAGTTACAGAAGGGTGCCAGAGAGTACCAGGCTAAAGAGTCTCCTGAGGAATAGTAGAGAAGTCCCAAGAGTCAGGAGAGGATATGGGAGATGGCACAAGGTCAGGGGTGATAGGATGACAAAATGTGGTTAAGTGAAAAGATTTCAAGTTACACAGACGACAAAGAGAGGTTCGCTTCAGAGAAGATTGTGAGTGTATAAAGGGTACTACAAGTTCTTGCTCATCAAAGTGAATGCCAAGATCAAGGGTGTGATCATCCCTTTATGTGGCTAAAGGGAAGACCATAAATAGGCCATGGATTTTTTAATTACTTGAGGTCATGGGAACTGGGAGATTAGAATGTTTGAGGGAACATCAATATATAGGTCGAAGTCTCAGCATGAGAACAAGAGTTTGGTTGGACAGATACTGTGAGCCTGGTCCAGAATCCTTTAGAAAAGTCAGGGAAGTGCTGAGCTCTCTCCTAAAGGCTCCATCTCTCTTGGTATGATCTCTAAGAATGAATGCTTCTTCTCTCACACCCCTTGAGCACACAGCCAGGAGATATTGGTATACCTCTTGTTCCTTATGGCTGAACCCGCCTCAACTACCATTAGTTAACGATCTCCTCTCTTTCTTTGAACTTCACTCCACTTTGGCCAGATCCTTGTTGCTGTTTTCAGTGGGTGTCCATATCCCCCTCACTCATTACAAGTTATTTCAGAATCTGCTCAATGTCCTTCTCCATCCCACACTCTGACTCTTTCAAATATTCTAACTGCCCACTTTTTCAAACTCCCCAAGTCTCATGACCTCTGGATTCAGTCTTCGCACCATGCTCAGCACTGGTCATACCTATTTTTTCCCCTTTTCTCCCTTTTTCCCAACAATTCAACTCATCCTTGGTTTCAGAATTCCTAGCTGTGATTCTTCTGAGGATTCTGATGACTGCAGACCATCCATCCCTGTTCATTCAGTATGCCACCTAAGGTGTGATTACCTTTGCCTTCCTGCCAAGTTTGGACTCCATGTTCAGCAGCTTCAGAAATGGCCTCATTACTACTCTTGCCCTGTTGAGCAGGATGGATCCTGTCCTGTTCATCTGTCCTAATTATCAAGTTCCATAACCCTTCCTTAACTATCTTCCTCCATGATTTCTCTTCTTTCCACGATCTCCCCTGTTGCTTGGCTTCTCTGTCTCTGTACACCCTGATACTATTTTTCCTTCTCTGGCCATGCTTTTTCCCCTTCCTTTACTGCTCCTTAAACATTGCAGTGTCCTGGGGTTCTATTCTCATCCCTCTTCAGCAGGTCTTTTTTTATATTCTACCCTTTGGCAATCTCATTTCCTCCCTTAACTTTAACCTCTATGTGGATGATGAATTCCAAATGAAATTTCCCTCTGCTTACCCTGCCCCTCAGGTCCCAGATTGCCATGTCCATGTTTTAGGCTCAACATAAGGACAAACTTTACAAGGATCAGTGCTGGCCTTAGAGTGGACTGGACTCCCACAGGAAGTAGTGGGTTACAAAGTCCAGATGCCCCCTTGTAGATGTTGTTCAGCAGATTCTTCTTCGGTCTGACCTAGACTCAATGTGGAGTCCAATGTGGAGATGTCACTACTCCATGAACTGGCTCATGTCTCACTCCCCATCACAACCTCTTGTGTAATCCGCCTTTGAACCCCAGCTGTTTACTCTCATTTGATTGCTATTGCAGATGTGCCTCAGGCCCAGTCCTTAACTCGTATGCCCACTACATTGAAATCAGAGTACCTAGGTCAGGTGGAGATGAGAGGCTTGCCTCAACTGCATCTGATCTTCCAAAGGAAGCGCTCATGACCTCAAGGCGGGTTTTTATATGCCATTCTAATACTTCTAGAATGTCTACCAAGAGGCTCGGGTATGATTTCTCTGACCATGGGATTCAAGGCCTCAACCACTTTGGGCTTGGAATAAATATTATGTAATAATGGAAATGAAGAAGGTGGAGGCTAGCTCATGAGCACATGAGGCTAGCAATTAGATCTTTACATCTTAATCACTAGATAGACTTGAATGGATTCTTTAAAGCAAAATAATCACTGCTTTCAGTTTTCCCAGTGGCCCCTCCTGCCCTTTCCAGAAGTCAGTTTATTTACTGTCCCAATGACCCCATGAAGAAAATCATTACCCTCCACAACATGAGAACACTCATTACAAGGCTTTGGAAGAGAATGATGGAGCAGTGACATGGAGGCAACTCACCCCCATTCCATTTTTGAGCCCACTCTCCCCTGCTGCCTCCTTGATTACAGACCTCAGACATCCTCTCAGTGACTAGTGGGCATTTTGATTGGTTTTACATTTCTCTGTTAGGTGGGTTGGACAGAAGACTACAAGTGCACTGTCCTATGCCATATACATGGGATGCTTCCTTTCCTATGGCTTCCATATGTCATGGGGACACACTCGGAGCAAAAGCATTGATAACAGGAAGACCTCAAGTTTGAAGTGCAAGCTCTTACATGGTTGAGGGACCTGGGACGTCTTCTTGTCCAATCCCCCTCTCTTTTTTTATACTGATGATGAAGCTAAGGGTCGGAGGCACAGCAAACAGAAGGGATTGATATGCCCCTGAAATGGGCAGATAAATGCAGTTTTGAATATTTGATCATTTTTACTTCCTGGGAGAGATAAATCACCATTCCCGAGAATCCCTGGAATGAAGCCCTCTCTAGGGATGCCAGCCTTTCCCCTAAGGTGACTGACTCTGGGATGTATTTATAGGAAGACAGGATCACAGATGCAGAGCTGGAGAGCACTCATCAGGACCATACTCTCATTTTACAAGTGAACAAATATAGACTTGTTCCCTATGCAGTTCACAGGGATCACTCTTGCAATGCAGGGCCTGTCTCCCTGACCTTCTGGAAACCAGCAGAAGCTGGAGTATGTGATGCTGTTATAGACAGTGAAACTCACCCAGGAAGGGCAGGACAGGAAATTGACTACTTAGGGGGAAAAAAAGGATCTGTAAAACACCCAGGGGAAAATGTTTGCCACTTACAGAGCTCCGGATGCTGTTGTCTTAACCCAGCTGGGCAAGTTGTTGTGTTTTTTTTTTTTTCCTTGAAGCTATTCTTTTCTATCAAGTCATGTGCCACAACCATCATTCGCAATCCCCTGACCCATTCATTATCTGTTGTCTGGACTATTTCCAAAAACTTCAAATTGATTTCTCACTTTCCCCCCTTTCCCTTCTCCAGTTCATACAACTGCCAAAATAATCTTGGTAAGATATAGATGTGACCAGGGCACTCCTCCTCCCCCAAACAAACAAAAAACATGAAGTTGCTCACTATTGTCCCCACACTCGATTACAAACTCCTTATTCTGATAGCTAAATCCCTTTATAACGTGGCTCCAACCAGTCTTTTGAGTCTCATTTCAGTTACTCCTTTTTCTCATGCTCTTCATTCCAGCTAGATAGTATGGCTAGTTCTCTAAATTGGACATCCCATTTTTCTCTGCCAGACATTCACACAAGTTATCCCCAGTGCCTAGAATGCATGCCCTCATCATCTCTATTGCTTAGAACTCTCCCTCTCCCTCTTGCCTTGAAACCTTGAAGGCACAGAATGTTTGATATTTCTCCCTGGATCTCTAAAAGCTCCTACAATGTCTAGAATACAGGAGGTTCTTAATAAGTGCATTTTGCATTTAGTCATTGGTTGAATTAAATTGAGCTTGTTGAAAGTGATGGGTTAAAGAAAAGGGCAAATCATTGTGAGTGTGTATCTTTATATTGGTATATCCACACATACATAAATATATATATTCTTATCTGTTCATTTATCTATATATATGTATATATATATATGTGTGTGTGTGTGCATATATACATATATACACCCATCCATCTATTCCATCAGTATCTATATATAAATGTACTATCTTTTTTACATTTTCAAACTTCTTACATCTCACTTCTCTCTATCTGCTCTCTAGCCCACTGACTTTTGCTTCCTTACTATTTCTCACGTATGATAATACAGCTCCCAACTCTAGACATTTTCATTGGTGTCCCCCATGCCTAGAAAGCTCTACTTCACCTTCTGACTTCCCTTGGTTCCTTTAAGCTCCTAATGAATTCTAATTTTTTTTTCTTTTTAGAATTTTATTTTCCAAATGACATGTAAAAACAAATTGGCATCAATATTTTTTAAAATTTTGTGTTCCAACTTTGCTTCGTTTCTCCCTTCCCAACCCTTACCCCCAAGAACTCAAGCAATTCAATATAAGTTATACATGAGTAGTCATGGAAAATAACTCCACATTAGCTAGGTTGTGAGTAAAAACAGATAAAAACAAAACTTCAGATTAAGGAATTGTCAAAAAGAAATTTGTTTCACTGTTGTCAGATACTGTCATTTCTTTCTATGTAGATGAATTGAAATTTTCATAAGCCCTTCAGAGTTATATTGAGTCATTGCCTTGCTGAGAATAACCACTTGCTTCCCAGCAGATCGTCTTACACTATTGCTGTTATTGTGTATACAGTACATTTCACTCTGCTTCAGTTCATGTCAATCTTTCCAGTTCAATCCTGTTCATCATAACATTTATATAGTACCTTAAACTTGTCAAAGAATTTTCTTCACAATAGTCCAGCATAGTAGGTACCATATGTTTTACCATTATAGTCAATGATCATAAGTATTTCCTTCCATCCTATTTCCTTCCCATGATATTTACTCTATTTTCTATATTGTTTTACCCTATTCCTCCTCAAAAGTGTTTTACTGCTGACTGCCCCCTCCCCTGCTCTGCCCTCCCTTCTTTCATGCTTCCCTTCTTATCCTCTTCCCCTTCCACTTTCCTATAGGGTTAAATAGATTACTCATCCCAGTTGGGTGTGTATGTTATTCTCTCCTTGAGCCCACTCTGATGAGGTTAAGGTCTTTGAGCTAATTCTGTGTTCTAAATTTTTCTTCCTCCCTCCCTCTTCAACCATCCCTATGAAATCAAGCAATTCAATATGTCATACATGTGCAGTTAGGCATAATATCTTCACCTTCCTCAAAAGTTTTTTTGCTTTTTATTGCTCCCTGCCCCAGTCTGCGCTTCCCTCCCTCCCCTCTTCTCTCTCCCTCCCACCCTTAAGTCCTTCCTCTCCCACATTCCCTCAGGGCAAAAATATATTACTATGTCCTCTTGAGTATGTATGTTATTCCCTCTTTGAGCCAATTCTGATGAAAGTAAGGTTCAGTCACTCCCCCACTCCTTCCCCTACCCCCCATAATCTTTTTTCTTCTTTCCTTCACGTGAGCTACCTCCTAGTCTACCTCTTCCCTTCCTCCTCGCCCAGTGCATTCCTCCTACCCCTCAACCCTATTTTAGAGATGTCATCATGGGTTACCTAGGTGGCACAGTGGACAAAGCACCAACCCTGGACCCAGGAGGGCCCGAGCCCAAATCCGGCCCCAGGCATAAGACACCCCACCCTGTTTGCCCCACAAAGAACAAGGATAAACAAAAAAATGCTTTACAGATAGCATCCCTTCATATTCAGTTCAGACCTTTGTCCTTTAAGTGTATTCCTTTCAGCTGCCCTAATACTGAGAAAGTTCTTATGAGTTGGAAGTATTATCTTCCCATGTAGGAATATAAACAATTTAAACTCTTAATATCCCTCATGAATTGTTTTTTCCTGTTTACCTCTTTATGCTTCTCTAGGGTCTTGTATTTGAAAGTCAAATTTTCTATTCAGTTCAGGTCTTTTCATCACAAATGCCTGAAAGTCCTCATTTTCTTTGAAGTCCCATTTTTTTCCTCTGAAAGATTATAATCAGTTTTGCTGGGTACGAGATTCTTGGCTGTAGTCCAATTTCCTTTGCCCTCTGGAATATCATATTCCATGCCCTCCAGTCCTTTAATATAGATGCTGCTAGATCTTGTTTTATCCTTAGCTTCACAGTATTTGAATTCTTTATTTTTTTTCTAGCTGCTTGCAGTATTTTCTCCTTGACCTGGGAGCTTTGGAATTTGGCTAAAATATTCCTGGTGGTTTTCCTTTTGGGATCTCTTTCAGGAGGTGGTAGCTGGACTCTTTCCATTTCTATTTTACCTTCTCCTTCTTGAATATCAGGGAAAATTTCCCTGACAATCTCTTGGCAAATACTATCTGAAGTCTTATTTTGGTCATGGTTTTCAGGTAGTCCAATAATTTTCAAATTTTCTCTCCTAGGTCGCTGTTTTTCCAAGGAAATATTTCATATTGCCCTCTTTTTTTTTTTTTATTCCTTTGGATTTGCTTTACTGTGTCTTTGTTTCTTATAAGGTCACTAGCTTCCATTTGTTCAATCCTAATTCTTAGGCAATAATTTTCTTCAGATAGCTTTGTATCTCCTTTTCCATTTGACTTTTCAAGCTGTTGACTTTTTTCTCATGACTCTCCTGCATTACTCTCATTTCTCTTTCCATTCTTTCCTCCACCTCTCTAAATCTTCCTTCTCTCCCTCCTACTTTCTCTTCAAAGTCCCTTTTGAGCACTTCCATGCCCTGAGACCAATTCATATTTTTCTTGGAAGCTTTGGATATAGGGGTCCTGAGGTTGTAATCATCTTCTGAGGATGCACCTTGATCTTCCTTGTCCCTAAAGAAATTTTCTATTGTTCTCAACTTTCTTTGCTTGCTCATCTTGCCATTTTTTACTTGACTTTTAACTCCCTCTTACAATGGGGCCCTACTTCCAAGCCACACTGTCCCAACCTTCAGAGGGTCCCAGGTGTTTCAGTTTGAGGGAGGGCCTGTTTTTCTCTCACCTGGCCTATTCTCTGGTCCAAAGATAACCTTAAGCCAACTTGCTAATTAAGCAGCCAGCAGAACTTTGTGTGCTGTGGTGGTCCTTAGCTTTGGTGAGCCTGCTCCCCTCCCAAACCTGGGTCTCCTACTGATTACAATTTCTTCCTGGTTCCCTGCTGGGGTGGGGTAGCCAAATTCCTCCTTGGATCCCACAGACACCCCAGTATCTTCCCTCCCCCCCCCCCCCAGCCCCTGGCCAGCTGTTCAGACCTCTCACCAGACTGTAAGCTTAGTTCCAGAAGATGCTGGCGCTGCAGCTGATTCAGGGTCTTGGAGGTAAGTTCCTCTGGCACAGGGTGCCTGGGGTCTGTGTCAGTGTGATCTCAGGGTTGGACTCCTCTTGCAGTGTAGCACAAACCCCTTTAATCTGCCTTTGGCTGTAAAGTAATCTCAGCCCATCTTTTAATTTTTTAATTTTTTTAAAATTTATTTTATTTTTTTTTAGTGAGGCAATTGGGGTTAAGTGACTTGCCCAGGGTCACACAACTAGTAAGTGTTAAGTGTCTGAGGCCGAATTTGAACTCAGGAACTCCTGACTCCAGGGCCGGTTCTTTATCCACTGCACCACCTAGTTGCCCCTCAGCCCATCTTTTGGTGGGTTTTGCTGCTTCAGGGCTTCTTTTATTGCTGTTTTTGGGATAATTGTGTCCGGAGCTCTGTGCGTTCAATGTCGTTCACCTGCCATCTTGGCTCCACCCAAATCTAATATTCTTTTAGAAGCCTTTTATTACCCTATAAATATTAGAACCTTGCCTCTTTTAATTATCTTTAATTCATCCTATTTATATCTTGTGTTTATATAGTTGTTTGCATGTTCTCTCCCTTTACACAATTGAGAATAGAGGCTCTCTTTAGCCTTTCTTTGTATCCCCAACACTTATCACAGTTTCTTACAGAGTAAGAGCTTAATAAATGTTTATTGCCTGCCTATACATGGATATACCTTAAAGTGTCATACAGGGTTCTTTCCTCTTCTCTCTATATCTTCTTGGTGATCACCTCACTTGCCATGGATTGAATATTCTTGGTGCAACCTACCTCTAAGTCCATGTATCTGTACAAATGCTACTTTTGCATGTAGTCCTGAATTGGCAATTGCTTCTTGGACTTCTTCACCTGAATATCTCCCCATAGGGTTGACATTCAACAAATCCAAATTGTAGCTTGTTATACATTCCCCAAACCATCCCCTTCTCCAGATTTGGCCATATGTCTTGAGGGCATGACCATCTTTCTCAGGTTGTAAACCCCATATATTTACAACCTTGGAGTCAGTATGGACTATTCACTTTCTCTTCCCTTCTCCCCTGCTCCCACATTTAATCAGTTACTAAGGCTTATTGATTCTGCCTCCACAACTCCAATAGATTTTTGGCATTTGTCCCCTTCCTTCCACTCACATGGTCATCACACAAATGCAGAACCTCATCATGGATCTTATTGACTTGCAATGGCTTTCAAATTCATCTTCCTGAATCAAGTGTTTCTCCTTCTAATCTGCCCTCCACATAGCTACCAGAGAAATCTCCCTAAAGTACAGGACTGACCATGTTATTTCTCATTCCAAAAGTTCTTCTAGTTCCGTATTGACTCTACAGTAACCTACAGCCTTCTGTATTTGGCTTTAAAATCCCTGCACAACCTGCTTCCAACTATTTTCCATACATATTTTTCATTATTCCTCCTTTTATACTCAAAATTCCAATCACAGTGGTCAGCATGTTGTTCTCTATTCAAAACATCAAGTTCCCCACATCCATACCATTATTTGTTCTCTGTCCCCTATTCCTGGAATGACCGTCCTCCTCACTTCCATCTTTTGGATTCCCAAGTCCCTTCAGTGTTACTTCCCATCATCTTAATAGGAGCAATGAATGGAAGATGCAGAGAGGCAAAACTGGATTGAATGTTAGGAAAAAACAAAACAAACACAAAAGCCAACACTTCCTACAATCTGGGCCTTTTAAAAGAGGCGGGGGCTGCCTTGGGAGGTCACCTCAGGAAAGGCCTTCAAGCAGAACCTGGCTGACTCTTTGTCAGATCTTGACAGTAGAGATTCCTTTGTATATGAATGGGAGCTAGTTGTCATTGAGGTCCTTTCTCCCTTTCAGGGTTGAGGATTCTGTGGTTTGAATTCCCTTTGAATGCTCACCCTTGAATTCCTTCATATTTGCTTATATTTGGGGGACAGTGTGACTTATTGAATAAAGGGGAAGGCAATAAGCTGTGTGGGCCAAATTTAATATATGGAGAGTTAATTGGGTGACTCGCCGAAATATTGGGGTCTGGAAATAATGAGAGACCTCTAGGTTCAAAGCTCCCTCCCCTCCAAACTTCCTTTTTAGATATTTCTAGCAGGTCAAAAGGATCAGATTTTATTACTTAGAAATTAATTAAACAACAAAGGTGAAACTAATAAAAATCAAAGCTAAGGAAATTGGGAAAAAGAAATACAGATAAATTCTCCTAGCTCTAACCTAAATCTCTACAATCCCCAGCTCATTTCCAATTAAGCTAATTCAAAGGAATGCAGGGCTTTTGTGTTCACTCACCACACCTTGGATGTCTGCTAGTTGCTCACACCACCGGAGAGGGCAGAGGAGAGTCAAGAGAAGAGCCAGCGATCCATAAGCGACTCAGACTGCCCTCAAGGAGCGTTCAATCATCCTCCTCCAAAATTGCCTATGGAGAGGTTTCTCCTTCTGACCTCAGTAGCATACGTAACTTCAGGGTGGGCCAGGTGTGGCATCTCCCAAATGAGTCAGCTAAACTCCAATAATTTTTTTTTTTTTTTACCACAAAGCATTTATTTAACACCTATTATGTGACAGATTCAATTATTATCTGAATGACTTCTAACAACAACCCTACAAGGTAGGTACTGTTATTATCACCATTTTGAGTTTGGGAAACTGAGGCAAGCAGTGTTAAATGGCTCACCAGTGGTAACCCAGCTAATAAGTGTCTGAGCATGCATTTGAATTCAGGTCTTCCTGACTCTAGGCATGGCACTGGATCTGATGCATCACCAGGTGCCTCTACAGAAGGGTTTCTTAAAGTTTTTTGTTTTTTTTTTAACTGGTGACCCATTTTCACCCAATAAATTTTTATTCAACCTAGGGTATATAGGTAAATAACATAAATGTATATATAAACTTTTACTGTTGCCAAATTTTTTGCATCCCCCACATTTAATTACATGACCCCTTATGGGGTCATGACCCACAATTTAGGAAGCTCTGGGTTGTCCATGCAGTCAAAAGAAATTTATTCAACTTTTCTCTAACATCCTGAGTATGTGGACATAAGCAAGTTACATAATCTCTCAGTGCTGCAGGCAACTCTCCAGGGTTCTAAATTTCAGGCTACTTTCTTATCTGCCTTGGTAGAGAGATTTTCTATACTGAGAATTCCTTACACAGATGAAAACAATTTTAGAGGGGAAAAAGGAGGTGCTCCCTCTCCCTCTATCTCTCTCCCTCTCCTCCCTCTCCTTCTCTCCCTTCTCCCCTTCCCTCTCCCCCTCCCCCTCCCTTCCCTCCCTCTCCCTCTCCCTCTCCCTCTCTTTCTCCCTCTGACCCTCCCCCTCCCTCACCTTCTCTCTGTCCCTCCTCTCCCTCTCTCCCTCCTTATTCCCTCTCCTCTCCCTCTTCCAAATGTAGTGTACTTCCACCTGGATCCCACTGCCTTATATATGAATAGTTGTTCTCCTCCTAATATAATGGTTCTTATTCTAATTTCCATAGATCTGTGAGGGGTCTACCAATAGATTTTAGGAGATTTTTGAACTTGGATGTCACACGCGCGCGTGCGCGTGCGCGCACACACACACACAATTACAACTCAATTTTCACTAAGCTCTAACTGAATTTGAATATTTACTCAATGATCAATGTATACAACAAAATGTTATACTGAGAAGAGACCCATGGGCTTTACCAGTCTGCCACAAGGTCTTTGATAAGAAGGTTAAAACCTCACCCCACTGTCCCTCTTGTAGAATAAGAGCAGGAACTGGCTGGTTTTTGCCTTTGTAATGCCAATGCTTAGCACATAGTAGAAACATGGCAAATATATGTCTTCTCAAATCTCTTCTAGCTTCATTGTGTTCTATGAGTCTAGTTCTGGAGATTGTCATTGATGTCCCTTAGGATGGGGACAAAATTCAATAAAATAATCTGCCCAAGCCATGGGGCAGCTTTGAAATAGATTCCCTGCCATCATAGACATTATTATATTGGCAATGATGCATGGACTGAAACTCTGGCCCAAACTAAAAGTCAATTCCCTGTATAACATGTTCAATTATACTCTTATTTATTAGTGTTAGCTAGAAGTAAAGCCTAGTGCTCTAGTCTTTGACCATATCTCTGGATTAGAAAGATTAGAAACCAAGACGCCCCTTAACAGCTTGAAGAGATTAAAACTTCCAAATCACTGATTTAAAGGGTTGGAAAACACCTAAATGTCTTTCAAGGTATATTTCTTGGGTTATCTCTTGAGAGCACCCTTACCAAGCTCTCACTTGAAGATCTTATATGAAAGGAAACCTACTAGAGGAAGCCATTTCATTGTTGGACGGTGGTGATACTTGGAGATGAGTGACTTGGCAGATAGACTCAAAGCCAGCCAGGAAGACCTGTGCTCAAGTCATGAATCTGACACATGCTTGCTCTGTGATCCTGGACAAGTTAATCTATTTTTCTCCACCTCACTTTATCAGTAAAATGAAAAAAAAATGTTGGGCTAAATTCTCTCCTTTTCAGTTCACACTCTATTATCCTTTAACGTTTCAAAACTCCCTAAAAGTAATTCACAGAAATGAGGCAAAGAATAGTAGAGGCATTCCCTGCACCCTCAAAATAGCAATAATTTTTGTCCAACTCTTATATTTTCCCTCTCCTGAAGAATCTTATTAACATTAGAGAATATTCCAAATGGGCGATTTTTAAAAAAACAGGCCAAGCTCCCCTCTTGAAAGGGATTGTAAATCTCATGTCATTTAGGGAAGCCATCTGTTGAGTGATTAGCCAGTCATTATAGACCAGAAGAAGCAATGTGATCTAGATAGTCATGAATATGAATGAGTTAATCTTTAGCTCTCTCCTTCATTCTACCCATACTCTTTTGTTCAACAATTTGAGAAATTGTGTTTGATACATTTCTATTTAAAATCATTTCCATTTACTTTTATTCACCTTTGAGCAAAATAATTGTCCATATTCAGAGTTGAGACTGTAGGAATTTAAATCCAACTGTTGAAAGATGAATGGTGGCATGCAAGTCTTTTGAGAAAAAAAAAACACAAAGCAAACAAACAAAACAAAACAAAACTTTCCAATCTTAAAGAACATTGGAAGGCAGACCCAACCCATATTTTCCCCTACATATTGTGTAATCATCTGGAAGTTTTAGATAAATCAATTTTAATACAATAGATATTTATTACAAGTGTCTGACCTGTACAATGCTCTTTTTCGGGGTGGGGATAGACACTAGACCTATTATTTAATTGCTATAGGGAACTCTTAAGAAACTCTATTTCTTCCCCCGAAAAAGACCAAAACAAAGAAACTCTATCTCCCAATTTAAGTGAAACATACTGTTAGCAATAGCCTATGACAGCTCTTCTTATCTTTGTAGACTCAGGATACATGTATACTTGAAACAGTATTGAGGACTGACCCTTCCCAAGTAGATTTTGTTTATTAGTGGTATCTATTGATATTTAGGATATGAGAACTCAAACCATGTTACTATTATGAAAATAATTTAGACCTCATATACTACTTGAAAAAGATTTCCAGAACTCTCATGGCTCTCCAGAACATACTTAGAGAACAATGGTAAAGAGACAAATGGCACTTTGAGAACCACTGCCGAAGAGTTTCAAAAGCTTACATCTTGAGTATGTATGTGTCAGTCAGGACTTGAAACAAAATCTGCTTGGCTTGGAGACCAGTTCTCTACCTACTGCCCCATGTTCTAGACAGAAAAAGGCAAACAATGGAACAGCCTCTGCCTACAGGGGTGATGGTGATAGACGTGTGAGTCTATACTAGGTGACTGGGGAAAGGGAGGCCACAGCATAGAGCAGCAACAGCATAGGTATCAAAGCTCATTGAGAGAAGGGACTCATTTTGCAGTTTTGCCTTTCCTTGTATCCTTAGCTGCTCAGCATGGTTACTAGCACAGAATAAGCCCTTCATTAATGAGTGCTTGTTGATTGAGCTGAGATTTGAGCAGAGATGAAGAGGGGTATGTACCCTAGGCTTGAGGACCTATGCAGAGGCTCACAGAGAAGGGCATAGAATTTCATTGGTGAGAAAATGTGTTTCCATTTGAATATTCATGAGGAATCACATTGAATTCAGTATGTTTATTGAGGATAGAGCCAATATTTTTTTTTTGCCTTTGTATCATCAATGAATTGCACACAGTAAGAATTTAATAAGTGTTTATTTGTTGAATCATTCCAAAGTACTCTTCTAGGTGCCATTGGCATGTCAAAAGAAAGAGGGGGGGGAGAGAGAGAGAGAGAGAGAGAGAGAGAGAGAGAGAGAGAGAGAGAGAGAGAGAGAGAGAGAGAACGAGCGAGCACAAGCGCATCTCCAACATCAAGAAGCTTACATTCAGGGGTTGGGGGTGGGGTTAAATCATGTTTACAGGTACGTGAATATAAAGACAAGCAAGACAATTTCAAGACACCCAGAACATTTAGAGATAGGGGGATGCAGAAAGACTTAGGCACCTGAAAGAGGTGGCTACTAGGCTGGATACCTCTAATGGAGAACCATGGCTTCTCTTTCTATCTCCAAGGATTCCACTGACTCCCAGTGCTGTCTAAGAGCTTCTGCTAAAGCTAATCCCAGGTTTGCCCAGTGGGTCTCAGTGACTGCCCTAACTGCAGGTGTCCACACCATCGCCAATGGGCTTGGTTTCCCATCTGTTATATCCTTCCTCTTCATTATCCTCCACTGTAATTATAGGATTTAGGACCCAAAGGGACTTTGTTCTCACAAATGTAAAAGCAAAGTTGAGTGCCACCCAGGTTATAAGCATCAGAGCCAAAATGTATATTCAGAGCCTTCCTCTGGAGCTCCTCTCATTTCCCTCCCTACTTGTTTGTAATCTCCCTAGGTTACAAACTACACTGCATACACACACACACACACACACACACATACACACACACACACATACACACAGAGATACATACTACATACACACACACCACTCTCTGACCCCATCAGAATATGGTGGAGCTGTTTTGCCTCAATGTAAAGAGCTGATATATTTCTTGTTGAAGAGTCCTGGCCTTGAATATGGGAGCAGCCAGATTAGGGAAGTGAGTCTCCCCTCTGAATTCTGGGTACCTCTGTTGGCTTTGAGATTAGTTGCTAGGGGGGAGTGATTTTGTTAACTTCTCTGGCCCAGCTTCCATGAATGTAAAATGGCCATGAAACCCCAACAGGCTGCTGAGAGGTTCATTAGTTAAGATGGATGCCATGCTATGTAAATGCTAATTGCTGTTGCCAGTGTGGGCTGGATTTATCAGTGACTAGGAGTTGAAACACTCTGAATGCCTCTATTAGTCTTTGTGTCAGCAAGCTTGAACTTTTAGAGCCCATTTGGCTGATGGAAAGGACGGCTTCATGTTCTCGTGTTTGGGGGCCATTTTGAGGTGGGGGCTTCCAGTGTGATGTGAACAGGGCTGGAGGAGCATATTCAACAAAATGGGATTTCTCCATGCCCACCATGCTGCTATTATAGATAGGCCTCTTTGCACAACAGTCATCTCCCCATCCTGGCCTTCTGCTGGGCCCAGCAGTGAGTCACATCATTAATTCTGTGGTACATGACATGCCTGCCTCTTGTCAAAGATTTTATTTTTATTTATTCATTGAATAATTTAAAAAGCGCTGACAGAAGAACCTCAGGTGGCTGTTGGGGAAAGTGTACCATTCTCAACACTAATTTCAAATGTGCTAGATAGGGATGTCCACACAATGCTCTGGTCCCTACTTACACTTTTATGAATATTAATGTGTCCTTATTTAGTCTTCTCCACCAAGGACTCTGACAGTGGCAGAGAGAAGGTCCATTAAGGACTGTGTAGGAGAAGTGGAATTATTTCATGGAGACTCAAGTACTGAAGTTGAAACAAAAGAGAAGGTGTTTACTGATATTTTCATGGGCTCTTGGAATACTTGGGAGATGGAGGGTGTAACACTTTGAGACATGTGTGAGCTATGAACCAAAGCATCCATAGACTGGGATGTACAGAACAAACTTCGTGGAGTTTGGGGTTCATTTCCTTCACATGAAATTTGGCCCCCCAAGTCTCATCCTTTCATCAAGGTCTAGCTGATGTCATCACTTACTTGGGTGAATCCTTCCTTGATGATTCCAACTTGTTCTCCTCTAAGCTCCCATGGTCCTTAGAGGCCATAGCAATCAGGTCTCTGTTCTACATGGTCTTGAATGGAGCTATCCTCTTTCGTGGATGCTAGTCTTGCTACTCACTCTGGTCAGGAACATTCTGATCTTCTGGGCATTGTCATCTGACTTGCTCTACATCCTCTGGAGACCCAAGTCTTTATCATCCATCTTGTAGCTCAAGCCCCTCCTCTTTTGGTCATTTCTTCTTATTGGGATGCGATGTCCTTAACAGAAAAGGCTGCTTTGTTTCCTTATTGCTGTCTTCATTGATTAGCATAGGTGCTGTAGTGCTTGTCCTATAGGATTTAGAAAATGGCTTCACTTTCATTTGTTATATTCATCCATCTTTCCAACTAAATCAGAAAGCAGAAATTCTCATTTTTTTTTCTGAATCCAACAAAGGAAACATGAAAAAGTTCCATGTGTCAATGTTGGAGATTCTGCCCTAGGTATTGGGGACATAGAGGGAGGAGAAGCTGGTGAGAGGAAAGGAATGATCACAGGGGTTAGGGAAGGGACTCGGATTAAGTACTCAGTAAACTCAAGGAGGAAGAGGACCCACCAAACCAGAAAGGCCTTAAAACTTCTTAATGTGAACCTCAGTTTCCTCATTTTTATTTCTGGGGTAGTGAGGGTTAAGTGACTTGCCCAGGGTCATACAGCTAGTATGTGTCAAGTGCCTGAGGCCGGATTTGAACTCTGGTCCTCCTGTATCCAGGGCCAGTGCTTTATGTACTGTGCCACCTAGCTGCCCCCAAGTTTCCTCATTTGTAAAATGGATTATTATTCAATTATATAATGATACTTTATCTTTTTTATATAATAACTACTATTATTAAATAATTATAACTGTGACTTCTATTTCACGATGTTGTTGTAAGAATAGAATGAGGCAGTATCTGTAAAGTGCCTTGGAAACTAACAGACAGTAAATGCTTAATAAATGCTTGTTATTTGTTGACTATATGAAGATCATTTTTTGCTAGTCTTATTCATTTATTCCTATTCCAACTTCAATAAGAATTTTCTAAAAGACATGGACTTATTTTTCCCAGTTCTTTTTTTTTTTGCCTTTGGGGATAGTAGGGCCAACATGCAGAAAAATCAGGTTTTATACAGTGGATAAAATGCTATATGTTCAGTTGGTAAGACCTGAGTGTGAATCCTGCCTCAGATAGTTACTAGTTGTGTGATCCTGGGCAGGTAATAACCTCTCTGCCTCAGTTTCTTGATCTGTAAAAGGAGGATAATACTAAATAGTACCTACCTCACAGGCTTCTTGGGAGGAAGATATGGTCACACATGTTTCCTCCATTGTTCTACCTGCCTCCTATTCCCATCCCCACTCCACTGGAGGTTGTCCTTTATGGCTATATCAAAGGGTCAAGAGGGTGCCAATCACTTCCCAACCCAAGGCCCCTCCAGGGGGCTGCTGGGAGACTGCACCAGACCAGGACAAACTTTTTTCTGTACCTCTCTCTCCCCCAACCCTTGTGACTGCCAGGTCAGAGAACCACCTTCCCAGAAGCCTCTGCTTCACTCCTCACCTCATCCTGGAGATCACCTGTGGCCCGCATCCAACAAAGACATGGTCTTCAGGGCATCTCCCCCTCAGCTTTGCTTCAGCAACCACAAATTCTCACATGTGTCTCCAGTCGCCAGAGCCATGGGCAGCAAATGAATCACTATGTTTTAAGTCCCCCATGTTGGCGTGAAAAGATCTCACTCACTGTGTGAGAGCAGTTACTGAGCTGTCATGTGTCTCCACCTGAAAGACAGTTGGATGTAGCAGTGGAAAGAAAGCTGGCCTTAGAGTAAGAAAGACCGGGAGTCAAACCCTGCCTGGTAACCATTCTAGCTGTGTGACCCTGGGCAAGTCACTTCATCTCTCAGGGCTACAGCCAACACTTTAAAAGTCTAAGTTTGCAAAGTACCAGCTCATCTGCACTGGTGAGAGTCCCACTGAAGGGTCTCTCTGCCACAGAAATCTCAGTTTAGTCTCACAATCAATAATAATAAGAAAAAGAATAGCTAGTGTGTATATGTATAGATATAAAGATGTCTATCTGCATGTACAAGCATACAAACATATACATATAGTCATATAAACATGCATATAGACACATACATATGCCTATGCATTCAATCTATATGCACGTGTGCATATATTGGCACAAATATATATATATATATATATATATATATATATATATATATATATATACATACACACACATATATACCTACCTATATACATAGAACCCCCCATACACACACACAGACATATATACATATGTATTGTGGCAGCTAGATGACACAGTGGATGGAGTACCAAGCCTGAAGTCAGGAAGACTTCTCTTACTGTGTTCATATCTGGACTCACACACTTATCAGTGGTGTGACCCTGGGCAAGTCACTTAGCCCTGTTTGTCTCAGCTTCTCATGCATCAAAAGATCTGGAGAAGGAAGTGGCAAATTACTCTAGTACTTTAGTCAAGAAAACCTCAAATGGGGTCACAGAAACTTGAATAAAATAGACGACTAAATAACAAAAACATATATACATCCATGTGTATATATGTATGCATGCATATGGTTATGTATACATGTTATATGTGTATATACATACGCACAAATATTATCTCATTTTAGTCACACAACAACCTTACTATTATTAGCCATTATTCTCTCCATTTTACACATGGGCAGAGAATGATTTCTCCAAGATCATGTATTTAATGAGTGTCCAAGTCAGAACTGGAGCTCAGGTCTTCCTGATTCCGAGTTAAACATTGTGCAGTCTCACTCTGCAGACTGGCTCTGGCGTAGCAGCTCGTGAAGAATAAACAGATGTGAAAATAGACATTTTCTTAAGGAAACAAATAGGAAGTTTCCCCTTGGTCTTTCCTGACATGGCAATGGCCCTGCTTTTCTCTCCAGATGTCAGGAGGTATAAAATGTTACCCTCCGAGTGAATATTTAAGGCCTGTGGTTGATGCAGCAGGAATACATTTCAGACTTTCAATCTTTCGCAGACCTTATTGATTCATTTATTCTTAAATCACAGATTGTGTGAGCACTACAGACACCATGCAGGGTCTGCAGGCCAGGCTGGTCCTACAGTGGGATGTCGTGCCATGGAACAAACCCTCTTTCCCTCTCTTTTCCAGAACGCTGCGATGACTGGGGGCTGGACACCATGAGGCAGATCCAGGTATATGAGGGGGAGCCAGCCCACATCCAGTGCCCACTCTTTGAACACTTCCTGAAGTTTAACTATAGCACTGCCCACTCAGCTGGGCTAACCCTCATCTGGTATTGGATTGGGCAAGACCAGGACCTGGAGGAGCCTATCAACTTCCGTCTCCCTGACAACAGGATCAGCAAGGAGAAGGACCTCATTTGGTTCCGGCCCACGCTGCTCAATGACACGGGCAACTACACCTGCATGCTAAGGTGAGGGAAGTTGCCAGGATGATGCTTTCTCTGGATAAGACACACGGGGAATAGGAGAGAGAAGAGGAGGAAGTGAGGAGAAGCCCAGGGTTGGGAGGGTTCAGTTAATGGGATATGGCCAAAAGTTGAGGGAAAGAGGTGCCATCCCCTATGTTCACAGAGGCAGCACAGTATTATTATTATATATTAATAATATCACAATAACAATATATTATTATTATTGAAAAGACCACCCAAGACACACACATAATAATATAACAATAAAAACAAACAAACACAAAAAACGAAAACCCCCAGCTGGCCTGGCAGCCTGAGAGTAGGATTAAGGCCTCTGATTTCCAGTTAGCTCCCCTGGGCTCTCTCACAGTGTCACTTCCTGCACTACCTTGCCCCAGGTTTCTCAGAAACCTCTATGTTTGTCTGTAGCTCCTTCCCATGGTGCAAGGGGCTTACTTTGGAGTCAGAAGACAGGAGTGCAAACTCTGGTATCAGCTCTTACTAACTGTGTGATGATGGACAAATTATTTAATGTCTCTGATTCTAATTGTCCTTTTCTTTGAAATGGGAAGGGAGGGAAGGTGGGAGAGAGAGAAGGAGGAAAGGAGGGAAGGAGGAAAGAAGGAAGTGCCAAGCACTTTGCTAATGTCACATTTTAAAGTCGCAACAAATATCTTAATTGATCCTCACAGCAACCTGGGAGGTGAGTGTTGTTATTATCCCCATTTTACAGATGAGGAAACTGAGGGAGAGGTTAAGTGAGTTGCTCAATGTCACACACCCACTAAGTGTCTGAACCTTAATTTCACCTCAGGTCTTCCTTATTCCAGGCCCAGCTCTCTAGCTTCTGTGCCATCTAACTGCCCAGATGCCTAGCTGCATCTAAAAACATAGCTAACTGATTGATCAGGCAAATGGTAGTTGATGGTATTAATTGCAGGAAGCCAAATTTTATTTCCTTCCTTCCATCCTTCCTTCCTTCCATCCTTCCTCCCTCCCTTTCTCCCTTTCATCCTCCCTCCCTCCCTTCTTTCCTCCCTCCCTCCCATCCTCCCATCCTCCCTTCCTTCCTTCCTTCCTTCCTTCCTTCCTTCCTTCCTTCCTTCCTTCCTTCCTTCCTTCCTTCCTTCCTTCCTCCTTCCCTCCCTCCCACCCTTCCTCCCTTCCTTCCTTCTTTCCTTCCTTCCTTCCTTCCTCACTACTTGCCTGTTTAGTAGCCTTCCACCAACCCTCAAGAAAAAATCAGGGAGGCCCTTTGCAGGAGGGGTACTGACAAGCTAAAGGTCACCCAGGGAAGCATCACCTGGATGGTGAAAGACTTGGCAGTCCGGGTCCATGAGGGTCAGCTGTCAGAAGAGCAGCTTTTAACCTGGAGCAAAATGCTCAGTGGGAAGACTGTTTCTATCTTGAATGACTTGAAGGGCTGTCCAGTGAAATATGGCATCAGCATGTTCTGCTTGGTCCCCAAAGGCTTAACTCAGAGAAATGCAGGGATATTTGAAAAGGGGACTCTTTAGGGTAGCATGAGGGAAAACAACAACTTAGTAATAGCCTGAGCTGTCCAAATGTGTGTGGACAGCCTAAGTCGTTAGTGAGCTCCCACTTCCTTGGGGGCTTCAAGCAAAGACTCAATGAACATTTGCCTTTGGCAATTGCTCTTTGCCTAAAACCTTAGGAAGTGCTCTCGAACTCTTTTGAGGGTCTTTCTATCTCAGATATTGAGGAAAGTGTCTTGGTGCATGATTCCCCTGCCGCTCGCTGTTGTGGCATCTACCAGTTGGGAGCGACCCTAGCCTTGGCCGCCATCCAGGCTAACCTACCGATTGCCTCCCTTCCTTTTCTCTCTTCTTCAGAAACACCACGTACTGCAGCAAAGTCGCCTTCCCTCTAGAAGTCATACAGAAAAACAGCTGTTTTAAATCAGCAATGAAGGTGCCCACGGAATATATATATCTGGAACATACTATGGAAATTGTAAAGTGTCCAAACATAGAGGGATTTTTTCCTTCCAGTGTTAAGCCAAAGGTCGACTGGTACATGGTAAGCAAACCAATGGGCTTTTTCTGCCTTTTCCAAACAGCACCATGGTGTGCCTGTGGCCTGTGAGTGTCAGTCAGTTGACAAGCAAACAATGAATGCTTCCTTGGGACCAGGCACAGGGAATGATGGATGTAATACACTCTGAGTGTTTAAAATGACCTATATGCCTGAATGCATATCACAGAGGAAGTGTGCTGTGGTGGGTAGAGAACTGGCCCTAAAGTTAGGAAGACCTGAGTTCAAATCCCGACTCAGGTAGTTCATAGCTTAAGGACCCTAGACAAGTTGCTCATCCTATCTCAGTCTTTCTATTCTTAGTAAAATGTGGAGTCCAAGAGCACCCTTCTGCCTCCCAGGATTGTGAGACTCCAATGAGGGGATACAAACAAAATGGGGCAGAAATCTTCTCCCTTAGGGAGAAGAAGATGAGGAGAATTCATAGTTGTTGTTGTTTTTCATATATTGAGTGGGCAACAGTCAATGGCTGGACAAATGGACTTCTGGACTTTTCTCAGGGAGACCTGCATTTGACCTGTAGCTTTGTGGCCTCAGGGAAGTCCTTTAGCCCCTTCAAGCCTCAGGCAGCTCTCCTAATTTGCAGACAATAGGTTTTGATACACCCTGGTGGAGGGTATTCCCAAACTGGCAATACCATAGGTTCTTGACCTGTTGGCATAATCAATGAAATATTTTGCCCGCAATGGGAAGTCATTTCTACTGCCACACAAAGTGAAGCTTAGTAAGGGATTTATCTCATGGATTTTAGGCTAAAGTTAGAGGGAGGGGCCCTGTAGTTAAACTAGGCCTATTCCTTCATTTAAAAGAACAAAAAAAAAGTCCCAATAACATGTTGATGCTTTTATTTTTATATAACTTTTATTCATTTTAGAAAAGATCTTTAAAAGAAGGTTTTTTTAAAATAGATAAAACTAACCTCATCAAGTGTACATTTATTAAGCACCTACTATGTGCCAGGTGTTGTGCTAACACACATAGCAACCATATGTAACTGTATGCACTGTGCCATATCTATGATCTCCCAGACCACCTTGTAACAGAAAGAGAGAGGGAGGGTCATTGTTCTCCACTCTTCTCTGGGGCCACTTTCCCATTTGTAACTAGTCAGGGTTCAGTTTTATGATTCTCTAAGTTATACTGTTGTCATTGTGTATATATTGTTTTTCTGGCTCTGCTTACCTTAGTCTCCATCCTATAGTTTTTTCCCAGCATTCTCTGAATTCTTCATATTTTGTGTTTTCTATGCCGCATTAATGTTCCATTTATATTTGTGTGCCAGTTACAGACTCCTTCAATTTTACATCCAAACAAATTGAAGAAAAGGAGGGAGGGAGGGAGGAAGGAAGGGAAGGAGGGAGTGAGGGAAAGAAAAGGATAAATACAAGTTTTTATTAAGTACCTGTCATGTGCCAGACACAGTTATAAAGGTTTTTACAAAGAGCACCTTTGATCCTCAGAACAATCCTGGGTGGGAGGTGCTAATATTGTTACTATTTTACAGTTGAACAAACTGAGGCATGTTGGTTAAGGCCCCTGCCCAGAGTCACACAACTAGGAAGTATTGATAAGGCCATATTTGAACTCGGCTCTTCTTGACTGGAGGCCCGGCCCTCTTTCCACTGTGGACATGACTTCTGAACCACGCTAGGTCACTAGAGCAGATGCTAGAATAAACCTCACATAGCAGGTGCCGATGTTCTGTGTTCATTCATTCTCACCTTCGGTGTCTTCTGCTTTTCTCTTTGGGGTGCCCTGTGTATCCAATATGGTGCAAGATTTATCCTATAAGCTAACAATTGAGGAACTCAATGAAGACTCTTTGCATCTTCAGTGCAAACTATTTTCAGTACACCACAGGGAGGGAGACCTGAATCCCAACAGCTAAAGGTTGTGCATTTCCTCAGAGATAATTACTTGGGCAAGCACCATAAGAATAGGTTTCCAATTAATTGACCAAAGCGATGCCCAGAATTGAGTAAAGATGAGCGCAAAATATGTCATCACAAACTCAGTGAATAGCACTTAAATTCTGAGTGATAGAGGCTCTGTCATGCACCCTGGAGGAAAAAAAGATAAAAGGAAAACCAAGTGGCTACAGGAGGCTCACTTCCCAGGGTGATGGTTAATTTCCTTTGTCCAACTGGCATGGGACAATGGCTTGGCTGTTTGCAGGCTCATGATGACCTGCTCTCCTCCTTAGAACTAACTTTCTTATTCATGAATCCCCAAATTGGCAAATGGAATTATGTGATTTAGCCATTAACCAAAATGGGTGGTAAAGGACCAGAATGACCCAAGGGAAAACTGTCTTCCTGTAGAGAAAAGTGCACTGCATTTGAAGTCATGGCTCTGACATCTACTAATTATAGGACTTTGTTCCTTGTCTCACAGCTTTAGTTTTGTCCCCTGATGAAGAGGGAGGTGAACTAGCTGATTTCCAAAGTCCATTCTAGCTTAAAGCACTATGATTCTACAGTCTAGCCCATATGGGAGCCCCCTAAATTCTGGCCTTCCTAAGGAGATGGACACACTATAGAGAATCATAGTAGTTTTCCACCCAGGCTGGGTGTGAGATAGTTTTGCTGCCAAAAGACCTGCCTAACTAAGTTCAGAAAGGCTCACCACCAAGGTGGCTACAGACTGAAGAAATTTTCAACCACACTCACTTTTCTCTTTCCTTCTTTCCCTTCCTTCCTTCCTTCCTTCCTTCCTTCCTTCCTTCCTTCCTTCCTTCCTTCCTTCCTTCCTTCCTTCCTTCCTTCCTTCCTTCCTTCCTTCCTTCCTTCCTTCCTTCCTTCCTTCCTTCCTTCCTTCCTTCCTTCCTTCCTTCCTTCCTTCCTTCCTTCCTTCCTTTCTTTCTTTCTTTCTTTCTTCAGGGCAATGAAGGTTAAATGACTTGCCCAGAGTAACACAGCTAGTTAGTGTCAAGTGTCTGAGTCCACATTTGAACTCAGGTCTCCTGACTCCAAGGCCGGTGCTTAATCCACTGCACCACCCAACTGACCCCACACACTCACTTTTAAGGGCAACTAGGTGGTCCCACATAGAGTGTGCTGCATTTGAGTTAGAAAGATCTGGGTTTTAATTCTTCCTCACACTCTTACTGACTCTTACTGCCTCAATTTTTTTCTCATCTGTAGAGTGGGACTAATAATAGCACCTACTTCCCAGGAATACTGTAAGGATCTAATGAGATGTTATACATAAAAAAAATTCAGAAAAATTAAAGCACTATATATAATGATTATTGTTTGCTATTATTAAGGTTCATTTACTGTGTTACTGAGGAGTTTCTGGTCCCCATTTATGAGTTGACCACACTGACAAAATCATGGATCCTTGAATGACTACAGCTATAAGTACTGTGTCATAAGACATGTCTATACTGCTCAAAAAATCCTGGTTTTGGTCTCACTTCCTGAGCATTTGAAATGCCTAATGGTAATATTAATTTTTTGCCCTTCCCTCTTCCATTGTCATTCAAAAAGTGGCTTATTTGGGTGGCTTAAATATATTGTAAGATCATGGTGGCTGCTTCACTGTTCTCCACAATCAATTAGAATGAAACAAAAAGCCCAGTGGAAATCAATTTGCAGAAGGCAGGTCATCCTCTTGCCTGGTCTGGCCATTAAAATGGTATATTACCTCTGCCTGAAACATGTGCAGTGAAATTAATCTGACTGGAGGGTGCAGTCTTCAGAATCCCCTCCTGGAAAATGGGGACAGCTTTGCCTTTTATGACAATCAGCAAGCCATCAGGATGGCACTTGGCTGAGAAGGCACTCGACTTTGACCCCTTTTATGGGCAGTGCATATGTTCTTGGGAAATGGGGACAATTTATTACAAGGTCTGTGGGAAAGATTTTCTTTCTTTTTTTAACTCTTCGTTTCCATTTTGTTCTCTCAGCTTTGTGATAGAGGTTCACTGTTCCTCTCATCTCACTATGTCCTCTCGATCTAGACAATTTATCTACTGCTCTGCAAGCCAGGATAGTAGAATTTTATGGTGAACTTCAGGATTCTCTTTGGGGTTCCAGTCATTGGTGAGGATATGATTAATCAGAACAGTGGAAAAGAAGCCTTATAGGAATGTCTCCTCCCTCCCTAGCACCAGTGCTGTCCTCAGGAAGGTCCTTGTACAAGAACCCTGCTAGGGGGCACAGCAGCCCTCAGTGTCAGGCCCTGTTGGCTAGGCTAGCCCAACGAGGCAAAGACCATCACAGAATACTTCAGCTTAACTTGAGCATCCTCATCTGGCTTCTGGTCAGTGATTAGAAAACCATGAACATCCAAATGAGGGGATTTTATGCTACTGACATTTAAGCAAAAACAAAAACCAGAAACAAATACTTAGAAATGATCCCTTGAAAAGAATGTCACCACGAAGAGTGGTAATTGTGCAGAATCCACAAAAAACATGGCAGACAAAGTGATGCCAAGAGAAAAAAACAGATATATATGTATATTATATAGACTCACACATACATAAATACATAAATATTAATATATAAATATATGAGTTTATGAATACATAGAGAGAGAGAAAGATAGACACAGACTTTGATTGTAGAGTTTTTTTAAGACCATAGGAAAAGGCAACAAAGCTCAGGACAAATATGTTATAAGGATGATAATGGTAAAAAGAAAATAATAATTAGGGCATCCATAATTAGAAATCCGTAGAGTTGTAAGTTGAGCAACAAGGTGGTGTAGAGGACAGAGGTCCCGACGAAGTCAGGAAGACTCATCTTAATAAGTACAAATCTAGCATCAGACAACTAGCTGGGTGATTCTGGGCAAGTCACTTAATGTTGTCTGCTTCAGTTTCTTCATCTGTAAAAATGAATTGGAAAAGTGAATGGCAAACCACTCCATTATCTTTGCCAATAAAACATCACATGGGGTCATGAAGAGTCAGACATAACTGAAAGATCTGAACAATAACAAGAATGAGGAGGACCTGAGCAAGAATTCCTTTTACAGTATCCCATCCAGCCTCTAATTGAAGAAACCATTCAGGGGGAGGGAGCCTACCCCCCACATCCTGAGGCACTTCCACTTCTGGCCAGCTCTGATTGTCAGGAAATGTTTGCTTACATTGGCCCTAAATTTGCCTCAATCTCTTCAACTTCACCCTTTCTCTGCCTTCTGGAGCTAAGTAGAGCAAGGTTAATTGCTCTTTCTTATTGCAGCCTTTCCACTACTTGAGCCTGATGCTCTAACCTTGTCCCACACCCCTAGTCTTGTTTTCTCTAAGATGAATATTCGCATCCTCTAAGGGAATGATCTTTAGCCCCTCCCTCATCCTGCCTCTCCACCTTATCAAGGCTTTTCCTAAAAAGTGCTCCCAGAAGTGAGCCTGGTCTCCCAGATGTGTTACTGTCTCCTTCCTACCTCAGAAGCTTCTACCCATTTAAGTGGACTGTTTGCTTTCATTAGCTCTCCTGACTAACATATGATGCCTTGAATTCATACTGAGCTTTTCATCCACTAAAAGCCCCCAAATCTATTTTTTTTTTCTGTCAAGTTGATGTACGGTCACAATTCTACCATCTTGTATGTGTCAAAATGGTTTTGTGAAGCTAAATATTTGTAAGACTTTTCCTTTATCCTTATTAAATTTCATCTTATCACCTTTAGTCCCTCCAACTAGCCTGTCAAGATTATCCTTCCTTTTGGCTAACTAAAGATAAATTACAAAAAAAGGCAGAGTGATGCAAGCTGTCAGTGGCAATCATTCTCTTAGGTGGTTTGCCTAAATGCTTTCAGGAAATGCACTTTGTAGAATGTTTGTTGGGAAGTATTATGTCAAAAGAAAATGTATCAAAAATTAAAAGAAAAGGTAGGGAGGCTGGTAGGAAAGAAAACAGGCTGGAGGTCCCTAGGGGTGCCAATGGCCAATCTCAGCAACATTTGGGGGATGGTTGCGCAAATTGTCTTTTCCTTCCCAATTCTTGGGGCCAGCCCTTCCTGATGATCCTTGGCCCATTTCTCCCAATCTCTTCTCAGCCTCACCTCAGCATCTGACTTCTGTTCCATTCATTTTTTTTTCCTCCTTCCATTTTTTCTTCTTCTGAATTACAAAGTGAACTCCTGCAATGTTTTTTTTTCTTTTCTCCTACTAGACACTGTGCTATGTTGCCATGGAAACTATTGTGCCCTAGAAAAATGAGCCGAACAACTTAAATTCCAGGTAGAATCCAGCTTGTGGGATGAGGGGCTGTGACCCCTGCTTGTGGAACAAGGTTAGACAACCAGCAGGAAGGTCACCTGGGTCCTATGTGCCACATAATAAGGCAGATTAGAGGGCTAATCTCTGAATTCTCTCTCTTGGATTACCTGCTTATGGTTTGTTCCCCTAATGACAGTGATTTTGCTATGGGGGGCTCCTTGGGATTTTGAAATCAATAAACTATCACTTGGAAATGTTGATGAACTCTGACCCTCTCTGAAGTTCTAATCAATCAATAAATGAAAAATGAATCAATCTAGAATTGAATAAATGTCAAATCAGTGATTAAACACTTATCATGAGCCAAACACTATACTTAGTTCTATGGACACCAATACAAAACCAAAGCTAAGAGACCTTGTCTTCAAGGAGAGTATTTTCTGTATTAACATTTGGGCTAGGGCTCAGCTGGATGGCGCAGTGGATGGAGTGCCGACCCTGGATGCAGGAGGGCCTGAGTTTTTATCCGGCCTCGGACCCTTGACACTTTCTGGCTGTGTGACCCTAGGCAAGTCAGTTGACCCTCATTGCCCCACCAAAAAATAAAAATAAAATAAAATGTAAATTAAAAAAAAAAAAACATTTGGGCTATACAGACTGGGAAGAAACAAGCCTTACTCTGAAGGTTCCCATATACTAACAGGGACATAATTACCTGTATAAGCAAATATATCTGTGTCCCCATTAGTGTGAAGAATGCTTCTCATGAAGTGGTGGCATGTAGTTAAATGTGTACCTTTTCACATTTGTTGGAAATATGCAGTGGGAATTCAAATAATGCAACCACTTTTTGGGGATTATCATTTGCACAAAATAGGACACAGCTCTACAGGGCCTGAACCTAGCAAGGAATTGGTGGTTTTCTCTTTTTTTTTTTTTTTTTTTGGTGTGTGTGTGAGGCAATTGGAGTTAAGTGACTTGCCCAGGGTCACACAGCCAGTATGTGTTAAGTGTCTGAGGCCGGATTTGAACTCAAGTCCTCCTGAATCCAGGGCTGGTTCTTTATCCATTGCGCCACCTAGCTGCCCCTTGGTGGTGTACTCTTGAGAGACGTGCCAGTGTTCCTACCCTAGGACTACAAGGAGAGCTAGAAGGGACCTTGAAGACCAGACATTCTAATCCCCTCATTTTACACATAAGGGAACTGATTCCAGAGGGGGTCAATGGATTTGCCCCAAGGCATTTATGTCCTGCTAGTTTAGGTGGTTCTGGTGACAGATTGGAGTGGATAAGTCCTGCCCACTGCCAGCTTGGCTACAAGGTGAGGAATGTTTCAATCTCAACAGTGCATGAAGACTGCAACCATAGAGGAGTTCCATACTGTGTTTAACGGAGGCAGCTCCCACCATGAGGAAGGCACGGAGGCCTGAAGAATGGTGGCACTGAAGCTTGAAATCCACCTAATTTATTCAAAGGAATAACCAGCTGAGTTGTCAGGGAAACCTTTTTGAAAGAACACAGAAGAGATCATGGGCACCTCCCTTTGTAGGGTCACGGGCTTGACAGCCCTGCTAGAGATTGAGTGCAGAACCCAAACATTGGTGAGCATGGCAAGGCAGATGCCTGGCATTTTGTCCTCCAAGTAGCATTTTCTTTATCTCCATTATTCCCTAGAAGAAAACCTCCTGGGCTGCCAGAGCCATACAACACAGGGTTGTTACAATCGGATTGATTTCAACAAGCGTTTAGTGGTTACCTCTTAAAGGCCAAGCACTGAGAAAGGCCCTGGGGACAGAGTGAAAAGGACAGTGAGCTTGCCCTTAAGGGGCTTACAGTCCACTGATAGGGTGAGAGATCATACTTCAGAAAACAAACAAATTATCTTCGAAGTAACCATGAAGTAATATGAACATATAGGAAGAACCCAGACCCCTGGGGTAGTGGGCATCCAAAAGGGCCTCTGGCAGGAGCTCTCCACTGAGGCAAGTCTGTGATGTTATGAAATCGAGGGGAGAAAGGAAGGCCCATTAGGCATGGGGCTCAGCCTGTGCAATGGCAAAGACACAGAAGAGCTAATGATATAGACAGGAAACATCCAGGAGGTCCCTTTACTGGGCACAGGGAGGGCACAGTGAGTGCTCCAAGATCCAGGTGGCACTAACATTATTGATCACTGAGCTTGGAGTCATGAAGATGAATTCAAGTTCAAATTCAGACTCAGGAACTTAACAACTTTGTGGTCCTTGAGGAAGTTAATTGCTTTCTGTTGCCTCAGATTTCTCATCTATCAAGTGGGGATCATAAGAGCACCTACCTTCTAGGGTTGTTGTGAGGATCCAGTGAGATACTATTTTCAAAGCTTTCTCGGTGAACCTTCAAGTGCAATATCTATGTTCAATAGTAGTATTATCCCACCCTTTTCACTTGTCTCTTAGCTACCACCTTGAGATCATCATCTCGCAGACCTCAAGCTGGGAGGGACTTTACTAGGGTTATAGTTCAAGCCCCTCATTTAAGAGGAAACCAAGTCTTAGAGAGATCAAATCACTTGCCCAAAGTCCTAAATGAATTCAATTTGAATGAAAGGATTTGGACTTTGGACCTGGATCCAGAGGCAGGCATCTCGTTATTATACTCTCCAAGATGCTTAGACTAGACCCTCATCCACGCTAGCTCAGACTTTTACAGTGGTCTCTTACAACTGAACTTCCTACCTTCCATTTCTCCCAACTCCAATCCATCTTCCACAGAGAAACCAAAGTGATTATCCTCAAGCACAACAGATGGCCTTGACAATGCCCTTCTCATTGGTCCCCTATTGTCTCTAGGACTGAGTATAAACGTTACTAACTTCATAGCCTGACCCCATCTTGTCTTTCCACTTTTACCATATATTATCCCTTTCCTACAGTCAATAATGCAGGCCAATTGATAGTCTTTCTGATCCTCACACACTATAACTCTGTCTTCCATTTTTGTGCAATTATACACAAGCTTGGAATGCCTTACCTCTCATCTCTTCCCCAGAGAATCTCTCACTTCCTTTAAGACTCAGCTCATGTACTATCGGGGTCCTCACAACTGCTAGTCCCCTCCCTCCTTAACCACCTTCTAGATAATTACCATATTTTGCATATGTATATGCACATTATATATGCATATACACATATATATAAATACATGGAGAGAAGGGGGAGAGAGAAAGGGAGAGAGAGATGGGAAGTGACATGGTCATGTTCCTGCTTTAGAAAAACCACTGTGTCAGATGTGAGGAGGATTGGTTGGAATTTGAAGAGACATGGGACAGGAAAACCAATTAATAGACTGTTGTAACAGTTTACATGGGAGAAGAGGAGGGATTGAGCTAGTGTTGGCCACATAAGTGAAAAAGAGAGAATGGCTATGACAGCTGCTTTGGTTGTTATTGCTACCATCACTGATAACCTTAGATTGAGCTGCTTTTCCACAATCACCTTGCTTCTAAAGCTAAAGATTAGACCTGGACAAGAAGCTTGGTTGCACAATGAATGGAGTTTTGGGCCCAGAATCAGGAAGACCTGAGTTCAAATTTGTTCTCAGACACTTCCTAGCTGTGTGACTTCAGACAAGTCATTTAACTCTCAGTTTGCCTCAGTTTCTTCATCTGTAAAATGAGATGAAGAAGGAAATGGCAAAATACTTCAATATCTTTGACAAGATATTGGGTCACAGAGAGTCAGATAGGATTGAAATGACTGAGCAGCAAGAAGCTAGAAAATGCATGGAATCCAAATACAAAGCTAAGTTCTAGCTCTGGAATGTAACTAGCAGGATATAAGTTTCTTAAGGGGCAAGGAGTGTCTCCCTTTTTTCTTTGCATCTTCAGCTTCTTGTATAATGCCTGAAACACAGGCCCTTTTTGGTTTGTTGACTGATTGGGTAGCAAGATCTCCAGTATATCTATCTGATTTCTTTGGGTCTCCTTTTCTTGGTTTATAAAATGGGAGACACTAACACCTTATCTATCTCCCTGTAGGACAGAGCTATGAGACCAAATTATTAATGTCTGGAAAGTGGCTTTGAGATGTATGTATATGAAAAGGTTCTCATGAAATTCTCTGTCCCATAGAATGTCCCCTCAGGAAGGGACCTGACAGATCCTTGAGTCTTGCCCTTTCCTCTTACTGGAGAGGAAACTGAGGCCGTGAAGAGGAAAGGGACGTCCCCGAGGCCCCACAGCTGGTCCACGGCAGCTGGGATGTGGCCTGGGATGTCCAGGTCGGGTGTTCTTTCTCCCACTTGATGGTGCTTGCCTCCAAGGTGGTCACAGACAAGGTGACATTTACAATCAGTTGACTTCAAAGTGAGTTTGACAGAAACAGAATCCTAATCCCAATTCCACACTCATTCTGATACAGGGACCTTGGATCTAGGGTGTTTACTATATTCTACTGGGCATGGCACAGACCAGAGATGAAAGAAGTGCCAGGAGGAATTTCCTATCTTATGTATTTGTCATAAAAAGATTATCGAGCTCTAATTCTGTCTGGTGTGAGGGCTTAGTCATGAAAACATTCCATGTGGTGACAGGGCTATCATCCAGTTGCTGAATTTTTCATGATACATTGTGTTCTCATCAGAGGTTGGGGTTGTGGATTTGAAGCTGGGAGGGACCTTAGAGATAACCTAGTCCCAGCTCCTTATTTTACAATTGGGGAAACTGAGGCCCAGAGAAGTTAAACAACTCCCCCAACATCACACAAGCAGTAAGTGGCCATAGAAATGGTTGTGAAAGACATGCCAGAGCAGATAGTTCCTACTTCCTGAAATGTTTCTCCATTTTTTTTTTGCCTCAAAATCATCAAAGTTTTTTTTTGAGAAATGGCAGCCAAGGTTTCTATATGAGCAGAGGAAACCCAGCACAAGACCTTGTTCACATGGAGACTTTTCCTTTCTCAGCTTTGAGTGAATTTCTTTTTCACCTAAGCCTACCCCTTCCTTATACAGAAAAGGAACCTGAGGCCTAGAGAGGAAATGTCAGTTGTCCAGTGTGTCGTCTGGAATTTACAAGGCCCTAGGTCTAAAGCTGCCCGACCATTCTCTTTTACAGATGAGTAAACTGAGGCCCCGGAAAGTGAATTGGCTTGCCTCGAGTTACACAGAGAGTAGAAGTCAGGATTCAGATCTGGCTGCCACGACTCCCAGTCCAGTGTCCCCTCAGACATTCTAGTTTACAGATAAAGAAACTGAAGCTTACGGAAGCCACTTGACTTTATCCAAGCTCACAGAGTCAGCGAGTGGGTGTGGATCTTGGTATTAGAGCATGAGCCTTCTGCATTCCAGGGAGGAACTTCAGGGTGGCCAAAGACTGGCTGCCTCCAGACAGGAGGAGTCTTGGTGGCCTACTTTCTTCAGATGTTACTTCAAAACTTGACATTGCTCCTATGTGGACCACAGACTCTGGCAATGAGTGTCCAGGAATGGCAGCAGGAAATCAGTGTGTTCCTAGAGTTACTGGGCCTGGCTGATTGAGGGAGGCAGGAGGGCATCCCCATTCGAGGCTTAGTCTGTCAAAGAGTACTCTGGGCCACCTATCTTCTGGCCTTTGTAAAGAATTAATTGTTATTTGAGGTTTTTATAACCCCATCTTTTGGCTAGAATTTTTTAAAAAAACCTTGGTGCAAGCACTGGCCTCTGAGGATCCTCAAACAGCACAGTGCTCCACCCACTGGTTGTAGTCATTGCCGTGGCTCTGGCACCTCACGTTATCACTGCTCGCCGCATGGGCCTGGCAAAATTATAACGATTGGAAGCCTAGTGAGGGCAGTCATGTGACTGTTAGAGCGGCCAGCCAATTGGCTGGGGGCTGTGTGTGGTCAGCCTGGAGTCTGCTGGGAAGGAGGGAGGACATTGGCCATTCTAGCTTGAAGCTGGAAGGGGACAGGCCACTGCTGTGTGTTCTCAGCTGATTCCTGGGCGGTGGTGTTGTTCAGGTGGTATAATTTCCCTTTCCCTAGTTTATTTCCTTTCCCTTGATCTTACTGATCCTGTTTGTGTTTTTTTGAAGTTCGTTCTTGTTAAATAAATCCTGCTCTGTTTTGAGGGAGGCTGTCTGTCTCCTTCCTTGCCCCAATATTGCGGCGAGCCACCTAGCTAACACTCCCCAATTAAAAATTGGTCCCCACACCTTCTAGAAGCTGTGTCATACACCTGGAGGAGGCCCTGGAAACTGCTTAGACAAACATTCCCCCCCAACCTCCTATGCGTCTTCTGATGTGTGTGTGTGTGTGTGTGTGTGTGTGTGTGTGTGAATGTGTGTGTTAAATTATTGTGTGTACAGGTATGTGTGTGAATGATTGTATGGGGGGATGCATACTGTGACTGTGTGTGTTCATGTGTGTATGTGTATGCTTTTTTTTTTTTTAAACCAAGGCCCAAGATACTAAACATGGTTTTGTCTTTGTTTTTGTTTTTCCCTGACTTGTTCTAGAACTGCATCAAAGTGAACAACTTTAATAAAGTTGAAGTGAATGGCACGGAGATCATCTTCACCTATGTCCTCCAAGCCAATGCGGCCTTCTACACATGCGTTGTGACTTATCCAGAGAATGGGCGCACCTTTAACCTTACCCGAACCGTGGAGGTAAAGGTGGTAGGTAAGGAGAGGTCATAACCACCAAAACCACGGCTCCTTCTTCCCCCGTGGCTTTTAGGTTTAAGTCATGACCAGAGTGAGGGAAAAGCAACTGAGCATCTTGGGAAAGCTGTGGCTGGGGAGCCAGGAGAGCTTTGGGGAAAGGGAATGTGGGTGAATCTGAAGGGAAAACAGGGTTGTGAGTCCTGTCTGACCCTGGGCTGAGGTGAGAAGACAACCCCAAGCAAACAAGACAGTCTGAACAAAGCAGACAGCAGCAGGGAGAGGCAGGGAACAGGCAGAAAGTCCTTCGGCCCCACTGGATCCATCCGCCTTTACTTTTGGTCCATGTCTGCAATTGAAGCATTTGTAAGTGAAACTGAAATCTACCTGTTTCGGATGGCCTGGTAGTGGAGTGGGAGAATGCAGACTTGACTGACTTGGTTGGACCTCAAACTTAGACCAAGAATAAAGCCTCATTTGAGTGTTCTGTCTGGTTATCAGAGTTCATTGTCACAAGGAGGACACTCCCTTTAACAATGCAGGTCACGACTTTCTCTGTGATGCATGTATGTATGCATGCATGTGTGTATGTATGTGTTTCTGAGTGTATGCATGTACAATTCTATATTTGCATTGTGTCTGGTAGTAATGAAGTGAGAAAGGCTGAGTTGGCTTGGTTGGGTACCCTTACATTGTGTTTGGGTAATTTCCTTACTAAGTCTAATTGGTTATCTGTGTTTTTTCTCTCTTGCAGCCTCTCCATATCGTGCAACACGCCCTAACATTTTTTCTCCTAATGACCTCATAAGTTATGACAAAGAAGCAGGTAATGATGCTATTCTCACTTTTCTTCAGATGATGGGTGAAGGTGTTCTTCTGAAGCAGATGCACAATAAATGGCATGTCCAGGGTCATTTGTCTAGAAAATGTCTTAGGTTACATTTGAATTCAGGTCTTCCTGACTTAGGTGTGTTGTGTGTTATGGTATCATGCAGCTGCCATGAGTGGGAGTTTTCCTTTTCTCTCCTTTTTTCCCTCCTCTTCCATCTCCAGCTCCCATAGATGGGGGAGCAGGAGCTCAGGGATTGCCTGTCATAGTATGGTGGTGACCAGGGTCCCTCAAATTCTTTCCAGCAGCTTTGGGGCAGAAGGAAGGGGAAGGAGCTAAGGGATGATGTAGAGATTTCGCTCCAGGCTTCTGCATCAGGACATGGCCGTTCATTTCCAGGAAGCCAGATTCGATGTCTCCAAGTTAGGGTCCTCAATATGCTCATCTATGAGATGATGAGCTTGCATTAGGTGGACCCCAAAGACTATTTCTAGTTCTACCTCTTGGAATCTCTTCCATTATTAGGATTATTTTTTCCTTGTAACTATGATAATTATTCCATTCTCGTCTTGGTCACTGGAGGTCAAATAGAAGTAGTCCTGGGATAGATTCTTACCAAACTGTTATTATTTTAAATTGAACGTTCTGTTTACTGTTGATTCCATGAATATAATAATTCATTTGTGCAGTTGAATAAAAGCATGGAAGCTTTTCTTCTGCACACTCACTGACAGCATCCCTTTGAGGCAACCCCAGTCGCAAAGAGGGCGATTAAGATGATATGTGTAAAATAAAAATTAAAAAAAAAGGGCAGCTAGGTGGTGCAGTGGATAAAGCACTGGCCCTGGATTCAGGAGGACCTGAGTTCAAATCTGGCCTCAGACACTTGACACTTACTAGCTATGTGACCCTGGGCAAGTCACTTAACCCTCCTTGCCCCACCAAAAAAAAAAAAAAAAAAAGATGATATGTGTACACTTCTTCCCACCCAGTTTTGAATTTTATTTCTTTAGCTGGCTTTCTATGTTTCAAAAGGTATCTCTTCCATGCAGCTTAGAGATTGTTAACGTAATAATTATATGAATTATCATCAACATCATCATTCATTGTTGTTAATTTGGGGTGTCACCTTCTGAGGAGGACATGGATAACATGAATCAAGGAGTAACATTGATAAACTATAAGAGAGAACTCAGAATTATACCATGAGTAGCGGTTGAAGACATTCAGGCTGAGGAAGAACAGATATTGGGTCAGAGGTGGGGTGAGGGGAGAGTAAAATAGCTGAAATCACAGGGGTTGTCTCATGGAGGAAGGAGCAGACTTCTTCTGCTTGGCCCCAAATGGATGATGAAGAAATTCCTTACCTGCAAAAAGGCAAGCTGAGGCTTGATGTCAGGGAAACAAACGGCTGGCTTCCCAACAAATTGAACTGTGCAAAAGTTGTGTGCCTCACCTCCAGAGGTGGGGGCAAGGTGGAGTGAGTCACCTCTGGAAGTGGTGGCTTCCTCGCTCACTGGAGATTCTCAAGCCATGAGGCATTGCCACTTGTCAGGGATGCCGTGCTGAGGATTCATTTTCATGTATGATTTTGACTATAAAATAACTGCGCTCCCTTCCAAGTTAGAGATCCTATGTGTCTAAGGTAGATTTCTAGTGTAGCTGTGTCTTTTAAAGTTAAGAACGTTGCCATTCATCATTCATCACCATTCCTTTAATACTATGACTAAGAGTCTTGAATTGAACTGGGAATCCAGACCTCAAAATGACTCCATTGAAGTTACTTCACCATAATCCTGTCCTGATGAAAAGAGCTACACTCCCCACTCCCACTCTGCTGCATTGGTGCCTTGAAAGAAGGCTGAGAAAGCAAAGGAGCCAAGTAGGGGATGCCCAAGAACATTGGGAGGGACGTAGGGAATAACTGGTCACAAATCTTACTGATCGATCTTTTTTGAGATTGTGATTTTGAGGGGAAAAAAAGGCAAGTGGATTTTTTGGATGCAAAATTGAATAGATTGGATTGAAAACAATATTACCTGATGATTAGACAAATATCCCATGAATTAGAGGGCTGTTCATTGTAATTGTTTTGGTGTCTTAATTACCCAAAGACAAGAACCATGATGTAGGTATCAAGTGTGCAAAATGAAACTTCAATTTTACTTTGTCAATATCTCCTAGGTGAAGAACTTGAACTTCCCTGTAAAGTTTATTTTCCATTCCTGAAAGATTCGAAGAATGAGATTTGGTGGACCATTGATGGAAGAAAGCCTGATGATACAATGAATATAACAATAAACCAAAGGTAACATAAGCCACACCAGACCACCTATGACTATCTGACTATCTGGCAGGGCTGAAGAAGTCTTGGTCCTTATCACATCTGGATAGGACTTGGACAAATTCATAAAGCTAATATTGTTCCATATGCCAATGGCTATGGATTCTCACGATTCCTAGTCATTAGTAGCAGTGCCTTAAAAGAGGTAAAACCACTTCAAATTACTTTAAAAATAAGTTATATCCAGCTTCTAAATAAATAAATTTAAAGGTTTTAATTGAGTCTGTTCATCCATGAAAACCCCATCCCTCTGTCTTTATAAGTATTATTCTATGCATCAATAACTGTGCTCAGTCCTTTGTCTTTTATTCCTTTATATTTGTCCTTTTTTGCATCTTTGTGAATCTGTGTCTTTGCCTTTGTCAATTTCTCCTTTTCATCTACCCTCAACTCTTCCTTAATTCATTTTCAACTTCTTCATCTCTTTGTAATCAGGAAAACTGCCCTAGTGAACTAGTTTTCTTATTAAGCAAAGTTTGGACTTTGAAAAAGACAGGTTTATGCATCTAATTCTTAATCTTAAAATTTGATGAGTAGGAACAAAATAAATTGCTAAACAAAATAAACTAAATTTTTTAAAACTCTAGGTTGGCTTTTTCCACTTTTATTTCATTATATCCCTACTCGCCATGAGTCTCAAGCTCTGAACAGGGGAAGGAAAAAATTCCCAGTCTTAGCTCTCAATGATAGGCAATGGTATTCAATTACATATATTTTGGAAACAACAAAACTGAATTCATTATTAGCCAATGTTGAGCACTTCCTTTGCTCCATATGCCCACATTAATGACATCAGGTAGTGCTTCCAATGTTTCCTGATGTCGTTCATTCCTTTCAGTCATATCTGACTCCTCATGACCTCATTTGGAGTTTTCTTGGCAAAGATACTCATGTGGTTTGCCATTTCCTTCTCCAGCTCATTTTACAGATGTGAAAACTGAAGAACACAGAGTTAAGTGACTTGCCCGTGGTCACACAGCTACTAAGTGTCAAATGTCAAATTTGAATTCAGGATATGAGTCTTCCTGACTTCAGGACTGGCACTCTATCCACTGCACCACCTAGCTGCCCGTCTTCAAATGGAATCGATTGTTTTCTGGTAGTCACACAAATATTGGGGTCAGGGTGGTGTTATGGATGTAGAGTAACTGTGCTTAACTGCTAGGAGGTCATCATTTTTTTTTCAGATGCAAAGTTCTTACTCTAATTTCTAGACTGAACAGTCTATTTCTCATTATTATCTCCCCTGAAAGAGAAAAGGAGTTTAAATTAAATTAAAGGGAAAAAAGTTTATTTGAAAAATAAGTAAATATTTAAGCTCTCACTGAGGCTACCAAGACAAAAGATTAAATGGCCTTTCCTAGAATTTGTATTCCATTAAAACAAATCAGAGCTGACTGTTTTTTTCTTTAAAGTTGCTTGTTTTTAAAGGTTATTTTGTTGGCAAGCAGTCAGTAGGACAGGTGCTCAGAATGACTTTTTCAGCAGCATTCATGAGTCCAGGTTGAGCCAATAAATTGTTCTGTATATCTGGGGAAATGCTTTCCATCAAATGACTTGTAACATACAGCTTCATATATGACAATTGTGATAATCTCTGGCTGAATCTTACTTCTGACACTTACTGGGTGATCTTAGGCAAATCATTTAATCTTTCTGAGACTCACTTCTCTCACCTATAAAATAAATCTACAAAAATCCACAGTACCCACCTCCCAGCACTATTGAAAGGATCAAATGCAATATTTGCTACCTGGAAATTTGCAAGCAAACTGTATAAATAAAGGGCACCCATTATTTCTTTTTTTTTTCTTCTTTTTTTGGGTGAAGCAATTGGGATTAAGTGACTTGCCCAGGGTCACACAGCTAGTATGTGTCAAGTTTCTGAGGCAAGATTTGAACTCAGGTCCTCTTGAATTGAGGGCCAGTGGTTTATCCACTACAACACCTAGCTGCCTGCACCAATACCCATTATTTCTACCCAGATCTCCACTCTCTTTCCCTGTGATGCTTAGCTTGCACTTGACATGGCTACCCAGTTCTAGGGGAATGGAATGTGAATATAGAATCACAAAGAGTTTACATGCACATTTTATTTCTCTGTGACAAATGCATCCCTTCCCTACAGAGAGTATTTTTTGTTTGTTTTTAATGTAACACAATTCCATCTCTTCCATCAGCCTGCCCTATGCCCAAGAGGCCAGCCTCTGCCCCAGAGTCCTGCTCTTTTGAATCATTGGCTGTTTGGGACAGTATTTAGTCTACCCCATCTTACACTTTTAAATGTGAACATTTGTACTCAAGTGAAAAATAATCCATTTATGCCTATTGAACTTCCGTTTGATCTGGCCAAATCTGCAGGTGCTCAAGATCGTGGGGTTGTGATTCAGTTATCTGCTGTTGTAGCTCGACCTCACACCCTTGTGTCATCTAAAAATGCGATGAGCGTGTCCTCTATGCCTTTATCCAAGCCATTGAAAAAACTATTCAGCAGTATCTAACCACAACCTTCTAGCCTCATCGGAACCACTATACAGAATTCCTCCTTGAATCTGGCTGCCCAACCAGCTTTGAATCCATTGTATTATCTCTTTATCTTCAACAAAAGGGGAGCGTAAAATACTTTGTCAGGAACTTGGCTCCAATCAAGGCGATTCTCTCTACAAAGAACAACTTCTGTCTTAGAGGACGGGGAAGATCCTTTAGTTTTCATCATTTGGGCCCTGGTACACACTTTGCCTAATACTAGTTCCCTTTCTTTGGCAAACCAACCACTACTAAATGCTTGTACTACTTCTCCCTTGTGCTTAGTTTTTTGCAGAGTGACTTTTCCCAGCTTCCATGCACCAATAGATTAGAAATTTCTTGGGGAAATCATCTTTGTTAGATCTCTCTTTGTACCAAGACCGACCTTCCAGCTTCATATCTTATGCATAACAAATGATGTTGCTTCTAACCTTATCATTAAGTTAAAACTGTTGTCTCCATAATTCTCAAGGATTTCTTAATTGCCAATTCCAGTGGTCTTTTCTTAATCTTCCTCCTTTTTAATATCTCTGCAGCCTTTGACTTTGCTAATCATCTTATCCTTTTGGAAGCTGTGGGAGGGTACACTCTCTTATTGGGTTTTCAAATGGCTGTCTCTTGGCTTTTCTCCTACTGAGCTGACCACTCCTCAGTCTTTTTTGCAGCTTTATCATTTCATCCCCACTTGAGGATGGCTGCCTTCCCAAGGTTCTGTCCAGGCCCCACTTCTCTTTTGCGTCTATAGTCTCTCACTTGGTGATCTTATCCACTTCAATGGAGTCAATTTCTTTCTTTAGGCAGATGATCTCCATATCAGGTTATCTAGCCCCAATCTTCTTGCTGGGCACCTATCCTCCATCATACCAACTGCTCAACAAAATGTAGCATATTCATGTAAATAGATATGTCTAAGGTATAATCGGGTTCTCTACCCAGCCAAAAAAACAAAACATAAGAACTCTCCTCTTCTGACCTTTCCTATTACTTATAAAGGGAATATTATCCTTTCAGGCCCACAACTTTGACATCATCCTTAATTCCTCTCTCTTATTTATCCAACATGTCCAGTTTCCAAATCTTGTAATTTCTTTACCCTCCAATATGTCTCATAAATATACACACATCTCCTCTTCTCTTACTAGTCACTTTTCTCTGAACTCCTGTATTAATATTCTAATGGGTCTCTCTGACTCAACCCTGTCTCTGTTACAAATGACTCTTGAAACAGGTGCCAAAAGGACTGGGTTTTTTTTTGTTTCTATTTTTGTTTTTGACCTAGAGCATAGTTCTTCCCTTGGCATCTACCTACACAATAAAGTCTAGCCTTCCTGTTATTTCCAGCATAAAATATAAAGTTGTTTTCTTCTGTGTCTAAAGCTCCTATCATCCCCCACAGCCTTCTTACCTATCCCCTCTTCCCATGTTTCCTCTACTTCTCACACTGTGTGAGCTACCCATATTCTTTTCCCTGCCTTTAAAAAAAACAAAACAAAACATTTATTTGTTTATTTTTCATCATTTAATTTAATTTTTACTTTTTGGACTAAAATAGTTCCATAACATAGTACAATTTAAAAAAAAAAGATGATTGTAAATGGAAATGCAAATTGGCTATGTAGAAATGCTATTCCTTTCAAATATACAAGTAAATTATCATGTAATTTTTTTTCTTCCCTTCCCCCCCACCGTAGAGATGGCTACCATTAGGCAAAATAGGTGTGTGTGTGTATTTGTACATAAATAATGTATATGTGTGTATACATACATATATACATGCATATACATATATGTATGTATATATAATTATTCTGTATATTCTTCTATTTATCAACTCTTTCTCTGCATGCATTTAGTATCTTTCTTTATATGTCCTTTATAGTTAATTTAGGTATTTATAATAGTCAAAATAATTTATTCATACTAGGTCATTCTTAAAACAACATTGCTGCTACTTTGTACAGTATTTTTGTTTGTTTGTTTTGCTCATTTCACTTTTCATTATTTCATACAGGTATTTCCAATTTTTCCCTAAAATCATTGAGCTCATTATTTCTTATAGCACAGTAGTATCCCATCATAATCATATACCACAATTTGTTCAGCCATTCCCCAATTGATGAGCATCCCTAAAATTTCCAAAGAGAGCTTCTATAAACGTTTTAGAAGCATATAGGTTCTATTCTTTTTTTGCTAATCAACTCTTGAAATATATAAAGTACTGGTATTGCTGAGTCAAAGAGTAGAGGTAATTAAAAAAAAACTCTTTTGGCTTAATTCCACATTGTTCGCCAAAATGGTTGGATCAGTTCACAATTCCACTAATAATGAGTTAGTGTCACAATTTTTCCATATCCCATGATACTCGATCTTTCATTTCTCTGCATTTCCATTATTTGTTATTTTCCATGACTGTACTTCTCCACTTCCCACCTCCAAATTTTAAAATCTGTGGCTTCTAAGTATTCAGCTCACATCTTGTCTTCTGTAAGAGAGCTTTATCATCTCCCCAAACTCTTTGTTTTCTCCTCTAAGGATACTTTTCCTTTTTTTTTTTTTCTGTATGTTGTAATTTGTACATGTCTTTTCCCTCATTTTAAGGTGAGGGACTATTTTTGCTTTTTCTTTGTTATGCCAGTAATTAGTACAATGATTGTCAAATAAGAGTTTAGTAAATTCTGATTGATTTAGTGAGTAAATATTGAATGAATGAACGAATGAATGAATGGATGGATGGATGGATGAATGAATATAGGAAAGTGAAAATAATGACATTTGTTTCCCATAGCTATTCTGGACCTGTTTAGTGGCCAAGGCTCCTTTGCTGAGGACTTGGTTTCCCTCTGCCTCTTCCATTCTGACTTTCACCTTACATGTGAGTCTTCCTCAGTGCGATCGCAATGTAAATAATCTACTTTGCCTTGTCATTTCTAGTGAGAGTGTCTCAAATATTGGAGACAAAACAATAATCAGGATACTGAGCATCAAAAAAGTGACTTCTGAGGACCTGAAGCGTAACTACACTTGTCATGCAAGAAATGCCAAAGGAGAATCTGTAAAGCAAGCCATCGTCAAACAGATAGGTAACCACAAATTCTAAGATTTGGTGGGGGGAGGGGAGCGGAGAAGTACAGGCATGGAAAATAGCAAATAATGGAAATACAGAGAAATGAAAGATCGAGTATTATGAGATATGGAAAAATTGTGACACTAATTCATTGTTGGTGCAATTGTGAACTGATCGGTGGGGCCCCAGTGTGAGAAAATTCACATGATAATAGCCATTCTTTACAGGGGGCTCAGAACTTGTTGGGTTTTTATCATATTTTTATAATTGTATTTCAATATAATTGTCTGCCTTTGTAATCCTACATATTTTATTTTATGTCTTTAAAACATTATTGTATTGGGAGAAGTCCATAGGCTTCACCAGACATGGCCAAAGGGGTACAAGACACACACACACATACCAAAATTTTAAAAACCCAACAACCAAAAAAAAAAAAAAGGCCTATGAAGAATCCTGGAAGAACAATGACTATGGTAATATATCACACTGCAGTTCTGAGAAGTTTTAAGGAGATGACTCAGGCATGTCATGGCCAGTGACTGACTTCAAGAATTTGAACATCTGTTATGTGGAGCAGTGGGTAGGACTAGTGTTGTTCTGTTCACTAAAACAGGACAGGAAAGGGTAGAAGTAGGGAGGGATGGGTGTAATCCCAGTTTCAGAAAGACCTTCCCAACCCTTAGAGCTGTCCCTAAATGGAATAGGATCCATTGGAAGGTAATGAGTCTCCCCTCATTAGACCATTCAAAAAAATTCAACCACCCCTGAGCAGGTATGTTACCATCGGGGCTCATTTTCTGTTCAGTGGAAATGAGAAAGCTTGGCTTATGAGCCCCATGGACTAATATAGACTTACAATGGCAATGGGATGTATTTAGGCACAGTAATTGAAGCAGATTGCATTTTGGCTCTTGACTCTGCTAGTCCATCCTTTAAAACAATATGATTCTGATTGATGCAATTCATAAACCCTCTGGTTTGACTTAAGTGATTTTTTTTTCTTTTAATAAGTATAAGCTTATTTGTGGATGGGTTTAAGGGAAAGTAAGATATAAGAATGAGGGCAGTTAAGTAGCACAGTGTATAGAATTCTTAGACTGGAGTCAGCAAGACTCATCTTCGTGAATTCAAACCCGGCCTAAGACACTTATTAGCTGTGTAACCCTGGGCAGTCACTTAATCCTGTTTGCCTCTGTTCCTCATTTGTAAAATGAGCAGGAGAAGGAAATGGCAAATCATTACAGTATCTTTGCAAAGAAAACACTGAATGGGATCACAAAGAGTTAAACATGACTGAAAAATGACTGAAGAACCACATAAGATCTCAGAATAACTGTAATATAAAAATGGAAGGAATAAAAAAAAATTAAAAGAAAAATAGAAGAAGAGGGAATTGACATGAGCTTCTTCTGGTAATTCTCTATATAGAGTATATGTAAATACGTACATACATATATACACACATATATAGTGTGGTAGGGTAGGGTGTATGTATGGGTGTCGGGGATTCTTATCAATGAAAGTTGGGAAAAGTAAAATGGGTGGCCTCTGGATGTTGTAGGCTCCCTTTTTGCTAAGTGTCTTCAAGCAGAGGTTTGTTGATCAACTGTCAATAATGTCATATTGTGAAACAGTGTTCTCAATCATTATTGATTTGAGAAATACATATTAAAACAAACTTGAGATATCACTTTACTAGATTGACTAAAATTATTGAAGGGGAAAGTAAAAAATGTTGGAAGGGATGTGGGAAAAATGAGAAAGACATCATTGTTGGTAGAATTATGAACTGATCCAACCATTTTGAAGAAGAATCTTGAATTGTAGCCAAGGAATTATTAAACTATCTGTGCAAATTGACCTGGCAGTACCACTACAAGGCCTATTTCCAAATATTATTAGGGAAAAAGTAGTGTTATAAAATACATATAGCAGCCTTTTTGTGGTGGCAAAGCACTGGAAATTACAGGGATACCTATCAATTGGGGAAAGTTTGAACAAATTGTTTATATGATTGTGATGGAATACTACAATGCTGTGAGAAATGATAAGCTTGATGGTCTTAGAAAAAAATATGGGAAGACTTGCAAGAAATAATGCAGAGCAAAATGACCTTAATTAAGTCAACATTATAACAGTAACATTGATGTTTTATATGAAGGTTTGAGTGACTAAGATATTATGACTATTATACTCAAATTAATTATAAAGGGATATGAAGAAAGATGCTGCCTGCATCCAGAAAAAAAAGAATTGATGAACAGAAGTATGTATAGAATAATACATAAATATATACATATATACCTATTCTTTTCTAATGGTAGCTATCTCTAGGGTGGGGGCAGAGGGAAGGGAAGGAAAAAAGGAAAAAGAGAAATATGCATGATAATTTAGTTGTATATTTGAAAGGAATAGCAAGTTGTTCATCGTCAATTTGCAGTTTCATGCACAATCATTTTTTGTTGTAGTAGGTTATGAAAATATTGATTTTATTCCATAAATTAAAAATAAAATGAATTTTCAAAAACTCTAAAACAACCCAGAATATTATATTGGAGATTCTTTGTGGATATGAGATCAACTGGATGGATGTTCTCTGAGATTCCTCCCACTGCTGAGATTATCCGATTCTGTGGCATATTTTATGACCCAAAGTTTAATTTTTGCTTTATCCTCTTCCTTGTTGGACTTCCTCTGCTGACAACTGCCTGTGATGGAAAAATCTTTTGCTTTCACTTTTGATTAATGGTTGCTACCACACAGATTTAATCCACGATACTATATACTGATAAAGACAGATGATCATAGATTTGGCATTGGTAGGAACCACAGAAAACATGTAATCCAACCTCTTCATTTTGCAAATGAGGAAACTGAAGGTCATAGTGATTAAGCAGCTTGCCCAAGTTCACACAGATCTTGGCTGCTTGTCTCCTGGCATTCATCTATTTTATTGTTTCTATCTGAATTTCTGTCCTTGGCTCTAACCTCACACTCCAGGAAAAGGAATGGCAGCTTCTTTACCACAAGGAAATTGTCTTTAGACAGTCAAGTGACAACGAACAAAAGTTAATCACCTAGGTTGACAGTATTATCAAAATTGTTTAAATAAAAACAAATGGCACAAATATTGGAGCCAGCCTCAACCTACCTTCATGCTGGTGTTTCCCTGTGCTGTTCATCTCCAAACTTATCCTTTTTATACTTTGCTTGCACATATTGTTTGCGTGCTTTCTTTTCCATCAGATCATGAAGTCCTGGAGAGAAGGGCCAGGTTTTTGTCTTTCTTTTTATCTTTAATTCCTAGAATACTGCTTGACACATAGGAAGCACTTAATAAGTACTCAATGAAGGAAAGACTGTACATAGTAATCACTTTCACCATTCATCCATCTATTTATTCATACCTTACATACAGCATTGGGGTAAATAGGGTTTTCAGGGGACTAGCACCTCTGGTATGAGGCCTTGCCAAGCCCTTTTCAGGGCTGCTCATTCACCTTTGGTATCCACCTCTCACCCGAGCCTCTCCTGTGACTCCAAGAATCTTTAGCATGTACAGTGGCCACTCCCTTATAAACCATCTTGTCAGACTGTCTAAACCAGGTTGAATGTAACTGACAGGCCTCAAAACCATTGGTGAGTTGGGAGGAGATCTACCCCAAGCATATGAAGACTTCAACCAGTGAAATAACTAGATGAGAACAATTGTGTTCCAGTGGCCATGACGGAGGCTGAAGCCGATACTCTGTAGTGCTTAGAGATTTGTCAGATATGGAAGATGTCAAGGTCATTCCCTGCATCCCAAACCATTGCCAGTCTTTTTTTTTTTTTTTGGTGAGGCAATAGGGGTTAAATGACTTGCCCAGGGTCACACAGCTAGTAAGTGTCAAGTGTCTGAGGCTGGATTTGAACTCAGGTCCTCCTGAATCCAAGGCTGGTACTTTATCCACTGTGCCACCTAGCTGCTCCCATTGCCAGTCATTTTGACTTTTGCCTTGCCATTGGAATGCAATGGCTTAAGAAGAAAGAATGAGGAAAAAAACAAAATATATATATATATATATATATATATATATATATATATAGAGAGAGAGAGAGAGAGAGAGAGAGAGAGAGAGAGAGAGAGAGAGAGAGAGAGGTTGACAACTTCAGTGCAACTATGCCTCACTCAAATCCAATTCAGGCTCAAGTCATCACCTATGATGGCATCATCCTCTACAAAGAGGGAGGACAAACAAAAGCAATGCCACAACTCTGGGAATTTTTGATGTTTGACCCCATGCTCAGGATTTTCTCCTATTTATTCTCATCCTACTGGCTTCTATGGCTTCTTTCAAACTCACCTAAAATGCCATCTTTTATGCACATGTTTCCCAATACTCCTTAAGTTTAGTTGTGGTGTCTGTTTTGACCCCATTTGGAGTGTTCTTGGAAAAGATTTTGGAGTGGTTTGACATTTCCTTCTCCAGTTCATTTTATAGATGGGGAAACTGAGGTAAATAGGGTTAAGTGAGTTGCTCAGGGTCACATAGCTTGTAAGTATGAGGCCAGATTTGAACTGAGTACTTCCTGATTCTAGGTGTGGCACTCTATCCACTGTATCACCCATCTGCCAATAATACTAATACCTTCTCTTTATTGATTATCTCCAATTTATATTGTATAAAGCTTGTTTGTTCATATATCTTCAAGTTTTCCTCCTCAGAATGTGAGCTCTTTAAAAATAGAACTATCTTTTGACCTTTCTTTGTATCCCTGGAACTTATTACAGGGCTTGGCATATAGTAGGTACTTTTTAAATACATGTTCACTTGACTTAACAACAAGCTGCTTTCAATCAACATTACCTGAATTAATCTAATCTTACTGCCTGCCATGGGCCAGGTCACCCTATAGATTTTACATTTTGATGGTCTTCATGTATGGAACAATCCATCTCTTACGTGTAAATGATTGTAAAGTCTGCCTGCCCCATAGCATTCAAGGAGAAGAACCAAGATGGTGGAGGAAAGGTTGGGACTCTTTGGGCTCCAGATAAATCTTTCTATATACCTCCAGGAAAAAAAATACCATAAGACAATTCCTAAAGCAGCAAAACTCCCAGAAGAACAGAGTGAGACCATTTTCCAGCCAAAGAGAGCTTAAATAGGTGGCAGGGATCATCTCCTATACCAGAGTAAGAGAAAAGCTCAGCACAGATGCAGATCCAGCCCCAGGCAGGCCATGACTCCATATCCTCTTAATCTTCAATGTCAATGGTTTCTTCTGAAACTCAGCTCACAGACGGGTGAAGGGGTCCAGCAGTTTGCTGAGGGGGAAATAGTAGGATGTCTCTACTGAAGCAGAGGTGGGAACACTATGGTGTTACTCAGGAAGCAGACTCGAGTGGCAGTGGCCCAGTGGGGGAAGAGCACAGGCACACCAAGATTTCAACCATAGAGAATCAGATTTCAATCAAATTTCTGCTTCCAGGCCAAAGAGCAAGCAGACCCCTGGTTACTTACATGCTTGGCAGGCTGAGAACAAGCCTCTCCTTAAATCGTACCACCTGGGACCCCCTGTAGCTTGGGACAGTGCATCCTGGAATCAGCGCTACACTTTAAGAAGGAGTAAAATGCCAAGAAATAGGCAGAAAAGATGAACAGGCAGAGAAAGCAACAGACCATCAAATATTTCTTTGGTGGAAAGGTAGATCAAAATTCACCATCAGAAGAAGATAATGAAGTCAAAGCTATTATATCCAAAACTTCCAAGAAAAATAATTGGTCTCAGTCCATGGAAGTACTCAAAAAGAACTTTGAACATAAAGTAAGAGAAGTAGAGGAAAAAATGGAAAGAGAAATGAGAGTGATGCAGGAGGGTTATGAAAAAAAATCTATATCAACAGCTTGAAAAGTCAAATTGGCCAAATGGAAAAGGAGGTACAAAAGCTCTCTGAAGAAATTTATTGCTTAAGAATTAGGATAGAGCAAATAGAAGTCAATGACTTTATGAAAAATCAAGACACAGTAAAGCAAATCCAAATGAATAAAAAATAGAAGAAAATAAATATCTCATATGGAAAAATAGCTGAACTGGAAAATATATCCAGGAGAGATAATTTGAAAATTATTGGACTGCCTGAAAACCATGATCAAAATAAGAGTGTAGACATCATCTTCCAAGATATTGTCAGGGAAAATTGTCCTTATATTTTAGAAGCAGAAGGTAAAATAGAAATTGAAAGAATTCACTGATTACCTCCTGAATGAGATCTCAGAATGAAAACTCCCAGGAATATTATAGACAAATTCCAGAGTTCCCAGGTCAAGGAGAAAATACTACAAGCTGCCAGAAAGAAACAATTCAAGTAGTGTGGAGCCACAGTCAAGATAACACAAGATCTAGCAGCTTCTATGATAAAGGATCGGAGGGCATGGAATATGATATTCCAAAGGTCAAAGGAACTGGAATTACAACCAAAAGTCACCTATCCAGCAAAACTGAGTATAATCTTTCAAGAGAAAAAATGGGACTTCAATTAAAAAGTGGAATTTCAGGCACTCATATATGGAAAGATTAATATGGACATCAAAATGCCACCTGTGATTCTTGAGGAAGTAGAAATGATGCTGAAGACAATAAAGATGGGGGAAAGCTAGACCAGAGCAATTCAATTCAATAAACAATGCCTACTATGTGCCAGGCACAGTGCTAAGTGCTAGGGATACAAATAAGAAAAAAAAGTCTCTGCCCTCAAAGAGGTTGCAATCTTATGGGTAAAGATAGAACCAAAAGAAGGCATTAAAGGGAAGTAGGGATGGGACATCAGAGGATACACAGCAGGAGAATATTTTGTTCTAAACTTGAAACCAGGCACAGAGGATTGGGCTGGAAGTTTAGTTTTCTGCTCTCTTTAAAGAAAGACAAAACTTTAGGAGGAGCTTGGTACCTTATCCTCTAGCATTCCCATCAGAAAGGAGAAAAGACTGAGGAGGGTGGTATCAAGGGTTGAAGTAGTATTCTGCTAATGATATTAGAAGCAATGTGTTTTTCCTGCAAGGGAATCTTATTCTGTGAAGTTGAAACCAGGCAGGCCTGCAGATGCACAATGGATTAAGAATAAAGAGGGGTAGAGGGCAGCTAGGTGGTGCAGTGGATAAAGCACTGGCCCTGGATTCAAGAGTACCTGAGTTCAAATCTGGCCTCAGTCACTTCACACTTACTAGCTGTGTGACCTTGAGCAAGTCACTTAACCCTCATTGCTGTTCCCAAAAAAAAAATAATAAAGAGGGGATAGTTGAGTGGCTCAGTAGACAGATCACCAGGTCTGCAGTCAGGAAGACTCACCTCACTGAGTTTGAACCTGGTCTAAGATACTTTTTAGTTTTGGGACCCTGGGCAAGTCACTTACCCTGCTTGCCTCAGTGTCCTCACCTGTAAAATGAGATGGAAAAGGAAATATCAAACCATTCTAGTATCTCTTCTAAGAAAAGCCCAACTAGGGTTACAGAGAGTTGAACATGACTGGAAAATGACTGAAAAACATATTCAAATATAGGTATGGTCCAGGTAATACAGTTTTGAAGATGTTAAGGGATTCTTTCAATAGTTTTCTGCTTCGTCTGTTTGCCTCCAGTTACTCCCCACTCCATCCCATCCTCTATTTAGCTTCCAAAGTAATTTTTCTAAAGCACAGATCGGTCCATGTTACCTTCCTACTCAATAAACCAGTGGCTCCCAATGACTTCCAAGATAAAAGATAAAACTCCTTATTTGGATTTTAAAGGCTTTTACAACTTGGTCCCTTCTTGCCTTTCCAGTATTCTTATATCTTACCATATTCCAAGTACTCTGTCCTTCAGTACACTGGCCTCCTTTATTACTCAGTTCATTTTTTTTTCTTCTACTAGAGGCCTTTCCTGGTACCTCCTGCCATTGCTAGAACATTTCCTCTGACTGTGTATATATGTATGTATGAATGGACAGATGGATGGATGGATGTGTGTTTATATATGTAGGGATGTATGTGTACATTTATATATAAATACATGTATGTGTATATATTCAAAATAGCATGTACATATCTATTTACATTAGAATGAGATTCTTTAGGGCTGGACTTTTTTTTTTTTGGTGGGTCATGGGAAGGTTGCCATTCTTTGTGTCTTTAACACTTAGCAAAGTACCTAGAAAATGTATATATATATATATATATATATATATATATATATGCTTTATCAACAAATATACTTTAACCTATTTTCTCCAATTTTTGCTGTCTTATGAAGAAATATTTTTAATTTTTTTTGAGACTGGGCACAAACTGAAATTGCAGTGGCCATTGATGGGCCTGATCCTATAATGATAAGCATGGGAGCATTGACATGCTCCAGTTCTGACATGGATTCATTCACTTCTTTGTTGGTATCTTCATACCTCCACGTTCCTAGGGACTTACAACAGTGGCACCAAACTCAGTGTGGAAACTTCATCAGTTTAGCCCACTACAGCTCAGAACTCCTGTGCTTGAGTGATCCACCATGTTTATCTTCTCCTAGCATCAGGGATTACAGGAGTAGACCATTACAACCAGCTAAATACATTCTCTCACTCCAGTATCTTCTCCATAAAATTCTGCAATCAAGTTTACACACACACACACACACACACACACACACACACACACACACGTGTATATATATATATATAATTTTGTGTGGGGCAATGAGGGTTAAGTGACTTGCCCAGGGTCACATAACTAGTCAATGTCAAGTGTCTGAGGCCAGATTTGAACTCAGGTCCTCCTGAATCAAGGGCTGGTGATTTATCAATTGTGCCACCTTGCTTTTCCCTCAAGTTTATATTTTTAGCCAGTATTTCCTTTACCAATTGAAAGACCATTTCAATATGATTTACCAAGTAATTGCTTCAAAACTTTTTAACAAATGTTTCGGTGACTTCAATGCCCTTCCATCACAACTAGGATTCAAGTTTCTAGTCCTTATCCTGTACTTTACTAACTTTTCAACCTTGGGCAAGCCAGTCAATGACTTCAGCATCAGTTTTCTCATTCCTACCCTGCTTTCCTTCCACATGTTTATTGGGTGAATGAAATGAAATAATGAATTGAAAGGCCTTTGAACACTGCTGAGATTGAACAAAAGGCCAAGTGTCGTGATTCAAGCTGATCTATCATTCTGTCTTTTACCTTTAGTTGTACCTCCAAGATACACTGTGGAGCTGGCCTGTGGATTTGCAGTGACAATTGTGCTCATCATCGTTCTGATTGTGGTCTACCATGTCTACTGGCTTGAGATGGTCCTGTTCTACCGGGCTCATTTTGGGACAGATGAAACCATTTTGGGTAAGCAATCAATCTTTATGTAAAAGTTTTTCCTTCTTGCTTCAGAGCAAAGATTTTTTTCAAAGCATGCCCATAAAATCTGATATTTATATATTTCAACCTAGAAGTAGCCTCATAGGCCTTCTATTCAGCCAAGTCCTTTAGGTTTTTCTCTTTTGATATTTAAATATGTTATGATACATTGAAATCATTCTTATGCTCATAAAGACTCACTATATTAGACTGTACCAAAAACTAAGCCCTGAATTCATTATGCCCTGACCCAAGAATGATATTCAGGACTAGCATTTTTGGAAAGAAGCATGGATAGGATTTTTTTTTCACAATTTTCTCAGTTTTCCTAATTAAATCTAAGCATAGCAAACACATTTCTGTTAATAGAGCTCCACTTACCCCCCTCCCCCCCCCAACATACATATATTAGTTTAGTTAGCACTGGTGAGAATTCCAGCATAATTATTTGTTTTCTTAATTTTAGCAATAGCTTCTCAGTGAAATAATGATATGAGATACGTAGGAGAATCATGTTTTGCAGAATGGAAAAAAAAAAAAAGGTTTGTTTGTTTTTTTATACTGGGAAAAGCCTGAGGAAATCAACCTTTCTATAGATCTCTTGTCACCTTAATCTGAAATCCCAAAGTTTTAATGGTCTTCATTCCATGACCCCATATCACGCACAATGAAAGTTTTCATTCATAGGAGGAGAAAGGGAGGGTAGAAAAGAGATTGAGTTCAGTTTATCCATCTTTTAATCCACAAGAAATTCTGGGTTGTGATGGAAGCTTAACATTTTTGCTTGTCAAAATTGCCCTTTTTCAGTGATATCTAATACTAAAAAATTATCATGTTGTGATTTGGTATACCTGGAGAACCCTCTTCAGTTTTGTACTTTGTATATCACAGATGAAGCAGATATGCATGTCAAATTTTCTTGATTCCATTGATACCTATTCACCAATATGACAGGTCCATAAATGTAGAGATTTGTAGAGAATGCATTTCATCTATGTAATAGTCATGTTTAGAATGGAATACTGAATGATCAATCAGTAAACATTCATAAAAGCACTTGATTTGTGCTAAGTGCTAGCTTGTACAAAGAACATCCAAAACAGTCCCTGCCTGAAGTAGCTCCCGTTCTGTTGGTTGTAACTGCTGACTCTTTGTATATTGAAGGAGCTTTAGAGACCTCCATTTTCCAATCTGTGCAGCGTTGGGATCAGTTTTGTGTCTTGTCCCCATCATGAACGTTTGTGTAGCCCCAACATGACCATAGAGTTTGCTATGAAATCTGGGATACATGGGGATGTCATAAGTATCACATAAAATTAAATTTTATTAGATCTATTTCTCAAAACCGCTACTCCTCCTGGAGAATGGCTGCTTATTGTTAGTGTGACTAGGATCTGTCCAATCATCCTCAGTTCAGAGGATCACAGATGATTCATTTCAGAGCTGGAAGAGACCTTAGATCTCCCTGGGTGCTACCCCTTCATTTGACAGGTGAGGAAGTTGAGGCACAGATAAATTAGGTGAAGTTGGGTAACTCGCCCAGGTACACAGAACGACACAGGAAAAAACAAAAAGAAACTGTCTCATATTCAGAAGCTAGATTGAAGTGTACAAAAGGGAGGAGCTTTCCCAACCGATGACTTTTCTTGTATCTGTGTTTTCTTGGACTAGATGGGAAGGAGTATGATATTTACGTTTCCTATGCACGGAACGCTGAAGAAGAGGAATTCGTCCTTCTGACTCTCCGTGGAGTCTTGGAGAATGAATTTGGATACAAGCTGTGCATCTTTGACAGAGATAGCCTGCCTGGGGGAAGTAGGTATTCCCATGAACAGTGGCTAGAAAAGCCAGGTTAATCCTCCCCAGCCACAGAATTAGGATGATCATCATTCCCTGCTTCCACACAGGCCCTTCTAATCATCCCACTGCATCCAACAAGCACTCCCCAAGTGCCTACCTCTTGTGTCCCAGTCACTTTCCTGAGTGTCAGGGATCCAGATAAAAACCCATATGGTCCCTGCCTTCAAGAAGCTTACATTTCTCCTGGATGAAATAACACAGCCAAAAGTTATCTTAGTACATCAAGAATTTTTAAAATGTCTATTTAAATTTGATAAGATAGTAAAGCACATACATACCTTCAATTGACTTATAAATGCTAGCTATGATGATGATGATTAATTATTATCATTATTCTTTGATAGTCAACACACATATATTAGCACACACTGTCTCAGGCACTATGCGAAATAATAGAGATACAGAGGTAAAAAAAAAAAAGATTGTTTCTTTTAATTAACCCTTATTCCAGTGTGAGAAAATAGCATATAAAAAAACTGTACAGGCTGGATGCTCTTCACTGGGGATTCAAAAACTGAAATTAAACAGCATCTGCCCTGAAGGAACTTACATTTTCTTGAGGGAAAATGACATTTTGAAACAGTTCATTTTGAAACAACAAGCATTTAATAAATACCTACTATATACTAAGAACTCCAGTCACAAACATTCAAATAGAGCATCTCATGCCTTAGGGAACTGACTTAGATGTGGCTGCTTATTTCCGGACATTTTGGAAGGTAGTGCTGTAGACAACGTTATTCCAATTAACAGGACACCCACTGTGTCCCAGCTCAAAAATGGTTTAAGGAATTGTTCATAGAAATTAGCTCATCAATGCCATCTGGGCACACAGAGATGAGAATTATAGGCAATCCTGAGGCTGTAATCACTTGCTCTTTGTAAATGTTCAGACCTTTCAGTAGGCATTTATTAATCACTTACTATGTGTCAGGCACAGTGCTAAGCACTGAAAAGACCAAAAAAAAAAAAAAAAAGAGAGGCAAAAACCAGTCTCCTTCCTGGAGACTACACATATATAAAGAGATACAAACAAGCTGTGTGTGTACAGAAATAAAGAGGAAAGAATCACTGGAGAGAAGTCACTGGAATAAAGAGGTTTGGGAAAATCCTGGAGAAGGTGGAATTTAAAGTGAGACTTGAAGGAAAGCAGGGAAGCCCAGAGGGCCTTGTAAAATCATAGGCTGACTCTCACTGTACCAAGCCTGTGGCAATCACTTTATTTCAACAAGCCATTATTTCAATAGGCTGTATGGGCCAGATACTGTTAGGTGTTGGGGAAACTGGAACAAAACAGTGTAATCTTTGCCCTCAAGAGCATTCCTCTCCATTTAGGGATTACTTAAGCCAAAGACTCTTCCTGAGAAAAGTTTAGCAGATTTCCAGAAGAGATCTCAGAATAGATGGCATTATATTATTTTGGGGTCATGAACACCTTTGGAAAGTCCAGGAAAGCCTATGGACCTCTTATTAGAATCATGTTTTTAAATAGTTGAGGGAAATGCTAGATTTAAGTTACATGATAAAGATACCACCCCCCCCACTTCAGTCAAGTTCATGGTCTCCCTGAAATCTCTCTATAGACCCTTTGGGAGGTCTATGGGTCCTAGGTTAAGAATCTCTGTTTTAGATATTTTCTTTTTAGATCACTTTCTGATGCCTCTGGTTGGATCAATATTCACATCCCTCTCTTTAATTCCCTAATATCAGAGAATGGGCCTATGTCCTTCCCACTTTCTTAGATTATTCCTCTACCTTTTGCTGTTCTCATGAGATGCTAGGCTAATAGATTGATAGTTGAAAGAAATTCCAACCATTATCCCATCCAGGGGTTCTTAACCTGGGGTCTGTACATTTTAAACAAATAAGTAAATGAATGAATAAATGAATGAATGGATGAACAAATAATAAATGAATAAATAAAATATAAATTTTAATTATGTTATTTAATTTTAAATATCTTTTTATATTTAATACAATGCTTAAAATTTATATTTTATTTAACATTTATATTTTAATTAAATTAAACTTAATTTAATTTTTTCCTATGCCATTCCTTTCTCTGCACATTCTCTGAAAATACATTAGACATTTATATAGACTAACAGGAGGAAATATCCCCCACTTTAATAAGTGCACGATTCAGAATGCTTCAAAGCAAATGCCATTTTGCCACCGAAGAGCCCCTGGAGTAATACCAGACAATGGTGAAGTGAGCTGCCAAGTGAAGGTCCTTGCGGGCCTGCTCTCATAAGCAGCTAAGAATCCATTTTCATTAGCATATCCCTTGTGAGTAGTAGTAACTGCTCGAGTACCTGAACCTTGCAATCTGCTCTCTTGAGTCACATCTTCTCCTGCATTCATTCATTAATGGTGGCCGTAGGACAGGTCCCAGCACACAGTAGGTGTTTAATGGATGACTCCCTTACCTTACTCCCTCTACAAGGATAAGTTAGAAGTGGGCTGATTTAACGTTACCTTCATTCTGAAGCAGTGGGAGTACATGCTTCTGCTGGCTTCAACATCGTCTTTCTCTAGCACTATAGCCCACCATGAGTTTGGACTGGGCTTGGTCTTAACTTCATTCATAAAACCAAATTGACTTGTCTGGAGGTCATCTCTCAAAGGAAACAGGGAACGATGCTGGGCATGCCCAATCATTTCATCTCCAATAACTCAACCATTCACCAAAAATTACTGAACATCTCCTGGATGGCAGCCATTTGAGTGGGTGGGTGGGTGAGGGGTAAGGAGATGTACAAGGCCATCCCCTGTCCTCCCAAACTTTGTAGTTTAGATCTTGAACTGAAATCTCAAATCATAGGATTATAGATTGAGAGGTAGAAGGAATCTTAGGGGCTGTCATGTCTAACTCTCTCCTTTTCAGATGAGGCAATGAGGCCCACAGAACTGAAATGACTTGCCAAGGGTCTCCCAGCTTCTAAGTGTCTTAGGTGGGATTCGAACCCAGATTTTCCTGATTGTAGATCAGGCATACTGTCTCTCAACACCACCAATAGCTATAGTGAGTGGGGATGATTGGAGTGAAGGGAGATTGTGGAGAGTCTGATTTTACATTTCTCTAGGGCCAAGTCTTTGTTGGTCCTTTGGGAACTCCTATGGATCATCTATACTGTGTGTAGTCACCATCCAAGGTCATAACAATTACTCCAAAAAGAGCCCTGCAGGATCACTCGAGCATCAGCCTCTGGTGGGCTCTTTCCAGGGACTTTTTGCTTTCTGACCTGGTCCATCTCTCTCTTCTTTTCCTCTGGGACCCTTTCCAGCTTCTTTTAATCTCTTGGAGTAGTTGTTGGCCGTGCTTTGTGAAGTGAATGGTACATTTGGCCCTGGGCCCCATGCAAAGCTGTCATTTTAGTATTCTCCCGGCCACCTCTCTACTTCTGGAGATTATGGGGATTGTACTAGTGCTCAGAAGAGCATAGCAAGCTGTGTGATAGGCCTCCTCCGCCAGAACGTGGGTCCTAGAGTGCACAGTCCCCTGTTCTGGTGAGAGGATTAGATAGTGCTTGATAAGCAGGCCCCAGGACACGGACTATCCCCAAGAGTTTGGTGACAGGAAAAGATCAGAAGCTTGGACAGAGCAATCAAGTTACCCAACATTTCCTCCCATTACCCCTTCCCATCTAGAGTCTTTTTTTCCTGACCAAAAGGTAGTATTTGCTTGTCAGTGAAACATGGACATAGCAGACAGTCACTGCAGAAACACTTGCCTCTGCATTAATATGAGTTCAGGGAGGGAAAATATAGGACCTCATTTGCACCACTGAGCTCAGAGCAAAGAGCAGAGGCTCTTTTCTTATCCCAAGTGTCACTCAGTTGTTAGACCTGTGTCCTTCTCATCTTCAGAAGATGCTGTCTAAGAAAGATGTCACCATGCTAAAGTCCAGAAGGCAGGAAGAACCCAGTTGTGGTTTTAGGGACTTTGGGCAAAAATGAAAGTGTCATCTTGTGTTTCAGTCCAAATTAACATTTACAGTAACAGTCCTTTGCTTAGCATTTTAAAGTCAAGCCCCTTACATAGAATACCTTATCTGAGCCTCTCAGATGCTAGTGAAGACAAATAGAAGAGGTAGAAGGATGAGAGATTCAAGCTGGGTGGGACCTTAAAACACCTCTAGTTTTATACTAAGTTGAAATATGCCTTTTCATTTACTCATTCATTCATCTACTCTGACCCCCTCCTCTTATAATCAACAAACAATTAAGTGGTTCCTTTGTGCCAGACACTGGCTGTGTGAAATGAAGACAAAAAGTAGCCCCTGTCCTCAAGGAGATGGTATACAAATGGATAGGAGAGCATGCAAACAGTAAGATAGAGATATAGATAGATAGACAGACAGACAGATAGACAGAGAGATAGAGAGATGGATGGATGAATAGATAGATGAGAGGGAGGGAGGGGAAAGAGAGAGAGAGAGAGAGAGAGAGAGAGAGAGAGAGAGAGAGAGAGAGAAAGTTGTGGCTTGTGGGCTGTCTAGGGTGCTCAATGTTACTGGTGATGGGGCAAAGTATTCCAGGCATGAAATGCAAAGCCTTTTGCCACTACAAAGTGTCCTGACCTCTAAGTGCCAGATACAAGACGAAATGAATGGATTACCTGGGACTATTCCAAGAGTTGCTTCTAGAATCATGGAATCATACTCTTTGAGTTGGGGGGGCCTCAGGGGCCATATCATACAAACCCTTTGTTTTATAGAGGGGGAAACTGAGGCACATGGAAAATAAATGACTTGCCCAGGGTTATAGATAGTTAAGTGGGAAAGCCAACAGTCAAACTCAGATCCTCTGAATCCAGGTCCAGCACTGGATTTGGCTTGTCTCTTTTCATCTTCACAGACGTTTTTCTTAGGAACATCTTGGGGTGTCAACGTAAGAAGGCCAGCTTAGCTCCAGGAGGGTCACAGACCCTCCCATGATTGAAGCCCTAGACTTAACCCTAGTCCTTAGAAGAACCTGGATTTGAGGGTCTTCCTAACTGATTTTACTTTTTAGTCTGCCTGCCTCTCTCTGGTGCCCAGAAAAGGGTTCTTTTTATTATTTTAAATTGTATTTTTTTTTTTTGCGGGGCAATTGGGGTTAAGTGACTTGCCTAGGGTCACACAGCTAGTAAGTGTCAAGTGTCTGATACCAGATTTGAACTCAGGTCCTCCTGAATCTAGGGCAGGTGCTTTATCCACTGCGCCACCTAGCTGCCCCATTTTAAATTGTATTTTAATTTTCAGTTCCAAATTTGCTCCCTCACTTCACCTTTCCCTCCTCTACCCACTGAGAAGGCAAAAAATATGATACCCATATTACACATGAAGTCATGAAACACATACCTGCACATTGGCCATGTTCTTATAATAAGGGGGAAAGTTAATTCAGTCTGAGCCTATCAGTTTTCTATCTGCAGTTGGAGAGCAGCTTTCATTCCGTGTCCTATAGAGTTGTCCTCAGTCATTGTCTCAATCAAAGTGAGCAGGTTTTTCAGAGCTGATTATCCTTACACTAGTGCTGTTACTGTGTAGACTTTCTCCTGACCCTCCTCACTTCCCTTAGCAGCCATTCATATACATCCTCCCAGGTTTCACTGAAAACATTTTGCTCATCATTTTTTACAGGACAATAGTATCCCATCACATTCATATACTAGCACTTGTTTATCCATTTCCTAATTTAGCTGCATCCCCATAGTTAACAATTCTTTGGCACCACAAAAATAATTGAATGGGTGTATAGGTGGATATATACACATATATACAAATATGTACACATATCTACACACACATATATACAATGGCTATATACATACCTATTGTATATGTGTGTACATGTAGACATACATATATATATGTGTGTCTACATGCACACACACACACACACACACACACACACACACACACACACAAACATCTCCTTTTCCTCAGAACTGGGTTCTAAGCCAAAGCTCCCAGGGAGACAGAACGCTCCCATTTCAGTCTGGCCTGACATCTCTTTTCTTTGGGAAAGTTTTGTTCCATTGCTCAATTGGACAATGTGTGTCTGGGGAGCCCTGTGTAAAGGCCTCATCGTAGCCTTGTTGGCTGGCACTTCTCCTAACTTTGGAGACTCTTCTCCTGTGGATACTCAGAGTGAGTGTGACCTAGTTTCCACCCCCACTAACTATCATGATCTTTTTTCTCTTAGTTGTCACAGATGAGACTCTGAGCTTCATTCAGAAAAGCAGACGCCTGCTGGTTGTCCTGAGTCCAAACTACATCCTTCAGGGGACCCAGAGCCTCCTGGAGCTTAAAGCTGGCCTGGAAAGCATGGCCTCTAGGGGCAACATCCACGTCATTTTAGTGCAGTACAAAGCAGTCAAGGAGACCAAGGTGAAGGAGCTGAAGCGGGCACAGACGGTGCTCACGGTCATTAAGTGGAAAGGGGAGAAGTCCAAGTACCCCCAAGGCAGGTTCTGGAAGCAGCTGCAGGTGGCCATGCCTGTGAAGAAGAGGCCTAGTCGGTCCAGCAGCGAGGAGCAAGGCCTCTCCTATTCCTCCTTAAAAAATGTCTGAGGGCAAAAGAGTTAGGGAACGTGTGGCGAGAGATTGCTCCTGGTCTTTTTGCTTTTTTGGGGTCAGCCAAAGGCAGGCTTTTGTGCAAAAGAACTTCGGGGTATTGTCCCCTACCTAACTCCCTCCAGGAAATATCAGAGATAGGAATAGGGCTGATTTATGACGTCAATTTGAGCAGATGCTTTGTCCTCTGAAGACAGCCTAGGATGCTCTAGGATGACTGTTCAAAAATGGTAGCTGTGTAGTCACCTAGAGTCAATGGCCAGGAAAGGTCCTGGTGGGTGTGTGTCCAGCATCAGAACTTCCCAGCCCAATTTATAAAAGCTACTTCTTTGTATTCCATCTCTGCCTCCCCCTGTCCACCCAAGGAAAGCTCTTCCCAGCACTCCAGGGACCCCTTTTGTAAACAAGCAGTCCAAGAATGAGTTGCTAGCTTGCTTCTTTCCTAATCTTTCAATACTTGTCCTTTAAGGGGAGGCCAGGACCCATGGGCTCTGAAGACCATCCCAAAGTCTAGGTTTTAGCTTCTGCCTTCTGATACCTCACCAACCACAAAACTCACTAACCTAGCACCTTTAAAGACTCTGATCTGGGAAAACACTGTGGCCAGAAATGCTATCTGCCCTTACTGCTGTTACAGAGTTGCCACATGTGTCTCTGACTCCCTACCATCCACAGGCAAGGACTACTCTTTGGGCAGACCTGGAATCCTAGCTGTTGTGACTCAGGTCTAATGGTACTTTGTAGTTTACAAGAGACTTTCCTTACATTGTCTCTTTGAAGCCTCATAGCAAATGTTAGTTAGCATTGCAGACATTGTTATACCCATATTCCTTCTGGGGCAGATAGAGGTTATGGCTAAGTGAGGTAAAACCAGGATTAGAACTCAAGACTTCAATACTAGGTCTGGTGCTTTCCACCTTACGCTTACTGACTTCTTAGGGATGCACTAATAATTGTATTTTTATTATCTTTACTATTATTAAATTTAAGGCCAGTGACTTCTCGGGTACATACCACTGATCTTATCTGTAGGGTCCTCTAGATCCTACTAGAAATATGCTATGGATTCTGGGAATCCAGGATAAGAGGATGCTAGAAAGAATTGCTTCTGTCTAGGGAAAAAAAAAAAAAAGAAAAGAAAAGAAACGCTCTCCTCATGGTCTCAGGTGTGGGGACCAAACCAAAACGGGATGTTTTCAAGGGGTTGTCTAAATCCTCAAATACAGCTCCCTAACTGTGTACTTTTTGTCCACTTATAGGCAAGATCCCTATTTTCCTTCCAGCACAAGTCACCTTTGGAAAGCCACTGGTTAGGAAACAGACATTTCATGGAAAATGAAATGTCTCAAAGTCAGCAACAAATCAAAAATAAAGCCCCCTTTTTGTTTTTGTGTATATGTGTGTGAACACTCCCCCCCCATATTTCCACATGTGCCCAGAGCACCTTCACTAGAGTATGGGCATACTACCTTTAATATATATATACACATAAATGTATATAAAATACTATATATTTATCACACACACGCACATATATATACATACACACACACATACACATATGTGTATGTATGTATGTACTTTGCTCCCCATATGGTAAGTATTAAGTACTAAAGGTAGGATCAGCTTCAGTAAAAGAACATATTTGGGTAAGGTGCTTGGCTAGTGTCTTATGGGTAGGAAGGAATAGATCTGGGATTCCAACTCAGGTCCTTTGATGCCAAATTCACTCTGCCCACTTTCTGTGATACCGCAGAGAGGTAGCATGTGAAGGGGCTTTCTAAGCAATTTTGGCAAAATGTGGAAGTTATTTTTGCATTTCCTTTCTCTACATTGACACTTTGATGAGCATTTGTCCCTCCCCCCCCAGAATATGGGTCATTGGTTCTGAACCCCTGCCCCCTGTCACTGCATTACCTGTGTGGAGGTGACATCATTTTTGTTTCAATGGGTTGTGCCATATACAGGGCTCTTGTTCTCATCAGGAAGGGTCACATAAGTCAACCATTCTTGTTGAAGACTGTGGACTGAATTTCTGCTTGGCACTGGAGAAAGGAAGACAAACATCCCCTGAGTCCTGGGTCCAATGGCCCAGCACTTATCAGGACAGGCAGCCATTCTAGAGCCTTCTCTTGATCTCTTGATACAAATGAACCCACTAAAGATCTTTGTGTAAAGAGTGAGACTCAGTTGCCCATGAACCAGCCTGCTCTGGTGTTCTGGGTGTCCTGACCTCCTTGGCATTTTACAGAGTGGTCTAAACTACCCATCTAAGACTTTCTTTCCGGCAGGGTGTGGAGGTTGGTCAATCCCATTGGCTGGTTTATACTGATTAAGTTAGTTGTTCAGATTCATTCTTTCTTTCTTTTTTTCTTTCTTTCTTTCTTTCTTTCTTTCTTTCTTTCTTTCTTTCTTTCTTTCTCTCTCTCTCTCTCTCTCTCTTTCTTTCTCTTTCTTTCTCTTTCTTTCTCTCTCTTTCTTTCTTTCTTTCTTTCTTTCTTTCTTTCTTTCTTTCTTTCTTTCTTTCTTTCTTTCTTCTTTCTTTCTTTCTTTCTTTCTTTCTTTCTTTCTTTCTTTCTTTCTTTCTTTCTTTCTTTCTTTCTTTCTTTCTTTCTTTCTTTCTTTCTTTCTTTCATTTTTTGCAGGGCAATTAGGGTTAAGTGACTTGCCCAGGGTCATACAGCTAGTAGGTGTCAAGTGTCTGAGGCTAGACTTGAACTCAGGTCCTCCTGAATCCAGGGCTGGTGCTCTATCCACTGTGCCACCTAGCTGCCCCAGTTGTTCAGATTTCTGAAAAGAAGATTTCAATTTAAAGAAAACTTTACCTCTTTAGACATGGTAAAATTTGTGCCTTAAACACTGGACTTCTTTTTTTTTTCCCTTTGCTGATACTGCCTTGATGGGGAGGGGGTCTAACTGTGACATCACACACCCACTAGAGACAATAAAGAAGAAAGGCAATGTCAATGTCATCTTAGGTTTAACCTGCCCTACCCAAAGTACCAAGGACAAGGCCTCGTGGAGCCTTTCCTGCACTTCTCCATGGAGTCAGGCATGGAAAAGAACCTTGTCTTAAAAGGCTAGGGTCTAAGCTAAAATCCACACTCCCTCCCTGGCAAATGACTTGGCCTGCTTAGGCCTGGAGTGGTACTGGTAGCCAAGTGGGCACCCACTGGTTTGTTTCATGTTGAGCTTTCTCTCTTCTGGTTCTTACCCTTGCATTGGATTTGTCCAAATGCACCCTCTTGAGTCTTGCTGCTGATGCTGCTGCCTGTAAGGGAACATTGAGATCTTGGAATGTAATTTCTGCCCCCAAGAGGGACAGACAGAGGGTGTGTGTGTGTGTGCACATGCACACACACGCTTTGGAGGGGGTGGCGAAGGGAGGAGGGCAGTCACAAGCAGGAAGAGGGCTTTTCAAGTACAAGGTCTTTCTGAATCCGAGTGGACCCAGAGCCCTAGAAAAGATAAGTCACTATGTCAGATACCATAGAAATGGACGACATTCCCTTGTGTAACTTAGCAGAAGTTGACAGAAAGCTAAATCTAATCTGAAAGGTAGGCTATCAGTTTGACTCAGTTTTACTTGTTCATTGAATATTTTTTTCTGTATGTTTTCATATTTGGAGATTGTCAAAATCTCTGTATTTTTGTATTTTTTTCAGTTTGTTTTGTAAATTTGTTTATTTTTTAAAAATAAACCATTTATTTTCCATTTTGAATTTCAGTTGTGCATATTTCTTTTTTTTTTTAAGTTTTCTTTAGGTATTTAGGTACCAAGATGAGATCAACCCTTCATGATGGCATGTGACCTGTGAGACATAACAGGGCAGGGGGAGAGTTTGACTTAGAGAAGACTTTTGTACCTGGGGCATATCTGAGAATAAGTCCTGATCATGATTGAGAATAGATAATACATAGGAGCATAAGTGAAAGCAAAGATAGAGATGGCAAACCCCAAATGCCAGGACAGCTTAGAGATTCTTTGTCATTTCAACGACTTTAGAAAACACCACTTTAAGTTGTCCATTCTCCTTGTCAAATGTGACCAGCTTCATGCATAACTTTACCTCCGACTTAAATTATCAAGGGGAATGGTAAGAGGACAGATAGAGCAAGTAATCCATCTCCATGCATTCAGCAAGGGATTCTCAGAAGTCACATCATTACTTAGTCCCAGTGGCAGGATAGGATCTCAGGGATCTGGAGTCTAAGGTGAATACTCAATCCAGCACATTACTTCTCACTGCCTTTTAAAAGCTTGTCTTCCACCCCAGGCCATGATGCTGAGTTTTAGACCTAGATCTAGAACTGGAAAACCATCCTGGAATCAATCTATCCCAACCCATTTATTTTACAGAAGAAGGAAGCAATGCCTAGGTCAAGGAAGTGGTTTACCCAAAGTGAACCAGATAGTAAGTAGCACAGGTACTAGGGAATTTGAACCCAGAGCTTGAGAATACCTAAAAAAAGAGTGTTCCCTCATAAAGGTGACAGGGTACCCTATCCTAAGTGGCTTGGATTCAGATCCCTTGGGGCATCATTTCAAATTTTATCCCTGATTGATGGCTGCTCAGGCTTCTTTCATTTCTCAGCACTCAATCTCCATGTTTGATAGTCTGTGTCCAATGCTGGAGCTCCAACGTAGTTCCGGGGTTGAGACAAAAAGGTCAAAGTGATTCAGAGGCATTTTCATCTCCACCAGATGCACATGTCCAAATAAGAAGATTTTAAGAGAAGAGCTGTCACTGTGTAACAAATCCTCACAATCAAATAGGATTTTTAAACTCTCCAGCCAAATTGTATCTTCTACCCAGGTAAACATCCTGCCCCATAATCCCCTTCTTTCACTCCATCAATATTCTGTTCACTCAACATTAAAATGTTAGACAGAGATTTAGGGTTGCTATCTTTTATACAGCTTGTCTGGATAGCAACTGAGAGGATGTAACTAGAGTAATCTCCATGGTAACCTCCAGCAAGACTAGGGATGCTAGAAAGGGACAGTGCAGGTTGCTGATAAACCATGCCCTCAACTAAGAATCTGCACTTTCAAGCCAGGTTAGAAGCTTGCAAATAGAATTCAAAATTCTTGCTTTTCTGCTACCCCTACTTCAATACACATGTACCCACATGCGTGCGTGTGCACGTGCATACACACACACATCTTTTAAACAACAAGTAATATTTACCCTGTATAATTACCCAAATCATTCACCAGCTTTGGCTCCAGCTAACTTTTGGCTGTTTCTAAAATAACAGATTTGCTTTGAAAGACAGAGATTTAGCATTGTATAAGTTTTTGAAAATGTCTGAGGATCATTGTAGGCAATAGTTTAAAGAGGAAATCCAAACATGTTTTAAATTAAGATAGTATCTTGGAACAAGTGTATAGAGACTACTTAAAAGGCCGCAATACCTTTCATTGGGTTCCTAAGTCCATGTGTGTTTGTTTAGAAAATCTGTCTTATATTTCATAGAATGTGGGTCATGGAAAGCATTTTCCCTATTATGGAAGCCATCACAATACATATTCACCAAGTGAGCCATTAGTCAGTCAGTAAACATTTAGTAAGTGCTTATTATATGCTAGAACTATGTTGAGCACTGGAAATGCAAAGAAATGCAAAAGACAAGGCGGGGTTCAAGGAGCTCCTAGTCTAATAGAGGAGAAAACATGACCACAACAATGCACAAATTAGATATGGATGAATTGGAAACTATCTCCAGAGGAGAAGTACAAGCCCTGAATGGGCTATCTGGAAAGGCTTCCTGTAGAAGGTGAGCTTTTAGCTGAGACTTGAAGGAAGCCAGGAAAACCAGGAGGCAGGGAAGAAGAAGTCCAGCATTCCAGGTGGAGGGGACAACCAGAGAAAGTGGCTCCTAGTTAGGAGATGGAGTGTCCGATGTGAGGTACAGGAGGAGTACGATGGTCTGCATTGGAGAGGATGTGGGAGTAGGGAGAGGAAACAAGGTGCAGAGCCTAAGAAGGCTTGTGGGGGAAGTTGGGGGAAGGGAGGCTGTGTTACAAAAGGCCTTGAATGCCAATCAGATATTTTTTTATTTGATCCTAGAGGAGATATGGAGTTGCTGGAGTTTACTGAACAGGCAGGGGATACGGTCAGACCTGTACTCATCTAATAAGATCACTTTGAGTGGAGATGGCCTTGTGGACTGGAGTGGGAAATTGTCTTCTGGCTGACAAACCAACCAGCGCACTATTGCAATAGTCCAGGTGTGAGGAGTGAGCACCTGTACCTGGATGGTACAGGTATCAGAGGAGAGAAGAGGGTGTCTTTGTTATAAATAGCAACCTGATAAGCCCTGGCAACAGATTAGATGTAGGTGGAAGGTAAGAGCATGAGGAGTTGAGAATGACACCTAGGCTGTAAATCTCAATCGCTAGTCTATCTAAACTAGAGGAGATAAGGGAAGGCAGAAGAAAGGAAAAAAAATGTAGATTTGGGGGCAAGAGGAATTTTGGCTTCTCTTGTAGGATATTTCTTTGAAAAAATGCTTACTGAGCTATTATCTCTCCCCTCCTGCCTTGTGGTGAAAGCCAGCCAACAGGTCTTTTGCTGAGCATGCATCTCTTTAGCTGTCATTAAAGATTCATGATCACTCCATTAATTGGAGAGAATTAATTTGATGAGCCACCTAGCTCTATTAAATCCCCGTCGGCTTCCTTGTGATCCAATTACCTGTAACTCATCAGCTTTCATTTATAGGCATATAAAGTATGGGACTGAGGTCATTCCTTTCACTGATAACAACTAAAATGGTGTCTTTGGGATCAAAGGAACATTTGCCAGCACTGCTTTTGAAAGTGCTCCATGTATTTTTTAAAAAACCTTAAAAAGGACGACTTTCCAACAAAAAGGACAGTGCATTTTCTAAGCGCTGAGCTAGTAGGGCCCGCTCCAAAGTAAATAATTGTACTTGACATTTATATGGCTCTTTACAATTCAAAAATGCTATAGGAGCATTATTTCACTTGAGGACAGTAGCAACTAAGAGAGGTGGGCATGGCAGGTTTGGTTAGTATCCTCAGAGGAAGCCCATGAAGTGCCATGCACATGCCTCATTGTAGTTGAGGCATCTGGAGCTCAGAGACAGCGAGTTCCTTGACCATGGCCATCCAGCTCATCAGCATCGGAGGCGAGATTCAGTGTCAGGCCTGCCCTGACTCCATACCCAGCACTAATTTACTTTAGAATACGAGTTCTTCTGAGATATGGTCTAGTATTCTCTCTCTTTCTGGAGAACTCAGCTTTCTTTTCTCAAATGCAACAGAGAAAATGTCTCAATTGGGAACCAGGGTAGAGAGTTTTGACTTCTGATCCCCTATCCTTAATGATTGCCGAATAGAATGTTTTCCAGGTAGATGGGGGTGAGCTGACCCTTGTCACCTGTCCTTAGGAAGCATGACATATTGGGCCCTATTTATCTATCAGTATATATGGAGAGAAGGAAATGCATGTGTATGTATATATACATGCATATATACATATGTATATATGTGTACACACATTACATACACAAATACATGTGTATATGCAAAAACAAATATCAAATATATATATATATACATATATATATATATATATATACATATATACATATATATATATATATATATATATATATATATATATATATATATATACTTGCATATGTTTCTACCTGTAAAAGTAACAGATATAAAATATAGGTTGATTATCTATGTATATCTATCTATCTACCTATCTATCTATCTCTATCCTTTCATCATCTATCCATCCATACATCCATCTATGTGTCTATCTATTTACTCTTTTTCTGTTATATTAACTCTATTTCATTTCCCCTCTATCCCTCTCCATTGATCTCTCCCTTATAACACAGAATAAAAAAGAATGAGAGAAAAAAATATTTAAGCAAAACCAAACAATGTGTCAACTAGATCTGACAGTATATGCCAAATTCCATAAGCTTAGTCCTCTACCTCTGTCAAGGAAGGAGTTGCATTTTCTCTACTCTTGTTGAAAGCCAAATCTTGGCCTTGTAATCATTGTGTAGCCTTTTGCTAGTCTGCTCTCTTTCTCTCTCTTTTCTGCCTTTCTTGTCTAGACACTGTAGAAGCTGTTTTTGACTTCATTCAGAGAAGCCGGAGGATGATAGTGGTCCTCAGCCCTGATTACCTGACAGAGAAGAGCATCAGTCTGCTGGAGTTTAAGCTGGGAGTTTTATGCCAGAACTCCATTGCCACCCAGCTTGTGGTGGTGGAGTACCGGCCCCTGGAGCACCCGCACCCTAGCATCCTCCAGCTGAAGGACTCTGTCTCCTTTGTGAGCTGGGAGGGCGAGAGATCCAAACGTTCAGGCTCCAGATTCTGGAAGGCCTTGCGCTTGGCTTTGCCTTTGAGGAGCTTAAGTGCAGGCTCAGGTTGGAATGAGAGCTGCTCCTCCCAGTCAGATATCAGCCTTGACCACATGCAGAGAAGGCGGGGCCGTTTGAAAGTGCCAACAGAGCCCCTGGGTTCAAGGAGAGCAGCAGGGGAAGCCGCAGCCCACCCAGGGGCAGCAGCCAAGCACCAAGGCAAGCCCTCAGGGGCTTGTCGATGTTGTGTCACCTACTGCAAAGGGGAGAAACCACTCAGGAACAAGAACAGAGCAGAGGCACCCATCCAACCTCAATGGGAGACTCACCTTTGCAAACCTGTCCCCCAGCAGGTGGGGACACATTGGGTTCAAAATGGTAACAGACTGAATACACCAGCTCCCCAGATCTCAGCCCTTGCCCTTCATCATTTCACAGATCTATCAAATAATAATGACTTCTATGTCCTCTGATCCCAAAGTGCCCTGGGTGCAGCTCTCCCTGTCTGCCCCATTTTTATGATGATCCAGTGGAAAAAATGAACATTTGGAACCACAGAGTGGGCCAGTCAATGGTGTCCTTTTTATTGCCACAATTTCTCATTCATTCCTAACAGACAAAAGCCCAAAGGGGCCCAGATTCATTCCCAACAACCTCAGAAGACCTTATAGATCTTGGGTTTGCATAAGAGGCTTACTTTGAGTATAGTACTTTAGAGCCAACCCTACTAATCACAACCTAAAGCTTGAGAAAAGAATTTCAAGTGGTTTTTAGTGAGCCCTTTCTATAGAATCCATGACTGCATGGTCAATTCAATGTGGGTCTGACTTGGAAGTGTACCTATGGGAGACACTGGTGCCTGGTAGAAACGGTTTTATACCAGAGAGAGGTTAAAATAGAGGGGAAAAACAAAAACAAGACAAAAAGAAAAATAAACAAAAACACAACCACCAACAACAACCACAAAAACTTGGCAGCTCCTCATTCATTCTGCTCCTCCCTCCCTCAAAGCACCAGAAATTCAACATACACTATCAGAAAGTGAAATATTTCTTCCTTTGCATAGTCATGTTCCCTAGACTATCAAATGATTATGTTAATAAAGTTATATTTTTTTGGCCTTTAATTTGTCCTAAACTTATGACCTCACTCCTTCCTTCCCATTTGGAACTATTTAAAATTTATACCAGAGTTAATTTATTTCTCTTTGGGGACTGTCGAAAATCGAGCCTTTTTCTAAGTCCTGACCCAGTTCAGGACCCAGGAGAGTGAAACAATCTGATTTAAGTGCCAGTACTTTGTACATTGATAAGTTTAGGAACAAACCAGTGCTGGACAGTCCAGAAAAGGAGAAAAAATAAGTATGAAAATTGACTTTAAAACCCTCAAATTTGGAACCTGGACATTGAATGTGTCAAATTAGATACAATTCAGGAAGAAACACGTGACTTTTCCAAAGATAGCCCAGCTGCCCAAATACATGTGATGTAAGAATTCCACATATTTCAAAGTGCCTTTTCCCACAATCCACTTCATTTTGAATGGCTGGGTTCTTAGGCATGGCATTGCATCTCTCTTGGTTCATAGATTTTCACCTGGGAAATTAATGGCAGGTTTTTTCTGAACATTTTCCTATGATGAATTATGGAAAATTATTAAAAGGGTACACTCACCTGGGAAGAATTGTTTTCTTGCTGCTATGATGTTTTAAAAAATGTAAAATATGTTTTGAAAAATTGCAGAACATTTGTTTTGTCATATCTATGTACATATATACACACATATATATGTAAATATCTTTGCTTGATAGCAGAAAATCAGAAATGCAGGAGAATAGAGGGCACGAAGCTATAGGAGCTGCATGTGGGTTCTCCATCCGTGAATGACTCACAGAGAGTGGAAAAGTCTAATCTTTCTCTAAACTTAGGATTGCTGACATGTTGCATGAAGGATGAATTTGAGTCAAAGCCTCAGAGATTCACACAAGAAGGTAATTTACCTAATGAGGTCATACACATAAGAATTCAACAACAATAAGCATTAACTACCTACTATAAGTCAGGCAGTATGTTAGAGGCTAAAGATACAAATTAAAAAAAAAAAAAAAACCAGCAACAACAAAAACCCACTGCCCTCAGTCAGCTTACATTCTATTGGGACAGACAAAATGCACACAACTAGGACAATGCAAAATAATTTGAAGGAGGGGAAAGGTCTGTATAGGGGCTAACAACTGAAAAACACTAAGATATTCAAGAGGCAAAAGGGAGGAGAAAGAGCATTCCAGGCATGGGCAATAGCCTGGGCAAAGCCATAGAGATACCAATGGAATATCACACACTCACTTCACAGGAAAAGGATTGTGGATTAAACGTTGGTCTTTGTCAGACATTCATGCATTTTTATGGAATAGTCAACACTGCTCCAATCTTGGAAGAACAGATGGTAAGAAGAAAGATAATTACCACCTCGCACAGAATTGCTCCAGAATACTATTGTTTGTGGTAATGTCAAACTGATTATTCCAGGTCCTGACAGAATGATTTTTCCTGATGAAAGTGAAGTCATTTTTATGGTTGTACAAGCATGCGAATATTAGAAATTCCACAACCTTTTGCCTTACTACTCCAAACAACTGTCATATCAGAGGCAGAGACAGAGACAGAGAAAAACAGAGACAATGGCAGAGACAGAAAGGAGAGAGAGAGAGAGAGAAAGTTGGAAACTAAATTACTGGTGGCCTATGGGAATTTGGAGGGAAATCCCAGGGCCCTCTCCAAGGCACTAGACAGGAAATATTTGAGAAGGCTAAGGAAGCCTCTGAAGCACTTTTCTCTGAAATAGAATTCTCTGGCAATCCCAGGACATTCTGAAGACCTGGCTGGTTATGTCTGAGCCACAAGTGGCAGACTTTCCCTTTTTAAAGGCGGCTCTACCATCACCTACTGGATGGTTTGCTCTTCTGATGTTGGTTCCTTGATCCTTTCATCTTCCTCCCCCTAGGATCACATGCCTATGTACATCATTAAACTGAGCTTGGTACCTGACGCCTACACTAATGAATTATATAGTAAGCTCTTAATAAATTCTTGTTAATTGACACAGGGACTAGACAGCCCTGTGGCATTCACCTCTGTGGCATTCACCCTGAGCTCTCCAATAACAGCTAAGGAGTCAATTACAAGTCTTCTTTTGCCTCTCTCTTATTTATTACAAATTGTCCTTTTCAAATAATCATATATTGCATTTGTAGAGCACTTTGAACATCATCATTTTATCACCTTAATTAATTCTCTTAACTACCATGTAAAGTGGGCATCACAATCCTTCTTTTACAGATGCATAAATAAACTCTGAAGCTTAAAGGGTTCCCATAACTTCCAGCAACCCAGTGTCATGGATGGGTTTTGAGTATGGAGCACACCATCATAGAGCAGAAAGATTAAAAAGATTGTTTGATCCAAAGTCAGGGTTCCAGTCCTGGTTCTTCCACTTACTCCCAGTGGGACCTTAGGGAAATGTCTCAAACTCTCAGTTTCCTCATCTGTAACAAATCAAGTTTGGATCTTGGGTCCTAATGGTCCTTTCTTGAGAATCCAGACAGACTTATGGTTATAGATTCAGAAATAGAATCTACAGCATGGTGCTCTCTGTTAGGAGACTAAATCAAGAGATGGAGAACATCACCAAGGAAAATTGAGTGAGTTAATGCATCAAGATGGTACCATGTGAGATACAGCTAGGTGGCGCAGTGGATAGAGCACCGGCCGTGGATTCAGGAGGACCTGAGTTCAAATCCAGCCTCAGACACTTGACACTAGCTGTGTGACCCCAAATGCCTCAAAAGAAAAAAAAAAAAGATGATAGCATGTGAAGGCCAATCAATCCAGAGACAATCAGATAGGAAGAGGTCAAAGCATGAAAGGCTTTTCATGCCAAGCATTAGATTTTATACTTGATTTTGGGGGCAAGGACAAGGCTCATAAAGGTAAAGTGACATATCCATAGTAATACAGCAGGTAGGATTCATAAACAGTTCTCTCCTCATTCCTTACACTATGCTCTTTTTATGACATAACTATGTCTCTCTCTCTCTCTCTCTCTCTCTCTCTCTCTCTCTCTCTCTCTTTTGTTTTGTGGGGCAATGAGGGTCAAGTGACTTGCCCAGGGTCACACAGCTAGTAAGTGTCAAGTGTCTAAGGCCGGATTTGAACTCAGGTCCTCCTAAATCCAGGGCCCATGCTTTACCCACTGCACCATCTAGCTGCCCCTATAAGTATGTCTCAAAGGCAAGATTGCTTCTATCTACAGGGCCGAGGGATGGCTACATTTGAAAAGAAAAGTACATTAGCTGATCTAGCAGGGTGGAGTATACTCCAGGCATTGACTATGGTCTGGGTAAGACAATGGAGACAGGAAATGGGAGAATAAGAACAAGGACTGATATTTAGGCCATCTTGTCTCTAAGACACCACATGAGTCGGAACAAAATAGCATAACCCTAGCAATTGAGGTTGAAGTTGGATGCAGCAGAAACTTTTTTAATTATCATTTTTTTAATTTTCTGGAATAAAACATTTTTAAAACATAGTACAATTTTAAAAAAAAGATTATTGTAAATGAAACTGCAAATCTACTATACACGATTTGCTATCACTTTGAAATCTGTAACAAAATTATCATTAATGACAGGGAAGAACAAGTTTACAATTTAATCTATAGGCTTTTACCATGGGGGATCACTTAAGTTTGGGGATTGGGGAAGGGTAAGGTTTTGAGAAGAAAAGATCATTACAAGGATCCCATTTGTGTGAAGCACTGGAACAAGAAGCATCAGCTAGACTGCTATGACAAGAGTCTGGAGAAGAAGAGGCAAGGTTGTACACCAGGGTAGTTATTATAGAATTGGAAGGAAGGAGGCAAAACTTAGAAATAGTGTCAGTCGAGGCCAGCTGGGTGGTGGTAGTGAATAAAGCACCAGCCCTGAATTCAGGAGGATCTGAATTCAAATCCATTCTCAGATACTTGACACTTACTAGCTGTGTGACCCTGGGCAAGTCACTTAACCCTCATTGCCCTGAAAAAAGGGGCAAATTTAAAAAAAGGAAGGAAGGAAGGAAGGAAGAAAGGAAGAAAGGAAGAAAGAAAAAAGTGTCAGTATTGCACGGATAGGCCTTGGTAGCTGATTGGATGTGAATTTACAAGTCAAATGCTTCTCCAAACTCCTCCCAAACTTAAATGACTTAGAGGGCTGGTGTGATCTGAAAAGAAATGGAGACCTTGGAGGATAGACACCTTGCAGAGCAAGAGTATGGGTCCAACGTTGGCCATGCTCAGTTTGAGAGGGCAACAGGACAGATGAAAGGAAATAGCCTGCAGGCAGGTGAAAAGAGGGACCTGAACTTCTGGACAGCAGTGGTTGGAGATAGACAAAGATAGCACCTGCAGAAGGAGAAATTGAGGGTATGAGACTGAATGAGGTCACTAATGAGAAAGGGAACCTGTAAGGATAGGAAGAGCACAAGGAACTATCAAGCAGAGGGAATCAGAGTGAGCAAAGAAGCTGAAGGAGGACCCTGAGAAGGAAAGAACCCAAAAGCCAAAGGGGTAGAGAGTCTCATGAGAGTGATATTGTTTACTGGGGTCACAAACTGGAGGAAAGCTCAAGGAAAGTGAAACTAAGAGAAGACCAATGGGCAAAAGTATTAACCTTGGAGTGAAGACGTTCAGTGGCGTGATGGAGATGTGATCCACAGTGGGAGTGATCCAGAACTGAGGGAAACACATGTGATTTTCACAGTGGCCTTGCTTCTTTTCTGAGAGCTGGGCTTTTCAATGCTCTTTTAATGGTTTGTTTTTTTAATAACATAGCAGAGAAGAAAATGAAGGCAAGCAAACAAACCTCTATTAAGGCCTTACTATGTGCCAGGCATGGTGCTAAGCATATCTAAATTATTCTCTCATTTGATCTTCACAAAAGACATGGGGAGTTGGTGTTATGATCTCCATTTTATAGTTGCTGAAACGATAACTTAGGGTAACACAGCTGCTAAGTGTCCAAGGATGGATTCCAACTTGGATCCTTTTAATTACAGGCTAATACTCTACCCACTGAACCTGCCAGATATATTTTGTTCAGAGGTACCAATCTCCTGGAGCAGGAGAATGGCAGGTACTTTTTTTTTTTTTTTTTGGCGGGGCAATGGGGGTAAAGTGACTTGCCCAGGGTCACACAGCTAGTAAGTGTCAAATGTCTGAGGCCGGATTTGAACTCAGGTACTCCTGAATCCAGGGCCAGCGCTTTAACCCCTGCGCCATCTAGCTGCCCCTCAGAGATATTTTGTGCAGAGCACAGAGCAGAGAATATCACTGGGTTTACAAAGGTCTTGGGTTCAAATCCTTGGGGTTCACTTTCATTATCTATAAAATGAAAGGAGGGTTAAATGACTTATGAGGTCTCTTCCAATTCTCAGTCTATGATCCTCGCTTCCCAATTTCCAATCTTTGTATCCTTTCTTCAATATTGTGTATGTGCTGTTAGCTTCCAGTCAAAGCAGGCTATTTACCTGGCTTTCAACAAGTTGTCTGTGCCTTGCTTTGGGTGCTTCAGGCAGTAGCAAAGAAGCATGCTTAAGACTGGGACTGCCCCAAGGAGCAAGAAGCAGGTGAATATCAAATGACAACTCATATTTGGGTATTACAATGTCTCAGAACTTATTAAAACTAAGAAAGGTAACTGAGGAAAAACCAACCACTACCAGTTTAGTTGTCAACTTCCACATCTGTATACAATGTCTACAAGAAAAATGTACTGCTAGATGGCACGTTGGATAGATCCCTAGAACTGGAGTCACAAAGAGCTGAGTTTAAATCCTGCTTCAGATAAATATTAGGTGTGTGACCCTAGGCAAGTCAATTAAACTCTGTTTGCCTCAGTTTCCTCATTCATAAAATGGATGTAATAATAGTTCCTACTTCCCTGAGTCATTATGAAGGTAAAATGAGATAATATTTATGTGCAATAATATAATTACAATATTTATAGGTTCAATGATTTCTTACTCTTTGTTATCCCATTTGAGGTTTTCTTGGCAAAGATATTGGAGTTGTTTGCCATTTCCTTCCCCAGCTTATTTTATTGATGAGGAACTGAGGTAAACAGGGTAAAATACCTCGGCCAATGTCACCCACCTAGGAAGTATCTGATGCCGAATTTGAACTCAGCAAGATGAGTCTTCCATGCCCAGTACTCCATCCACTGTGACATCTAGCTGCCCATTTCTAATACTGAATAAGATAAATGTAAAATATTTGCAAACTTTGAAGTCCTATATAAATAGGATTGTTCTGATTTTTAGATGAGAATTCTCAGTGGGAATAGGGAGGCTTTTACCAGTGATATCCAACAGCAGAGTATTCCTGTAACATCCTATGTATATGAAAGATGTAGAGAATGCATTGTGCTTATTGTTTATCATTTTTTAAAATGCACACTTGATTGATGGAACAAAATTGTGCCAAAAAACTCTCCTCTAACAGAATATCTTTCCTCATATGCAGCAGAATTATACAATATTGTTTTTAAAATGTAAAAAAAGAGATCACCTTGTTTGAGGGTGCTGTTATCAGTTATAACCAGAAGGGTCTAAGTAGAGATGTATGTGTTCACCAAAGGTCATTGACCCACTCACAGAGAAGAACTTGGCAAGAGCATCAGCTCTGCAGTCAGAAGACCTGGGTTCAGGTACCATTTCCAATGCTTATTACCTATGATAGCTTGGACAAAGTATTAAACTTTCCAGGGCCTCAGTTTCTTCATGGTCTAAAAGACCAATGAAGTTCTTTCAACTCTTAAATTTATGAGTGTATGTAAGATCCAGTGTATGACCAAGAGGGGTTCCCTGTATACTGTGAGGTCCTTGTAACGATTGGAATGACGCCATCTGCTGGAGACTTACTGTAGAAGAGTTCCACCCATGAAGTGAAGGTCTTTGAGGGCAAGACCAGGAGTCTTTTCTTTGGTGTCAGGAAGTGACGTTGGCTAGTGGGAGGAAGAAGGAAGAGACTGGCGCTCGGTCTCGCTCTCTTTCCTTTGGACTCTGGTGGAGAGCAGAGCTAGAAATGTGCTCTCCCTTTAATAGATAGGAATCTAGGCCTTTCTCTCTCTCTTTACCAAATTCTTATTCTCCTTAATAAATACTTATAAGTCTAACTCTTGCTAAAGCTTATAATTTATTGGCGACCACTCATTGGATATTTTAGACAGACTAGCTAGAATTTTAGCCCTTAACATCCTGGACATGTCATTGGGTACAGTTTGCATAGTCCTGGTCACATCAAGCCTCAGGTCACTGCAGAGCATCACAAATTATTGATAATGAATAAAAAGAGCTTAACAAAACCATCTATATATGAACAATTAAATGGATGACAAATGCCTATTGTCTATGAGCTATAGTTAGATAAAATATAATTCATGTTATCACTACATAGATTTGTAAACAATGAGTCACCCTTGAATTAAACTAGAGAAAAGTACAGTCTCTTTTTATACCCCGAAATTCTCCCTGAAAGTTCCATCTTTTTAATACTAATATTTTAATATTCTACTGGTATTTTATAGGTGTTAATCATGGAACAGTACAATTTTCAAAGATGACAAAATTACTCAAGAGAATGGAGAGATACTTTATAGGTAGAAGTAGTTTGTGACACACAAAAAAGTAAAAAAAAAATGAATAATAACAGAAATGCATGATGGAAAATGAAGACAGACTGACCATTTGGTGAGAGTTAGAAATCACGGATGGGTAGTCTATGTGCTACATTTGTATGTTGTTTGTGTTAAGGCAAAACAAGGAATGCTTTCAGCACACTTGAGGGACCCACTCTGTCAAATTTAGGGCAGGATATGCACCAGAGTCAGGAAGGCTGGGCACAATTAGATGGACTGAGGTTTACATTACTGAAGGGACATCCAGATGGATAAGATGATCTTGGTGGATATTGATTATTTTTATAGTATTTCAAGTCTCCAAAGCACCTTCCTCACAATAATCCTGAGAGACAGTGCAGATATTATTCCCTGGGTCCAGATAAAAAAACAGCCTCAGAGAGATTAAGTGGTTTGCCCAAGGTGGCATTGCTTCTCAGTGACAAATATGGGACTTTAACAAACCAACCTGCATGGCCAAGTCAGCACTAAGGGTCTGGGTATCTCACCAGGCAGTACTATTTTGGTAGAAAAGTCTGGACAAACTGACTGAGGAAAAACAAAACAAATAAACAAAAACCCTTTCAGATATAGGATAAATGAATATTTATACCATTCCAGATAAAGGGCAGCCTGGGATCATATATCTTAGGAAAGTCGCAGAGAACATCAACTTCAGTAGTTGGGAAAAGGCGATATTTTGAATTTAGTTATCGATACATAGTCCCCAAAATAAATATTACCCTAAAATAAGCTGATGTAAATACACATGATTGCTCTCTTTCTAAAAAGAAGCAGATGTAGAAATCAGAGCATCATTGCTTTCTTTCTCCCATTTGGATGTCATAGAATCATAGAAACTTAGATATACAAACTCAGTGGCCAGCTGGTCTAGACCACTCTGAACAAAAATTTCTGCCCTCGCTGAAATACTTGACAAGTGGGCATTAAGACTCTTGAAGACTTTTAGTGAAGGGGAATTGACCACTTTTTTTTTTTTTTTTTGGTGAGGCAATTGGGGTTAAGTGACTTGCCTAGAGTCACACAGCTAGTAATTGTTAAATTTGAACTCAGGTCCTCCTGAATCCATGGCCAGTGCTCTATCCACTGTGCCACCTAGTTGCCCTGAATTGACCACTTCTTGAGGCAGGTTATTTCGCTTTGGGAAAATTCAGATGTTTATGAATTTTTGTTTTTCCTGACATTTAACCTGAACCTGCCTGTCTGCAACTAAGTCAACTGAAATTATCACTCTAAGAAAGAGATGCTCACCTGCATCTGCCATTGAGCCATTCACTGCCTAGGCCAGTCAGCCTTGGGAGAAGCAAGGGCATTTAGAACCTAACCATGAGTGTAACATTATCATTAGGACACATCGCTTGAGACATTTTCTCCCAGAGCTAAGTAAGAAATTCACACAGAACATCATTAGTACTCCAATGACACTGGGTTTCTGAACTATTTATAGTTTTAGAAAGTCTCATGCCATGGATGGCTCCACTAGCTCTGAGGGCTAGGAGGCTCTTATTTTATTAAGCAGTTGATTACTTGCTCATGATTCTATTTCAATGCTGTGAAGCCTCACTGATCTTGCTAAGAGAAAAGTATACTTGGGTCAAGGAAGAACTATATTTGCCTTTCCTCTTCTATGCCTATGAGAGTTACTAGATATAGATTGTTGGACACTATAGGATACAAGTTTGTGTGCTTGATTTGGGGATGTGAAGTTAAACCATGAAAAAATCTGTGTGTACAAGCATCTTATATTCTACTGAGGAGTTGAGAAGGAGGGATTAAAGATATAATGCAAACATGGCTAATATAAGATAGGAAATGATGTGGGTACCCAGCGACCAGAGCTGGGATCTGCAGTCAGATGCAAAATCTGGAAAGCCCACCCCAATGCTTTTAAGAGAGTTTCTCCATTTTCTTTGGTGAATATGTATATTTTATGCTGTGGGAGAGTCTAAATCTTGTTACAATATCTTTTGGAGATTAAGATTTGTACATTACAAATTTTATTTTGGACAATCACTCCAAAAAACCTCCAAATAATACCATAGGACAGTGCCTGGAACAGTAAAACCCACAGAAGAATAAGCTGAAATCATCTTCTAACCAAGAACAGCTTGGAAGGTCAGAAGGAGGGAGCTGCTGTGCTGATATAGGAGTCGAGCCCAACCCCACAGTCACCCTGACACAGATCTAGTACCAGGAAGGCCTCACCAGAGGAGGAGACCCCCAGAGCCTCTGAATCAACTGAAGTGACAGTGTTGTCTGGAACTAAGCTCACAGTCTGGTGAGAGGGCTGAATCCTTAGCAAGGGGGAGACTACAGGGGTCTATTCTGGTGCTGAGGCAGAACTTGTTTTTTTCACCCCACTGGGAATCAGGAGATAGGCTTGAGTAGCAATGGCCCAGGTGGGGGAAGTACAGGCTCATGGGAACTGACAACCACAACACACAAATCTGGTTGATTAGCAAGTTGGTCTGGGGTCTTGTGTCTGAGGCCAGGCTGGGATCCCCCTGGGTCCAGGGTGGATGCTTTGTCCACTGTGTCACCTAGCTACCCCATGATGACATCTTTAGGGTTAAATTGAGGGGTGAGGGCAATGCACTGGGGGAGGGGGAAGGGCAGAGGTGAAATCCTATGGGAAAGAAACAGGAAAAGGCTTATGGAGGAGCAGGGCAGTAAATGAAAGGCTCAAAGACCTTAAACTCATTAGAGTTGCCTCAAGGAGGGACTAACAGACACACCCAACTGGGTGTAGTAATCTATTTAATCTGAGCCTCACACTCATCAGAATTGGCTCAAAGACCTCAGTCTCATTAGAATTGGCTCAAGGAGGGAAAAAACATACACACTCAATTGGGTGGAGTAATCTTTCTAACCCTGCAGGAAAATAGGAGGGGAAGAGAGGGGGGGGGGTGGGCAAAAGAAGGAAGGGCAGATTGGGGGAGGGGACAGACAGAAGCAAATTCCTTTTGAAGAGGGATAGGATGAAAGAAGATGGATAATAGAGTAAATATCATGGGGACAGGAATAGGATGGAAGGAAACTGTTAAAAATAGTAATCGTGAAAAAGAAAAGGGGGAAAATTGCACAAAAAAATATTTATAGCAACTCTTTGTGGTGGCTAAGAATTGAGAATCAAAGGAATGTCCATCAATTGAGGAATGACTGAAGAAGCTATGGTATATGATTGTGGTGGAATGGTCTTCTGCTATAGGAAATGACCAACAGGATAATCCCAGAAAAACCTGAAAAGACTCATGAACTGGTGTATAGTGAAGTGAGCAGAGCTGGGAGGACATTGTGCATAGTGACAGCAGTATTGTTCAATGAGCAATTTTGAATGACTTAACTACTCTCAGCAATGCAATGATGCAAGACAATCCCAAAGGGCTAATGATGAAGCTCACTATCCACCCCTATAGAAAGAACCAAAATAAAAAGAGCACTTGTGGATTGTACATATATAACCTGGTTGCAGTCTTGTGGAGGGGGGAGGAGAAGGAGGGAGGGAGGGAGAAAAATTTGGAACTCTAAATCTTATGAAAATGAATGTTGAAAACTACCTTTATATGTAACTGGAAAAATAAAATAAATGTTTGTTGCAAGAAAAATAAAATAAAAAATGATGTGGGTAAAGGGCCATAGGAAATTTAAGAAGGTTTTTAGTTAGGGGATTCAGGAAAGGCTTCATACATGAGGGGTCACCTGAGCTTTAAAGGAAGATGATTCTAAAAGTTCCCAGCATGATTTCTACCACTGAGTAAAAGAAGGAATTCCATTTCCAAAGTACCCCTGATTTCTTAAATTGATCCTAAGGAACCTGTGAACTTGGATGGAAAAAAAGGAAATTCCATTTTTTGTTTTCACTAACATTTTGCTTCCTTTGTAACCCCATGCATTTTATTTCATGAATGTAAATACTTTATTCTGAGCAGAGATGCACAGGCTTTCCCAGACTTCCAGAGGAGTCCATGTAACAAAAAAAGGTTAAGGGCCCTGGTCTAAAGTTCAGTGATGTGCTCAAGCTCCATTTTAGTCTTTGTGTGGGAAATATATCTTGGCATTGTCGTGTTATGTTTTGCTGTTTATAATGATATCTTTCTCTTTGATATGTCTGCCTATTTATTTATCTGTCCATCCTTACATTTGTCCCTCTATCCATCCATCTAGAAGTCATCTCTCTATCTAATTGCTTCTCACTCTGCGTCTCTCCATATATCTATATGTGTGTGTGTGTGTGTGTGTATGTGTGTGTGTGTGTGTGTATATGTCTATAAGTATGTGTATGATTATTGAACTATGTATATACATACATACATGTGTGTATATGTATCTATGTCTGGATTGAAAACAGAATTTCCTCAGTAGACAGTTCTCATTGAGGCATGGTGTTTACCAAGGTAGAACTGCATTTGCGCTGCCACTTATAGACCTCTATCACTAAATCAAGGTAACAATAAAAGAAACAACTCCCCTGCCCCCCCCCAAAAAAAATAAATAAATAAATGTCTAAAGTGGAACTTGAATCCAGAATTCGCTGACTCTTGGGTCAGATAGCTATCCACTCTGCCTTCTTACCTTTTAAAAATTTCATTATATTGTGCTTATTTTTGTTGTTCTATAGTTTAGTCATGCCCAAGTCTTTGTGACTCCATGGGTCAGAGCATCCCAGGCTCTTCTGTGCTCTACTATCTCCTGAACTCAGTCCAAGCTCATGTTCATTGATTCATGACACTCTCTATCTGTCTCATCTTCTGCAATCCCCTTGACTTTTTGCCTTCAGTTGTTCCCCACATCCAACTCTTTCCCAATGCATCCTGTCATCTTATTATGTGGTCAGAGTTGTTAAGTTTCCACTTCAGTGCTTGACCTTGCAATGAATAATCTGAGTTAATTTCTTTAAGTATTGATTGATTTGATCTTCTTGATGTCCACAGCACTCTCAAAAGTCTTCTCTAGCACCACAATTGGAAAGTGTCCATTCGGTGGCACTCAACTTTCCTTATCATCTGTCTCTCACAAGTCATGCATTGCTACTGGGAAAATGAGAGCTTTTACCATATGGAGCTCTGCTGGCAAGCCTATGGATCTGCTTTTTAGCATGCTGTCCAGATTTGTTATAACTTTTCTTCCAAAGAGCAAATGTCTTTTAATTTCATGGCTGTAGTCTCTGACTGCCATGATCTTTGAGCCTAAGAATACAAAATCTGACACTGTTTCCACTTTTTCTCCTATTTACTAAGAAGTGCTCAGACCAGTTGCCAAGACAGTGGGGTCTTTTTTTTTCTTATGTTAAGCCTCAAGCCAGCATTTACACTTTTGTCTTTCACCCAGATCAATGTGCTTCTTAAATCTTCACTTTCTGCCATCAGAGTGGTATTGCCTACATACATAAGATTGTTCATATTTCTCCCAGCCACCTTAATTCTGACTTTTGATTCATCTAGCCTGGCCTTTCATATGATGTTCTATGCATACAGTTTAAATAAATGACATGACAACATGCAGCCTCATTGTACTCCTTTTCCAATCTTGGTTGCTCCATGTTTGGTTCTCACTGTTACTTTTTTATTTTAAGTAATGAACATTTTTATAGTTTGGAGTTCCAATTTTTATCCCTCCTTCCCTCCCTTCTCCCCTCCCTGAGTCAATAAGCAATAGATATAGGTTATACATGTACAATTATGTAAAACATGACCATGTTAGTCATTTTGTATATGAAAACTCAAATAAAAGAAAAAAGGAAAGAAAATGAAAAAGAGCATGCTTCAGTCTGTGTTCCATCAATATCAGTTCTTTCTCTGGAGGTGGATAGTCTGTTTCATCAATAGTTCTTTGGGATTGTCTTGGATCATAGGCTTGCTGAGAATAGTTAAATCTTTCGCAATTCTTCATTGAGCATTATTGCTATCTCTGTGCATGCTGTTCTGGTTCTGCTCACTTCACTATACATCAGTTCATACAAGTCTTTCCAGGCCTTTCTGAAATCATGCTGCTTGTCATTTCTTATAGCACGATAATATTCCATCACCATCATAAACCACAGCTTGTTTAGCCATTCCACAATTGATGAGAATTCCTTTGATTTCCAATTCTTAGACAACACAAAAAGAGCTCATATAATAATTTTGTACAAATAGGTCTTTTTATCTTTTTGGAGAAATCTTTGGGATATAAACCTGGCAGTGGTATTGTTGAATCAAAGGGTATGCACAGTTCTATAGCCCTTTGGGCATAGTTGCAAATTACTCTACAGAATGGTTGGGGTTTTTTTTCATATCTCCACTAACAGTGGATTAGCATCCCAGCTTTCCCACATCCCTTCCAACATGCATTTTTTTCTGTTCTTTTATACATTTACCACTCTGATAGGTGTGAGGTGATACCTCAGAGTTCTTTTAATTTGCATTTTTCTTATCAATATTCACTGTTACTTCTTTGGTATTGCCCTTCTTTAGGAGTGAGGTGTAAAATGATAACTTCCAATCCAGACCCAGTGACTGCTATTGAGTTTTCCAAATTTGCTGGCATATTAAGTGTAGCACTTTACCAGCACCATATTTTAGGATTTTATATATCTCAGCTGGATTTCTGTCATCTTCACTAGCCTTACTGTTAGCAATGTATGCTAAGGCCTACTTTACTTTATTCTCCAGGATGTCTGGCTCTAGACCAGTAACCACATCACTTTGGTTATCAGTGATGTTAAGATCTTTCTTGTATTGATCTTCTTGATATTTTTGCCACTTCTTTTTCCCCATTTAATAGCATTTTATGTTTTCCAATTACATGTAAAAGTAGTTTTCAAAATTCATATTTATAAGATTTTTAGTTTCAAATTTTTCTCCCTCCTTCCTTCTCTTTCCCCTTCCCAAGACAGCAAGCAATCCAAAAAAGGTTACACATGTACGCTCACATTAACATTTTGACATTAGTCATGTTGTGAAAAAAGAATAAAAACAAAAAGAAAAAAATATGAGAAAGACAACAACAACATCAGCAACAAACCAATATGAAAATGGTATATGTTGATCTGCATTTAGACTCAATAGTTCTTTTATTCTGGATTTGGAAAGCATTTTACATCCTGAATCTTTTGGAATTGTCTTGGATCACTGCATTGCTGAAAAGAACTAAGTCTATCAGAGATGATCATCACACAAGGTTTCCATTATTGTATGCAATGTTCTTCTGGTTCTGCTCACTTCACTCAGCATCAGTTCATGTAAGTCTTTCCAAATTTTTTTCTGAAATCCACTTGTTCATCATTCCTTATAGCACAATAGTATCCCATTACATTTATATATGACAACTTGTTTAGCCATTCATCAATTGATATGCATTCCCTCAAAATCAAAGTCTTTGTTACCACAAAAAGAGCTGATATAAATATTTATTGTACAATTGGGTTCTTTCCCTATTGTTATGATATCTTTGAGATGCAGATCTAGTAGTGGTATTGATGGATAAAAAGGTTTGAACAGTTTGATATCTCTTTGGGCTGAGTTCAGAATTGCTTTCCAGAATGATTGGATCAGTTCACAACTCCACCAACAATGGATATTCCAATTTTCCCATATCTTTTCCAACATTTGGCATTTTGGTTTTCTGTCATATTAGCCAATGTGTTAAATGAGAGGTGGTATCTCACAGTTGTTTTAATTTCTACATCTCTAATTAATGACAGACTATTTTATATGACTATATATAGTTTTAATTTATTCATCTGAAAACTGCCTGTTTATATCATTTGAACATTTCTCAATTGGGGAATGACTTGTATTCTTATAAATTTGTCTCAGTTCTCTATATATTTGAGAAATGAGCTTGCCACTTCTTAATCTTTTCTACTTTGGTTAAATCTGTATCATTTTTGTCTTCTATCATGTACTTTTTGCATGAAACATTTCCTTAATATCTCTAACTTTCTTGAAGTGATATCTCATCTTTCCAATTTTATTTCTTCAATTTCTTTGCATAGTTCATTTAAGAAAACTTCACCTCTTCTTGCTAGTCTCCATAATTCTGCATTCAGTTTGCTATATCTTTCCTTTTATTTTTATTTTTTTTTACCTTCCACTTTCCTTCTTTCTTCAGCTGTTTGTAAAGACTCATTAGACAGCTGTTTTGCTTTCTAGCCCTTCTTTACCTTTGGAATTTTTTTTTCCTGCCTCCTATACAATATTGCAAACATCTGTCTAGTTCTTCAGGTACTCTGTCTACTCCATTGAACCCCTCAAATCTGTTCATAATACCCACTTTGCAATCATACAAGACATTATTTAGGTCATATCTATATGGTCTGGTGGTTTTTCCCTACTTTCTTCAAATTAAGAATAAATTTTGCAATTAGAAGTTCATGATCCTCTGACCCACAGTCAGCTACAGGTCTTGTTTTAACTGATTGTATGGAGTCTTTTTTTCCCCACTTTTGGTTGAAAAGTAAATGTTGACCATTTGGCAATGTCTATTTATATTCATATGTTGAGTTGTTGAAAAGGTGTGTTTGCTATGACCAGAAAGGTATCTTAGCAAAACTCTACTAATCTCTGTCTTGCTTCATTTTGCATTTCAAGATCAAACTTGCCTATTATTCCAATTATCTTTTGATTTCCTATTTTAGCATTTCAGTTCCCTGTGATCAATATGACATCACTGTGGGTGATACTTGTAGAAGATGTTATAGGTCTTCATGGAACTTAACAACTTTGGCCATTTCAGCATGAGAGGTTGGAGCATAAACTTGTATTGTTCTGATGTTGAACAGTGGCCTTAAATTCAAACAGATATCATTCTGTCATTTATGAGATTATATTTTACTTATAAAATATCATATCATTGTGTTGTATAATATTTCATTATTTTGTATTGTATTATGATGTTATATTATATAATAATATGATATCCTTCATTCCCTTTGGTCAGGTATTCCTAGACCTCATCCCTGCAATTTAGGACTGATGCTAATGACTTTCCTCTAACTTCTTGTGAGCTTAGACATGTAATACAGGTGACTGGTCTTGTCAATGAAACCTACCTAGACAGGGTAGCTGAGGGAATCTTGCCTATTCCAATTTATCTTCTGGAAGACTTGGGGGAAGAGGACTAAAAAGGAGTCTACTACATGTTTCTTAAAGGGAGCCAAGCAATGGGACAAGACAAGATGGAAGGTTTCCACAAGAAGATGTCTACCCACCACAGTGGGATCCTACACAACTTGCAAATGACAGAACTTTGGGAAGGAAAGGGGAAGAGCACTGGAGTTAGTGTCAGGAAGCATGAGTCCATCACTAGCTAACTCTGTGATCTTAGGCAAGCCTCCATCCTTCCCTGGACTTCATTTTCCTCATCTATATAATGAGAGGCTGAACTGGATAAAAGCTAAGGTCCCTTCCACCCCTCAGTCTTTTCCTTTGTAATGAGACTCAGTTCAATCCACCACAACATTTATGAAGGATCAGAGGCATATGAATATTTATTTTTAACTTTGTACAAAGCAATTGCTGGAAAGTGGGGAAGAGGAAGAGGCGGTGGTAGCTTCAGAGCACTGCATCATAACAGAGACAACTGTGGCAGGAAAGATGTTAGCCCAACCACAGAGAGTCCAGCTCTCAGCCCCATGAATTGGGGCAAAGCAAGTCTTCATCATAGGAGAGACACAATGATAAAACCTTGGGAGGCATCATCCCTCAGCCTTGGAAGGCAAAGGAAAATGGATGAAATCCATTAGAGAACTTCAAGGCACAGAGACAGAGGACTAATAAAAGGAGGGAGGATCACATACCTCCAACCTACTACATATTCTCTTACCTTATGGGAAAGACTCCCCCCAAGCATATATAAATGCCTTTTTGTGGGGCCAACAAGTTCAACTTGATTGGTGGGTGTCTAGTTGGCTCCTGCTCTATGCATACATGATCCTAGGCTGGATTTGGGTGCTATAGTCCCTGTTTTTACAGAATGAAATTTTAAAATGTGGCTACACAGAATTTAAATTGACGAATGAAGGGCAGCTAGGTGGTGCAGTGGTTAAAGCATCAGCCCTGGATTCAGGAGGACCTGAGTTCAAATCCGGTCTCAGACACTTGACATTTACTAGTTGTGTGACCCTTGGCAAGTCACTTCACCACAATTGTCTCACCAAAACAAAACAAAACAAAAACAATAAATAGATGAATGAAAGTATGATCACATGAAGAGAAAGAACTGACACTGAAGGGGAGAAGCATAAGCTGCCCAAAGGAGGTGGTCCCAGAGTGGAGCATTGAAGGTACTTTAGAAATCTAACAGGTAGATCTGAGGAAGGAATGAAAGCTTGCCCTGTTAGACACAATAGGCAAAGCCAATGAGGTGGGAAATAAAATGCCAATCTCAGGAAACATATTTAGGTAAGTTAGACTGGAATGTTACAAGAAGGTTAGTTCTAGAACAATGAAAGTAGCATATGGAATTGGACACACCAGAGGGGCAGGAGAGGTAATTGTTAGAATGGATTCCTCTTGAGGGAAGGTATTGTTCTGTTTCTGTCCTTGTAGCCACAAAACCTAGTTAGAATCTTGGCTCCAAAGAAGACAATGAATGCTTAGTGACTGAGCAACTAACTAATTACCATAGGAATGAACAGATAGGGAAGATATTGATGCTTTCTGGGAATTCTGATCTGGTAATTAATCACATGAAGGGTGGATCCATTAGGAAAGTGGGGCAGGGAGCCTGATAAAATGGAAGCACTCAGTATGTTTTCCCTGGGCAGAGCTTCACTGTGTATTAATATAGTCTTCTACCTAAGGTGTAGGTTTTACTAACATGAAAAGCAAACCATGCTTTCCCCTGGGACCCTTCTTTCTAGGGCTTGCTGAGTCTTTCTTATGCTGTGGTTGCCTACAGAAACCCTGCAGAATGCTTCTCACTGTTCATTCCCCTGCCCTTATCTAGCTTCTGTCATTTTGCCCTGGGCCAGTGATTCTAAGAAGATGCATTAAGTCCATTCAGAGCCTGGTGCTCTTCTCAGTTCAACTCCAGTGCCTCCAATTTCTCTAAACTCATTTTAATCTCCAGGTCCAAGGTCACTTCTTGATAAAGCTACTTTGGGAAGGTACTGCCTCTATCTTCTCAGCAGCTTGATGCATTCTCTTTTGCCCTTATAAGCCCCAAACAACCTTAAGGGGAAGATATATGTTTGTATTGTAGATAATAAGTAAAAGATGTGATCTCAAGTCAAGAGTGTGATGTATTCTGGGAAGATTCTCAACTCTTACTGCAGCTGACTTGGGAGTGGAATTCAAAAGCATTGTTTTAAGAGCCTACAGCAGCCCCATGTCAATTCCTGGCCCATTCAAAATTATGCTGCCATGTCTCTGGCCAGCCTCCTTCCAGTTTCTTACACCTGAACACAGACTCTGCCTCTGAGCCATTATGACCCTGGAGCCCTGGGCCCCGGGCTTCAATAGCATTCACCTTCTCATGCTTTAAACCACACTGTCTTGGGGGCAGCAAGGTGGTGCAGTGGATAAAGCACCGACCCTGGATTTAGGAGGACCTGAGTTCAAATCTGGCCTCAGACCCTTGACACATACTAGCTGTGTGACCCTGGGCAAGTAACTTACCCCCCCATTGCCCTGCAAAAAACAAAATAAACAAAAAAACAGACCATCTTGCCCCTTCTCAGTCATCTCTATACCTCAATCTCCACCCCGCCCAATCCATCATTTCCAATTCTAGCTGCCTTTATGTTTTGTTTTCTCCTATTTCAGCAGTTTTTAAAGTATGATGTTGGGACCCCAATATGTCCTCATGGCTTCTTCAAGGAGTCCATGAGGTCAAAGCATTATTTACCCTAGAGTACTGTTTTCATTTACACACACACATATATATATATATATATATATATATATATATATATATATATATATATATATACACATATCCATCCATCATCCATCTCTCTGCCTACCTATTTATCTGTATCTATCTTTCTATTTATATATCTATCTATAAATGGGGGGAGAGAGAGTCTCTGTGAAGCAGAAGAGAGGAGGGGGTATGCTGCAGGCATGAGGAATGGCCTGTGTAAACACAGGGACATACATAAACATCACTGCATTTTATTGTTACATTTCCCCACCATGAAACTTTCTTTCTGCTTGGGGTCAGGAAGCTGACTGTCAGGCTAGGGGTTGGTTTATTTGCATATGGTGTGCTTAGTACCTTGTGTGTGTGTGTGTGTGTGTGTGTGTGTGTGTGTGTGTGTGTGTGTGTGTGTGTGTGTGTGTGTGTGTGTATCTATTGCATCTAAACAAAAGCTATTTTGGGTTTTCTCATTTTAAGGGTATAAATGAGGCCCCAACAGTTTGAGAAGCACTGCCTTTTTAGGATGAATGATTCTTGAGGGTAGAGCCAGGCTTGCTTACTTGTATTTCTATCCCCAGTACTTAGAACAGATCCTGGCACATTGTAAGCATGTAATAGGTGGATTTGGGTTTTATTCATTCATAAAGTAGCAGTACAAATGAAAAAAACAAACACAATGATTATGATGATGGGCATTCCCATAGCATTTTACTGTTTTCAAAGCCTTTTTTTTCCTCGTTGGATCCTCACAATAGTCCCATAAAGGAGGTACATTGCTTTTCACATGAGAAATCTGAGGCCACTAGGACTTGTGACCTTCTCGTGGTCACCCAGCTCATAGCACTGTCATTCACAAAGGTGGGGCTCTTCTGCATTGGCAAAGGGAGCTTCCTTATTTGGAGTTCCCTACACCAATAATATTGCTGGTTAAGTTTTTGGAAAAGATAGTAGAAATCTACTAGCAGTATAGTTAGCACATTAAGGATAATGATATTCAAAGGGGAGAGAATGACCAAAGTAACCCAGTGAAACCCTCTCATCCAACTCCCTGCTGGAAAAAAAAAAATGAACTGCTCAAGATGTCTCAAGTGATTAGTGACTGAATACACAGGTTTCAAACCCCGATTCTGCTATCTCAGAGCTGACCCTCTTTCCCTAAAGTATCCTCCCTCCAGAATAACCAAATTTGTGACTCCTGGTCTCCCCCCACCATACCCCCCCAATTTTTCCCTCTACTCTGAGTTTCCATTGACCACAGTGGGGCAGTCTCTTTCCTCCTCTGAATTTCTACATGTATTAATGTGGAGGTTGTTCATAGAAACACACATATTGATTTATTCATTTAGATACCTTTTTTGTGCATCTCTTTTAGGTTCCAAGTTGTTTCCTAAGCCCCTTGATCTCTAAAGGTAGAAGCCAGCACAAATAGATAGATAGTCTGACACTTAGATAGATAGTAGACAAGTGTTATTGAAAGGAGAGAAATTGATCAGAAGGACATATATCCTCACCTTCTCTTTTTTCTTAGGATGAAACTCCACTCATTCACATACCCTTGGTGAGTGGCAGAAGATGTTGCCCTGGACAAGGAATTCAAGTATTTGTCGACCTCCTGTGGAATTTTCTTTCCCAAGCTTTAACCTATCAAGGCATCTGAACTTTTCTAGCTAAATTCTATGGGGCAGTTAGGTAGCACAATAGATAGAGCAGTGGCCTATAGTCAGGAGGACCTGAGTTCAAATCTGTCCTCAGACATTTGACATTTACTAGCTGTATGACCCTAGGCAAGTCACTTAACCCTGTTCCGTCAAGGAAACATTTTGTTTCTTGAGGAACAACAGGGGGAACTGTAACGATTGGAATGACGCCACCTGCTGGAGACTTACTGTAGAAGAGTTCTGCCCATGAAGCGAAGGTCTTTGAGGGCAAGACCAGGAGTCTTTTCTTTGGCAGGAGGAAGTGACGCGGGCAAGTAGGAGGAGGAAGGAAGAGACTGGGCTCACTCTTGCTCTCTTTCCTTTGGACTCTGGTGGAGAACGGAGCTAGAAATGTGCTCTCCCTTTAATAGATAGGAATCTAGGCCTTATTCTCTCTCTTTACCAAATTCTTGTTTTCCTTAATAAATGCTTAAAAGCCTAACTCTTGCTAAAGCTTATAATTTATTGGCGACCACTCATTAGATATTTTAGACAGTTTAGCTAGAATTTTAGCCCTTAACAACCCTGATTGCCTCAAACATCAGGGGCCATCTCTTGTCATGCTGATATATATCCTACCACTGGACCCAGATGGTTCTGGAGGAGAGAGTGAGGTGTGGAGGCCAAATTTAATATAGGGAGAGTTAATTGAGTGGCTCACCATAATATTTTGGTCCCGGAAATAATGAGGGACCTCTAGGTCCAAAGCTCCCTCTCCTCCAAACTGCCTTTTTAGATATCTCTCCCAGGCCAATAAGAAAGGAGCCTCACAGCCTCTTTTCCACAAACGAATCAGGTTTTATTAATGGAAATTAAATACACAGCAAAGGTGAAATTAATAAAGTCAAAGACAAGGGAATAGGGAAAAAGAAATACGGATAATCCTCCTAACTCTAACCTAAGTCTATACAACCCCCAAACTCTTTCCCAGTTCAGCTAATTCAAAAGAGCAGGGCTCGTATGTTAACTCACCACCTGGGGTCTGTAGCTTCAATGGGAAACAGCATTGCAGCCATGGCCTATAGGACAAACTGCCAAGAAAAAAACATCTTTCTGCCCACTCCTGCAGCTCGCAACACCAGAAAAAAGGTGACTCCAGAAAGAAACTGAGCTCCCCTCAGCAAGCATTTACTCTCCCTCCCCCAAAAGGGGAGGTCCTTCAAACTGCCTGTGGAGAGTGGTTTCTCCTGCTGACATCACCAGCATACGTCACTCAGGACAGGACAGGTGTGGCCCATCCAAATCAGTCTTCCAAATTCCATTTTACCACAGAGGCTCGTGACTTTACACAGCCCTCGCTCACTTAAATCCATTTTACTGCAAGCTATGACATCACCTCCTGATTGTCATGGTCCTCTTCAAGAATGAAGGACAAATTGCAACAACTGTTTTGAGTGCTCTGCTCCCACAAAAGTTTCTGGGCTATCACCTGCATTGGTGAGTGACCAGGTAAGTAACTAACATGTTCTCCACTGTGTGGAATCTTCATGTGGGTATGTATTAGTTTCTTCCCTCAAAAAGATGTACATCTTGAGCTGGATGTATGGCTGCCATCCCTTTGGAGTTACTCACTGGTATGGAGGCAGAGCTATCCCCTAGGTATGAGGTACAGCAAATAAGTTGATTTCCTGAGGCTGTGTGCTTTGATGGGCTTTGGGATGCCTCAGGCAACAGGAAGCAGCTACTGTGAAGTGACTCATGGAGGAAGCAGTGGGAGGAACTGATGAAGGCGGAGGAGATAGACTTGATAGATGATGCTAAGGGGAGCCTATAACTGCTTACCTGCAGTCCTGGTCAAGATTGGGACTGGTCTCATGGGGCTGATGCCTCCCTTTCATCACTCACTCACTCATTCACTCACTCAATTACCTGTTCTGGATCAGGCCCAAAGAGAAAAATAAAAACAACTCCTGCTCTCAAGACTATGGCATTTTATGCATTTCTCAGCCTCCACTGCCCTCTGGTAACCTCTTCTCTCCTGATCTTTCACTTCAGGGATAACCTTCACATTTGTTCTTAATACTGTTTTATTTGAAGAGAAATGTGATCTCACACTAGTCCCCCTATGCCCTGGGCATCTCCCTGGCTAGAGCCTCTGATAACAATAGGCATCATTCACTTCCTTACAATAGCTCTCTGAGATGTGTAGTACAATTGTTAGGATTCTCATTTTCCAAATGAGACCCAGAAAAGAGAGGTTCCTGGCTGGTTTTAAAACAGCTAAAAAGGTTTAGAGCTGAGACTTGGGCCTGGGTCTTTGGATTCCAAGTCTAGTGTTTATGCACATGGGGAAGCTCTGGTTAACCAAGACCCCTCCTCCAATGCTCAAGGGTCTAGGTATCAGTACAGCATATTGGGACTGATTAGTTGACTTGCAGTATCTCCCAACAAGTCAGCCTCCTGAGAGTCTCCCTTTGACCAGAATCACCTTAGCCAGCCTGCATTGACCCTTGGGGGGAAGCTGTCATCATAGGCTATGCATCAGACATGCTGAATTCCTTCTGCTCAGAGCACTGATTAGGGCACCTGTCTCACGACAGCATTCTGTTCTCATTTCCCTGCTCTATCCCTTTGTGGCATCTATGGATAAGTCTAGTCCTCTCGCTGGAATCTGAGAGCGAGCCTCCCAGGTTTGCCCAAGGAAGCACACCTCTTTGAGAACACTCATCAGAATCCTCTCCTGTCTACCTGAGCTGGGGTTCTCTACTGTTTCCTGTTTTGTGCTGAGAAAGGGTGCATATCCACAAACACATCTCTTCTCAAATCTCCCTTTCCCTTCCTTCGCTTCTCCAACTTCCCTTTTCTTCTCCTTCCTCTCTTCTTAACTTCTTTTTAATAATAGACAACATTTATACAGCACTTATATGTTCCAGGAGTATTTTACAAGTATTATCTCAGTTTTTCCCCTCACAACTCTGGGAAGTAGGTGCTATTATTATACTTATTTTTAAGGTGAAGAAATTGAGGCATTAAGAGGTTAAGTGACTTGCTCAGTTTCACACAGTGAGTCTGAGGACAGATTTGAACCCAGGTTCTCCTGAATCCAGGAGTGGCTTTCTTGTTTATCCTTCATTCTCTAAGAGAACTAATGATGTCACAAGTGAGCCATCTTGACTCATGTGCATAGATTGAGTTTAAGTGAGGCAGAGCTGTGCAAAGTACTCAGTCTCACTCTCTTTTCCAGTCTCCTTGATGTCTGGTAGGAAGAGAAAGTCAAGATTACTAGCAATGGGCAGTGGATGATCCTGGCCTTTCTAAATCAAGCTCTTTCCCAGATCAGCTGGCTATTTATAATTCCTGCATGCATTCATTTGTCCATCCAGCAAGGTGTTCATTAAGTCCATTCACTTATTCATCCGTGTCTTCATTAATTTATTCATTCTCTCAAAAAACATATATTGGAAATATGTTTTGTACAAGACATTGTGAGAGGTACCATTGGGAATACAAAGATGAATAAAGTAGTTGGCCTTGTCCTCAAGGGTCTTACAGCCTTCTCGTTGTGCTTCAATTGTTCAGTTAAGTCTGACTCTTCATGACCTCATGGACCATACTGTGAATGTGGTTTTCTTGGCAAAGATCCTTCTTTATTAGATTAAGGCAAACAGAGGTTAAGTGACTTGCCCAGGGTCACATAGCCAGTAAGTAAGTAGTCTACAGAGGGAGAAAAGAAGTGCACAAAAATTAACAGCAGATGCTGGAAGTTCTGGTTCTTTTCACCTTGGATTTTTGACTCAGCACAACATGGCAGCACAATGACTCTTGTGAGCCACTGTAAACTTGTGTAGTGCTACAAGGTGATTTCTCGTGGCTCTGAGGGGGTAGGGCTGGAGTGGGGCAGCAGCCAGAGGTATGTTGGAGAGTCTGGAAAGGTTCCAGCCACATGGCCATTTGCAATACATCTGAACAGGTAGCTGAGTCAGGACTGTCCTTCCAAACACCAGGAGTATTAATTATTTGTGGAGCTACTTCCTTCCCTCTTACAAAGCAAAGCTTTATCTCTTGCTTTAATTAATCCCTTTGAGGAAAAGAGGAAGCATCCTTGGCACTGAAAGCATCTCTTTTGTGTCTAGCTCAGTTGAACTGAGGTCCATCTCTGAACACTGAGATGATGAAGTACATATTCTCCTCCTAATCTCTGAATTACCCAACCCGGACATGGACTTCCACCATCCATCCTCATTCACTCTACCACTTACCCACTTGCACCCCTATCCCCTGCCCCTGCCTGAAAGCCTAGAGATTCACTGGAAGTAATTGCTGCTGAGCCCTGGAGAGAGGGAAGAGGATTCCCGTCTCCCACCTTTTCATCCTGGTATAGTTTGTCTCTTTTCTCATTCAGCAAAGAGGTCACTGGTCTGTCACCAGGGAGAAACCTGTTTATGATGTTGGTAAAGTAGACACCTAGAATACCCAAATCTGGATCACATGATCTTTGGATTTCATACGTCAGTAACAGGCAAAGTTTGGATAATTTGACCTCCATAGCATTTCTCTCATCCATCATGTTTTCTCTTCCCCCTTGGCACTAACACACTATTTCCCGCCCCATCACCTCTCACCCCAACTATGAAACAGCCTCCTCATTGGTCTCTTTACCTCTCTAGGCTTCCCTCTCAAGTCCACCCTCCATATATCTGGAAAAATATTTCCCATAAACCACGCAGCTGACTCTGTTGCTGTTCTTGTTCAATCATTTCAGTTGTCTCTGACTCTTCATGACTTCATTTGGTGTTTTCTTGGCAAAGATGCTGGCATAGTTGCCATTTCTTTCTCCAGCTCATTATACAAATAAAAAAACAACTGAAGCAACCAGGGTTAAGTGACTTATGGAGGATCACACAGCTAGTAAGAGTCTGGCCCCTGCACTGCCCAGCTTTCCTATCTCTGACTTTATCACATGGTAAATTAAAATGGCTCCTATGCTTCAAGGATAAAACATTAAATGACTTTCTTTGGCATTCAAAATCCTGGTGTCAGGTTATGTACTATGATTCCTCTTCATGCACTCTATGGTCTTGCCAAACTGGCAAGTCTACATTATCCTCCATCTCCTGTCTCTGTTCCTTTTGCAGCAATGCCTTCCCTCATCACTTCTGCCTCACAGAGAACTTGGTTTCCTTCAAAGCTGAACTCGTATCTACTACATCAGGCTTTTCCTTTGTCCTCTCCTACCTACTCGTGTCTCACCCTTGCAATTGTTTCATTTTTTAATGCATGTACTTAAAGCATGAATCATCTCCCCAAGTAGAAAACAAACTTCTTGAGGCTGGACTTTTTATTCCCAGGGCCACCATATATACTGAATAAATTCTTGTAGATGATGAGTTTCCATCATGTAGGGTGTCAGTGGGTAAATTTCTCATGTGAGGTCACCAAAAAGAAGGGCTCTAAACTGAGTCAATTTCTTGGCTCTGAGACTTTGTGACTATGTCACCATAGATGAATTACTTCCCCTTTTAGTTTTCTTAGCTATTAAAAGGATGTGATAACATGTCACTGCTTCTCATGGTATTCTTGCAAAGAAAGAATGAAGAGAATTTTCAATCGTTATCCAAATGTGGTGAGGTACCATGACAGAATAATGAAGGAACCCACTTCTTTCCCACCTCTGACACACATTGGCACCATGAATTTGGCCAAGTCACTAAGCCAACTTCTCAGAACCTTAGACAGTTCTCTAAAAGAAAAAGTTACAAGTGGGTTTTCTGCTTTGCATCAGTGGAGGCAGATGTGGAAACCACAAATCTACCTGACCTAAGAAAGAGGCATAGGCACAGGGACTGTGATTTCTCTGTTAGAGGTGACTCCTGAGTGAGGGAACTTTGCCAAGGCAGGTCGGCACCTTCTTGGCTAGCTCTCTGCTTAGAGTTTCTTAGAGAGAAGTGATTTGCCCACCCATGTGTTATTGATTGGAATGTGGGATGTCATGACTTCCAGGAAGTTCTGATGAGCCTCTACTAGTGCCAGGAGGTAATATCTCTGCAACTTAAATTCTAATGTAGAAGAATCAGAACATATGTAACATTTATAAAACATCAGATTAAGAAATTTGCAGCATTTGATAAATTCCCCATGGATGGGGTTAGTCTCCAGGGAATGAAGGAGATCCTTTCGGAAATGGGCCTTTTACATTTTGTCAGGATTATACACAGAGTAACTTGGGGTACCATCACAGAGAGGGTGTCATGTTCAAGAAAGATGGAAGAAAATGCAGCTTGATTGGAGCACTACTTTTCTTGGAGGAAGAAATTGGACCTTGGGATGGAGGAAGGAAGACAACACGTTTAACAGTATTTGTTCTGAGGGCATCTAGAAAGAGGTGGCTTCCTTTGCCAGGGCTTGGGGAGAAGGGTAGATGTCAATAGGGACTGCTAGGGAGCTCAAAAGGATGGAACTGTGTTGGCAGCTCTCAGTATGTGTCTGGGGCACTGGGAAACTCAGTAAAGTTCTGGGGAATATACCACAGTGAAACTGATTCTCCTTATACTCATCCCTTCTCTTGCCCTCTTTCTGCCATGAAAACTGGCATCCATGCTTGAGCTCCATTCATTTACTCTAAGTTGTATGCTTACTGACCTGATTTCACTTTTCATAACCATCTATGATTGACCCAGATGTGGGTATTTCTTCTGTCCCTTTGTTCTTGGTGTGAGTATGCAAAGGGATATCTCTGGTGCATTCAGCCTCACAGAAGGACAGGGACCAACTTCCTGGGGAAAGTTGGGAAGCCTCAGCTCGATTCCATTGTTAGAGAATAGCTCTTTAACTGGGTGCCCACTGCACCAGCCATTTATCTGCTATTCACAATAAATACAAAGAAGCAAAAACAGAATTTTAAAGGGAATTGAGGACTCCCCACAATACCCAAGCTTAGCTTTCATGGAGCACTCCTGGGCAACTTCCGGAGGTGGTTATGGAAAGAAGAATGGAGGTCTTGAGACCCCAGTGGCCCTTACACTTTGACCTTCTCAAACTTGCTGTACAACACCCTCTAGTTACAAATGTGACATATTCAGAATATATGATGAGACAACACACTGAGTTATATAAAGCACTTCATATATGTATGCATACATACATACACAAAATGTGCATATGCATACACACACCTACATATTAATGGATATTTACAGAAATGTCTGTGCACGCATACATATTATTGATATTATATTATTGATCCTACCAATTTTATATCACCTGATACCTCAGCATCGTTTGCCAGTCCTAGGTCACTGAAGGAAGCTGGCATGAAGTCTCCCTATTCTAGGTCTACAGTGTTGGGTGTGTGATGTTGAACAAGTGCTTTGTCTTGGAGGGTGGAGGAGTCATCTGACAATTTCTTCATTTGCAAAATGGGAATATTAATATCAGACTTACCTCAAAGAATGCTTGAAATGTCTGAATAAAGGAATATATATAAAAAAGAGATTTGAAAAGTATAAAGGGCTATCTAAATAGGGAGTGTGATTGTATTACTATTTTAAAATGGATTCAATCACTGTGGACTCTGGAACCAAAACATTTAACATTACCATCCTGTGTTTGTGTTTGTGTGTGTGTGTGTGTGGGGGGGGATGGTGCAGATGAGTGGGAGGACTGAGGCCACTGCTCCAACATGTCTCAGACACTCATGGATTTCTTTCCTGAATTTCAGAGGAGCTGTCAGCAGGTGAACTTCTGATCTTGGGCCTCCAGATTGCTTTTCTTTTCCTCTAAAATCCCAAATCCTCTTTAGGAATTCTTCCACAGCCAAATTGCTTCTTTTAGCTGATGTTTTGCTCTAACATTTTATATCTTGGGGCTATTCAGTGTGAAAATAAGCAAAGAGTATATCTACAGCCTATGGTCTTAGAAGGAGTATTTATTTATGCTTTTCAATGGTGTATCATTAAATAACCCATTTTATTTTATTTCACCTTGTTTCAAATTTATATTAATTAAATGACATTGTGAAATGAGCTTCTGCCAATTTCAGCAAGGAATGAAACAAGCAGATGTTGGCTGGCCAACGGGTATCATTTCGATCATGGATGATGTCCAGTACCAATACAAAATGGCAGGATTCCCTGTAGATGGAGAAGTTCCCAGATGTTCATGTATGCATTTGATATTGTGATGACCAAATGAAATCCCAGAGAATTAGAGAACCTTCTAAATGGATCTGCAAGCATTCTAAAGCCATGTAAAACATTTCAAAACCTTAAAGTGCTATATAAATGTCAGCTATTGTTATCAGTGATGATGATATCTTTGCTATTTTTAACAATTCCCTGGAAATGTAATGGATCCTAACCTACCCCTGACACAATGTGTTGTCCTTTTAACACTAATAATTAGTGGCTTGAGCCATAGTGATGGGAATAAAGGAATGTCATGATTTTTGAAGGATCAAAAGTTCAAGAACTAAGTGACATATGGTCGCTTATGGCAGGTTATTAAGTATGCTATATATGGAAGCAGTAGTTTTAAAAAATCAGCCAGTAAATGTGTGATTAGAAATACAGGTAGTTATATATAAAATGCAGTGAAATTGAAATATTGTAGATGGAAAGATAGTCCAAGGGCTGAATTGCTGCCAGAAAGTGAAGAGATTTTTTATGGATGGCTTCCAGTTCATAACATAGATTTTTGATGGAGAATTTATAGGAGAAAACTGACAAGGAGTATATAAGATTGAAAATAGTGGATAGGTTTCAATTTGTACTCTTTTTGGAAGTATCCACATAGGGAAGATCATGTATCCATTGAAGGATAAAAATAGAGATAAGTTTTTTTTTTTCTCTTGAAAGTCACACCAAATATACAATAGTCATTCAAATTTTACAGGGACAAAATTCAGCAGAGGTCACACACTACTGAGACAACACCTGACCTTTAAAAAATCAGAGGAAAGTTAAAATAAAATTATTTCAATTGATATACATTTAACACATTATGGTATTATTCTTCTAAAGAGACTTTAATCCATTGTACTTAGAAATTCTAAATCTTGTAAAAACCTCTATTTTAAATCCTTTTTCTTTTATGAATCTCAATTAAGTAATGAATCAATTAGCATGGCATTGGCCACAGTTTGAACCCTAAAAATGGGTCCCTTATAAAAGAATAATACCTCCAAAGTAAGTAGAAATCTCCCAGAAACTCGTGGAGTCATTACTTTGGGGACATTAAAACTACTCTTTTGCTACATTTGTTCTATCAAGGATGGGAACCTTTCCTTGAGAGAATAATGAGCTACAAAATTATTTGGGGATAACATGTCCTTCACATACAACAATATATTGAGTTACCTCAATGTTGCCCCATTTTGTATTATTATTATTATTATTATTATTAATTCTCCCTTTTCATTTGCTATGGATTTTGAACTTTCTTTAAATAATTCAATGACCTGAAGACACACAGGTGACTGATTCAGAAATGGCTCCCACTTTAGGAAGAAATTGTTTCCTGTCTGCTAATAAAGCATCCATTTCTTTTCTTTTCTTTTCTTTTTTTCTTTGCAAAATTATTTGTGGCTTCCTATGCCCAATTCCTTCTTACACTTTTCTTCTTGAGACTTAGGACTTACCTCCAAAGACCACTTCATTGATAGGATTGATAGTGATATAAGGGAATAGCTACTAGAGTTAAAAGAGGGAAAGATGTTTGAATGAGGAGTCAATTTATATGTGCTCAGTTTATTTGTGAGTAATTTCATGCCATGCTGACTTAGCCTTCCTTCTGAAATATTATAGGGAGGAAACTTGGTAGAGTCAGCTCAGTAGATGGGGAGAGTTGGATCAAATCCATCCAATCATACCTCTGTATGTGATCCTGAGCAAGTCACTAGCTTCTTTGTGCCCTGGGCAACATCTAGGGTTATTTCCATTGGGGACTGTATATTGGTTGCTGACCTGAACCAGAAGACAGGTTTTCCCTCTTCTTGGATGGAGTTCACTCCCCCAGTGAATCATGTTTGGAACCAAATAAATCACAAACTTATATGTGCAGGGATCATGAATACTTCTATAATAAGGATGTCTTGTATAAGCAGATGACTTCTGGGTAGTGCACAAGCCACATGCATGTGTATACATACATATAATATGTATTGTTATTCAGTCATTTCAGTGTCTGCATTGTGTAATAAATACCTATACAGGCATGCCTATACATGTATATAGAAGGACACAAACATTCCATACATTATGAAAAACTATGTTTCAGGAAAACTCTTGAGCTATATTTTTCCTTTATGTGCATCATGATCACATTTGGATTTTTTATCAAAGATACTGCAGTGGTTTGCCATTGTTTTCTCCAGCTCACTTTACAGATTAGGAAATTGAGTCAAACTGGAAGAAATGAGCTGGCCAGAGCCACACTGATAGTAAGAATCTGAGGCCAGTTTTGAACTCATAATTGGTGAGTCTTCCTGATTCCAAGACCAGAGCTCCATCCAATGTGTATATATATATATACAAACATGCAGATTTACGTGTTTGTGTTTTCTGGAAGGGAAGGGAGAATTATGCTGTGACAGAAAGAGGATGGAATTCATATTCAGAAGGAATGGGTTTGAATACTGGCTTCATGTTCATATGACCAATTATAAAAGAAAAAAACACTTAAAAATGCCTCTCAAGGGCTAGGTAGTGTGTGATATGCTGGGCATATAGAGAGAAATGAAGATAGTCGCTGTCCACAAGGAACTGAGTTTGGCAATTTTCCTTCATCTCTCAGGGTCTTGGTTTCTACAAATGCAAGAGGAGGGATTCACCTGAGGGTGCTGGGGTGACATCCTGGCTCTTCTGCCTTTTATCTCTCTGATTTTTTAACTCCCTCATCTTCTCCCAGAATCAGTTTTTACATCTGTAAAAGTAAGTGCTTGCATTGTATGGTCTCTGGAAGGCTCTAAAACCATGAGCCTATGATCCCAGGCCTCATTTTCCATCCCCCTAAACCCAACATAATGTACATGGGAACACATACACACATGCATTCAAAAGAACTTTTACATAGGCTATTTAACCATGAGTGTTTCTTTACTTGTCTCTTTTGCAATGTGATACCCTGGCTCTGAATGTTTCCTAATAGGAATGTAGACTCAATTCCCCATTTATATTTCACAAATTATGAAACAGGTCTCTTCTGGGATACCAGCTTTCTGAGTTTAAACTTTCTCCAGTATTCAACTCATTTACCTTCCCCCATATCCCTTAAAAATCATAGACATAGGGGACAGCTAGGTGGCACAGTGGATAAAGCACCAGCCCTGGATTCAGGAGGACCTGAGTTCTAATCCGAGCTCAGACACTTGATACTTACTAGCTGTGTGACCTTGGGCAAGTCACTTAACCCTTATTGCCCTGCCAAAAAAAAATCATAGACATATCTGACTCCCCAAATGTGTGTGTGTGTGCATGCACACACACACACCCACACCCCTACCTTCACTTCCCTGAACCTTATTTTTTTACACCTTTAAAATCAAGGAGCTAGATTCAAACACCCCCGAGTCCCCTTCAGGTCTAATGCATTATTTTGTGGGCCTATAATATATAAAGGAAGCAAACCTTCCACTAAAGAGCCAGTCAAGTTTCTCCTCTCTGGGTCCTGAAGCTGGCTCAGTATGATGACATCAGTGTCTATAGAAGGAGCCCTTTGCTCTTTGCTGCCTGCCCCAGGGAGGGAGATATGGATGGATGCCATTCTGGGGCCCTCTGCTAACCCCCCAAAATGTCTGCCTCCTCCCCAGTTCCTGTCAATCTTCATATTCTTCCACACTTCCAACACCATCCAGAATTAAATAAAACCACTAAAAATATTTGTCCTAGAGCTGTTTTTGTAATCTGCCCAGTATCCAGCTCTGGGCCAAGCTTCAGAATAAAGAAGTCATTGTTTGAACACAGAGCCTGCCATTAATCAGGCCCTCCTGTTCCTTAGCGACTAGAGACTTCCCAGGTGCCCCTGGGGAGCCTCAAGCGCTTGGTAGGAGCACAGTGAAGTGACTCTCAGTCTGACCTCTGGAAGTTCTTCCTATGCTTCCTTCTGTCTCCTCAGTCCATGAGGGATATTTTCAGGAGGTTGTCAAGGACACAGAAGCAATTGTCATCCATTCGCCGACAAGCCTTTTTTTCTCCCAGGGTTTTGCCTCAGTGGTATGGCAGTGTATTACTGGTCCCAAGGCCATACCTAGGGCATGGCAATAGGGACTTAGGACAACTTTAGTGGGCAAGGTCAGAATGTGAAACCCTTCAATATACTGGAGTGAACCACCAGAGTCCTATGTCTGCCAGCTCTCCCTCTTTATTTGTATTTCTTGGAATCCTTCCTTCCTTCACTGCTCTGTCCTGGGGACATTGACCGCTTCCCCTCACTAATCAAACCTTATCTTGTGATTACTGCTTCCCCATCAAATTTTGTTTTTTCTTTATGTTAATTTGTTTACATTTAGTTTCCTCCTAGTGGTATGCAAGCTCTTTGAGGGCAGGCATTATTTTATTTTAGTCTTTCTATCCCTCCTCATGTCTAGCCCAATGCCCTACACATATCAGGAGCCTAATGAGTATAGGTTATGTGAAATGTCCTGTGGTTATGGAAGCTCCAGCCTGGGCCTGTGGTACCAAGATACCGGAGTAGAACAAGTGTGGTAGCAGAGATCAGTCAGGAGATGAGTCCCAGATGACCCAGATGGGAAGGGATGATGCCACCTCACAGCATCCTGCTACCAGCTCCTGCTTAATGGGGAGGAAGTATAAAGTGGCATGTCCTTGGGGACAGATGGTACTTGGGGCATGGCATGTGTGATAGCCACCTGTTACCTCCACCTCAGTCAAACCTTTCCCTGGGTTTGTGTCCAGGCTGCTCCTTCCTTGCCAGACTCCTCAGGGTAGGTCTCTGCTCTTGGGCACCCTGAGCACCTTGGTTCAGGACCAGTCACAAAGCAGGTCTGGTCAGATGAGGGCTCTCTCTGGGTGGGGCATGGGCCCAGCCAGGCTCTCAGTCGGCTCTATCCCAAATAGACTAAAGTCAGCATCTTCTTGATTCATGATTAGCCTGATTCCAGTCTCCGGACACCTTTTCCTCTGCCTCCTGCCCTCCTGGTCTTTGAGATCCGGGGGCACCGGCCTCCCTACTGCTCGGTCTTCCTTTAAGATTCCATCTTCTGACCGTGGACATTCTCTCTAAGGTCTGTTCTCTCTATCTAGAATTCTCTCCCTCCTCTCCTCTTTCTCCAGATGTCCCTGGCTCCTTTCAAGTCTCAGATAACATGCTACCTTCTACAGGAAGCCTTTCCTGATCTCTCTTCATCCTAGGACCATCCCTCTGTTGATTTTCTCCATTCTACCTCAAAGGGTCGTTGCGAAGATCATAACATCTATACTGCGCTTTGCAAAACCTCAAGGGTTATTTATTTTCTAGGTAATATATTAATAGTCTTGGGTCCCTGTCCATCTCTTTGACAAGGGGGCCTGGTCCAATTCACACTCCAAGCTCTCTTCTCTCTGTGGGCAAGGACGGGTGGTACACAAAGCCTTCAGCAGGATTGCTTTGGCCTTTCATTGCCCAGTGCTGCCTGACTCCAAAGACAAAGAGTGACAAATGAACCAAAGGATTCTAGGGCTCTCTGATGAAAGAATGGACTGAAGATGAGACTCATTTCCCTTTTATGCCAATGACTTTGCAGGCCTTTCCTTTACATGAAACCCAGGGAAAGCTGACTGAGTCTTTCTTCCCAGGGACGAGGATAAGTAAGATAGATAGATTCTCTCTGCCCATGCATATGAATATATCATCGGTGTTTACCTACCATTCTATCCAAGGAATGAACAGCTAGGGAGGGAAGTGTCCTTCACCCAGTTTTCTCACTCAGCAGAATTTGGACCTCCATACTATGTCATTTCAATTCTGCTGCTTTAGTCTTTCACCAGCCTCACCCTCAGCCCCTCTTGTGAAGCCTCTTGTCCTAAATTCCCAAGCCATCTCTGGCATTTGAACTCTGTCTCTCCTACCACAGACCTCCACCACACACACACACACACACACACACACACACACACACACACACACACACACACACACACACACACACCCCTCTGTGGTTTTATGCCTGGACTCTCTTTGGGCTTTTTTTATAGAGAGAACATATCATTAGACTCCACATGGGCCTTGTTTCATATATCTTCATGGGGTAAAATGAAGGGCTGATTGGAGATGGGCCACACCTGGCCTGCCCTGAGTGACATGTGCTGCTGATGTCAGCAGAGGAACCACTCTCCACAGGTGTTTACTCTCCCTCCCCCAAAAGGGAGGTCCTTCAAACTGCCTGTGGAGAGTGGTTCCTCTGCTGACATCAGCAGCACATGTCACTCAGGGCAGGCCAGGTGTGGCCCATCTCCAATCAGTCCTTTATTTTAGCACATTCATCAAAACTGCCCATGACTCTGTGGACATGTTTCAAGCCTGGGATGTTTTCTTTCATTGATAAATGCTAATGGGTATTTAGAAAATGAGATATTAGGGAAGTTCAGAAAACTACCACCTTCTTGGAGGCTTTGAACCCAAGTCCCTTAGAAGGTTTCCCTCCCTCTATTCCTGCCAAGGTGCTAGTGGGAGCCATCAAGACTGCTTTGCTAAAATTACATAAAGTGGGGCAGCTAGGTGGTGCAGTGGATAGAACACCAGCCCTGGATTCAGGAGGACATGAGTTAAAATCTGGTCTCAGACACTTAACACTTACTTGCTGTGTGACCCTGGGCAAGTCACTTAACCCCAATTGCCTTAGCCCCCCAAAAAAAAAAATTACATAGAGCACTCGAACACCACCACCACCACAGCAACAATAACAACAGGATTCAAGAGTTGGGAAGGAGTTTAGAGGTCACAAAGTTCAAACCTCTCATTTTAGAGATGAAGAATTTGAGATTAAGCAAGTTTGTGCCTTCTTCAGATACACAGAGTATGTATGGGTCTGAAGCCCCATTCAAACCCAAGTCCAGCACTCTGTCCACTGCAAGGCTCTCCTTCTAATCAGTTAAGGCTTGTGATTGGATTAAAGATCCAGAAGATAAAACAAGGGGAGAAAGAGTTTGTATTGTCTATGAAATGACATACAATTGGTTGGGAGCATAATGACTTGGGTTATTCATTTCCAAGATCTTGATTAGATCTCATGGGCAGACAATGAAGCAGGTCCTAGGTTGGCTAGGCAGAAGAAAGCAGGTAGGAGTCCTGCTAGGAAGTTGCACAATGCTTTCAATGGCCTCATATTGCTCACTGATACAAAATCTACTTTTGAAAAAAAAAATCCCCATTGTTTTTTGAGTGATGAGTGCTATAAGATTGAGACTCATGTAATATAATGCCAAAAGATAGAAACTCTTGTGACCTCCAGAGAAATGGAGAGGGGTGTGTATGTGGGGGTTGGGAGGAATAAGTGGCATACCTTTTATAACCAAGGGTCACTACTGTACAAAAAATTAAACAGAAGACATATCTCAGAAAATGTATGAGCAGAAATGGAGCTAGGTCAGTCATAGAGGAAGAGGGAAGGGCAGAGAACAGCTCAAGTCATACCTGTTCAGTTTGAAAGCCCCAGTGGACTGGAGGTAACATGTCAGGAGATCTACTTTGGATTTCATTCTTGGGAGGACTGAGGGGAGGACAAAGGACCAGAATGTCACAAGATAAAAAAGCATGGTGAATTATGAGCTGTGCAATTAGAGGGAATACTCACAGTTGAGATTACAGATGTATCACCCCCACAGCCATCCCAGCAACAAAAAGACTCTTCATTTTAACATTTTAAATATGGCCAATGTCTAGGAATATTGAATGACTATATGAATAAACATTTATTAAATACTTGCTGAGCACTGTGCTAAGCACCAGGGGTAGAGATAGAGAAGCAAGCAAGCCTCTGTTTTCATGAAGCTCAGTTGTTTTTTTTTTTTTTTTTTTGGCCAGGCAATGAGGGTTAAGTGACTTGCCCAGGGTCACACAGCCAGTAAGTGTCAAGTATCTGAGGCCGGATTTGAACTCAGGTCCTCCTGAATCCAAGCCTGGTGCTTTATCCACTATACCATCTAGCTACCTGCTATGAAGCTCAGATTCTAATGGGGGAGACAAGAACCTTTCCTTGTCATCTGAGTCACCCCAAGACAAAATTGGAAATGAGAATATTCACTCTCTTTACAATCCCCAAAACCTTATCCATTGAATATCTCAGACTTGCAACAATATGACAACTAAAATGAGCCATCTAATTATGCAGAAGAGTAGGTAAATAATAGCTAGCATTTATAATGTCCTTTCACATTTACAAAGGACTTTACAAACATTAATTCCTTTATTTTCATAATAGCCCTGGGAAGCTCCTGCTTTTACGTTCCACATTTAAGGATTACTTGGCCAGGTTCACAAGCTGGAAAATATCTGGGGCTGGATTTGAAGCCAGGTCTTCCTGACTCCAAGTCCAGTGTTCTATGCACTACACCACAAGCTACCATCTTGATTATCCACAGAAAACAAAATAAACAGAGGAAGGATGTATGTTGTCTAGGTTACAATATGAAGTTGTTCACACAGCTTATAGCACTGGTCCATTAGCATGAATATCAGGACAGAAGGACGATGATCTGGATCCAGAATTGGATAGGGAAAAGAGAAAGAGATGCATTATGTTTAAGAAATTGTATTCTATGTTCAATGAGCCCAGTCTTCTCCCTTGAACAAAAGCCCATCTTTGGGCTTTGTTTTACTGGTGGACATGTGATGATATGGTTGGTACATCTGTGTTGTCATCCATGAGGATTCCTTCTGGTGTCCAGCTCAAAATTTGCCATGCAATATTCTGATTCCTTCTTCTCCCTTCATTCAACTGATAATGTTTTATAGCTATAAGTCACAAATCTCTTAATTTCTGGAAAAAAAAATAACTTGTGGGTCACCCACAGAGGTGATGGAGAGATGCATTGTGTATGGACAGAAGATATGACACATTTTCCTTTCATAACTTTCATAATCATGAATTTCAAGTGAGCATAAGAACTAAAGAAAAGGAGGTGGGCTGATGATATAGTAAGAGTAAAAGATACCAGACTCACCTATGTGTGTGCTGCATTTATTCTCTCAAAGGCAATTAGGTGTCACAATGGTTAGAGCATTAGGCCTTGAATCCTAAAGACTTTGTGAAGATGCTATTGGAAAGTTTTTTGTAAACTTTAAAATGCTACATAAATGCCAGCTATGATTTTATTGCTCTTTTATATGATAATAGGCCTCATTTTCGTGGTCCTGTATTGATTCATGGTCTGAGACACTGAAAACAAAGTTGTTGTTGGCTCAAATACTGTTTCAGACACTCAGTAGCTATGTGCCTTGGCAAATCATGTAATCACTCTCTGCCTAGTTTCTTCTATGGTAAATGGGGATAATAACAACAGCTACCTTCTAAGGTTTGTGTGAGGAATGAATAGGATAATATTGTGAACGACATAGCTCAGTGAATACATTTTTTGTCGTTGTTCAGTTGTGTCCAACTATTTGTGTCCCCATATGGGGTTTTCTTGACAAAGATCCTGAAGTAGATTCCTTCTCCAGCTCATTTTACAGGTGAAGAAATTGAGGCAAACAGGGATAAATGACTTGCCTAGGCTAATACACCTAATAAGTTTCTGAGACCAGATTTAAACTAAGGTAGTCCTCCTGACTTCAGGTCCAACACTCTATCCATAGCTGCTCATAGTGTACACAATAAGTGTTTACAATGTTTGTTTCCTTTATTCATAATATTATATCTAGTGTAAACTTCTTAGTATGTTTTATGCCACCTCTATGGAGTTTTTATGTGGAAGCACAGGATAAAAAGACAGGAATATCTTGTGATCTGTGAAATTGGCTGCCTCATGAGGAATACGTTTCATTCTCCATCACAAGAATTCTGCAAGCAAAGGTTACATGGTACTCGTACTAAATGATTTTTGTTGTTCATCCTTCATCCTTGACTTGTACTAGATATCATTCTCCTGATCTCTGTTAGTTCATGGGATAATGAAGGATCCCAGAGGCCATCTAGTAAAATTCCTTCATTTTATTGACAAGGAAGCTGAGATGTACCTAAAGAAGTTAAGGGACTTCTCTGAAGGCACATAGCTAGTGGGTGGCAAAGGTGAAATACAAAACCATGTCCTCTGACTTTATATCCAGCATTCTTTGGACTCTACCAATCTGTCCTGATGGATCCAGTTAGATGCAAACTCAAACACTGATTACCTGTCTGACCCAGGGAAATTGTTTAGCCTCTCTGAGATTCTGTTTCTTTGTCTTTAAAGTGAGTACATACTTCTCAGTATTATTGTGACAATCAGATATTGTCAAATATGTAAAGTGCTTTGCTAACTTAAAAGCTCTCTCTAAATGCCACTATTATTATTGAATTATTGGATATTAAGGAACTTCTGAAGTGAAAAATGGAGAGTGGGACATGGTTGGTGCCTTCAAAAGTCCCCAGAAATCAGACCCTATGAGTCCATCTTGCCTCTTTCCTTCCTAATGAAGGAGTTGCCCAGGGTCTCTAACCCTGTTTCTAATTCTAAACTCTTCTCCCTCTCTCCCACTCTACAATCCTCGCTTGTAACTAGAAGACAACTCAACCAAGACACTGAGGACAAAGCAAAGGTAACAAACAGCCCAATAGTCACCTGTGTCCTCTCTTAAAAGAGAGCGCCGAGAAGAGCTTGGGAAATAGGCGCCTCTCACGCCATCTTGTGGTGATTGGTTGAAAAGGGAGCTTCCCTGTGCTGGTTACCTCCCACACTATCCCTTCTCTTTGTTGTTTAGTCCTCCCTGAATCTCTCAGGCTCTAAGCAACTCTAGGACTGAGTCCTAAAATGCCTCCTCCCAGCTGCTTTCACAAACAAATAGGCCAAACCCAGTGCTCAGTGACACAGCCTGGGGCTGCTTGTTCATAGTGATCCCATCCTGGCTGAAAACCATTGGACATCCCAGGACTGAAATGTGAAAAATACTGGAGGAAAGCTGCAGAGAAGAGAGTGGAAGAACTTCAGAAATGTCACACAGAGGAGAGGTATCCATGCAAAACAAACAAACAAACAAATAAATGAAGTCATTTTCTATTGCTTTATCTGAAAGTAGGTTGACTTGAATGGTAAAGTCCTTGAGGGCAGGCCCCAAGGCCTTTTTCATCACTGACAACATTTCACACATCCTAGGGAGTCAATAAATATTTCCTATTTCATATAATCTGTAAGTCAATAAGGACCCGAAGGCCATTCCTCTGCCTTCATAAAGGGAAGTTAAAATAATTAGCTTCATTTTATCAATGAGGAAATTTGAGGGCCAGAGAGATGGAAAATATCCTGAGGTATAAATGAGAGGAAGAATGATAGTACCTACTTTATAGCATTATTGCATCAAATGAAATAATACAGCTATAAAGTGCTTTTCAAACCTCAAAGTATTATATAAAAGACATTATCATTGCTGTTGAATTATTACATATTAGGAAAGTTTTGAAGGGAGAAATAGGCCCCAGTGTAAGGGATGGAAGTTTGAAAACAAAAGAAAATGTTGGTGGGTAATTGCCCTAGGCTTTGTCTCATCACCCACCTACTAAGTGGGAGAAAGTCCATCTCTCCATGTAGGAGTTCTCCATGTAGGTTGGATCACTCAAGCAATTCAATCCCCACTAAGGATCTGATCATCGCACCCACCACTCTCTCCACTTGAGCCAGAAGCATACACAGTGTGAGAAACTATTCTAAATGCTTGAGTGAAATCTAATTATGAAATGAGGACATGATTCCTCTGGTTTCCCAGCATAGTTACCTTGTCAAACAGGAAATCATGCTCGTCTGGCATGCCTTGACTCATTCTTGAGGAAGCCAGGCTGACTGAGTGAGCCAGGCTGGCTTCCTAAGTGCTCATGCACAAATCTCTTAATAATGTATTCTCACATTTTGAGAGGAAGAGATAATAAGCTCTCTGACTTATTCTTTTAAAGTCCATATTTACCATCTCAACCAACCCTTTTTGAAAACTGGGACAATGTCTGCCCTTTCCTGTACTGCAGGGCTTCTCCTATTTACCACTATCTTTGTTGTTGGCACAGCCATGATATTCATCAGTTATTTCTGCTTTAGAGGATATAGGTTATCAGAATTCATGGATGGGTCGGGTAGGTATCTCCTACCTGCCTCCTACTTTACCTTGGATCTCCACTCCCTGACAACCATTTTCTGCTTTATTCTGTCTTTTATGAAGATAATACTTGTCCTCAGCATGAATTGCCCACTTTGGCTCATTCTGGGTTCAAGTTCTTCTGATGCATTTTTTTTTTTTTTAGTGAGGCAATTGGGGTTAAGTGACTTGCCCAGGGTCACACAGCTAGTAAGTGTTAAGTGTCTGAGGCTGGATTTGAACTCAGGTACTCCTGACTCCTGGGCCAGTGCTCTATCCACTGCGCCATCTAGCTGCCCCTCTGATGCATTTTTAATGAATTATGCTTCTCTTTTTTTGGCTATCCTGATTTGCTTTTTGCTATTTCTATTTAGTATAACACTCACGGCTGTCTTCGCCCTGACAAGGAGAGAGTTTCCTAGCTATTACTCTCTCCTCCCTGCTTTATCAGGCAGATCAGAATCATTGGGACAACTTTCTTATCTCTGCCAGGGAGAGTTATCGAGGGGGGTGATATTCTCTCAGGTCGCTACTCTCTCTTCTCTTCCTCCTTTGTCTCTAGTAAGTTAATCACATAGATTTTTTTTTTTTACAATTATTTTCTTAGTATTTAGCCTAAGAACAACATAAAGGCACAAAAGTCCTCCAGGTTTTCTCTGCTACTTTGTAGCTCCTGTGTTGCTACTGATTCTTTCTATCTCAGCTCATTACATCCTGGGAAACACTGGCAACAATGTCTTCTCACTGCTTCTGCTGCTCAGTTCTTTCAATTCCCACTCCTTCCTCTCAGTCCATGTCTCCTAGACTATGTGGATGTTCCTTTAAGAACTCCTGGGCATGAAAGAGCTGTTTACCCATGCATCCCTTTTGAAGCAGCCATATGACTGGGTAGGGAGTTCTCTTGACTTTTTTCTTACCAGTGGACTCCAATGATCATGGAGGGGAGAATGAGACTGAGTACTCTGCACAGCTCGGACTCAAATCCAGTTCATGCTCAAGAAGAGATATCATCCTTGTGGGGTTCTTGGACCTCTTCAAGAAAGAAGGAGGAATATGACTGAAAACCAAAGCTTCTACATCAGGCCTTTGCCATGTGGTAAAGATGAATATTGCCATTTTTAGCTGACTCATCTGGGAGGGGCCACACCTGGCCCACTCTGAGGTTACATATGTTACTGAGGTCAGAAGGAGCAGTTTTTGAAGGACTTCCCCTTTTGGGGGAGGAAAGATTGAATGCTCCCTGAAGGGAGGCGGAAGGTGCTTCTGGAACACTAGGCATCTTTGGGAAGGCGGTCTCTCAGTGCTCTCCCCCGGCAGTGGTGCAAGTTTGCTCTCTCTCTGGCATCTGCTGTCCCGGTAGCATGAGCAACTACAGACTGTCTAGGTTTTGGTGAGTTAATTACGGGAAACCCTAAATTCCTTTGAACTAGCTTAATTGGAAATGGTCTGAGGATTGAATACGTTAAGTTTAGAGTTAAGAGTATTAATCTGTATTTCTATTTTGCTATTTCCTTATCTTTGATTTTTATTTGTTTCCCAAGTAATAAAATCTGATCCTTTTGAGAATTAAAGTTTAAAGGCTCCTTTCTTATTGGCCTGGAGAAATATCTAAAAAGGGCAGTTCAGAGGGGAGGATGAACCTAAAAGGTCCCTCATATTTCCGGGACCCCAATATTAAGGCAAGTCACCCAAATAACACTCCGTATATCAAATGTTGGCTCTCACAGCCAAGAGAGAAGGACTTCTAGGGCAGGTGTTATGAGTCAAACCTTTGACACATACATTTCTTACACATGTGACTCACTTCTATTATGATATAAGCTTAAGCTTAATCCTCCCATGGATGCTGTGTTTATTTATAGGAAGGAGTAAATCAGATTTTTAGACTAATTTCACATTAACTGTCTTTACCATGCTATCTATGTATAGTAGTAACTGCCCTTTGAAGACTCAATTTGCCAATTCAATTTGGGAAATGCTGCTATTTCTTCTCTTTCCCCTTCCCTGTCTCCTCCTCTACTTCTTCTTTTTCCCTAGCCACATATGGTCCCGCTGCAGGGGCTGAAATTCTAGCTCATCTGTGTAAAATATCTAATGAGTTGTTGCCAATAAATTATAAGCTTTAGCAAGAGTTAGACTTTTAAGCATTTATTAAGGAGATAAGAATTTGGTAAAGAGAGAGAGAAAGGCCTACATTCATCTATTAAAGGGAGAGAGCATTTATAGCTCCACTCTCAACCAGAGTCCTGATGAAAAAGAGCAACAGTGCCAGCCTCACCCCCTCTTCCTCCCAAAAGCAAACGTCACTTCCTGATGCCAAAGAGCCACATGTCTTGCCCTCAGACGCCTTCTCCTCATGGCGGAACTTTGCTACAGTAAGTCTCCAGCAGGTGGTGTCATTCTAATTAATACACCGCTCTCCACTTGGGGCACCATACCCTTACATGTGTGTACTCTATCTATAAGAATATAATTTTTGGCCTCATATCTTGTAAACTATTTTGGAGTTTGGGAGCTAGATATAGAGATATATAGATGATAGATTATATTTATATATGTATATATATATAGACACATATATATATACATATATATAAATGCACACACACACACATATATACATATATATATATGAATTTTTATTCTCAAAATTTATGATTTCTTGAGGTATAGATATGGAAAAACAGGTTCTATAATAAGTACTTTGCAATTCAAATGGAACTATTAGACCTTACCTTTAAACCCAAATTACTCTGACTTTAATTGAATGGCCAATGATAGACACCTCCTCACCCTTCCTCACCATCCCCCTACCAGCTCAAGCCACTGTTTTTGTAGCTTAGAATTAATGTAAATAGCAATCATTTTCTGTGTGGCCAGAAACAATGAGTCTCTTCCTCTCCCAGAGTGATAATTTTGTGATGGTAAACTGAGCCATATTTTGTCTCAATTCTTACCTGTCCCTTAGTCATTGAATAGGCATTGCCCCAAACAAACTAAGACCTGGGAAAGACCTTAATTTAGAACTCTCATGATTCCCCACCACATCCTGAGCCATGTCAAATCATCTTACCAATGGAATGGGATGACTCTGGAGGAGAGGTAGAGGCTGGGAACTTTGTACAACTCTGTCTCACTGAAATCTAATTCATGTGCAAGTCAAGACATCATCCTCATAACATCATTGGTCTTCTTTAAGAATGAAGAATGAACAAAAACAACCACTACTAAGTCTATTCCCCAGAAATCAAAGAAAAAAAGAAAAGGACCTATCCATTAGGGAATAACTGAACAAGTTTTGGGGTATGATTATGATAGAATACTATTGTTCTATAAAAAATAATGAGTGGAGTAGAGTCAATAATGGAGGAGAGGAGCTGGGAAGTTGCCTAAACTCTACCCAGGTTCCTTCAAAAACAACATTAAATCAAGGCTCTAAATGTATTCTGATATGACAGAACCCACAAAAAGATGGAATGAAACAGTTTTCCAGCTCAAGATAACTCAGAGGGACTTCAGGAAAGGTCTATCTTATTTTGGTGGAAGGGGAACACAGCCCAGAACAGGCCATGTCCACAATAGCTATCAGGAGACACTTAACCAGAGGGGAGAGCTGCAGCTGAGGCCCCTTGGCCATGCCTCAGGAGGCTAATGGCACAGCTGGCTGGCTATGAGGCCTCCAGCCCCAGCAAAGAAGGTGAATTTCCAGCTCAGGAAACAAGCACAACAGGCAGAACTAGGCTAGGCCAAGCCAGCTCAGTGGTCTAGCTATGATGTCTAAAATCTAATGAGTGGTTGCCTTAAATTAGAAGCTTTAGCAAGAGTTTAGCCTTTTAAGGATTTATTATAGTGCATTAGCAGTTAGTGAAGAGAGAGAGATCGAGAACAGATTCCTGATAGCATTGGAAATCCTAGTTTAGATCTATTTGGTATAGCCAGAGGGAAAAAACAACAACAAAAAAATTCCTTTCCTAGGAGCCGACATGAAGTCCCCCACCGTGCCAAAGTCTAGAAACAACAAGACCTCACGCCTAAGCAGTTTCTCCTAGAACCTTTCTGTGAAACAGGAAAGGGGGATGTACACACACACACACAGCTCCAAGCTAATTGATTGTAACACTGATTGACAGGACTCACAGCCAGGAAACATCACTTCTGGATGCTGAAGTCACATGTTTTCTTTTCAGGCCAGAGTTAATAATGTCCCTCCCAGCAGGGGGTGTCATTCCAATTCTCACAGTGGGGAAGCAGTAAGCCCCAGAGGCAGCAGCACAGAAACTCAGTGAACAGGCCCCTTGTTCCAAGTATAAGAAGCTTGGGAAAGTATACTCTGTGCCCTAAGAGCAAAGCTCAACTTTATTAGTCACAAAATAGGATTTTTAAAATGAGGAAAACAAACAACCTGACCATAGAAAGTTACTATGTTTACAGGGAAGATTAAAACATAAATTCAAAATAGGATAATGTCAAAATGACTATATGTTATGCTTCAAATGGAAATATGAATTGGTCTCCAGTCCCAAAAGCCTACTTGGAAGAGCTCAGAAAGGTTTTAAAAATCAAATGATAGAGGTAGAAGAGAAATTGGGAAAACAAATGAGAGCAGGGCAGCCAGGTGGCGCAGTGGATAGAGCACTGGCCCTAGAGTCAGGAGGACATGAGTTCAAATCCAGCCTCAGACACTTAACACTTACTAGCTGTGTGGCCCTAGGTAAGTTACTTAACCCTAATTGCCTCACCAAAAAAAAAAAAAGAAAAAAGAAAAAAGAAAAAGAAAAGAAATGAGAGGTATACAAGAGAGAGACAACATCTTGGAAAAGGAAAGCAATTCCTTAAAAAAATACAATTTGGCAAATGAAAAAAACATCCTCTGAGAAAAATAATTCCTTTACAAGTAGAATTGACCAAATGGAAAAGGAGCTACAAAAAGCTAACCATAGAAATCAATTCCTTAAAAATTTGATTTGGGCAAGTTGAAGTTAACAACCCTAGGAGACATCAAGAATCAGTCAAAAAAAAAATTAAATGGAAATACAATAGAAGAAAATGTAAAAGACATCATTGAAAAATCAACTGACCTGGAAAATAGATACAGGAGAGGAGCAGCTAAGTGGCACAGTGGATAGAGCACTGGCTCTGGAGTCAGGAGTTCCCGAGTTCAAATCTGGCCTCAGACACTTAACACTTACTAGCTATGTGACCCTGGGCAAGTCACTTAACCCCAATTGGCTCACTTAAAAAAAAACAAAACATAAAACAAAAAACTAGATAGAGGAATATAGGAGCTCTCTCTCTCTCTCTCTCTCTCTCTCTCTCTCTCTCTCTCTATATATATATATATATATATATATATATATATATTTTAGTGAGGCAATTGGGGTTAAGTGACTTGCCCAGGGTCACATAGCTAGTAAGTGTTAAGTGTCTGAGGCCGGATTTGAACCCAGGTACTCCTGACTGCAGGACTGGTGCTCTATCTACTGTGCCACCTAGCTGCCCCTAGGAGAGATAATTTAAGAATTATTGGACTACCTGAGGAACCATGATCAAAAAAAAAAAGAGTCTGGACAGCATCTTTCAAGAAATTATCAAGGAGACTGTCCTGATATCCTAGAACCAGAAGACAAAATAGCAAATGAAAAATCTACTAATCACTTCCTGAAACAAAGATCCAAAAATGAAAACCCCAAGGAATATTATAGTCAAATTCCAGAGTTATCAGGTGAAGGAGAAAATATTGCAAGCAGCCAGAAAGAAACAATTAAAAAATTGAGGATCCACAGTCAGGACTACACATGACTTAGCAATTTCAAAATTAATGCATTGGAGGGCTTAGTATGTGATATTCCAGAAGGCAAAGGAGCTCAGATTACAACCAAGAATCAACTACCCAGCAAAACTGACCATGATATTTTGGGTAAATGATGGACATTCAACGAAATAGAGGGCTTGCAATCTTTCCTGGTGAAAATATAAGGGCTTAGCAGAACATAACATTCTTCAAATAGAAGAGTCAAGAGAAGAATAAAAAAGCAAACAAAAAAGAAAAAAAAACATGTTATTCAATAAGGTGAAACTGTTTACATCCTTACATGACAAGATTATACTTGTGATTCTTGAGAATTGCATTTCTATTGTGAGAAATAATTACTAATAATCAATATCTTTAGAAACCCAGAGATTCTCCCTTCTTTCTTAGTTCACCCTCACCCTCCACACAAATGCAAACTCTCCTTGAGATATTCCATCATTTTATCTAGGTCAAATCCACCCCAATCCCAAAAAGAGCCTTAGGTGGAGACATACTCTTTTGTGTAGATAGTCCAAGGACTTTACTGATGAGATTAAATCACACATAGATGAAACTATTTCGCTCTAGTCAGCTTGAGTTGGAGTCTCGCATTCCTTTCTCTTATGTCATGCTTGGACTTTATTTTAACATAACCTAACTTCAAATCATGTCAAAAATAGATTTGAATAATGATAAACAATTAGCTAACCAATTAATTCATTTTCTATTTGATGGACCTCCTACAGTGGAATGTTAAATGAATCGAGATCCAGCCATGAGGAAGGGGTCTTTGGTTTGAGAAACAGCCATAGTCCCACTTCTTATCTAAAAGGGATAATAAACCTGAGTAGGTAACCATGTTCTCTCTTGGTATCATGAGAAGATAAGAATATGCTTGGTCAATGCCTTACCAATATAAATTGATAAGTTAGTAATGAACTTACCCAAAACTTGTGTTTATGGTAATTATTTTAAATGACTCACTATTAGAGCTGTTCGAAAGAGTATACCTAGACAGAGGGTGTGAGTATAAGGTGACTTTGAGGTGATGATATTGAAAAAATTGTACTGGGAGAAGAGGAAAGGGGAGGCAGAATAGGGTAAATCACATCACATGAAGAAACACAAAAGGTCTATTACAGTAGAGGGAAAGAAGGGAGGGGGTGAACTGATATGAACTGATGAAAAGTGAAGTAAGCAGCAGAACAATTGTTTATGCAATGGCAACAACATTATAAAGATAACACACCTCCAGATGAAGAAGTGATGGGTTCAGAGAAGAATATGAGGCATCTTTTCTTTTGACTTTTTCTTCTTTCCTTCCTCCCTCCCTTCCTTCTTCCTTTCCTTCCCCCCTCTCTCCTTTATTTTTTACCCTTCCATCTATCTCTATCTCTGTCTATTTCTCTGACATCTCTAGTGCAGGAATTTATTTTTAAGAATATACATATTTGTAGTGGATTTTGTTTTTCTCCTCTTCTTCATGAATGGGGGAGGGGAAGAAAGAATAGAAAATTCAGAAAATAAAATAAAATAAATTGATATATAAAACAAAACATAAACAACAAAACTCCTGGCCACAACTTATCTGCCTTTAAGTTCAAGGATTTCAATAGTACTTAATCAAGGTCAGTCATAAGATAATTATTTTGTCTCTCTGAACTATAACCCCTTATATTGCAATCATTTATCAAACCCCTATTACATGAACATATCTGTCTCTTTACAAAACTTAGGAATGTGTCCCTTACACATCCACATTAATTTGTCAAGGGAATGCCACATTATTCTTCTACATCAAATGAATTCCTTCATGTGTCTTCAGAATTTCACTTTGGAAAGTTCTTTGGTTAACTTTCTCTGCAAAATATTAAGCCTCTGAATCCTCTATATTTGGGGTCTGAGGACCCTGATATCAACTCTTGGGTCCATGCTAGATTCTCCCTGGTTTTCTTCTCCGTCTTGGTTACAAACTTGATTATGGTCACTTGCTCCCCAAATCCTTGTTCTTGTTACTTTCGCATTCAGTACTATTGTTAGTGAGAATTTGGTCCAGGAGAGGTGTCCCTTTTTCTACTTCCTCCATACTTTGAAGAGGAAAAAATTGCATGAAGGGACTTTCTAAAATTATCTACTGCTTTTCTTGTCAATCATATAGTTATGAAATTGCCTATTATCCCTCTCTTTCCCTTCTTATTCCTACCTATTATCTCACTTTCTACAGGAGAAATTAAGGAAATAATGTGGGGAGGGGTTATTTGACTTGAGATAGCCTCCTATCTATCAGATGTTTTCGAAGCTTGACATAGAATTCTTATCTGCTTCTGATTTAGCATAACAATCATAATGATAACAAGAATAATAACAATTATATAGTGCTTAATATGTGTCAGGTACTGTGCTAAATCCTATAATTCTTTTTAATATTTTATTTTTCAGAATTGTATGTGTATGTTAAAACAAATTTAACCTCTTTTTTGGGGAGGGCAGTGCAATGAGGGTTAAGTGACTTGCACAGGGCCACACAGCTAGTAAGTGTCAACTGTCTGAGGCAGGATTTGAACTCAAGTCCTCCTGAATCGAGGGCTGGTGCTTTATCCACTGTGCCACCTAGCTGCCACTTAACCTTTTTTTTTTTTAATAGTTCTGAGTTCTAAATTTTCTCCCATCATCCCTTCCCTCCCCAATCATTGAGAAGGCAAGACATTTGATAAATGTTATACATGTTCAGTCACACAAAACATTTCCATATCAGGCATGCAGCAAAAGAAAACACAGACTAAGTACACACACACACAACCAAGAAAAAACAAAGTTTAAAAAATAATATGTTTTGATCTACTTTCAGATTCCATCAGTTCTTTCTCTGGAGGTATATAGCATTTTTCATCAAAGATCCTTTAGATCTTAGATCTTTGAATTTCTTGTAATAAATAAACCATTCACAGTTGATCATCATAAAATATTGCTGTTCTTATGTACACTATTCTCTTGGTTCTTACTTCACTATGCATCAGTTCATATTATTTTTCCCAGTATTTTTTTCTAACACCATCATGTTTATCCTGTATTATAGCATAATAGTATTCCATTATAATCATAGCCCAACTTGTTCAGTCATTCCCTATTGATGGGTATCCCCTCAATTTCTAAAACTTTGCCACTACTAAAAGAGCTTCCATGAATATTTTTGTGCATATATGTCCTTTTCCTCTAAAAAAAATACCTTTGGGATACAGATCTAGCAGTGGGATACAGATCCATGCTGGATCAAAGGGTATGCACAGTTTCATAACCCTTTGGGCATGGTTCCAAATTGGTCTCCAGAACTTTTGGATCAGTTCACAACTTCACTAAAGTGCATCAGTATCCCAATTTTCCCATATCCCCTCCAACATCTGTAATTGTCCTTTAGTGTCATATTACTGTGCTAAACGCTTTATACTTATAATTTTATTTTCTGTTCAGAACAACCCTAGGAGGTATGTTATTATTTATTATTTATTTTCCATTTTACAGATATGAGAATTAAGGCAAACAGGGGTTAAGTTAGACAGCTAGTGTCTTAGGACAGATTCAAACTCAGGTCTTCTCAACTCCAGTCCTGAGGCTCTATCTACTGTGCCAACTAGTTGCCCCCTAAGGAGATCATAACTCTCTGGAGTCAGTCAAAAGACTTGTCTACAAGATGGGGAATAGTGGATAGAACACTGGGACTGGGACCACGGAAACCTGAGTTCAAATCTGGCATCATTCACCAGCTGTGTGATACTAGAGAAATCACTTTATCTTATCGGCCTCATTTTCCTCAACTTTACAATGTGGATAATAACATTTGCTTCACAGGGTAATTGTGAGGATCAACTGACATAATATTTGTTAAAAGTGCTTAACACAGTGCCCAGCACATAGTTGGCATTATAGAATTGCTTCTCCCCTTCTCTTTCCTTAGATTGTCACACAGAATTGTTTCTAAGAACCTCAATTTCAAAATTTTTCCCTGATAAAATACAGTTTCCAGGGGACATCATACAGGACAGTGAAGGGTCTCCACAACAGGTATTTAGAGAATCACTTTGAGAAGTTGAGAATATTTAGCCTGAAGGCATTCAGACTTAGGGACAACCTCACAGCTGACCCCCCCAAATTTGAAGAGATATCAGAATAATTGGGGCTTGCCTTTCCTGTTTGGACCAAACTTACATGAGAGTTGCAAAGAGGGAAAATGAATGTAAGATGCAAGGAAAACCTTCCTCCTTCTTAGAGCCAGTCAATGGTAGAGCAGGATGCCTGGGGAGCTGAAGAGCCTGCTATTATTGGAGGTCTCCAACTCCAGGCTTAATGACTACTTTCCAGGAGTTGGTTGTAGAGGATCTTCTGTCCCATGTGCCAGTTAGATCCAATTGGCTGTACAGAGCCATCCACATTTGGAAGTCTCAGTGTCTCCAAGTCTGCATATCTTTTTATTGGGATGAGTTCAGCCTGGAAATGGAATCTTTGAAGCTACAGCCCTAGACTGACAGCATTTCCCAGGCTGGGAGAAACTCAAAGTAGGTGTTTTTTAAAGTAAAAAAATATTCTAAACTACTTGAAGAATGTCTTCTGAATGTTTTAGTTACAATCCAATCTTTCTTTAATGAAGAATTATTGCAGTTTATTTTCAAAGATTAAAGCAACCATCTATTCTATTTTAAAGCCTGATTTCTTCCTTATATTTTCCTCCTTTATATTCTTTTTTCATTTTTATGAAAACAAATAATTAATTTTCTATTTTAGTGAATTTAGCCTGTTTATTTCTTATGATGTTTCAAAAACACCCACTTTATTTTTTCTCTTTTAAACTTACCCCCTATTGATTTTCATATAGTCTCTTTCCCTTAGATGAAGCTTAGCACGTTTGACCTGGGATTTTCCAGCTAAGAGATCTTTAAACAGATCTTCCATTGAGTTGTTTTCCCTTATGAATTGACAAAGAATCTCCTAGATGACATATTTAGAGAAAGGAATGTAGACACTACTATTTTTGCCTTGATTTTCCAGGAACTTTCCCCAAGTGGCCTGGAATGGCTTCTTGCCTTTTTCTTCCATACATGCTAAACCAAAATAGGGTCTATTCAAGGAGGGGGCAACTTCCTTCTCTGTTCTTCCATCTCCTGAGTGATAAGGGAAACTTGCTGTCTAAAATGGCATGACTAGGCCTTCTCAGAGCTCCCTGATTCTCCATCACTCAGGCCAACATGACCAATGGCCTCAGTAAGAGATCCCCATACTTTTTCTCTCTCCATAATGGCCACTGGAGGGCATTGCCAGTCAACAGTGCAAGAAGGATTGACACTGGTGACACTGAGCAAGATCAGATGTAAAGCTCAGATGTGAAAGTGGAGTCAGGTAGAATCCTCAAAAGCCTAGGGACCCCGTAGAAATTTAACATGTTGGGCAAAATATTTGCACAACCTCAATTAAAGCAACATTATATATATATATATATATATATATATATATATATATATAACATTATATATATATGTATATATATATAAAACATTATATATATATATATATAATGACTGCCCTATGCCCTGGACATGATGTACTTTTTTTCCCTTAAGATTAATTTTGCCATGAGGTTACAAAAAACCTGGATTGCAGTCCTGGTCCTACTTTTTTCCAGCCGTGTGACATGGGGCAAATTTTTAGCCTCTCTGAACACTAGTCTCCTCATCTGCCCTATTTTGTCTATTTCACTGGGTTGTTATGAGATCAACTAAGGTAATTCAATAAAAAGTTTTTCAAAATACAAAAAGAGATAATGTACTCAAGATGCAGAATGAGGAACCTATTTTGCTCATGGTCAATATGGGAATTTGTTTTCTTTTACTGTACATGGTTGTGAAAAGGATTTTTCTTTTCTTTTTGTTTTTTTTCTCAGTGGAGCGTAGGAGGTAGAAATATGCTTGTGAACTGAAAAAAACAATAACTAAAAAGGTAAACTGTGAAACACTATGTCATATATGAAAACAGGTTTACCCTAATTTAAGCAGTTGATGTGTTCCTGGAAAGTGGTGTACATTAATTTGAAGTTTTCATCAGCTCTTCTTTAAGTACATTAAAAGGGTTCACAAGTCAGAGTAATCTTGGGAAAGCCCTTTCCAAATAAAGGCTCTTATTGCCAGGTAATGACCCTCCTAATTTGTCTTTTGTGCAAATCTGGCCTTTCTTGAAACCATTGAATTTTGTAGCTAGAGGAGTTTTGGAGATCAACTTGTGTGTGCCCTTTATTTAACAGGGAAAAAGCCCAGTAAAGTAACTGGCCCAGGCCCACACACCATGTCAATGGTGAGCCAGAGCAGCTTTAGGGCATGCCTTCTCACTAATTCATGTAGCTTGCTTACCCTGGTCATGTGTGCACTGGTTAAGACTGACTCGGTCGATAGCCATGTAATCTCATAGGGTATAAAGGGCAGTATCTCTCTGCCTCTGCACAATGTGGAGTTAAATATCACCCCTAAATTTGTACATATATGTTTGATCTGTCCTGTGCCTGCTGCAAGGCTTGACATCCTGGGATGCCCTTGCTACCTTGCCAGGAAGATTTATTTGAATGACAGACTGTGGCCAAGTTAGGGAGTATAGAATTTCTCTGATCCCACAGATAACACAGGATCAGTACCCACAGATGCTATTCAAGTTTTGTGAAGGTTTGAAAGGACTGTCCGGTGTGTGTGTGTGTGTGTGTGTGTGTGTGTGTGTGTGTGTGTGTGTGTGTGTGTGTGTGTGTGTTGGAGATGGGGTGCCATCTGGACTAACCTGAACTGATCTAAGTGGAAGAGGAGAGAACACATTTAAATGCAATGAAATGAAGTGGCACATGTCTTCATATCACTACTAACATCCTACTTTGAGACAGCAGTGTGATGGGATATCTAGAAAAGAAAGGAAGAAACAAATAAGCCCTAATGCAAGCATGGGTGTCATCAAAAGAGATAAAACTTCCAGGAATATGGGGGTATAGAATCCTGGAAAGACCAAACCTAAAATATTATGTTCATTTCTTGGGACCATAGTTCAGGAAAGACTGATTTACCAGTGAAAACCACAAGATGGCAGCCAGTAAGATGACAGACTTTGAGTTTGTAACCCATTGTTGGTCCTACCCCCTGGGACCATGGGGTGAAGAAACTTTGTAGAAAGTTGATCAGAGGGAGATGGTAGATTGTTAGATTGGCTAGCTGCTTTGCTCAGCATTCCAAAATTCTAGCTGTTCTAGAGAAGAACTGCTTCCTATGGGAAGTGTCAAAGCTGGCTACAAGCCTTTGTTGTATGAGGAACCGGAACTGGGATATTTAACATGGAGAAGAAAATACCAGGGGGAACATGAGAGCTATGTGCTAAGTAACTGAGGGGTTGTCATGGAAAAGGGTGAAATTTCTTGTGCTTAGCCCCAAAGGGTAGAACCAGAAGGGATGGCTCCTCCTTCCCGGCCCTCAGCCAACCCTTCCACCTAAATATTGTCCCTCACTTCTTCCTCCTTCCACCAGAACGTGGCCTCCCATTTCTAGGTGACTTTTTTGCCCAAACTTGCCTAGAATTACATTCCTTGGCTATTCCCCAACCATGTCCAAACTGCTGACATCTTCCTCTTCCTATTCCCTTCTCTATTTTCTTCTTCTATTAGAATGTGAACTCCTTGGCAGCAAGGATTATCATGCTTTTGTTTATATCCCAGTGCTTGGCACTATGCCTGGCACATATAAGTGCTTCATAAATGATTTTTTCATTCATTCATTCATTCATTCATTCATTCATTCATTCATCCATTCCTTCTTTCCTTCATTCAACGGAAGGAATGTCAATGTGCAAAGAAGCAAGGTGAGACTTGATCCAATAAAAAGATTCCCAACAATTAGAGCCATGCAAAAAGGGGATGGATCATCTTCAGAAGTGATAGGTTCTGCCTTGTTGAATATGTTCCATAAAGGTTGGATGATCATTTGCTGGAAGTGTGATAAAGGAGGCTCTTTCTCAAGGATCATTGGACAAGATGGACATTAAGGCTGTTCTGACTATGAACTTCTATGCTCTCTCCCCAGGCCTGAGGTTCACAGAATGACTTTTGCCCTCTGATCATGACCTTTGTGATGTTGCCATGGCCCCTTCTCTTTGTTTTAGGACTTTCTTTATATCCACCTTTCTGGCTTTTCTCAAACTTCCCAAGGTTCTAGGGAGTGAGATGGACCCTGCTCAAACATCTCTTCTAATCATATTCCAAAGTAGACTATATTCTACCAACAGCAAAGTCATGCTTCCTCTATTTTCCTGGAATTGCCTAACTTAAATACGTGAGTCCGGAGGTTGCCTGTACATCATTTCACCCAAAGCACCCATTTTATAGCTCCCCAGTCAATCTTGATTGATATGTTCTTACAATTTAGAGCTGAAGTGAACTTTAGAAGACATATGGTCTAACCCTATCATTTCTACAAGAGGGAACTGAGCCACCAAAAGTCAAGCTAATGAGCATTTATGAAGATCCTACTATGTGCCATGCACTGAGCTAAGCTCTGGGAAAGGGCAGTCATTTCCTCAAAGCGACATAAATAGTAAGTATCAGAACTACACTTTGGACTCCACTTTGCTGGTTCTAAATACCAAGATCTTTTTCTCCAGAATGAACTCTTCTGGATGCCATCACTTCCACAGATTTTTAAAAATACATTACAGGTTAAGGCATTGGAAAGTATGCAGGATAAATAAGGCCCAAGTTAAGGAAGGGTTAACTATCAAATTGATGGAAGGGGTGGATGTCTGTGAGTGTCTGGTCTCTTTTCCAGTTAAGGAATTGGAGTTGGGGGTGGGCTTAGTAAGATGAAAGGTCATTGAGACTGTCTTTCTGTCATTACTCATCAAACAATAGAACATGAGTAGGCCAATGATTTGTAGAGTCAGATGATATTGTATTTATGATCACCCTATAGTTTCATTTTACATCTGGGTAATCTCCAGTTGGGAAGACATCAAAATTTTGTGGACTTCTTAAGTATACATTTACTTTATTCCTTATCATGTCTGGAGGACTGTTAATTAACGAATGGCAAATTTATAGGCTGATTTCAAGTGATCACTGGATATGCATATTTGGTATATTTTAGAAAATCCTGTCCCAGGTGGGTGGTTGGGAGTGCTAGGTGACCCTTGAAGTCTCTTCCAATGCTAGATCATACAATGCTGTATTTCTGACTCAAAGTGAGCCCCAACACCTTCTCTTTGGATTGCTTATGCCCGTATACAACTCATACTTTTCTCCTTACTATGTCTACTGGGAGCCGAATCTTTTGGGGTCTTGTGGTAAGTACTCTAAAGTTCCTTTGCCAACCAAGGTATTGGCAAAGCACAATGGTCACTAATCACAATGTCTGACATTAGCACATGCTGAGGCCCCCCTGAAAAAGTATCAAGCTTGGGGTAGGGTGGCTGAAGATGAAATATGTTATAGGCACAAAGTTTGGCCCCTCTGCTGTACCTCATAACACTCTCTGGGCAGCAGGAGCCTTCTAAACCACAAGAATTCCATTCCTGAAACTGATATTTGGTCAAGGCTACATAGAAACATCACCTTTATCCAGCAGATGAAAGGCAGAATCAGGCAAGTTGGAGCCAAATGGCTCTTCACCAAATGGATTAAGAAACAAGCAAATAAAGCAGACCACACTGGGGTTCAGCTTTGGAAAACCAAATTGGGCAACCAATTGTCAAGGATCAGGGCCTGCTTTGATTGGGCCTAATGCAAACAACCACAAGTTAGACAGCAGCAAGAGGCATCAGTTTGCACTTGGACAAGGCCCCATGTCCATAGCCAGATGTCATCTTTTATGTTGCTTGGAAAAGAAGTCCATGTGGCTCTGAAAACATAGTCCCATGTCATAGAACATATACTGTAGAGCTTTGCCGACAGAATATCAAATGAGAATGTTCCTGGACCTTCTCTAGATGAAGTTTCCAGGCAACTTTGTCCATTGAGATCCCACTCTAGAGGTGCCTGGATAATACTGGCTTCACTAGCCTTTCACTCTTTCCCAACTCTGTCATTGGCTAGGAACTCTTGATGGGAAATGTCCAGGAATGACTACCAACTAGTATTTCAACAGGTGCTCAGTTTGCTACCAGTGGTTATTTGGCAGACCAAATACCCCCATCCATGAGATCCTTGATACAAGGTATCTTTTCAATGCCTGTCCAGAGCATCAGGATTACAAGGCCAAAAGCTATGTCTCCTCTCTGTCATGAGTTATTATCAAGCCACATGATCTGTAGGATGGTCATCTGCAAGCATCATAAAATCATATGTCTGATTTTTAAAAACTGATAATAAACATAAATTTGCAAAAGAGCCCAGCCATTGCTGTTATAGTGCTTTAAGCCTTAACCACAAAGCATTTTATATGTTTAACTCTTGGTCTAAATGACTTTCCCAATATCATCTCCCTATAGCTTTAGAGTCATACTATAGGGGCGGGTGCTCCAGGGATTATTTTTTTTTTCTAGTCTTCTGAGTTTATAGATGTAATGAAGTCTCCATGAGGTCCTTTCTCCCATAATTCAGATTGGCTTTTTCTCTGTCATATCCAGGCCAGTCTTGGAGAGGTGCCTGGAAGTACTGAGGGGCTCAGCCTACCCCAGAGTTATACAGCCAGTGTGAGTGAGAGGTAATATTGGACTCTGGATCTTGCTGACTCCAAGTGAATTTCTCTACCCACTAGGTCAAACTGCATTACTATCTTTGTTTTAGGTATGAGGAAACTGAGGCTCTGACAGGTTAAGTGATTTGCCCTAGGTCACAAAGAGAAGACCATTTGGAGGCAGGATTTGAACCCAAGCCTGACTGACTCCAAGCCCAGCACTATCTCCACTCTGCCTCAGGTTTTCTCCCCAGCAAATGGAGGCATGAGGACTCTGCTTTTCTGGCATAAGGTGCTGTATCCTGCCCTGCTCAGACCCAACCTCTCCCCCACTGCCCAGGCATGTGGTCCGTGTCAGGTGGTGCAGTCTAGAAAGCCTCTGAGAAAGGCGGGAGCATCCTGAGGAGGGCAGCCTGGATGGCCATGGGATCATAGAGCCAGAAGCGACCATAGAAGTCATCTTGGCCAAGCCCCTTGTTTTACAAATAAGAAAACTAAAGCAGAGATTCACGTAGCCACGCAAGTCCTGTGAAGCAGAGAAGGGATTTTTACTCAGGTCCCATGACTCAAAGATCAGTCGCTTCTCTTTGCACAGTCCCACACTGCCTCCTCTAAAGAATTCACATCACTTCTAGAAATGGATTTGTCCATCTACCTAGGGGTCTAGGGCCTTGAGAGAGGAGACTGACAATAACTGTTTCCAAGTACCCATAAGGCCGTCAAATGAAAGATAGATTAGAATTCCCCTGCCTCACCCAGAGGGTCAAAACAGGCGGAATAGAGAGAGGTTTTAAAGAGGCAGATTTAGGTTTAATGCCAGGAAAAGCTTCCTAAGAATGAAAGGCATCTACAAGTACAATCGGTACCTGAGAGAGCCGGGGTCCTTTGATCCAGAGACATTCAAGCAAAGGCCTGGTGGTGGGGTGAGAGTGGAAGGAGAGACAAATTAGCATCGCTGCTGAGGCTCTTAGAATTCTCTGCATGCTCAGTCTGGTAGACCAAGCCATGTGGAGATGGAGGAGGCAGGGAGGAGGCTAGAAGGCCTCTGGGAATTGAACAGTCTTTTTAAGAACTCTGAACATGTTCCCTGAAACCAACAAATCAAGCCCCAGGCCTTCATTAAGCACTTACTATGTGCCAAACACTGGGGATCGAACCCAATTAATAAGCAAACATTTAGTGAACATATATGATGTTCAAGGCACTGTTTTCAGTGCTGAACAAAGCAACTCAAAGGAGATCCCCATTAAAGGGTGATTCTAGGAAAGAAAAAATGCAAACTGATAAAAAAGATGGGCTGGTCTCCAAATGATAGGCAGGGGATGTGTAGTGGATAGACAGCTCATGTGCCCACCATGGGATCCTGAGATAGATGGAACAGGGGTTTTGCCAGGGCTTTGTGAGCTTGGTTTTGTTTCCTTCTTTTTATTTTGATCATTTTAGTTCCAAATAATTGGTTTTCTATGTAATCCTATGGATTTTATTTTGTGCACTCACAAATATGTCTCTGAGAAGGTGTGCTTGGGTTCACTAAACTTCCAAAAGGGTCCACAATACAAAAATGGTGGAGAACTTCTGGCCCCAAAAAAGGCTTCTTGAGTATTCATTGGACCAGCCCCACCTTGGCCCCCATGGGAATTCCAAAGACTGGATTGACACAGGATCAACCATCTTGGATACACTAAAATAGCAGGTTCAGCAAAAACAGAGGAGAGCTAAGCTCCATATATCAGGGTGAATGTGGGAAACTACTTGAGAATACAAAAACACATGCAATTCCTTCTTTCTTACTTTTTCTTTCTTTCTTCTCTCTCTCTCTCTGCTGTCTCACTGTCTCTGTCTCTGTCTGTCTCTCTGTCTGGCTGTTTCTATCTCTGTCTCTCTGTGTCTCATCTCCATCTCTGTGTCTCTGTCTCTGTCTCTCTGTCTTTCTTTCTGTTTCTCTGTCTCTTTCTCCCTCTCTCTTTTCCTGTATTTCTCTGTGTCTCTGTCTGTCTCTGTGTTTCTGACTCTATCTCTGTGTTTCTGTCATCTCTCTCTCTCTCTCTCTCTCTCTCTCTCTCTCTCTCTCTCTCTCTCTCTCTCCTTAGTCCAGAATAGTGTCAAGCTGGTTTGGAAGCCACCACACCTTCTTTGTGCTTCGTTGCATTCCTGATTTTGCAACATGAAATGATAAATGTTTAAACAGCTGCAATTAGAAAGTTCAGGAACCCACCCCACACACCCTCAAAGAGACACACACACACACACACACACATACACACACACACTCATACACGCACCCAATTTTCTTTCAGTCCCAGAGTTGGCATAGAGCCATAGGTAAGTAGGTGACATGGGACCTATTCATTCATTCTACTCAATCCCTGGCATGGCGTAACATTCTCTATGGGAGATTTGCTTCAAGAAGTAAAAGAAAAGAAGAAATGTGGACAAACGAGCTTCCTTGATTTACTGTCGTGAAATGACTCCTGGCACATTGTTCCTTTTCAGGTAAAAGCTCCATTTTTTCTCCCACAATGGAAGCTCGTTAGGAGGGGAGTGGAGAGGGAAGGGGCCAAAAGCTGAGATTCAGGTGTCTCTCCTTTGCCAGGGAACAAATCTTTAGTCTCTCCTTCATCTTGTAGACACAAATGGTATGAATGGAAGCCCTGATCTTATCTGGTGCTTAATTGTTCAGCAAAGTACACACTCACTAAGTAGATATGAACTTGCTTGTCCAAACTGTGGTGTGCCAACTTGGCCGGTAGATGTTTGGGGCAAATCCTTTCATTTATCCTTTTGGAGAAATCTGAGAGCTAGTAGCATTCTGGGAAGTCTTAGGGCCTCCAGTAAGGCTTCATTATGACTGCTGGGTGCTGGAAAAGGACAAGCCATCGTGAATATGCCCATTTTCTATAAGGAAGTGGTCAGGAGATATGGTATAATCACCTCTACAGTCTCAGACTTCATACAGAGCTGGATATGGTCAATTCAATATTCAACCCAATTCAATTCCATTCATTTAATTTCATTCTATATGAGACAGCCTGGATTGACTTTTTAGCAAAAGTATGAAAAAGGCAAAATAAGTATAGTAGCTACTCTGTTGTCCGGTATGTGAGAGAATAGGATGTTCAGATTAATCAAGATTCTCCTTAGTGGGAAGTAATTGGAAAGGGTTAGGAGACAGAAGAGCTTGGTTCTAATATTGGCCCTTCCACTTACTGTCTGTATAACATGAGGCACTCATTGGAACCTTCTGGGACATTATTTTCTGGAGACTAAAATGAGTGAACTGGATTAGATGATTTATAAATTCCATTCCAGCTGCAAACCTATGAATATTGCCCACGAATTGGAAGGAGGGAAGAATTGGCTGTGTTAAAGCTTGGTTTGTAATGCTGATGCTCACACCTAGAGCAATGTAGTATCAGGAAAACAGAAGTTAGCATCTGATTTCTCCAGGTTACCTTGGAGGGGAGGGGGTAGCCATTGATGGGATCCATGTTTCTAATGGTTAAGAATCTCTGGTGTGTATTGGATTTTAAAGATTGCAACCTACTTTGCATACATCCCCATATTTGTGCCTCACAATTGCAATGATGCATGTGATTATATACAAAGAACCATAGACCCCAGCTAGAAGAAACCTTAGAGATCCTTCAGTCCAACTCACAGCATTTTACAAATAAGGAAAGGTTGACTCAGAGAAGTGAAGTCTCTTGCCCCTGTTCATGGAGATACCCATTGACTGAGGAGGGCTTTGAACCCAATTCTTCATGCCTTTCAGTCTGAAACTCTAGCTACTTGGCCAGACTTCTTTGGAAGCTTAGTGGCTAGACTTTGAGGTAATTTCTGATTGACTCAGGAAAGAGGAAAATATAGGACTCTATTTAGTCCTAGAGGAGTTGTGCAGGTCAAACCCAAAAGGCCTTCATGATTAAAAATAATTGGTGTCCATTACTTGCCCCTGATTCTTGACAAAGTTCAGAGCTTAATACAAAGTTAAATTCTGATCATTCTATATGAGAAGTGGAGAAATTCCAAGGTAGATCATATCAGTACTCCACCTGGATCACTATTCTTGCTTTTCCAGGAATGACAAGGGATATACTTGGAGAAAGCATTATACTTAGGGATATTCTGTGCCATGTTAAGAATCTGGGATATTGCCATTGTGGAATCTGCACACCTGGAATATACTAGTCAAAATGATTTGCACATTCTTGCATATCTAATGAGCTGATTTGATTACAGATCAGTGATCCATAGCTGGATGGGACCTTAAATGTCATTGAGTGCAACACTGATTTTACAGATGAGAAAACTGAGGCTCAGATTTACTCAGGCCCTGACAATGGAGGTGAGACTTGCTCAAAGTCGTCAGAGGCAACCATGTCAAAGCTCTTGCTTCAGCACATTGTCAGAGGCAAGATTTGGAATCATGAACCATTTCCCTCTGCCTCTCTCAGAACCACCTCCTCCCCCCACCCTTGAAAATTGTCCATGAGCTTTAGTCACCTACTAAAGATCCAGCAGCCAAGTACCTTTGACCCTTGCAATATTTTCTGACCAGTCATAGGAAGAGCTCCATTTCCTGATCTCTTTTTGTACATGAATTTTAAGACTGGGAAGGGGGTGTAAGGGTATGGTAAAGATGGGATAAGTGGTACAGAGCAAGGGTATAGGAGGGAAAGGGTCACAATCACATCTAATTAGATCTAATATCTGAGGTGAATACCCCACTGGGGTAATGGCCATTGGAGTCAGCATGCTACTGTGGATGTACCAGGGCTTTTCTCATCTCTCTGGAAGCAGGATACCTGTAAGCCCTGGCCTTGTTGCCATCATTCCTTGTTTCTCCTCTACCATGGAACAACCCTGCAACAGCAGCCAATGGAGTAACCTAATATGCACATTGTGCACCCATGTACACACACATGCACTCATAGTAAATGGGTACATATCTCAGTCAACTCCACACATACTCAGCATGTGAGGTATGGTTACATGTATGAATATGTATATATGTATGTATACACACAGATAACTGGTATGTCAGAAGATAAAATATTCTGATTAATCTAGATTTTCATTAATAGAATTCAACTGGAAAGAGCATGGAATTTGGAGCCAGAGACTCAAATACTTGGTTCAAATATAAATATGTACACATGCATAGACCCTCATGTGCACATACAAGTACACACAACACAAGGCACACATCATATATGTGTATACATTCATGAACACAAAGACATATACATATATACAGATTCATGAGCTCAGACAGACATACTCCAGTCCCCACTTAGCCTCTCTTCTGCCCATGACCATTCAACACATGCTGTAACCGGATCTGAGTCCTGGCTCCTGAAGCTGACAAAGATGATTATCTCTTTTCTGTGGCACAATTAGAGCCTGTTGTGTCAAGGCCAGGATTAAGTGTTCCTTTGGTGTCTCACCTGAGACAGTAGGAGTGAGCTCAGGGTACAGTGACCTCAACAAGAGGCCCAGATACACCCCCTCCCTGAGAGGACTAATCACTCAGATGAGTACTTAAAAAATAAGCTGAAAATGGTTCTTTGAAAGAGAGTTGAGGAGATTAGGGGAGGAAGACAAATCTGTAAGAAAAAACAGCATCACTAGAGATTGCAAGCACTATGATCCTGGACCCAGATTCACAGGGGAACCTTAATTTCTTAAACTATGAATTAACTGCTTTGTTCCCAACAAAAATTATGGAAGATATGAAACAGTGTGAGGATCCTGTTAAGGAATCCTTCAGTACTAGATTTTTGTAGAAATTCATGATGGAGGAGAAGGAACTGGATGGTAGAAACAGACCCCTTCTCATCGAAATGTGAAAACAGAGAAAGGAGGACTTCTATTCAGAAAAGCTGGTACCTTTCTCACTCTAAAATCTTCTTCTATTCTTTTTTTTTTTGCAGGGCAATGGGGGTTAAGTGACTTGCCCAGGGTCACACAGCTAGTAAGTTTCAAATGTCTGAGGCCGGATTTGAACTCAGGTCCTCCTGAATCCAGGGCCAGTGCTTTATTCACTGAGCCACCTAGCCGCCCCCATCTTCTTCTATTCTTAAAGCCCAAATCAAGCCATGTTGCTCCCTTGCTTAAGAACTGTCAGCAGATCCCTATTGACTCTAAGATTAAATTGGAACTCACCTATTTGTCATTTAAAAGACTTTCATCCAATATTTCCTTGGGATTTATTATGATTTCTTACACAGCATCTATCCCAGCCAAGCTGAACCCTGTGGTGTTCCATGGAATAGTTTCATTGCCTGGCATGTAGCAAATATTTCTTGCACTTGTGAGATTTAAAACTGGATATTAGATCATAAATCTCCCCTCTTTAACCTTTCCCTTAATTTATCTCCCAGACTAGTAAATGGAAGAAGCTTCTGGTTTTCTAGTTAGAGCTTTTATTGTATGGTAGTCACAAGGTGATGTGGACTAGAAGGATAGGAAAGTAGAAATACAATACAAACCGTCTTAAGTCTAAGCTTAGTCTATATTCTGTATAAAACTCACCAAAAGCCGAAGGCCACCTTTGGGGAGAGAGAGAGACCGTGTCAAGCGCGTGCTGCTGCTAACCTTGAGCCGGGCCCAGTCGAACTCTTGTCAGCATCAGCCTGTGCAGCGCAGTCAGGAGACCAGCAGAGCAGGAAAAAGTTCCCACTTCCGTTCTCTCCTTGCCTTTTAAGCTCATACCCCAGAAGTCGAGTGCGTAGCAGGCAGTCTGACATGCGCAGCAGGCGGACTGGCGTGCATAGCTCATGCCCTTGGTCTCCTCCCCGAAAGGGTGGTCCTTAAAAAAAACTGGCATCTTTCAATTATCCTAACCGACTGTTTAAAACTTTTATTTTTTTTTTTTTTTAACCACACACTGAAATGAACCACATAAGCCAAGGAGGCAGGCGGCCTTGCTAAACATTGCTGGAGAGTCTTTAAAATCGACTATGAGGATGAGACTTCTTATAGAGAAAAAGGGATTAAGACAGAAATCAAGGCCTGGTTCTCTGCTCTGCTCTTCTGATAGAATGTCATGTATCAAGAGAGGGCTTCCCTGGGCCTGGAATATCCTGTATGATTCCTGCTCTATGACTTCTGCTATGATCCTGTCAATACTCATGGTGATAGAAGAATCTGTCAGTGAGGAGCCTCCAACTCTCCCAAACAAAACCAGAATCAAAGCATAGCTGCATTGACATCTTGAGGCTGAGGCTGACCTTGAAAGAGAAGGCCCAACTATGACTGGAGTGGATCATTCCTTCTGTCATATGCAGGGACTACAATGATCCTGTTACTCCTGAATGTAGGCCTTCCCTCCAGTGATGCAAATTGCAGCCCATTCTTATGTGCCCATTATGTCCATGGACTCTTGTCCATGTTCTCCTATAAATCCACTTGCAAGGGCTCCACTCAAGGTTCATGGGGCCTTCCTTATTTTTTCTGGAACCTGAGAAAACTGACGCCAAAATCAATAATCTGAGGGGGAAGTTGGACCAAGGATTTTCTGACTTACTGGCCATTAATGATGCCATGCTAACCCTGGCATTTTGATTGCTGTACTGTGTCCCCTGGAATAGCACAAAGGTGAATTTTAGCCAAAGGACAAACAGAGAGGAAAGCAATGGAGGCAGAGAAAGGATATGTTTATCCATATCTGGATATCTGGATATGTTTATCTGGGGTCCATGACCCCAGAGATGCCAAGTGTCTGAGGTGGTGGTCGAATCTAGGCTGGCTCACTTCAAATTCAGAACTGAGGCCTCCAGCTATGGTCTTTCACCAGGTCATCCCCAGAGAAATAGGGGAAAAAATAAAATAAATGATGTCAGGCTGTCTCAGGGCCATCAAGGTTGGGTCTCACTTGGGTATAGTAATTGTTAATCTTCTTCACTCTTCCAGTTATTATGTAAAATAGACACTTATCTCTTAATATATCATGCCATCCCAATATAATGTAAGCTTTTTTAAGGCAGTGTCCTTAAGATACTGTTTTTCAGTCCTTAGCAGAGTGACTAAAAACTAGTAGGACCTTAAAAAATTTATGATGCATCCCAGTGGATTCGATCAAGGTTGCTCATCCCTTTTGGAATTATGGAAGCCAATCTGTCTTCTCTTTAGATTTTAAGCTCCTCGAGGGTAGACACTATATTTCTTTTTGCTTATGGTTGTATTACCAGGATTTATTACAGTGCTTGGCACTAGTAAGTGTATTAAAAAGGCTTTCTCTAATCTAATTACATTTCCCCCCCCAAAAAAGATGAATGACATAGAAAGTAATTGGGTTGGTTTTGTCACAAGAACCAGGATAATGGATGGTTGGTGTACTCCATGGGTGCCCTGCTCATACCAAAAAATCTAAAGGAAGGACTGGAAAATATCGGATATGCATCTTGTTTGGGGGGGGCAGAGTTACAGAAAGTGTGTATGGCTACACACACAGGATAGAAAGGGAGAGATCTAGAGAGCTACATAGTGAGAATCAAGTGAGATTATATATGTCCATATGAGTGTATAAATAAATGCATCCTTTATATATAACACATACATATGAACATAAACATATTATGTGTGTATGTATGTATATATACACATATATACATGTATATATACATATATACATATATACACATATATACATATATACATACACACATATATCTATATATACACATGTGTGTAGTGCTTTGCCAACCATAAAATCCTATGGAAACATTAGCCATTATTGTTGAATAACTCTCTTCCCTGAAGGAGTTTTCATGTGTCAGCAAGCTTTCCCTCTAAACCACCTCAGTAGAGAAAGGATTCCTTTTGTACCAAGAAAGTAGCAGATGAGTTGTTTTCTTTGTTGTTGTTCTAATTCTTTCAATGGGCTAGAGGCATTTCAAATGAGATCCCCTTTCTGTTCTGCTGACATCAGAGTTCAGATAGACCAAGAAATACAAGCACCCTCCAATAAATTCCTTTCTTGTTGAAATCGTGAGTAAAGTCCTCATCTCTTTTTGACACGTTTGCTAAAAAGTCATCAAAGAGACTAAACTGTAGAAGGCCATAGAGGACCACATTCTTCTTGCCCAGATGAGGGGAGGATGTGGCTAAGGAGACAGGGGATTGTCTCATCTATGGCTGAATCCTCGAAATGCTCAAAGCCTCCTGCTCCCCTTCCTCTGCTGTGGTCCACATTTAACTGATTGACTCTTGAACTGGAGAAACATAATTTTCTCAAATTTGAAAGAAACGTGTAGATATTTTTAATGAACGGATCTATGGCCACCACATGAAGCTGTCTGTTACTATGCAGAGGAAAGTCAAGAGAACCTTTCCAAATGAAAATCCCCAATTAGGCCCTGGCTTTGGGGGATTTCACTGGTGTACAAATCTAACTACACACAATTAGAGCTCAGATAGAGCCTGCCCCTGGCACTGACCTTCATATAATAAGCCCTTCAGGGCTCCCAGCAGCCCAAACCTTCCAAATTAATTCAGGTATTACTGTGAACCAAGCTTTTCTGGGGCATCACCATCCTCTATCTTAGTTTCCTCAGTGAGTAGGAGCTAATTCCACAAAACCTGACAGGCCACAGATACTTAAAGCAAAAACCTTTAATTTTATTCATTCATTTAATAATACATTCATTCATTCATTCATTTAATGACGTCAGGACTTGGAGTCAGGAAACTTGGAGTTCAAATCCTGCTTCAGAGAATTACTTGCTGAGTGAATTTAGGCAACTCACTTAAGTCCTCTGTGCCTTAGTTTGTTTATATGTAAAATGAGACTTAGAATAGTAGCAACCTCCTAAGGTGGTCCTAAGGATCAAATGAGTGATCATATGTAAAGCCTCCTGTAAAGTTAAGGAGCTCTAAAATGTTGGACATTTTTCACCCTTTCACTCAGTTCTTGGTATTGGGGAAATTCATTCAGGAGAATCCCTCCACTAATGCTGGTAGGCAGCTGTTTACCAACTTATCATGCTTGAACTAAAACAGGAACCTTCTATTCTAGGGTCCATGGCCCCTTTGGCAGTCTGGTGATATCTATGGAACACTTTCCAGAAAATAATGTTCTCTATCAGTATACAGATGCAAAGGAAACCAATCATATCAAAATACAACTATCCAGATGTTAAACAACAATAACCACAAGCATTTCTGACCCTGGTTTGAGAAGCCCTGACCTTGACAACTGCCTGGGCCACAGAGAAGGGAAGCAATTTTGCAAAGGCAACAAGTCATATGTATAAAAGAGACAGATCTTCAACCTATGCCTTCCTGATTGTGAGTCCTGCCCTCTATTCAACACAACAATCATCTTTCAAAAACAACATATCTACAAAGCAAATATAAAGATATTTGGATATTTTCCAGGTAGTCATATTTGGAGACAACTTTGGGAGGGTCTCACAAAAGACTTCAAGGATGAGGTGACATTAGAAGCAAAAATTTGTTGCAAGCTAGGGAATCCACAAAGTGAGGAGTGAGGCCATCCTGGGTACAGGGGAAAGCCTGTGCCCATGCATGGAGATGGGAGATAGACTACGACACTTAGGGAAAGAAAATAGCCCGGATTGGCTAGAATATAGAGCTAAACAAAATGTAAATAATATAAAATGAATTAATAAAAAAATAGGATGGTAGTCTAGCCATACCAGGATTCTTTGATGGCCTCAAAGATTCTAGCTTCTGGAATAAGAGCTCACTATTTGACAAAAACTGCTAAGAAAACTGGAAAATAGCATGAAAGAAAGTAAGCATAGAACAATATATTTCACCATATACCAAAATAAGTACAAAATTGGTATATTATTTAAACATGATACCATAGGCAATTTAGAAGAGGAAGGAATAGTTCACCTATCGGATCTCTGGAGAGGAAAAAAATTAGAACCAAAGATGAGATAGATAACATTATTATATGAAACTAGATAATTTTGATTACATTAAATTGTTTTTAAAAAAACTGTATTTCGCACAAACAAAGCCAATGTAACCAAAATTAGAAGGAATGAGGATAACTGGGGAATAATTTTTATAGCCAGTTTTTCTGATAAAGGCCTCATTTCTAAAATATATAGTGAACTGCATCAAATTTATTAGAATATAAGTCATTTAACAATTGAAAAGTCATCAAAGGATATGAATAGGAAGCTCTGAAATTAAGAAATTAGTTATCTATAGTCATATGAAAAAGTATTCTCAATCATTTATTAGAGAAATGCACATTACAACTACTCTGAAGTACCACCTCACATGTATTAAATTGCCTAATATGTCAGAAAAGGAAAATGATAAATATTGGAGAAGATGTGGGAAAATTGGAGCACCAATGCATTGTCCTTGGAGTTGTGAACTGATCCAACCATTTTGGAGAGCAATTTGGAACTATGACCAAAGCACTATAAAACTGTTCTTACCCTTTAGTGCAGAAATACCACTACTAGGTATGTATCCCAAAGATATCATTAAAAAAAGGAAAAGGACACACGTGTACAAAAATACTTCTAGCTGCTCTTTTTGTGGTGGCAAAGAATGGGAAATTGAGGGGATGGCCATCCATTGGGAAATGGCTGAAAAAGGTGTGGTTTATAAAAGTAATGTAATACTATTGTGCTATAAGAAATTATGAACAGATTTTAGAAAAACCTGGATGGACTTAAGTGTACTGATGCTAAGTGAAGTGAACAGAACCAGGAGAACATTGTACACATTGTCAACATTGTGTAATGATTAACTGTGATAGACTTAATTCTTCTCAGTAATACAATGATCCAAGACAAGTTCAAAAGACTCATGATGGAAAATGCTCTCCACATTCAGAAAAAATAACTATGGAGTATAAATATAGATCAAAACACACTATTTTCACATTTTTGTTGTTTTTTATTTGTTTCTTCTTTCTTGTGCTTTTTTTCCCCTTTATTTTTCAGATTCTTCTTCCACAACTTGCCTAATGTGGAAAAATGTTTAACATGATTGTACATATATACTTAGATCATATTTATTCCTGTCTTGTGGAGGGGGTAGAGAAGAAAGGGAGGGAGAAAAAATTGAAACTCAAAATCTTACAAAAATAAATGTTAAAAAATTTCTATTAAAGAAAGAAAAAAATAGCTCAGTTGAGAGGTCTTGAGACTCTAACATTGGTCCAAAGCTAATAAAGTTAAATTAAATAGGGGAAAAACTACCAAATTAAAATTTATATTATATAATTATTTAATTTAAATTATTTTACACATAATTATGAAAAAATCTCTTAATATAAAATTATAAAGATAAAACTATTTTACTCATAATAGTGAAAACCTCTAAAGAGAAAATTATAGGAAGGATAAAGAAAAAAATTATAAAGTATAATTTTTAAAATTATCAAGATAAAAACTCAAAACCTAAAATACTTACAAATATCTAATATGAATCTCAAAATAATAGTGGTCATCTGAGTTCTTGCTGGATTACTCCTTGTAATATTTACAGAATATCTCATAGAAAATATTTGTAATTGTTTTCAGATTATAATTAGTGGTCTAGACTCCCTTTCATGTGCCTAGGAAGAGTGAGCCACCTTGAGAGTTAGGGCATTACCCTCATCCCTCACGCTCATGAAGCAGAGACCAGAAAAACACTTGTCAGGTCTGTGTCAAAGGGGATGTCATTTCACTGTTTCAGCTCAGTGAATTTTAATTATAAAATGTCATACTGCTTATAATTATAAAACTCTACATATAAAGTTATAAAACTGTAATTACACAGTAATTACAAATATTTCCTGTGAGATATTCTGTAAAGATTAAAAGGAATAATCCTGAAAGACTTCATATGACCATTATTATTCATAAGGATTCATATTAAATATCTTTGTTTTTTACAATCTTTGTTGGATTTCAATTACATGTTTAATTAAGTAAGCAATATGTAGAAAATGGTTAACATCATATGGATGTATATAAATTTAATTTTAATGTTGGACTTTTGTCTGTGAATAAAAGTTTGTAATATTTGGTTCATCACTAGTCAAAATTCATAAATCGGGTTTCCCATTGCATCTTTTTCTGTATTTTGATTAAAAACCTGTGAGAATCAGAGCTCCACCACTCTCCTGAGAAAGACATTGTGAGAATCAGAAAAGCATGAGGTGACCTTTCTGAGATTTTGAAGGTCAGATTGGCACCTGGAAGTTGCCTGGTGTCCGGAAGTTATGTCTATTCATAGAATGTCAATAAGTCATGTCAATCAATGGACCAGCCAATTAGCTTGGAGCTGTGTGTGTTCTACCGGTCCAGCAGAGAGCTTTGGCTTTAGGAGACAGAGGATCAGCCTTTTTGTTTGGGAGCCGGGTGGTGGCGGCAGGCGCAGGTAGAGTAGACAGGGTTGACAGATCTTTCTCCATGTATTTCTCTTTACTAACCCCTATTATGCTTTAATAAATACTTAATGCCCAAAGATTGGTGCTATGAGTTTCTAACTTAAGGTGACCACACATTAGATCTTTAGACATCAGAGTTAGATTTTTAACCATCACAAACCAAAATAAAATGAAAATGTTTGGTTATACAAATATGTGATAGAAAATGGCCAGATAATTTTACAAAATATCTTGATGAAAGATAGAGAACCATTTAAAAAGTTAGACATCTAAACAATAAATAAAAATGAATAACTAGTTATGGTATAAAATATTTACTATTCTGCTGGCTAATGACAAATGCTGTATTAAATTATTAATGTTAAGAAAGAATCTCTCTGAGGGTAACTTTCTTCATTTATACCAGCAGCATACTAGTCACACACTCAGAAAAACTCTATGAATCACTGACCATTGTTGAAAACTAGTTCATTTGGGAATCTGTCATAGAAAAGTAAAGAAATAAAGCTAGAGGATAACTTTAAATCAGAAAATAGTCTTAATAATGATATAAATGGGTAAGGAGAGAAAAGGAAAGGCAATTGGGGTTAAGTGACTTGCCCAGAGTCACATAGCTAGTAAGTGTGTGTTAAGTGTCTGAGGCTGGATTTGAACTCAGGTATTCCTGACTCGAGGGCTGATGCTCTACCACCAGGGCTGGTGCACCACCTAGCTGCCCCTTTTTTTTTGTCTTATTTTTTTTATTGAATAGAATTTTATTTTCCAAAATACATGTAAAAACAAATTTTAACATCAATTTAAAAAAAAAATGTATGTTCTAACTTCTCTTCCTCCTCCATTCCCACCCCCCACCCACTAGAACTCAAGCATTTCAAAATAAATTATAAATAAGTAGTCATGGAAAACATTCCCACATTAGCTAGGTTGTGAGAGAAAACAGTCAAAAAACCCAAAAACTTCAGATTGAGGAATTGTAAAAGAGGAAAAAAAAAATTTTAAATGTGTTTCCAGGGGCAGCTAGGTGTCACAGTGGATAGAGCACTGGCCCTGGAATCAGGAGCACCGGAGTTTAAATCTGGCCTCAGACACCCAACACCCACCAGCTGTGTGACCCTGGGCAGTTCGCCCAACTCCAAATGCCTCACCAAAAAAAAAAAGAAAAAAAATGTGTTTCCATCTATTTTCAGATACTATCACTTCTTTCTCTGTAGATGGGTTTCCATTTTCATAAGTCCTTCAGGGTTATATTGGATCATTGCCTTGCTGAAAATAGCCATATGCTTCCCAGCAGATCATCTTACACTATTGCTGTTATTTTGTATACAGTTCATTTCACTCTGCTTCAGTTCATGTAGGTCTTTCCAGGTTTTTTGATAGTATCATGTTCATCATAACCTAAATAAAGTACCTTAAACTTGACAAAGAATTTTCTTCATATTAGCCCAGCAAAGTAGGTACCATACGTTTTACCATTATATTCAATCATCATAACTACTTCCCTCCATCCTATTCCCTTCCCATGATATTTACTCTATTTTCTATCTTCTTTTAAACTATTCCTCCTCAAAAGTGTTTTACTTCTGACTGTCCCCTCCCCTACTCTGCACTCCCTTTTTTTCACCCTTCCTTCCTTGTCCTCTTCCCCTCATACTTTCCTCTAGGTTTAAATAGATTACTCCTCCCAACTGGGTATGAATGTTATTCCCTCCATGAACAAACTCTGATGAGTTTAAGGTCTTTGAGCTAATTCTGTGTTCCAAATTTTCTTCCTCCCTCTCTCCTCAACCATCCCTATGAAATCAAGCAATTCAATATGTCATACTTGTGCAGTTATGCAGAACATCTTTACCTTACTTGAAAGTATTTTGCTTTTTACTGCTCTCTCCCCCAATCTGCCCTTCCCTCCTTCCCCTCTTCCCCCCCCCTTGTCTCCTCCTCCCTCAGGGCAAAAATATATTACTATACCCACTTGAGTATGTATGTTAGTCCTTCTTTGAGTCAATTCTGATGATATTAAGGTTCACTAACTCCCCAATTCCTTCCCCCTCTTCCCCTCCTGAATAGAAAATTTGACTTTCAAATACAAGACCCTGGAGAAGCACAAAAAGATAAACAGGAAAAAGACTTCATGAGGGATATTCAAAGATCAAACTATTTATATTCCTACATGGGAAGATAATATTTGGAACTCATAAGAACTATCTCAGTAAGGAATTAACAGAGGACACAGGTCTGAACTGAATATGAAGGGATGATATCTGTAAAGCATTTATGTTTTGTTCTTTGTGGGGCATCATATCTGGGACTGGATTTGGGTTTGGGCCTTTCTGGGTCCAGGGCTGGTGCATTGTCCACAGTGCCACCTAACTAACCCATAACAACATCTTTAAAATAGGGTTGAGGTGTAGGAGAAATAGACTGGGGGAGGGGGAAGGGGAAAGATGATCTGGGGAGAGGTTGTTCACATGAAGAAATCAAGAAAAAAGCTTAACTTTATTTTAAAGATGTCATTATGGGTCAACAAGCTGACCCAGTGGACAAAACACCAGCTCTGGACCCAGGAGGCCCCAAGCCCAAATCTGTCCCCAGACATAAGCCACCCCACCCTGTGTGCCCCACAAAAAACAAAGTAAAAAATAAATACCTTACAGATATCACCCTTTCATATTCAATTCACACCTGTGCCTTCTGTCTAAGTAAATTGTTTTCAGCTGCCCTAATACTGAGAAAGTTCTTATGACTTGAAAGTATTATCTTCCCATGTAGGAATATAAAGAGTTTAACCTTTTAATATTCCTCATGATTTCTTTTTCCTGTTTACCATTTTGCGCTTCTCTAGGGTCTTGTATTTGAAAGTCAAATTTACTATTCAGTTTAGGTCTTTTCATTACAAATGCCTGAAAGTCCTCTTTTTCATTGAAATACCATTTGTTTCCCTGATAGATTATACAGAGTTTTGCTGGATACGTGATTCTTGGCTGTAATTCGAGTTGCTCTGCCTTCTGGAATATCATATTCCATGCCCTCTGGTCCTTTGATGTAGAGGCTCTAGATCTTGTGTTATCCTGACTGTAGCTCCACAGTAATTGAATTCCTTTTTTCTAGCTGCTTGCAATATTTTCTCTTTGACCTGGGATCTCTAGAAATTGGCTATAATATTCCTGGAAGTTTTCATTTTGGGATCTCTTTTGGGAGGTGATTGGTGGATTCTTTCAATTTCCATTTTATCTTTTCCTTCTAGAATATCAGGGCATTTTTCCCTGACAATTTTTGGGAATATGATATCTAAGTTTTTATTTTGATCATGGTTTTTAGGTAGACAAATGATTTTCAAATTATCTCTCTTGGATCTATTTTCCAGGTCAGTTATTTTTCAAAGGAGACATTTCATATTACCCTCTATTTATTTTTATTCATTTGGATTTGCTTTATTATGTCTTGATTTATTATAAAGTCATTAGCTTCTATTTTCTCTATCCTAATTCTTAAACAATGGTTTTCTTCAGAGAGTTTATATACCACTTTTTCCATTTGGCCAATTTGGCTTTTAAAGCTGTTGGCTTTTTTTCATGACCCTCCTGTATCACTCTCATTTCTCTTTCCATTTTTTCCTCTACATTTCTAACTTTTCCCTCTAACTCTCTTACTTTATCTTCAAAGTTCTTTTTGAGCACTTCCATGGCCTGAGACCAATTCATATTTTTTAGGAGCTTTGGATGTAAGAGCTTTGACTTTGTTATTATCTTCTGAGGATGTATTTTGATCTACCTTACCACCAAAAGTACTTTCAATGCTGTGCTGCTTTCTTCGACTGCTTATCTTGCCCACCTATTACCTGACTTTTAACTCCTTCTTAATGTGTAGCACCTTTCCAGGGTGCACTGTCCCAAGATACAGGGGGTCCCAGGTGGTATGTTTACTCTCATCCTCAGTTCACCTGGCCTGTAAGTAACCATGACCTGCTTTCGCTTTGACCTGGAAGCAGAAATCTGATTAAAAGCTGATTCTCTATGGTCATAATCTTGGTGTTCCTGTGCCCTTCCCCAAAGGGCCTCTGCCACTTAAATCCCCTTCCTGGACAAAGTGTTCCACCTCTGCTCCTGCAGGGACCCCCACTATTTCCCCCTGTGCAAACACTGGAACCCCTCCCTGAACCATGAGCTGAGTTTCAGAAGAAACCACTGAGGCTGAATATTATGAGGCTCTAGAGATGCGACCTTCCTGGGGCTGGATATGTGCCACGTGCTGAGCTCCTCTTTCACAACAAACAGCAGAAGATCCTTGCCATCTATTTAACCTCTCTTTAGCTGGAAAATAGTTTTACTCTGTTCTTTTGTGGGGTTTCCTGCTCTAGGAGTTGTCTTATGGCATTTTTTTAGAGGCATGTGGATTAATTTGTCGGGAACATGGAGAGTCACAGTCTTTCCTCCATCATATTAGCTCCACCCCATTCATTTCTTATAACACAATAATTTTCCAACACAATCCTATGCTACAACTTGTTCATCCATTTCCCAATGGATGAACATCTCCTCAATTTCCAATTCTTTCCCACCAAATATTTTTGTAGATATAGGTCTTTTTCTTTTTTATTTGATCTCTTTGAGATACACATTTAGTAGTGGGATTACTAGGTCACTGGATATGCCATTTTATACACCTTTGGGCATAGTTCCAAATTGTTTTCCAGAATAGCTAAGATTAGTCCACAACTTCACCAGACATTCAGTAATGTACCTATTTTCCCCTCATTCTCTCCAGCTTTTGTCTTTTATGATAGATGTGTGGTAGTATTGTTAAGGGCTAAAATTCTAGCTAGTCTGTCTAAAATATCTAATGAGTGGTCGCCAATAAATTATAAGCTTTAGCAAGAGTTAGACTTTTAAGCATTTATTAAGGAGAATAAGAATTTGGTAAAGAGAGAGAAAGGCCTAGATTCCTATCTATTAAAGGGAGAGCACATTTCTAGCTCCCTTCTCCGCCAGCGTCCCCAGGAAAGAGAGCGAGACTGAGCGCCAGTCTCTTCCTTCCTCCTCCCACTAGCCCGCGTCACTTCCTGACTCCTGGTCTTGCCCTCAAAGACCTTCCCTTCATGGGCAGAACTCTTCTACAGTAAGTATCTAGCAGGTGGCGTCATTCCAATCGTTACAGTCCCCCCTGTTGTTCCTCAAGAAACAAAATGTTTCCTTGACGGAACAGTAAAAACAATATAATAACTATTGCTAACTAATAATATGTGAACAACAATATAGAAAAGGAAGAGAGGAAAGTTTTGTCCAGAGGGGCGATTTTTTGTCCTCATGAACCGACGCTTTGACATTAGTCTTGCAAAGGGAGGGCCTCTGCAGAGAATACATGTTACAGATGGTGTATATTATAACAGAAAGAGAAAAAAAACAACAAAAACAACAAATCAAAACTGTTCATTTAAAGTCTCTGAAAGTCTTTTCTCAGATGTCCTCTAGGTGTAGTCGTGGAATGGAAGTCTTTTCAGGGGTTGATGTGTGGATACTGGTAATCAGCCAGGAAATTTCCTACAAAATTGAGCTTAATACAACTTTAAAATAGCTTTGTCAATAATCAAATCAAACAATGAAAGTTCTCAAAAACATGTCTAAGGGAATACAGAATCTTAGTTGTTAACACGTGAAACATACAATAAAACAAAAATTGAACCATTCTTTAAAATTACATTATTATTATAGTCCCCCCTTATGGAGAGTAATTGAGAAGACAATTGCTGCGATATTAATTTTAAAAAATAATTTTTATCTTTGTTTCATCACTTTTTGCATCATCTGCCTAATTATCCTCATGCCATTATGAGAAATTAGAAAATCTAATATAATTGGTAACAGGTGTCAAGGCCAAATTCAACACTGTTATTTATCATGACACCTGAGATAATTATGGGGGTTACCATAAAAGAACAGAGAAATGATGGGATATGAGCATTCCCACACTTGAGCAATATGTACTGTCCATGCAGTATGCCAGGCTTAAAATAGGTGGATGGAATATATGTCCATGCCACCGAACATATTGGAGGAAACTGAGTCAAACTTAATCAGATGCATGGGATTGAGATGTCCATGGCATCAGGCATATAGGAGGGAGCATAGAAGCCAGGTGTAGGAGTGAGATGGGTGGGATGAATACTTCCAGCCATCTGTACAATATTGTGGGGAAAAATAAAATAAAATATTAAACCAAGAGAATCCAACCTCAACATTAGTCAAAAGCCGTTCCCTCGGCCATACCTTGACTTCATGCATTTCTCCCCTCATGTGACAGTTCAGTGTCTGCTCTTGCATGTATTCCTCTTGTGATTGGATGGCATCTTGGCCAACTGGCATCTGATAACTCAGAATAAAGGCAATTAATGTCTTAAATGATAAGTTCCCATAATCCAAGTCTCATATGGATTTAAAAATTGAGGATAATAAATGATTGCAAAAAATGTGAATACATCTTGACTCAGAACACAATATATAATTATGCAACAATTTCAAATAATACCCCTTTTTTAACTTAGTATACAATTACTTTTTTGAAAAATCTGAACATATTTAAATACAAGTTAAAGCACAACAGAATCTCAAAGAAAACTTTTTTTTTGAAAAAAGAAAACTTTTACAAATGTTCCCCTCTTTTTTTTTTTTTGGAATATGCTTATCAAAAATAATACTTCTAGAATCAATTTACACTTGCCATGGCAACCAATTTGCCAAGGAAATGCTTTAAAGAGTTTGATCAAATAATCAGTTGAGAAAAAATAACAAAAACAAACAACTCAGAATATGGGAGCACAATACTCCTAGAATTAACATTGTATTATGAAATCAAAACCATGTTTCAAAATTAGATAGATGAATGAATAGAAGAAAATACACGTGGAATAATAAGACAATGAAATTCAAACTAGGGAAATCTAAATGAATATGAACTTAATATTAATAAGAGTATTATAAAATATAAACTTGATCACATGACTATAAAAAGCTTTTACAAATATTCTCCTTGTTTTACAAACTAAGTATAAGACACAATCTCAAAAGCCTGAAAATCTCTATGAAAATAAACCCATACCATTAATTTCAAAATGTATATGTAATAGCATAGAAATCCTATGTAACCTCTGAACTGATACTATCACTCTGAATGAATTCAGAACACTTTTGATTCCGATATCTAAAATCCCCAATACTCATATCAATACCTTGCTGTTTACTTCTACATTTCTGTAAAATATATATACTTCCATGGCAAAAGAAGCGGAGTCTTGAACTATGGTGATTGTTATTCTTATTCAGCTTAAGTTTTTCTTCTTTAACCCCTCTATATTGTCTGTCAGTCTTTTCACCATACAAATGCTTTATAAGATTACTAATTAAAGACAAAAGCAGGTTAGCAAAATTATGAACAAAACGGGCATATGTGGAATTTAAAGGGTTTTCTAAGATTGTCTCAAAAGCACAGCCAGGCCGGGGAAGGGCTGAGCCTGAAGCTGCAAATGTAGTTAGAGAAAGTTGAGCATGCGCATTAGATCTTTGGACTTCCCTGGCAGGGGAAGCTATGGGCTTGGCCATGGGGGGAGTAGAGGGTGGGGTCTGGAGAGGAGGGGAGGGACCAGAGCAATTTGAATCAGACTTGATTTTGAACTCAGGCCTGGATTCCTCTTCCCCCACTTTGCCTCCAGGTGCTAGGGGATTAAAAGCTTCTAGAGGGTGGGTCATTGCCTCCAGGCATGCAAAATTAAAGCAACAATTAGTGTTAGAACTGGGAAAAGCTGCAGGAATCTCTTCAGGTTTCTCTGAAAAAGCATGGTTGGGAGAGGGAGAGATATTTCCTTGTGTGAGTAAGTTGCTGGCTCTTTTAACAAAAATAAAAAGAAAAATAGAAAATCCACAAAAACAAAGCATTAACATGATCTTATCTCCCATTTGTCTGGTTAAACAGACTAAAATCAAAAATAGGGTAATTAGGGAGTTTAAAAGGTCCATTCGAAAAAATTTAAAGGGAAAACACAGCCAGTGCGCCAGTACTTAGCAGTTTAAAGGGAGAGGGAGGGGAAATTTCTTACCCAACCAGAAGATCAGAAGAAGACTGAGGGTTAGCTTTCCTCTTCGTGGTCAGCCATCTGTTAAGGGCTAAAATTCTAGCTAGTCTGTCTAAAATATCTAATGAGTGGTCGCCAATAAATTATAAGCTTTAGCAAGAGTTAGACTTTTAAGCATTTATTAAGGAGAATAAGAATTTGGTAAAGAGAGAGAAAGGCCTAGATTCCTATCTATTAAAGGGAGAGCACATTTCTAGCTCCCTTCTCCGCCAGCGTCCCCAGGAAAGAGAGCGAGACTGAGCGCCAGTCTCTTCCTTCCTCCTCCCACTAGCCCGCTTCACTTCCTGACTCCTGGTCTTGCCCTCAAAGACCTTCCCTTCATGGGCAGAACTCTTCTACAGTAAGTATCTAGCAGGTGGCGTCATTCCAATCGTTACAGTATCAAAGATTTGTTTTAATTCACATTTCTCTAATCAATTGTGATTTGGAACATTTTCCCCTATTACGATATTACTAAAAATAGCTTTGATATCTTCTTCAGAATGCTGCTTTTCAATATTCTTTGACCACTGATCACTTGAGGAGTAACTTTTTTTAAAATAAATTTGACATAGTTTCCTATATATTTGAGAAATGATGCCTTTATTGGAGAAACTTGTTGCAAACATTTTTGTCTATTGTAACTTTTAGCAAAATGTAGTTAACCTGATTATCTCTTTTTATTAGTTCTACTTTTGCTTTTGGTTTGTCTGAGAATACAATTGCTACCCCTACCTTTTCCTTTTCACTTAAACTGAAATATAATAGATTATTCTCCAGCCCTTTATTTTAACATTGTCTTTCTGTTTCAAGTGTATCTCTTGCAAATAGTACATTGTAAGCATTTGGTTTTTAATCCATTCTGTTTCTGTTTTATGAGTGAATTTATCCCATTCACATTCAAAATTATGATCTGTCCTTCCACCCTATTTTTTTATTTATTCTTATCTTTTTATCCTATTACATTTATTTTGCTTTTGACCACTGCCTCCCTTCACCTGTTATCCCTTTTATCACTCACTAATATTTCTTACCCCTTTCCCCTTTTATATATTTCTATACCCAACCTAGTGTGCATATATATGTATATTCTTTCCCCTTTGAACCAATTTTAGTAAAAGTGAGGTTCAGGCATTGCCTGTCATCCCCTCTCTATCTTCCCCTCCATTGCAAAAGTTCTTCCTTGCAAGCTTCTTCTCCTTTTTTTTTTTTTTTGAAAGTCAACAAGGATTTATTAAAGTATTTATTAAAAGACATGATACTCAATACTGTATGCTACCTAATATGCAGTAGTATTAGGAAGAAGCAGAGTGTACATAGAGAAAGTATATAGGCTTCAGACTCTACTGGTTTTGAACTTTGGTTCTGATGTTTTCTAGCTATGTGACCTTGGAGTCTGCTCAGCTCTCTAGACCTCTGTTTCTTCATCTGTTAAATGGAGATAATAATACTCACAGGGTTGTTGTGAAGAAAGTATTTTGTAAATCTTTGCTACTGACTGCCCCCTCCCCCATTCTACCCTCCCTTCATTCACCCTTCCCTCCTTATCTTCTTCCCTACCTACTTTCCTGAAGGGTTAAATAGATTACTCTTCCCTATTGGATGTGTGTGTGTTATTCTCTCCTTGAGCCTGCTCTGACGTCGTTATGGCCTTTGAGCTAATTCTGTGTTCTAAATTTTTCTTCCTCCCTCCCTCAACTATAACTACTATATCAAGCAATTCAATATATGTCATACATGTGGTGTTATGCTGAACATCTTCAACTTCCTGTAAAGTGTTTTGCTTTTTACAGCTCCCTCCCCCAACTTTCCTTCCCTCCTTCCTGTCTTCTCCCCCACTCCACATCTCCTTCTCCTCCCACTTTTCCTCAGGGCAAAAATATATTACTATACCTGCTTGAGTATGTATGTTATTCTCTCTTTGAGCCAATTCCGATGAAAGTGATGTTCACTCACTCCCCCTCTTCCCCTCTACTCCATAAGTATTTTTTCTTGTTTCCTTCCTATGAGGTACTTCTCCCCATTCCACCTCTCCCCTTCCCCCTCCCCCAGACCATTCCTCCCACCCTTCCCACATCTTTTAAAGATGTCATCATGGGTCAACCAGATGGCACAGTGAACAAAGCACAAGCCCTGGGTCCAGAAGGCCCAGAGTCCAAATCCGGCCCCAGACACCAGACAACCCACCTTGTTTGCTCCACAAAGATCAATTATATATAAAAAATAAATGCTTTACAGATATCATCCCTTCATATTCATTTAAGACCTGTGTCCTCTGTGTATTCCTTGCTGAAAAAAGTTCTTATGTGTTGGAAGTATTATTTTTGCATGTATGACAGTAAACAGTTTGATCTTTTAACTTCCCTCATGATTTCTTTTTCATGTTTACCTTTTTATGATTCTCCAGGTTCTTTTATTTGAAAGTCAAATTTTCTATTCAGTTCAGGTCTTTTCATGACAAATGCCTGAAAGTCTTCTTTTTCATTAAAGTTCCATATTTTCTTCTGAAAAGTTATGTTCAGTTTTTCTGGGTACATGATTTTTGGCTGTTGTCCCAGTTCCTTTGCCCCATGGAATATCATTTTTCATGCCCTCCACTCCTTTAATGTAGAAGCTGCTAGATCTTGCTTTATCCTTATTGGAGCTCCACAGTATTTGAATTCCTTTTTTCTAGCTGCTTGCAATATTTTCTCCTTGACCTGGGAGTTCTGGAATTTGGCTATGATATTCCTGGAGGTTTTCTTTTTGGGATCTCTTTCAGGAGGTGATCGGTGGATTCTTTCAATTTCTATTTCTGATTCTTCTTCTAGAATATTAGGGCAATTTTCACTCACAATCTCTTGGAGGATGGTATCTAAGCTCCTGTTTTGGTCATAGTTTTCAAGTAGTCCAATTATTTTCAAATTATCACTCCTGGCTTTATTTTCCAGGTCAGCTGTTTTTCCAAGGAGATATTTCACATTGCCCTCTCTTTTTTTCATTCAATTGGATTTGCTTTACTGTGTCTTGGTTTCTCATAAGGTCGATAGCTTCCATTTGTTCAATCCTAATTCTTAGGCAATTATTTTCATCAGACAGTTTTTTAATCTCCTTTTCCATTTGGTTTTTCAAGCTGTTGACTTTTTTCTCATGACTCTCCTGCATTGTTCTCAATTCTCTTTCCATTCTCCCCCCCCTCCCTCCCTCCCTCTCCCTCTCTCTCTCTCTCTCTCTCTCTCTCTCTCTCTCTCTCTCTCTATATATATATATATATATATATATATATATATATATATTTATCTTCCTTCTCTCTCTCCTATTTTCTCTTCAAAGTACCTTTTCAGAGTTTCCATGGACTGAGACCAGTTCATATTTTTCTTGGAAGCTTTGCATGTAGGGTCCCTATGGTTGATTTCCTCATCTGATGTTGCACCTTGATCTTCCTTGTCGTTGAAATAGCTTTTTATAGTTTTGAACTCTCTTTGTTTGCTCATCTTTTAATTGAATTTAAACTCTCCACTGGGGGATGGGGGGGAGGGAGTGGGGCCTGCTTCTCGGCTCCACTCCTGTTCCTAGCTTCAAAGGGTTCCAGGTATTTTGGTTTGAGGGATGGCCAGTTTGCTCTCACCTGATCTGTTCTCTGGTCCGGAGACAACCTCAAGCCTCTTTACTAAACAACCCAACAGCAAAGCTTTTTGTGGTGTGGTTCTTAGCTTCCAGGAGCCTGTGCAGCTCCCCGACCTGAGCCTCCCACCACTCAGGATTTCTTCACGTCAAATTTTCTCTTCAGCTCTGCTCTTCTCCTCAGAAATGCTTGAAAGTTCTTTATTTCACTAAATATCCATCTTTTCCACTGGAGGATTATTCTCATTTTTGCTTGGTAGGTGATCCTTGGTTGTGATTCTAGCTCCTTTCCCCTCCAGAATATTATATTCCAAGCCCTCCATTCCTTTTATGTTGAAGCTGCTAAATCTTGTATGGTTCTGACTTTTGCTCCATGATATTTGAATGGTTTATTTCTATCTGTTTGCAATCTTTTCTCCTTGACCTGGGAGATGTATAATTGGTATATAATATTCCTGGGAATGTTAGTTATGTAATATCTTTCAGGAGGTAATCAGTGAGTTCTTTCAATTTCTGTTTTACCTTCTGGATCTAAGAAAGTTTAAAAAATGAAAAGAAATGAAGAAAATGTGAAATATCTCATTAAAAAGAGGACCTGGAAAATAGATCCAGAGATATAATTTAAGTGTTATTGGACTACCTGAAAACAATGATAAAAAAAGAGAAGCTAGATATCATCTTTCAAGAAATTATCAGGGGAAACTACCCCAATTTCACCAGTGAGCATTTGTACCCCCTTTCCACTTGTCCAATTATGCTTATTAAGGAGTTATCTTCAGTGAATGTTTGTGCCTCATTTATCATAAGTATAATTACTGTTAAGACAAATTTATTTAAGGTGTTACTTTCTTCAGGATTCATTTTGACCCTTTTACCCCATTTAATTCTGTTTTCATAATTTCCTGCATTACTCTAATTTATTTTCTTATATGTGCCTCTATCACTCTTCTTTTTCTTTAATGTTTCAAGGATTTTTGTTGAACTGGTGTCCAATTAGCATTTTAATTTGAATCTTTATTTGTAGCTATCTTCTTCTGAATTTATGTCTTAGTCTTCCATGCTATCAAAGTAGATTTTTCTTTCTTTCTTCCTTTCTTTCTTTCTTTCTTTCTTTCTTTCTTTCTTTCTTTCTTTCTTTTGGCAGGTCAATGAGGTATAAGTGACTTGCCCAGGGTCACATAGCTAGTGAGTGCCAAATATATGGGGCTAGATTTGAACTCAGGTCCTCTTTATTCCAGGGCCAGTGCTTTATCCAGTGCACCATCTAGCTGCCCCCACCAGAGTAGCTTTTGATGGTCAATTTCTTTATTGTTTGATCATTTTTTTCAAGACTATTTATTTTTTGTTTGCTTGTTTGTTTTTTGTTTTTGTTTTTGTGGGTCAATAGGGGTTAAGTGACTTGCCCAGGGTCAAACAGCTAGTAAGTACCAAGTGTCTGAGGCCAGATTTGAACTCAGATATTCTTGAACCCAGGATTAGTGCTTTATTCACTGTGCCATCTAGCTGCCCCCCTCAAGACTATTTCTTAACTCTGAACTTTATGCTAAAGTTTACTCTGCTTACCTAGGAATGGAGAGGCACTTTCCCAAACTTTAAGTCTTTTCATGCTACTCTTTTCAGAAGCAGTTCTGAAGGTCTGAAAGTTTTTGGTGTTTCCAAGGTAGTGTGATCTGAGTAGAAGTGGGATCACTGCTGTCCTAGTCTCTGCTCTAGCCTTTATCCAGGAAGGGCCCCCACTAATCTCTTGCCACAAACACTATCACCCATTAGAACCTTAAAAATTTTGACTAGGCCCCCTCCTCTCTTGCTTGTAGTCACAAGTTCTAGTTTTCCTCTTCCCCTTGGAACAGTGACACACAACTGCTTATGGGAAATAGAGTTGCCAATCATCACTAGCAAAGGCTCCTCTGTAATATTTTTTCTGATGAATTGTCTAACTCCCATACCATCATTTATAGGAGAGCTGCCAAAGCTGCTTCTGCTGCTGCCACAACTGACATGTCTACCTCCAATCCCCATGGATGATGCTGACTCCACATGTGATCCAGGCTGGTCTCTACCCAAGTACCACAGATCTCTCCACCAGTGTTCTTAGTTGTTTAAGCATGAACCTTTTGTTTTATTCTGCCCTTACATTTTTTTTGAGGAATTCTTTTAAAGTTGTTTCCAGGGGAATTTTAGGAGAGTTCAGCTAGGTTGATGTCTGTATTCTTTCATCTTGGCTCTATCTTCTTTTTAGGTATTTTTAAAGAACTAGACTGTACTGCTTTCCCACTCTACTGGCAGGGAAGGCAGGAGCATAAATCATTTCTACCTTCTAAAAACTGCACAGTATTCTACTGGGTTCAGGCACACTCATGTGATCTGTCATTTAGAGATAGTTTCAAGCTCTAATCTCTTTCAACCCAGTAATCTTATTTAGTGATAAGGAACATAAGGCCCAGGGAAATTAAACAACTTGCCCTGGGTCACATAACTGTTATAGAGACAGAGCAAGAAAAAGTATTCAGGTCAACCTTTGGAATTACTCAACATGACTTAATTCAAGTTATAAAAGAATGAATGTGAATAGGAATTATTAGTCAGGCCTGTTCAATTCCCTCTGATTTTAGCAGAAATGACATTAACCCAAAGGGGAGAGTGACCCTGAGTGAAGGAAAGTAAATTTTATAAAGGAAACTTAAGTAATTTAATATCAGAAACTCACCAATTCCTTCAGAAGCAAATCTTTGTATATATATAATTATATTATATGTCAGACACTGTGGCAAGAACTGGGGAAACAAAATGCAAGAAAAGAGTGTCTGACTTCAAAAAGTTCACAATCTAATGGGGAGACAACATGCAAACAGATACATAGAAATCAAATTCTATATAGGAAAAATAGGAAATAACACAGTGAAGTCATGGGAATTAAAAGGGGTTGTGGAAGGCTTCTAGTAGAAAAAGGGATTTTATTTGGGACTTAAAGGAAGCCAAGGATGTTACTAGTCAGGGCAGGGGAGCATCTTAGGCATAGGGGACATCCCAGAGCATGAAAGTGAATACTATGCCAATGTCTTACCACTAGGAGTCCAGTGTTACTAGATTAAAACAAAAAATAGATGTTAAGGAGTGAGGAGTCAGAAGACTGGAAAGGTAGGGGGAGACTAAGTTATAAAGGGTTTTGAATGTCAAATAGAGCAGGTTGTATTTGCTTGTACAGGCAATAGAAAGCCACTGTAGTTTATTGAGTAAGGTGGTGGGGGGCACATAATTATACCTGAATTTTAGGAAAACACTTCGTTGGCTGAATGAAACATGAAATGGACTGGGGAGAGACTTGAGGTAGGCACCCCTCACACCCCACCCCCAGCAGCTAGTGTAATCATCTGTGTGTGAGGTGAGGAGAGTTGGCAGAGTCAGAAGAGAAAATTGGCCATATTGAGTAGATGTTGCAAAGGTAAAGTCAACAAACCATGGCACCATCTTGCATACAGAGTAAAAGAGAGTGAAAAGTTCAGGATGACCCCTAGGCTGTGAGTCTGTGGGACTGTGGGGATGATGTTTCCCTTTTCAGTAATAGGGAAGGTAGGGGAGAGAGAGTGTTTGGGGGAAAATAATGACTTCTGTTTTGGATATATTGAGATTAAAATTCTAGTGGAGATCCAGGTTAAGATATCTGAATGGCAGTGTGAGATCAACGGGGAGTCTATAGCCAACTTGCCTTCTTGGTTGGCAATCCAAAGTCCCCAAATCAGGGGTTTAGTAACCTTCCCTTCTGAGTCACTGACCTCTTCTGCTTTCCCTCCATGAAGCAGGTCAGAAGTAGCAGATTTCAGTTTCAAGAAACTTGAGGGTAAATAATGTACAAGAACTGGGCAGTGTAAATGATATTAATTAAAGAAAAGATGCTTGTCAATTTCCTTCTGAGATGACTTAAGAGGGACCAGCTAATACTTGGCTTCCACAGATTTTTTTACCTGAAGCCCATAAAAGTGCTTTAAGAGAATTAGAATCCACTAAATGTCTTTGTTTACCAGCATGATTTCAGTGGAGAGGAGGAGGGGGGATTTTCATAAAGCTTAGAAATAATGAAGGGAGGAAACCTGTTCATTTGATGAATTTTGATGGCAAATGTATCAGGGGCTCCTGAAATCAATAGCCATTTTAAAAATCAATATTTGTCCTTGTGAGGATAGAACCATTGATATGAAATCAGACAAGTGTACATATCCTTGTTCTCCATGTAAGACCTAGGAAAAGGCATTTCTCTTCTTTAGCCCTCAGTTTCCTTCTGGATATTTGATCACCAGGTGGAACTGATGGCCATTATCCTGATCATGTCCCAAACTGCCCTTGAAATTCATGCAAGTCCCAATGGGAGCAAAAGTGAATGAATGAATGAGTGAATGAATGATTGAATGAATGAATGAAAAAGCATTTATCAAATGCTCACTCCTTCCCAGGTACTGTGCAAGCATTAGGAATCAAATAAAAATAATCAAGAAAGTCTCAGTTGCAAGGGATTTCCTTTTATTTAATGTATAAAAGGGAGTAAGAAGCTGGGCAGAAACAGTAAGTGGTGTAAAATCTTTGATGCATACAAGGAATGGCCAAAATTCTCCTCTCAGAGGCCAGAGTCGGAGAGGCCAATTCTAGGTTTCAGAGAGTGGTGAGGGGGATGCTTGGAGATCAGGAGATTAGTTTGGAAATGACAGGAAAACCTTCTATGCTTCTCAGAATTATCTCTGTATATTCCTCAGTTCTATTCTTCTCTCTGGAGTGAGCAGCTTTGTGAATCCACCCAATCAGAATCGCCCCCTCCCCTTCATTTGAATATGTGCCTTTTCAGTGAGTAGTAGTCTTAAGACTTGTCATAAAGTGGTCACATATGCTTAGAAATGATTTTCCTCAACATAGAGTTTATAAGCAAAAAGAAAATGCTCAAGAACAACAAAAAAAACAGTGCTTCATATAAAACATTTAATTTATGATTACTCTATCATTAACTCCAGACATAAGATGAAATTGACCAAGGAATCCATGTACACTTTGAGTCATCTACTGAGCAGCAAAGGAATACAATCACTCACTCATCATTAGAAACTTGACTCACACTTTCAATAGGGCAAGTCAGCATATGCTGATGTAAAAACTCTCCAATGGATCTGTGACTCAAAGCATGAGGAATGGACTTGGGATCCAAGTGAACTTAGGGTGTTGGCTCAACTTAGAGTGGGAAACTCAGTTCTGAGTCATAGATATAGATATATGTGTATGCATGTATGTGTGTATGCATACACATACACACACATGTATATATTATGTATTCTCATATGCACATGCATACTCATATGTATCATGTGTACATATACATGTACACACAAATATACATATGTGCATATGATATATATGCATATGTGTATATTGATATATACAAGCAGATATATACACATGTGTATATTGATATATACAAGCAGATATATACACATGTGTATGTGCATATTATGTGTTCATATATAAAACACATATATGTGATGTGTATGCATATGGATCCTTTGAATTCACTTCTGTTACTTAATCTTTTTTTCCATGATACAATCAATTTCCTTTTCTGGGACTCATCTACCCTGTGTGTAAGCTGATGGTGAGGGGAGAGGGAAGATTCAGTGACCTCTATCGTACTTTCTGACTTCAAGTCTGTGATACTATGATGTTCGTTCAGTCATCAGCAAGTGCCTCCTACATGCCAGGTCCTGTGCTAAGTACATGAGAAATAATACAGCCAAAAGACAATCTCTGTTCTCAAGGAGCTCAGAGCATCTTATGCAAACATCTCAGTACAAAGACACCACACACCACATGGGATAAACTGAAGATAATCACTAGAGAGAAGGAGCTGGCATTAAGGATACTGAACCTTCAATCGCTAGTGTCCCTAGTGAGGAAGGTGCTGGGTTTGGAGTTTGGAGAGAGCTAGATTTGAATCTTCACAACAAAACATATTTACTGGATGTTTAAAGAGAGGTTGGTTCACCTAAATGAGCTCTTGTTTCCTTCTCTTTAAAATGAGAAAAAAAATGTTTGCATTTAAAACCTCACATAGTTGTGGGAAGAGATTTTTGCATATCTTAAAAATCAGGAAAATTTAGATTATAGTAGTATAATCAATTATGTGCTTAGCCCTACAAGGAGCATAGGCAAAACCAAAACAAAACCCCCCAAATTAAAAAAAAATAATAAACACCTAAAACTAGAGAAACAAAAAACACAACAAAACAAATAGTCCTTGCCCTTGCCCTTCTCCACATCTAATTATAATCAAAATGAGGAGGTGAGATTGATGTGCATGAAAAAATACCCATGAAAAGAAGAAAATATATAATAAATGCTAAACTGGAAGGGATAAATGATTGACAATGACAATCAAAACAATTATGAACAATGGATAATGATGAATCTTATACTTTGCTAGGGCAGCAAAAATAATGTTTTGTTTTGTTTCATATTGTTATTGTTTTTTAACAAGCAAACAAAGGACTAGAGGAAAATATTAGTTATATATCAAAAAATTATACTGTTGGCCACACTGGAGAATAAGGGAGGTATATATAGCTGTAAACACCAATACATGAATACACATATACATATAATACACATGCCTGCATACACATATACATAAGTACATGTATATATGTGTGTGCATGCACACATGTGTATATGTGATTGTGTACGTACTGGATTCATCTCTATTCCTGCACATCAACACCTCTTCTGGAATTCCCAATCTAAGACTTGTTTCATCAGGCAAATAATTTTCTTTCATTAAGCCTCAATTTTCTCATGTCTAATGTGGGAAAATAATTTTCAGTACCTGCCTTGGAATATTAGTATGAAGATCAAGTGAGATAATATAAGGAAAGGGGTTGTAACTCTTAAAGCTATATAGAAATGTCAATGATTGTGATTATTCTTTTTTCTCCATGACTCCATGGATGACAAAAAGACGAAGCCAGGTTTTGAAATGCTTTCCATAATTATATTTATGTACATATATATTCTTGAATGCATATATGTATAATACATGTTATATTTGTATATCATGTGTGGGGGCAGAGTATATGTAGGACTACAATATTGGAAAAGTCTCCCTGCCTCCAGTATCTTCTCTCTGCAATGTTGGAGTGATTGATTTACTCAACACCAACCACTTAAACAAGTAATAACATTACCAATTAATATATATATGATATGTGTATACATCTAACACCTATCTTATAAGATAGATGCATTTATCATATATACATACATATAAGATACTCATATATACACATATACATATATATCTTATCTGTAATATATCTGTAATATACTCTCTCTCTCTATGTGTGTGTGTGTGTGTGTGTGTGTGTGTGTGTGTGTGTGTGTGTGTGTGTGTATGAGGGGCTTCAAATTACATTTGGAAAGGCAAGAAACTAGACCGTGCTTTAGGAATTGCCTATGAATTATCATGCAAGTTGAGAAAGGATTAAATTTAGAAATTGGAGAGAGCATAGCTTTCCAATTAATCCACTAAGAATGAACTTCCTTGGGAGAAGTAAGTCTCAACTTTGTTTGGTATCATATACACACACACACACACACATACATACATACATACATACACACACACACACACACACACACACATACTCCCATCCATACACACACACTTTCGCTTGAGTAGGACATTGCAAACTTCAAAGAGTCCAGAGGTTTTTGGACTACCTATTTTCCCATCAGTTTCCTCATCCTGTGCCTTCCAGATTGGATCTGCTAGCAGGAATGTCATCATTTGAAGCTAAGCAAAGACTGGATGTGTCAGGGGGAAAACTTACATAATTAGCTTAATGTTGTAAAGGAGGAGAGCACTGAAAGACTCCAGAACTCTGAGTGATGATGAATTGTTGTGACATCTAATGAGCAGTGATGAAACATGGCTCCCACTTCTTGAAAGACTGGTCATGATTAGAGATGTGGAATAAGCCCTTCATTTAGAGACATCCTGGAATGTTGACTTTTTTAGGTTAACTTTGCATATATATTGCATGGAAAGGTTTCTATTGGGGAAGAGGAGAAATCAGTGGGTAATGATGGAGATACAAAATAATTTTACAAAGAAAAATGTAGATAAAAACATGTAAAAATGTTTAAAAGTCTTTGAAAAGGGGATAAAAAGAGGGAAATTTTTATTACTACATTAATATATTTAACTGTAATTAACTGAACTTAACCTCATTTCATATATATAATCTGCCTCTTTTTGTTTTTCTTTATATAGTGAAATATTTATGATTATTTGATAGTTATAATTTTTATATTTTTAAAAGGGAAAATAAAGTACAAATAAGTTCTTAGATGTTAGGTGAATATGAACAATTGATTTTTTTGTTTGTTTGTTTGTTTTTTGTTTTGTTTTTTGGGTTTTTTTGCGGGGCAATGGGGGTTAAGTCCAGGGTCACACATCTAATAAGTGTCAAGTGTCTGAGGTCAGATTTGAACTCAGGTCCTCCTGAATCCAGGGCCAGTGCTTTATCCACTGCACCACCTAGCCGCCCCCATGAACAATTGTTTATGATCCAAGCAGAGGTAGTGGCTATCAGTATCCTAACTCAGACTGCCAAATGTGTGACTTTGAGGGAAACTGAGGTATAAGTAGGGTCATACAACTTGGACCTGGCCCCGGCCCCAGATCCATGAAAGAAATTTTAGTTTTTTAACAGAATAGAAAAATAATTAAACTTAGCGCTTATTAAAATTAACAATAATCCTTAATTAAAATTTGAAGATTCCAGATGGCATAATGTATTTGTTCAACAGACTCATCTAGTCTGGTCCCTTTCCAATGGTTCCACATGGGCCAGTGCTATTGGGCCCTGGGGGAAAAGGAGCTGGGAGTAGGGGTTTTGTTTCCCTCTCTGTTGGAGTCTCATACCCTCTGTACCTCAATTGAATTTGTGTTAAAAATGTTTATCTTAGGGAACATTTAATCTTTTTTTTTTCTCCTAGGTTCAAAATTTATTTTTTTTTTCTCTCTTGAGAGAGAAGTATTATGTGCCTATTTTCTTGAATGGGAGCTGGGAGATAGGGTAGGTGATACTGCCTTTCTTTGGCTCCAAATAATTTAGTAAATTATTTTGACTTCTGGTTTTTCATTATCTGTATCATGTTAGTTTAGTTGGAGGTAACTTGTGGAAAGAGAGGTGGGGATGGGGAAAGACAAAGAGAGAGACAGAGACAGAGAGAGAAACATAGTGAGACAGAGACAGAATGACAGACAGGGACAGAGAGTCAGAGAGAGACACACACAAAGACAGAAATAGCACAGAGAGACACTCACAAAGACAGAGAGACAGAGACAGACAGACTCAAGAAGAAGAAGAAGAAGAAAGAAGAAGAAGAAGAAGAAGAAGAAGAAGAAGAAGAAGAAGAAGAAGAAGAAGAAGAAGAAGAAGAAGAAGAAGAAGAAGAAGAAGAAGAAGAAGAAGAAGAAGAAGAAGAAGAAGAAGAGGAGGAGGAGGAGGAGGAGGAGGAGGAGGAGGAGGAGGAGGAGGAGGAGGAGGAGGAGGAAGAGGAGGAAGAAGAGGGAGGAGAAGGAGGAAAAGGAGGAGAAAGAGAAGGAGAAGAGGAGAGAGATCTTATCTCCTCTTTGAATTATGAAATTGGTCCACATCATAATTTAGAGTCTTGCTCTTGTTCTGCTGGATAATCCATCCTTGCCATTCCTGTATGTCCTTTCTGCATTTTCCATTAAGTGTTTGTTTTTGTAAATTTATGAACTGTTCTGTTTCATTTAAAAGTCAGACAATTCATATTTTTTTCTTTAACACTATACAGGATATTTGAATAGATGAAAATTTCTATCCCCATATTACTTCTCTGTAACATTCTAATTCCTGCAACTCTAGACTCTACTTCTATCTCCTAATCATCTAAGTGTTTGAGGTCCCACCACCCCAGAATCCTCACTATCATCAAGTCCTTTTGGCATGACAGGCCCTTGGCTTTGCTTCAGTAAGTTCTGCACCAAATGGAAAGCCTTCAATTCAATTCAAATTAACACACATTTATTAAATACCTAGAATGTAGGGCCTATGTTGGATTCTGGGCTTGGAAATATAACCCATGGCTCTAAAATAAAGCTCTAAGGTGGAATAAGATAAAGAAGCAAAGAACTCTTCCCAAAGTCTCCCTTTAAGGGGAGCTTCTAGATTGGCCCCCTCTTTTTCCACCAGCTAAACTTTTTGGACTATACTGACCTATGCCCTAATTCCAGGAAACTTCCACCCCTCTACTCTGCCCCCATTTATAAGCTTCCTTTTTGTGTTACCCTCCCTCATTGGACTATAAGTTCTTTGAGGGAAAAGAATTGTTTCTTTTTCTGTATCCCCAGTGCTTATCACAGTGTCTGTCATATAGTAGGTGCTTAATAATTGTTTATTGACTAACTGACTTGGGGATATTGGTGAAATCTAATGTCTGTTGATTCCCATGTGAGACTTAGATGAAGTGAGGGAGCAGGTCGTAGGATTTAAGTAGTTCAAGGAATTGTGAGTTTGGGATGCTTAAGGGAGCATCACTGTAGATATCAAATTGTCCTAGAGTAAAGGCAGAAGTTGGGGATGAGAGAAAGATAGTATGCCATGATTAGATCTTCTTGAGAAAGCAAGAAGAATGAACAACTTCTGGTGTCCTTCATCCCCCTCAAAATCCCTTGAACTTAATTATTTCACATGTATTTGTATTTATTTTATTTATATTTATTCCATATTTATGCCTATATAAACAACTTGTGTCTTCCATTAGAATGCAAGCTTCCTCTGAGTTATTGTTTTTGGTCCTAAGAGCTTAGCCTAATGCCTGGCAATAAATAGGTGATTAATAAATACCCATTGATTTACTGAATATTCTATAAGCTCACAGAAATTGGATTCAATCTTGGAAAAGGGGGTAAGATTCTTGTAAAAAATCTTTGGCTTATGTGAAAACTCTTCTGAATAACATAAGAATTTAATTTATTTTGGCATTAATAAAGGCTTCTGATCAAAACACCAGAACTTGGCTTATGGCTCTCTAAAGACTCAGTTCTCTTTTAAATACTCACACTGATGATATATCAAATATATGGCAGGTTTTATTTAATCCAATCACTGGTGCTTATAAAAAGCCAGGATGAGTTGTTACTTTTAGGTAGGTCCCCAGGGACCTATTTAGTCTTCTAGACTTGTAATATTGCTTTAGATGTCCCCTGCCACATCAAAAGTGAAAAAAACTCTTGGTTCCTAGGAACTCAAGGAACTATCCCTTCCGGTGAATAAGACCTTTTTATCAAACTTATTCAGTCTTCATGACTCACAGTGTCAGTGAAGGTAGAACAATAGCATGCTGCTCTAAGAACCCTTTCCCCTCTGTTGTGTGATCCTTCCTTTTGTCATTCAGCAAGTCCATGTATCCATCTCATTCAAGTCCCTCCTCACTTGGGGAGCTCCTGGTTCTCTGGAGGAACTGAGCAGTTGTTTTTGTTTTATTTTGTTTTGTTTTCTTCTCTTCAGGGAATGTCTGTGTCTGTGTCTTTCCTCTGGTGCAACTTCCTCTCTGTGTTGGGTCCCCTTTAAAGGTAAGTCAGTGACAGAATAAAGACTTTAAAAGTAGTACAGTCAGATCTCCATACCAGGGAAATGCACCCCCTGCCAAGTAGGGGAAGGTCTCATTCACCTCTATACATACAAAATAATCAAAGGGAAAAACAAAACAGCACCTTCACTCAAGAACTTAAATTCAACTAGAACATTCATGTCACCAAGGTAATTTCAGGAAGGAGAGAGCATTAAGAATGGGAAGAAATCACAGAGAGGACAGAACTCAAATTCAATCTTGAAGGAATATGGAGTTTCTGAAAGGTAGAGCTAAGGAGAGAGCACTTTACAGCCCCATAGGGTGGCTTGTGGGTGTGCACAATGGGGAAGGATAGAATATCGAGGTCAGAGAAGATCTAAGAGAAGTGAAAGATGTGAGAGTCAAATCAAGCAATTTATGAAGTGTCTATTGCATGGCAGACCCTGTACTTGGAACTAGGGAGCCAAGGAAATTCTCTCTGGGTGCTTATGATCCAATGGCAGGAAAAAAAAACATGCAAACAACCATGCACAAACAAAATAGGTGCAGGATAAAACTGGAGAGAATCTCAGAGTGATGTTTCTGACATTTACAGTAATGAGAATAATGAAAGGTTTTTTTCACAAGGTGATAGTTCATCTGAGACTTGAAACAAGCCAGGGAAGTCAGGTGGGGGATGTAAGGAAGGACACCAGACCTAATTGGGGTGGGGGGAGACTCATAATGAGGAAGAGTTTGGATTTTACCCTTGACTCAATAGGGAACCATTGAGAATTTTGGAGCAAGAGAGTGACAAAGCCAATCCACTATATTAGGAACCAAACCACAATTACAATCTTTATTCACACCATTTTTAGGATAACAGAACCAGTGACAACTTGATGCAGGATTTGAAAGTTTATGATTTCACCGGGAGCAAAGATCATGGAATTTTAGAATGAGGTGGGTAGCTAAGAGAGGATTGCTTAGTCTGACATCTCCTCTTGCAAATGAGAAAGCTGAGGCTAACAGAAATCAGTCCACTAACACCAGTTCACAACTATCTAACAACAGTGTCAGGACCTAAACACACTATCCAAGTTCCCACTCCTGGTTCCTGTATTTTCTCTTATACTGCCTGCCTTGTAACATACTGTCTCCTGTACTGTGGATTGTTTCAGAATTGTCCTTTCTCACAAGGACCCTCAAAGGAAGAACATCTCTCTTCCACAAGTGCAAAGGGAACCACAAACAGTCTGCTTCATCATTCCAACCCCCTGACCTTTAGATTTTATGTTCAAGTAATTGCCTGGAAATGGATCTGCTGCCCTTCTCCCCTCAGCCATTTGTCTGGATCTAACTCTGAAATGCATGATGCTTTATAGGTGTCATCATCCCTAGAGAAGTCACAGACTAGCTTGGGGGGGGGGGAGGGGGAGAGGCTTTCTGGGTCAATCTACTCTTCCAAAGGGAGGTGATATCTCAAAGCTGAGAAATTAGAGATGAGAAGAGCTGAAAAAAACCAACAGGCCTGTTCCCTTATGGATGCAAGGTTGTCTCATTTAGACACAATATTAGGTCAAGCTCCTCTGGAGATTTTCCACTGATTTGTGCTTCCCATGGCACCAAAAACCTAAAGCCTTAAGAATGACCTAATTTATTAGTAAAATATATATATATATATATATATATATATTATTATTCCAAAAGACTTTATACCTCCCTAAAAATGTGTGCCTTTTGGGTCCTGTATTAGGTGTAGCCTGTAGCTATGTGATCTCATCACTTCACATCTCTGCATTTCAGTTTCATTAGCTGGAAAATGAGAGAAAGAGAGGATGGATTTTGTTATCTTAATAGTCCTCTGACCTACAAGAAACTTCTGTGCTTTATTCAGAATAAAGAATCTTATTTTAGGAGACCTATGGCAGAAACATAAAGCAAAAGCATTATTTTCCTTATTGTTTTTCTCCATCAATCTTTCTTTTCTTTCTTCCTTTTTTGATTCTTTCTAGGTGAGCTAAGACTGGCCACATTGTGAGTGTAGTTTACGACTTTAAAAGGTCTTGACAGAGTAAGTTATTGGAGCAAATCTATAAGATAATTAATGAGGATTACGTGTAAAGTTTTAAAGTTTGGTTCAAAAATCACTTATACAAATGGATGAAATAAACAAATAATCAGAAGTCTTTCTGGAAAAAAATATTTGGGCATTTTAATATATTGTAAGCTTAATATGGGGTTAACATTGTTCCATCTTTGGTAACCAAGAAAGGTGATTCAAACTTAGTGTGTGTGCAGAGAGACGTGGTACCCCTGGCTAGTGAAGTGGGAGTCTTTTTCTAGTCTGCCCTGGGTGTCCAACATTCAGAGTACTGCCCTCAGTGTGATGGATGATATCTTAGAAAAGACACTGCTAAACTTCAAAGCATCGAGGGTGGGGATACAAGCCTTGAGATCATATCTTATGAAAGTAAGTTCAAAGAATGTTTAAAGAGATGTTTAACTGGAAGAGAAAACTTCAGGTGGGTGAAATAACTGACTTCAATGATTTGAATGGATGTCATGAAAATCAGGGTTAGATTTCTTTGGCATGGCTCCCCAGGGCAGGAGCAGAAGCCCAGGCAGAGGGGAACTGCAAAAGAAAACCTCTAGGGAGATGTAAGAGAAGTCATGCTATCAAGAAGGGCTCTCCAGATGTGGGCTGTGGTGGCTGAGGAAGTGGCTGGCTCCCATCACTAGTGGTCTCCAAGCACAGGCAAAATGACCACTTAACAGAAAGGCTACAGTGATGTTTCTTATTTAATTCAGGGAGTGCCTAGATTGTCATGGAGGTCCCTTCCATGTCTAAGAGTCTGCGTTGTCTCTTCAGATGGACCATTCATTGTGGACATCAATTTCAAACATCTCTCAATTTTTCTATTTCTGTTGGATGTTTCAAAAGGATGGGTGTCAAGTTAATTTCTGGGTGGCAGAGAAAAAAATGTGTAAACCATTTAAGTCACACAAATAAGAGTGGGTTGGTAGCTATTTACATTAGACTTAGCATTAATTTTTCTTCATGAAGAACTGAAGTTAGGTAAATTTCCAAAAACTGTTCATTTACAATCAAATGACCATATGTGTCAGCTTGGCAATAAGCTTGGCAGTGTACAGAACCAGAAAAGACCAAGAAGAAATTACTCCAGCTGCAGCTCTGCACACTGGTGGGAGATAATTGCGCACAGGCATTTTGGACCTACCCCTCACAAGAGAAAAGGGAAAGTGCTGAGCTAGGAAGGTAGGCTTCTTCACAGTCTTAAAGGATCTGTTTCACCTCAAGGCCAGGAATGAATAAACACTTCCTTAATCAGGTCTATAGGAGGTCAAAGTACATTTGGCAAAGCCATTGTGAGTCTAGAGGCATCAGCACAAACCTGGGGCCTCAAGGGAAATAAGAAAGATTATTTATCTGAGCATCATCATTCCAGTGGGTCTCCTCACTTATACATTGCTAATGCCAAGGAAAGTCTTACAATGCCCAAACAATGCTTGGAAATGCAGTCATAGGGAGAATGCCAAGAATACCATTAAGGTGAAGAATTCATTAACATGTTGTTTCCCTGAAAGCAATGAAAGGGCCCATGGGAAGACATCCTAAGATCACAGACCTAGAGATCAAAGGAACCTTAGAGGAGATACTTCAACCCCACATTTTAAAAATAATAATAAACATTTTTATTTAAATTTTGAATTCCAAACTCTATCCCTCCCTTTTTCTCTCCCCTCCTCCCGCCCTGAAATGGTAAGAAATCAGATATAGGTTATACATGTGAAATTATGTGAAACATCACCATATTAGTAATTTTGTATAAAAAAATTTGATTTTTTTCAAAAAATTAAAGCATGAAAATTAGCATGCTGCAATCTGTATTCCACCAACATCAGTTCTTTCACTGGAGGTAGATAGTATGCTTTATCTTTATCCGTCCTTTGGGGTTGTCTTGGTTCATTGTACTGCTTAGAATAGTGACATCCATCACAGTTCTATATCAAGCAATATTGCTATCTGTGTACATTTTTCTGATTCTGCTAACTTCACTATACATCAGTTCATATAAGTCTTTCAAGGCTTTTCTGAAATCATCCTGCTTATAACTTCTTATAGCACAATAATATTCCATCAAAATCATATGCCACAGATTGTTTAGCCATTTCCCCAACTGATGAGCATTCTTCTGATTTCCAATTTTTAACCACCACAAAAAGAGCTTCTATAATTATTTTTGTACAAATAGTTATCTTCCCTATTTTTGCAATGTCTTTAGGATATAAATCTAGCAGTGGTATTTCTGGATAAAAAGGTATGCACAGTTTGATAGCCCTTTGGGCATATTTCCAAATTCATCTCCAGAATGGTTGGATCAGTTCACAAGTCCACGAACAGTGGATTAGCATCCCAGTTTTCCCACTTCCCCTCCAACATCCAATGTCCTCCTTTTTTGTTATATTTGCCACATTGATAAGTGTGAGGTGATATCTTAGAGTTGTTTTAATTTTATTTCTCTGACCAATATTGATTTAGAGCATTTTTTCCTATGACTATAGATAGCTTTGATTTCTTTGTCTGTAAACTGCCTGTTCATGTTCTTTGACCATTTATCAATGGGGGGATGACTTGTATTTTTATGATTTTGGCTCAATTCTCTATATATTTAGAAAATTAAGTCTTTATCATAGATATTTCCAACCCCTGCATGTTATAAACAAACTGAGTCACAGGCAAGTGAAGAAACTTGCACTAGGTGACACAGATAGTAAGTATCACAGCTTGTATATGAATCCAAGTCTATTGAATCAGAGTTAGCACTCTATAAAATGTATATTGAGATGCCTGCCCTTAAAATAGACTTAATATTTCCTTCCTTCCTTCCTTCCTTCCTTCCTTCCTTCCTTCCTTCCTTCCTTTGTTAATTTGTTCCTTCCTTTGCTCCTTCCTTCCTTTCTTTTCAGTAGTATGGGGAACTCTTGGCATTGAATCTCCCTTCACCAAGGCAGACATCTATCAACTTTTAAAATGATCATTTGAGATGTTTCATAATGACATCAATAACTTAACTGACTTACCTATGGTCAGAGAGCCTGTAGAAGTCAGAGACTAGATTTTGCTAGAACAAGCTTGAACAGACTCACTTAAGTGTGATGTTTAAAATCTAAATGCGTGGTTGCCTTAAATTAGAAGCTTTAGCACCAGTCTTTTGGCATTAAGCATTTATTAAAGCATAATAGGTATTAGTAAAAAGGAAAACACATGGAGTTAAGAAAGTTAAAAAAAGGCCTATCTAGCCAGAGTTCCAGCCTGGTTTGGTTATTCCTCAAGTCCTCCACCACAAGCCTGCTTCACCCACAAACTCCCTGAACAAACTGAGTATGGAAGCTTTTTATAGGTCTGAAGGAGAGGCAGACCTTTCACACTGCTTCAAGCTGATTGGTTAGCATTATCCAAAACCATTGGCTCACTGAACTTGAAGGTGGTCTCATGTTGAGTTCAAAGTCCTTAGCTTCTTAGAACAATACCTTCTTTTTTTTCCCCCTAGGGCAATGAGGGTTAAGTGACTTGCCCAGAGTCACACAGCTAGTAAGTGTCAAATGTCTGAGGCTGGATTTGAACTCAGGTCCTCCTGAATCCAGGGCCAGTGCTCTATCCACTGCACCACCTACCTGCTACAAACAATACCTTCTTAAGGGCTGCCCAGGTGTGGTTAAAATTTAATTAACTTTAAGTAGGCTAATCAGCAAAGTCAATAATTCATTTAATTCCATCAGTGTAGATTAGTCTCCAGGTGGGGCCTTTGAGTATCTGCCAAATCCCATTATTTTCTCATATGAGAAAGTCAAGAAGAAATTTGGTGCAGCCAATATGGTTGATGAAAGGCAGTGAATTGCCTGATGGGTCTCCAAAACCCCTCCAAATACCTTCAATTAATGCATAAGACAATTCCTGGAGCAGCAACTCCCAAAAAAGGACAGAGTGAAATAATTTTCCATCCAAAGACAACTTAGAAGGTCCACAGGAAAGGTCTCTCCCACCCAGGTGAGAATGGAGTACAGTGCATTGAAGGCCACAGCAGCTCAGCCCCAGCCAAATAGGAGCAGGCTTTGGGAGTTACTGAATCATCATCAGCAGCAGAAACTTCTTTTGGAACTCAGCCTTCATAGGATAATAGGGTCCAAAAGCTTGCCAGAGGGAAATTACAGGGATCTTTTTGCTAGTACTGAGGCAGGACTCTGTTGTTTTGTCCATACTTGGATACAGGTGACAGTCTTGGGTGGTAGTCCTGGGCTGGGAAGGAGCAATAGCACACTGAAGCTTTCAGCCACTGTGGAGCTGGAGACTCCTCAGTTCCAAGGCAGAAAATCAGTCTTGTGGTTGCTTGCAGACTAGTTCAAAGACCAGGAAAGTAGTTAATATGCCTGTCCTTAAATCATACCACCTTGGAAGAACTGAAAACTTACAAATACCTAGAAGTATCTCTGAAACCAGCTGCAGAAACTTTTGAAGCTTGGGACACTGTACCCTCTACTCTGGAAGCAGTTTCCCATTTTAACAAATAACTAAAAGTCAAGAAATAGGCTGGGGAAATGAGCAATCAGAAAAAAAAAATTCTGAACATTAGATAGTTTATATGGTGAAAAGGAAGATTAAAATACAAACTCAGAAGAAAATAACAAAGTCAAAACTCTTATATCCAAAGCTTCCGAGAACACTATGAATTGGTCTTAGGCTATAGAAGCTCTCAAAAAGGATTTTGAAAATAAAGTAAGAGAAGTAGAGTGGGGAAATAGGAAAAGAAATGACAGTGATGCAAGAAAATCATGAAAAAGAGGTCAACAGCTTGGTAAAGGAGACACAAAAAGTACTGAAAAAAAACACCTTAAAAAAGAGACTAGGTCAAATGGTAAAAGAGGTAGAAAAAGTCAATGAGGAAAAGAATGCCTTTAAAAGCCAAATTGGCCAAATGGAAAAGTAGGTATAAAAGCCCACTAAAGAAAATAACTTCTTAAAAATTGGGATTGAGGGGCAGCTAGGTGGCACAGTGAATAGAGCACCAGCCCTGGAATCAGGAGTACCTGAGTTCAAATCTGGCCTCAAACACTTAACCCCTACCAGCTTTGTGATGCTGGGCAAATCACTTAACCCCAATTGCCTCACTAAAAAAATTAGGATTGAATAAATGAAATCTAAGTACCTTATGAGAAATCAAGGGAAAAACAAACAAAAGAATTAAAAAAATTGAAGACAATTTGAAATATCTCATTGGGGAAAAAAAAAAAAAACCTAGTTGGAAAATAGATTAAGGAGAGATAATTTGAAAATTATTGGACTACCTCAAAGCCATCATAAAAAAGAAACTAGACATCATCACATCGTCTTCCATGAAATTCTCAAACTGCACTGATATTCTATAACCAGAGGGTAAAATAGAAATTGAAAGAATCCACCAATCACCTCCTGAAAGAGATCCCAAACTGAAAACTCCAAAGGATACTGTAGCCAAATACTATAGGTCCCAGGTCAAGGAGAAAATATTGCATACAGTTAGAAATAAAGATTTCAAGTATTGTGGAATGGCAGTCAAAATAACACAAGATTTAGCAGATTCTATATAAAAGCATCAGAAGTCTTGGGATATGCTATTCCAGAATGCAAAGGAACTGGGATTACAACCAAGAATCACCTACCCAGAAAAAAACCTGATAATCCTTCAGGGGAAAAATAGGCATTCAATGAAAGAGAGGATTTTCAGGCATTCTTGATGACCTGAGCTTATTACAAAATGTGACTTTCAAATACAAGACTAAAGAGAAGCATAAAAAAGGTAATCAGGAAAAAGAAATCATAAAGGATATTAAAAGGTTAAACTGTTCACATTGCTACATGGGGAGGTGATACTGTAACTCATAAGAACTTTCTCATTATTAGGGCAGCTGGATGGAGTATATTTAGACAAAGGGAACAGGTGTGAGTTGAATTTGAAGAGGTGAGAAATAATGCACTGGGACAAAGGGAAAGGGAGAGGTAGAGTGAGATATATTATCTCATATAAAAGAAGCAAAAAAAAAAGTTTTTACAGTGGGGGCAGAGCCAAGGTGGTGGAGGAAAGGCAATAAATGCTCAGACTTCCTGACACAATTACTTCAAAAATCTCCAAACATAGCCAAAAAACAACTCCTGGAGCAGGAGAACCCACAAAAAGATGGCTGAGATTATTTTCCAGCCAGAGACAACTTGGAAGTTTGGCAGGAGGGGGAGCCAGGCTGGGAGTAGAGTCCAGCCCCACAATCACACCAACACAGATCCAGCCACAGGTAGTGTGCAATGGAAAAACTTACCCCTGAGTCTCTGAATCAGCTGCTCAGCCAGCATCTTCTAGAACTAAGCCCAAAGTCTGGTGAGAGGGCTGAATGGCTAGCTGGGGAGGTGGAGTCTATGGGGCTATATGCAGGAGCTAAGGGGGCATTTGGATGTCCTACCCCAGTTGGGAAGCAGGAAGAAACCTTGCTTGGTGCCATCCTAGGTGGGGGAAGGGTGCAGGCTCCTTGGAGCTAACAACCAACAGCACACAAAGTGTTGTTACCCGGTTAATTAGCACATTGGCCTGGGGTTATATATGACCCCGAGAAAAGGCCAGGTGAGTGACAAAACATTAATTAATTCATAACACCTGGGACCCCCTGAAGCTTGGGACAGTAGAAACTGGAAGCAGGATCCCACAAGAAAAAGGAGTTAAAAGTCAAGCAAAGATGGGAAAGATGACCAAGCAGAGAAAGTAGTGAAGCATAGAAAGCTTCCTTAGTGACAAGGAAGATTGAGGTGCACTCTCAGAAGAAGATAGCACTGTCAGGGTCCCTACATCTAAAGTTTCCAAGAAAATATGAATTGATTTCAGGAAATAGAGATGTTCAAAAAGGCCTTTGAAAATAAAGTTAGAGAGGTAGAGGAAAAAATGGAAAGAGAAATGAGAGTGATGCAGGGAAGTCATGAGAAAAAAGTCAACATTTTTTTTTTTTTGTGGGGCAATGGGGGTTAAGTGACTTGCCCAGGGTCTCACAGCTAGTAAGTGTCAAAAAAGTCAACATCTTGAAAAGACAAATTGGCCAAATGGAAAAGGAGGTACAAAAACTCTCTGATGAAATTAATTGTCTAGGAATTAGGATTGAACAAATGGGAGCTAGTGACCTTATGAGAAACCAAAACACAGTAAAGCAAATCTAAATGAATAATAAAAAAAATGGAGGGCAATGTCAAATATGTTCTTGGAAAAACTGCCGACCTGGAAAATAGATCCAGGAGAGATAATTTGAAAATTATTGGTCTACCTGAAACCATGATGAAAATAAGATCTTAGACATCATCTTTCAAGAAATTGTCAGGGAAAATTGCCCTGATATTCTAGAATCAGAAGGTAAAATAGAAATTGAACGAATTCACTGATCACCTCCTGAAAGAGATCCCAAAAGGAAAACTTCCAAGAATATTATAGCCAAATTCCAGAGATCCCTGGTCAAGGAGAAAAATATCACAAGCAATCAGGAAGAAGCAATTCAAATAACGTGGAGCCATGGTAAGGAGAGCACAGGATCTAGCAGCTTCTGCAATAAAGAATTGGAGGGCATAGAATATGATATTCCAGAGGACAAAGGAATTGGGTTTACAACCAAAAATCACCTACCCAGCAAAAGTGAGTTTAATCTTTCGGGGGAAAAATGAGACTTCAATGAATAAAGAGGACTTTCAGGCATTTGTGATGAAAAGACCTGAACTGAATAAAAAAAATTTGACTTTCAAATGCAAGACCCTAGAGAGGCATAAAAAGATAAACAGGGAAAAGAAATCATGAGAGATGTTAAAAGGTTAAACTGTTTACATCCCTACATGGGAAGATGATATGTCTAAATCATAAGAGCCTTCTGAGTATTAGGGCAGATGATAGGAATATAGATAGAGGGCACAGTTGGCAATTGATTATGAAGGGATGCCACCTATAAAGAATTTATTTTTTCTTTCTCTCTTTTTTTTTTGGATGGGGTGGGGGGGGGGGAGGTCAGTCCCGGTTGATGACTTTCTTGTGTTTGAGGCCGGATTTGGGCTCAAGTCTTCCTGGGTCCAGGGAGGGTGCTTTGTCTATTGTGTCACCTAGCTGCCCCATGATGACATCTTTGGGGTAAAATTGAGTGGGGAGAGGAATACACGGGGGTAGGAGATAGGGGTGTGGAAAATGGGGTGAAATATCACATGAAAGAAGCAGGAAAGGGCATATGGAATGGAGGGAGAGATGGAGGAAGAGTGGGGAAGTGAAGGAGCCTTACACACATCAGAATTAGCTAGAAGACCTTAATCTCATCAGAGTTGGCTCAAGGAGGGAATAACATGCACACTCAATTGGGTGGAGTACTCTATCTAAACCTGCAGGAAAGTAGGAGGGGAAGGGGATAAGGAGGAAAGGGTGAAAGAAAGGAGGGAAGAGCAGGGAAGGAGGCAGTCAGAAGCAAACCACTTTTGAGGAGGCATAGGGTAAAAGAACATAGAAAATAGAGTAAATATCATGGGAATGGAATTGGATGGAGGGAAACAGTTTAAAATTCTTAGTCATGTTTAAGGTACTATATAAAAGTGATCTATTACTGTTGTGATAATCAACCTCATGGGTTTATTGTAATGAAATCTCTCTTTAAAGTACTATATGATTGTAGCTTACCAAAAAAAAAAAAAAAGGAAGAGCAGGATACTATCAAAAAGACCTGGAGGGACCTGAATGAGCTGATGAAAAGTGAAATCTACTGTATACAAAAGAACAATATTATTGTGAGATGATCTGTTTTGAATGACTGTGCCATTTTCATCAATGCAATGATCCAAGACAATTCCAAAGGTCTTATGAAAAGTGCAATCCAGATACAGAGAGAGAGAACTGATAGTTTTTAATATAGAGTAAAACATAATTCTTTTTTTGTTAGTTACTTCATAGGAAACTATCAATCTATCTATATGATGAATAAGATGTTATCAGAAAAACCTGGAACGACCTACATGAACTGAAGCAGAATGAAATATACTGTATACAAAATAACAGAACTAGTTTAAGATGATCTGTTGTGAAGGACTTGGTTATTTTTAGCAATACAGTGATCTAAGACAACTCTGAAGGACTTGTGAAAATTTCAAGCCATCTACAGAGAAAAAAACACCTGATGGTATCTGAAAATAGATTTAAGCTTTTTTTTGATAGCTCCTTAATCTGAAGTTTTGTTTTTCTCTGTTTTCTTTCATAACCTAGCTAATTTGCAGATGTTTTGCATGACTACTCATATATAACCTATATTGAATTGCTTGAGTTCTTGGGGAAGGAAGGAGAGGAAGTAAGGAAGTGAAGTTGAAACACAAAGTCTTAAAAAAATGATGTCAAAAGTTGTTTTTTTACATGTAGTTTGGAAAATAAAATTCTAAACCAAAAACAAAGAAAAAAGAAGTTTATACAGTGGAGGGGGAAATGGGGGAGGTGATAGGGAGTGAGTGAACTTTATTCTCATCAGAATTGGCTCAAAGAGGGAGTTACATACACAATTGAATATAAAAATCTATCTTACTCTGGAGGAAAGTTGGAACAGAAGGAGATGGGGGAAGGGGTGATAGAAGGGTGGGCAGATTGGGGGAGGGGGCAGTCAGAAGTAAAACACTTTTGAGGAGGGACAGGGTGAAAGGAGAGAGAGACTAAAATAAATCGCTCAGACAGTGAATAAGATGGAGGGAAATACAATTACCAATAGTAACTGTGAAAAAAATTCAAACAAGTTTGTCTGATAAAGGCCTCATTTCTCAAACACATAGAAAATTTACTCAAATTTATTAAAATAAGAGTTATTCCCCAATTTATAAGTGATCAAAAGATATGACGTTTTCAGATGAAATAATCAAAGCTATCTATAAGCATATGAAAAATATTGTTCAAACTTACTATTGATCAGAAAGATGCCAGTCAAAACAATTCTCTGGTATCGTACCTATTGATTTGGATAAAAGGACAGCAAAGGAAAATCACAAATGTAGGGCATATGGGGGAAATGAGACATTAATGCACTGTTGGTGGAGTTGTAAACTGATTCAGCTATTCTGTAGAGCAATTTGGAACTATGGCCAAAAGGGTATAAAACCATGCAATAGCAATATTATTTCAATATCCAAAAAGAGGTAAAAAACAAAAGCTTAAAGCATCTAGATACACACACACAAAAATTTATAGCAGTTATTTTCTGGTGACAAATAATTGGAAATTAAGGGGATGCCCATCAATTGGGCAATGGCTAAGCAATTCATTGTTTGTGATTATGATGGAACACTATTGTGTTATAAGAAATAATGAGCAGTTTGCTCCCAGAAAGAATCTTTAAAGACTTACATGAACTGATGCAAAGTAAAATGTACTCCATAGAACTTAACAGCAATATTGTAAGATGATCAGCTTTGGATGACTTGGCTATTCTCAGTAATACAATGATCTAAGAAATGTCTGAAGGACTTATTATGATGAAAAAAACTATCTATCCCAGAGAAAGTACCCATAGTATCTGAATACAGATTGAAGCATATATTTTTTTAAATTTTTCTTGAGGTGGTGTGTGTGTGTGTTTTCTTTCACAACCTGACTAACATGGAAATGATTTGCTTGACCATAGATGTATAAATTACATTGAATTGCTTGCCTTCTTAAATAGGAGAGGTGTGGGGAAGGAGGAAGGAAGATAATTTGGAACGCAAAGTTTTTTAAATGGATTTTAAAAATCATTTTTACATGTAATTGGGGTAAATTATAAGTAAATAAAAGAAAGTCAAGAAGAACATATTAATGTACATTGTTTTAAAACATGTATATTTTTTGAGATCTGTTTGTTAAATATTTACTAGTGCCTTCCTGGATAGAGGTGTGACTTACACTCCAGTTTTCATGACTCTAAGATTAGGTCTCTAGGAGATGTTTACCTTTATTTTTGCCTCTAGTGTCAGCACAGTACCTGACACATACGTGGTGCTCAATAAATGTTTGTTGACTTATTATGTTAGTCATATAGACTTTTGCAGTGCAATGGATAGAGCACTGGGCTTAAAATCAGGAAGACCTGAGCTAAAATGCTGCTGCAGACACCTACTATCTGTATGAACCTGAGAAAAACATTCAAATTCATAGCCTCAGTTTCCTCTTCTGCAAAATGGGGTAAATAATATCATCTATCTTTTATTGTTGTGGGATTGAAATAATTACAAAGCTCTGACATAAATATTATTACATCACTTCAAACCAACATTTCCATGGTGCTTGAAAATTTGCAAAATGTTTCACATGCATCAACTCATTTGAGGTTCACAATATGTTGCTCTAAGAAGGATGGAAAATATTAATTGTTGATAATATTGTTTACATAGTCTTACTATTTACCATGTACTTTGCCAAGTGCTTTACAATTATTATCTCATATGATCTGCATGATGACCCTGTGAGGTACGTACTATTATTACTCTCATTTTAAATATAACAAAATGAAGGCAGACAGAAGTTGTGACTTGTCAGGTTACACAGCCAAGAAATGTTTGAGGTCCAAATTTGAACTTAGATCTTCCTGACTCAATTCCTATACAGCTGGTTGTCTAACTGTGGGTATTGTCATCCTATTTAATAGATTGTCAGACTAAGACTTGGGCAAGTCAAACATCTTGGTCAGGGTCACATGGGTAGTAAATGTTAAAGATGAGATTTGAAACTGGGTTTTCCTGATGTCAGAGAGATCTTCTGTGATCGTCACTTTAAGGAGGGGAGCCAGGAAGCCATGTCTTTCTTTGTATTCCTAGTGATTTGCAGATATAGAAGACATTTAATAAAGATTTATGTACTGCCTGGCTATACATATACCCTGCCCCAATTTTCTGTGGAGTGGCTAGGACCAAGAAGGGTCTACAATCAATATGCCCTTAAAACAGCAATCCTGGCTGAAACTGACCAAAAAGAAATGACTCACTTGTCCAGAGCCTCTCCCCAAGAGGGCCAAGAAGCTGAATTCTCTGAGATTTGGGGGATTTTTTATTTCATGATGGGCACAACTTTTGAGAATCTATCCTTCACCAGCTTACATCTCAGACCACTGATCCCTACAATAAAACCTCACCAAATCAAGAGTTTTAAGTGTAAGATTTGTAACCACAAGATCCTGGTTCAAATCCTAGCTCTGTTGCTTCTTACCCATGTGACTTTGAGAAAACCACTTACTCTCTATTGGTCTCAGTTTTGCCTCATCTGTTAAATGAGGGAGGTGGATGAGATGATCACTAAGATTCATTCCATATCTATCTAATATCCTGTATTCTGGCTAACTCTCGATACATTGATTTATTTTGCTAAATCATTCACCTTCTTTGCTAAACATCTGACTTGAATGTAAGAGTCACTTTGCTGTATTTGTGAACTAAGCTTCTGAAAGAGAATTAAATCAGGTATTAATGATTGAGGGCTCGACCTGGGCCCCCAGGACCTTTGTGATGAACTCCCCACAACACAGCACTGTCCAGAGAATAAGAGCTTGCCTTGAATCTGTACAAACATCTGGGATGAAACCTATATATTACTTTGCAGAATGAATTCCTCTCAAGTGTTTTCTTTCTGCAATTTTCCTTTTTCACTTGTAAAAAACCCCCCAAAACAAACAAACAAACAAAAACATAGAAAAATTTTCTGCTTATTTGAGGGATAATGTATTAAAACTTGTTCCTGTGGAAATATGTGTATTATGAAGGACTTTATAGCCATTTTGTTCATTTTTCAAATGTTGAAACTTTTTTTTCTAAACTTTTAACCTTTCACCACTGGATTTATAAATAGGAAAACTGCCTATATCTTCTGGTTCTAAGCTGAGAATTGCTTCTCCAGGCATGATGTATGGCAGAGGGCACTTGTGATCTGTTATGTGCTAAATGACCTGTTTGGTAAGTCTGTGATTTGGAGGTGTGACTTTTTAGGCCACGACTCACCTCCAAACTTGCAGTACCTTAAAAGTCCTGATTTTATGAACATCTGATGTCTTAGCTTCTTAACGGCCCAACCAGTCTCCTTGCTTTTCATAAATTTCTCCTCCCACATATCCAACATGCTTCTCTCCTCCCTCCTATCCAACTGATAAGCCCTCTAAGCCTTCCTGAGAAAACATGACCATTGACCCTTTCAAAAACCTTCAATGATCTGCCTCACTGAACCAATTCAGTGTAAGTGAGCCTTCAAAGCCCCCTACAATTGGGCTCTGAACTCCCTTTTCAATCTTACCTGCCCCTCATGTCTTTCACATGGCCTGTCTTTCTGAGGAAGATAGAGTGACTAGAGAAGGTGCTGGGCCTGCAGGTAGTGATGTTGGCTGGAATTTGGGGTTAAATTGACTAGTCATCCCAAAAGAATTATAAGACTCAGTGACTCAGTTTTCCAAGTTTTATTGCAATACTGTGAGTGACCAGAGAACCAGAATAATGGAAAGGTATCTCTTGAATGGTGAAAGGAAAGACAGTTATATTTATAGTATGGATAAATTGCTTATCGGTCTCATTATAATAATCTCCACTTTGGGGAGGTACAGGGAGGGATCATCCTAATTTGGAGTTCCTGGGGTCCTAAGCCAACCCCTGAGAAAGGTAACTTTTTCAGTGGAGGTGTGTTTTGGGAGTTTACATGTCATAAGGTGAATCTGTGGACAAATTTGGCCTTTTCTATGCATGTCTCTTTCTGGTTCCCATAGCTAGTTTCAAAACATCTTCATTTTTCATTTATTTCTAGTCTGAGTTTCTATAACCTGTCATTTTATTTAAGGTCTTCATGGCCTAGCTCCTTCTGTTCCTGTTATGGGTACTGATTACTGTGGGTACGAGAACCTACCATCCTGACTTGTAAATTATCCATTAACTGGGGTCTGAATCCCTCTTAGAGCTCAGATCTGAATTAGAGCTTGGGTCTTAGGTTTTTCTGTTAACCCTTTTTTCATTTCCTACATCAATAGCAAGACCTGAGTTCCTATTTTGCCTCAAATACTTTTTATCTGTGTGACCATAGGAAAATCACTCAAACTCTGTCTGCTTCAATTTCCCTATCTATAAGAGGGGAATAATAACTGTGTGACCATAGGAAAATCACTCAAACTCTGTCTGCCTCAATTTCCTTATCTATAAGAGAGGAATAATAGCAGGTTCATACACCCTCATAGTTGTAGTGAAGATAAAATGAAATCATTCTTCTAAAGTGCTTTGCAAACTTTTTACAGGATTCCTATTGAACCCAACCCAGAACACTTGCCATTTCCTAATACATCCTTTTGCTCTTTTATTCTGAGACTTGGTTTAACTTAATTATCATAGGACGTAAAACTGAAAGGACATTAGAAAATCTGGATCACAGGATTTCAGAGGTGGGTGAGACCACAGCAACCATGAAGTCCAACCAATATCTAAAAACAATTGCCCCCCTACCATCTGCCATATACGGACTCATCCAATCTTAGAGGAGGACCTTCCTGAGGTAACTCCCTCCCCTCCCATGAAGCAACTCTCACTTGGAAATTGTTCTTCCTTGTTAAGAAGTTATTTCTGCTTTGACGACCACCTTCAATCTGCCTTGTTGAGATCCCCACCTTTTTTTGCTTCCAGCCATCTAGTCCAAATTCTGCATCCTCCAGACAGAAAACTGAGGCCCACAGATTATTTTTTCCTGAAACTTTCCCAGTGTTACACAATGTTACAAGAAGCAAACCTGTGGTTCAAACCTAGGAATTCTGATTTCAAACTCAAGCCTCTTCTGATTGAACACAATTACTTCTCACAGTTAGAATTCCTCTCTCCTCTCCCAGTCTCTCTGTCTCTGAGCAATCCTTTTGGATATCTCTGGTCCTTTTCTTCTGGGAAGCCTTTCCTGTTCTGGTTGGCTGGAAGTGCTCCATTTCTCCTCCATTCACTCCAGCCCCTTTATGGATAGTTCTCCTAGGCACTGAACAAACTCTCGCCTCTTTCATAATCATCTCTATCCATGCCTTATCTCCCCTAGTGGTTTGTCAGCTGCTTGACAATTAACCCCATGTGATGTTTTCCTTTGTGTCTCTAGGACTAGCACATGGAAGGCAATTAAGAAATATTTGTTTAATGGACATGATTGTAGCTAGACAAAGAGCTAGTTAAATGAAGTCTTAATAGTCCAAAAGACAGCACAGAAATGTCTAGGAAGAAAGAACAAATAAAACCCTCGAAAAATATTCTCCTTGCCCACTGTGCGCTTTGGGGTGAGACATTTAAACTAATAAGAGCCTCTAAATAAAACGTGTCCTGGCTTCTGTTTTGGGGCAAGACATCTTCTTTCCAAAGTTTAAGAACCTAAATCTTCATCGATGTGTATGCTTCCTTCCCCGCCTCCACAACAATGCATGGCAGTAGCCCTTGTCACACAGTAAGGGGGTTTGGAGAGGGTCTGCTGCCTGGCCAGTAAGGAGAAAATGTGCCTTGAGCTGGCTGGCTCTTGGACAACCAACCTAGTATTTGCTAACAATGGAAGTTAGGTGGTGTAATGGATAGAGTGCTGGACTTGAAATCCAGAAAACTTGAGTTCAAATTCAGACTCAAATACTTACTAGCTGTGTTTCCTTGGGCAAGTTGCTAAACCTCTATCTTCCTCAGTTTCTTCCACTATAAAATTGAGATAATAATGGCACCTATATGCAAGGATTTATGTGAGGATCAAATGAAAGAATATCTGAAAAGACCAACACAGTGCCTGACATATAGTAGGAATTTTTAAAATGCTTCTCTATTTCTTTTCTATTTTTCCTTTCCTCTCCTCTACTTTTGCTTCTTTCTTTCCTTCTTTTCTTTCTTCCTTGTTTTCTTCCCTCCTTCCTTATTTTCTTCCTTCCTTCCTTCTTTCCTTCCTTCCTTCCTTCCTTCCTTCCTTCCTTCCTTCCTTCCTTCCTTCCTTCCTTCCTTCCTTCCTTCCTTCCTTCCTTCCTTCCTTCCTTCCTTCCTTCCTCTGGACCTCTTTGGCTGTTCCTCATGCATCCAATCCCATCTTCTAGTTCCATAACTTCGAACAAGTTGTACCACATACCTGGAATACTCTACATCCTCACTTCTTGTAACCCCTAGTTACCTTCAAGGCTCAGTTCAAGTCATCTCCTACATGAAGATTTTCCTGATCTCCCCATTCACTAATGCCCCCCAGAAATTACTTTGTAACTACCTTGTCCATACTTTAAATTGACTTATGAGTATGTGTTGTTTTACTATGATATAAAATCCTTGAAGGCTTTAGCTAATTCATGTATGATTAACACAGAATGCAGTTGATGTTTAATAAATGCTTGTTGATTGTCTATAGGAGAAATTTTTGTTACTATAATGCATTATACAAATGAAAGGCTAGCTTATTTTGAATTGGGTAGTGCAAAAATAATATGGTTATTTAGATGAATAATGATTATATTAAATTGTAATAACTCATCTAAATGAGTTTAGATGCCAGGAAGCATCCCTAGGACCTCAAAGAAATAGCCCCCAAAAGACATTGGTATCTCTGACCAGAGACACTGCAGTGAGTTCTTTATCCTTCCTGCTAAACAGTAAATCTTAAGAGAAAATTCCTTTCCAATAGCTTAAAAAAAAAAAAAAGCACTGTGATTTTCTATTGTATGAATGATAATCAGTTGCATTCTTAAGAAAAAGAGTCACTTAAAAGTCTGTTCTCCTCCTGGTTCACTACTATGTGAGCAGCTGCCTTGAATTCTAATGACCAATTTTGCTTGAATGATGCACCTCTTTTGAGCAGAGGTGGTAGAAGGCACATAACTCACAAGAACATGTGTTTTGAAGAAAGTTAACAAAGCAATCCAATCCCATTTGGACTTCTGCCAAATGCCAAATGATGGATAAAATCATAGGCCCCACATAAGAAGCAGACTGAAGGCTCCCCTGTTGTAGCTTCATCTTGGACAGATTCAATAATGCCAAAAGTACAAAAGGCATCAAGCACCCTGAAGACAGTTTTATAATTTGTCAAATATTACCAAATCTCAAAAGTTAGTTGTTTTGTTTCTTTGATTTATATATATATATATATATATATATATATATATATATATATATTTTAGAGAGACAATTGGGGTTAAGTGACTTGCCCAGGGTCACACAGCTAGCAAGTATTAAGTGTCTGAGGACGGATTTGAAGTCAGGTATTCCTGACTCAATGGCCGGTGCTCTATCCACTGCGCCACCTAGCTGCCCCTTTTTGATTAATATCATGGAAAGGGATGGTTCAGATCATGGTAGGAAAACAAATGAGCAAACAATGAAAACAAATGATTCTTTTTTTTTAAAGTAACATTTGTCCCAATTCCTGACAATTACTTTGAAGGACAATGAAGTACAATGAGAAGCATCCCAACCCTGAAGATTCTACGCAAAGCAGAGGCTGAAGAAATAGCCTAGATTCAAATTCAAAATTCCTTTTTTCTTCCTTCCTTCCTTCTTTCCTTTCTTTTTTGATAATACACATTTTTACTTAAGGTTTTGAGTTCAAATTCCATCCCTCCTTCCCTTCCTCCCCCCCAGGCAGTAAGCAATCATACATAGGTTATATGTGTTATTATTATTATTATTATTATTATTATTATTATTATTATTATTATTATTATTACAGGGGAATAAGCATTAAGTGACTTGTCCAGGGTCATACAGCTATTAAGTGTCAAGTGTCTGAGGCTGGATTTGAACTCAGGTCCTTCTGCATCCAGGGCTGGTGCTTTATCCACTGTGCCATCTAGCTGCCCCCTATATGTGTAATTTTGTAAAAGATTATCATAGTAGTCATTTTGTATTTAAAAAAACAACTATTTTTTTAAATGAAAGTGTGAAAATTATCATGCTGCAATCTTTGTTCCATTAATATCAGTACTTTCTCTGGAGGTGAATAGCATGCTTTATTATTAGTCTTTTGGGATTTTCTTGGATCACTGTGTTGCTGAGGAGAGTTGTCAGTCACAGTTCTTCATTGTTATGGGCCCCTGGGTACCTCAGAAGTTTTCTGGGGTACATCAAAGAACCTTCACCTTGAGAAACTGAACCAAAGGGCAGACACACCTAAAGAGATAAGTGGCACAGGACCAGGACTGAGTTAGCCCCAGGACCACCACCCTTCATTCCAGTGTCCCCCACCCCTCCAGGAGATAAGATTAAGTTTGGCTGCTGTCTTTGTGGCATGGGGAGGACAGAGATGGCTTGAAAGATCTGGAGCTGCCCCTCAGCCAACTTCCCCCAGGCACCACCAGTGAGGGATGGTCCTACCCCAATAAGGGAACTGTTCACAGTCACGATAACCCCCATCAGTCCTCTTTAAAGGATTTCCCTGTCTCCTGCTCTAGGAGAAAGGTATTTCAGAAAGCCACACCTTTTTGGCATGCCTCCTCCCCATGAGAAGAAGTCCAAGGATTTCTCTCTTTGTTTCCTTTTCCTAGCCCTTAATTAAACTATTATTTTATTCTAATTAGATTTGTGTACAAGAGAGTGTAATTCTTTAAAGAGGAATTCCTAAGAACCCATATCCCAAACTCCCACCTATTTCCCCATAACATGCATCAAAAAATAGTGCTGTCACTGTGTGCAACATTCTCCTGGTTCTACTCACTTCACTATACATCAGTTCATATAAGTTTTTCCAGGCCTTTCTGAAATCATCCTGCTTGTCATTTCTTATAGCACAATAATATTCCATCACAATCCTGTACCACAGCTCATTTAGCCATTCCCCAATTGATGGACATTCCTGTGATTTCCGATTCTTAACCACCACAAAAAGAGCTGCTATAATAATTTTTGTACAAACAGATTTTTCCTCTCTTTTGGGGATGTCTTTGTGATATAAACCTAGAAGTGGCATTGCTGTATCAAAAGGTATGTACAGTTTGATAGCCTTTTGGGAATAGTTCCAAATTGATCTCCAGAATGGTTTTATCAGTTCACAAGTCCATGAACAGTGGATTGGCATCCCAGTTTTCCCAGATCCCCTCCATCAACATCCAATGTTATCCTTTTTTGTTATATTTGCCACTCTGATTAGTGTGAGATGATACCTCAGCGTTATTTCAATTTGCTTTTCTCTGATCAATAGTAATTTAGAACATTTTTTCATATAATTACAGAAAGCTTTGATTTCTTTTTGTCTGAAAACTGCCTGTTCATATCCTTTGGCCACCTATCAATTGGGGAATCATTTTAATTTTTTTTTAATAAATTTGACTAATTTTCTATATATTTGAGAAATGAGGCCTTTATGAGAGATACTTGTTGCAAAAGTTCTCACTTTTCTGCTCTCCTTATAATTTTGTTAGCATTGATTTTGTCTGTGCAAAACCTTTTTTAAATTTTATATAAGCAAAATTTTTGATTTTATATTTTGTGTCGCTCCCTATATCTTCTTTGGTCCTAAATTTTTCCCCTGTCCATAAATTTGACAGAAAAGCTATTCCTTGCTCTCTTAATTTCCCTTTATGTGTACATTGTGTATACATTTTGACATTATTTTAGTGTATGGTGTGAGATGTTGGCCTATACCTAGTTTCTATACCATGCTGTTTTCCAATTTCCCCAGCAGTTTTTGTCTAACAGTGAGTTTTTGTTTCACAAGCTTAGGTCTTTGGGATTATAATATCCTAGATTACTATTGGCATTTATAATAGTGTAATTTGTATCTATTCTATTCTGCTGATCCACTACTTTGCCAGTAGCAGATTATTTTGATAATGCCTGATTTATAATACTGTTTGAGATATGGTATTGTTAGACCACCTTCTTTCACATGTTTTTCCATTGATTCCCTCATTATCCTTGAGCTTTTGTTCTTCCGGATGAATTTTGTTATTATTTTTTCTAGGTCTATAAAATATTTTTGATAGATTGGTATGGCACTAAGAGTTCCTGGCTTTGAAATGCAGCTCTATCTAATATTGGCTGTGTGACCTTGACCAAAGCATGCTTCTGATGCTCAGTTTTCTCTTCTATAAAATTAGAGGGTTGGAAAAGATAATACTGAAGTCCCTTTTACCTCTAATCCAAGATGATGATACAGAAACAGGTGCAGCCCTTTTTTGTATCTCAAGAAGGAAGACATTTTCTGGAGAACCAAAAGAAAAAAGTAGGAGAGTATTTTTGGGTAGGCTGCATGGTTCAGGATAGAGGAAAGAACTCTGGATTCATGGTCAGGGGACCTATGTTCCAGGCCTTCCTATGACATGTGCTACCTGGTTGACCGGTCCTTTTGGTCATAAGCTTCCTAATTTATTAATCAAATGCGGTTGTATTCACTGACTTTTAAGGTGCATTCCAGCTTTAAATCTAAGATCTCGTAATTGGACATGCACTTGTGTCTTCTCACTTTATAACCGTTATATTCATTAAATTTACATTAAAAAGGTTTTTTTTTTTAATTTGGGGGGGGGACTGAATTAATTAAATAAAAAGAACTTACTTTTGTCAGTAAGAGATTTATACTGGAAAAAGATAAACTACTAGCTTCCATGACTTCTACATTAAAATCACTAACTCTCTTCTGAACAATTTGCTTCAGATACCAATTCTATCCATTCACCACACATTCACACAATGTAAGTCTCCATTCATTATTCTTCTACATTTTTAAACATATCATTCTTATTATTCCCTGTCTTAAATTGTTAGTGGCTTTGCTTCTATAACCTTGTCTTTCCAGGTGGTCTTGGAGGGTTCACTGAAGAAGAGCCATGGGATATGATGGGTATAAGCTCATAAAGAGATGTGACTTTCAATTTGTGGGGGAGACTATGCATAGGGAAAAAAAAAGATAGAGAGAGACGATAAGAGGCAAAGCATAAAACATGAATAGTTTGTGGAAGGCCCTACATGTGGGGAAAGCTGGCAACCCAATAAATACCATGATTCATACCACCTGCCTCCCCAGAGACTACTAAGAAAAGATTTCATCGGTAAGATTGTTTTCTCTTTAGTTGAGCTGAGATTTTAACTCTCTCCCAAATCATAGAGTCCTATGACCCGTGTGGATTCTATCATATAATAAAATCTATATCACTTTCCTGAGTACTATTTCCCTACTTGCCTTAATAAATATGTTTGCTATCTAAAATTGTCCTTATTGTAATAAATATTTGATAGGAGGTAGATAATCTTTCAAGAGTATGTTTACTGTTCCTTCTCCTTTGTAAAGACCAGGGTGAGTGGCTTTCATACTGAATGTCCCCTCTGCTTGTAAAACAAACAAACAGGGGGCACCTGGGTGGCACAGTGGATAAAGCACCGGCCCTGGATTCAGGAGGACCTGAGTTCCAATCTGTAATAATTGGAATGATGCCACCTGCTGGAGTGTTACTCATGGTCAGGGGACCTATGTTCCAGGCCTTCCTATGGCATGTGCTACCTGGTTGACCGGTCTTTTTGGTCATAAGCTTCCTAATTTATAAATCAAATGGGGTTGTATTCACTGACATGAAAGCTCCACCATGAGTAGAAAGCATCTGAGGGCAAGCCATGCAGCTTTCCTTGGCATCAGGAAGTGATGCTTGCTCGTGGGTACTGTCAATCAAGGCTACCAGCCAATTAGCTTGGAGATGTATGTGTGTGAGTGGATGGGATGTTCCCAGCTTCACAGGAGGCTTGTGGGATGAAGGAGGTGTGGCTCATTCTCTTTCACCAGGACTCTTATGGAGAGCAGAGCAGGAGAATTTTAGCTCCCTGAGATAGATAGCTACATCTAGGCCTCTCTCTCTCTCTTTCTCTCTCTCTCTCTCTCTCTCTCTCTCTCTCTCTCTCTCTCTCTCTCTCTCTCTCTCTCTCTCTCTTCACCAAATTTTTATTCTCCTTAAAGAATGCTTGAAAGTTTAATTCTTGCTAAAGCTTATAATTTATTGGTGACTGCTCATTAGATATTTTAGAAAGACTTGCTAGAATTTTAGCCACTTACAAATCCGACCTCAGACACTTGACACTTACTAGCTGTGTGACCATGGGCAAGTCACTTAACCCCTATTGCCCCACAAAAACAAACAAATAATACCTCATATGCCAAAATATGCCAATCTCTGATGTGTAGGTGATAGATGTAATTATGATTCAATACTGCTCTTAGAAACAGGAGAGTGAAAGAGTACTTAGCCACAGCCTTCATTCTCCATCCTCAAGTCAGAAATTCAAGTCTCCTGGAAACAGGTTAAGTAATATCCCTGATTGTATCTATCTAAATAATCAAATTCCTACTTTGTAAGGGTTTAATATGTTGGGCAAATTTTGATAATTCTCTTCATTTCTCCAGGGTAGTGCAATGTGAGTATATCTCTTTTTTTTTTTTTTTGCGGGGCAATGGGGGTTAAGTGACTTGCCCAGGGTCACACAGCTAGTAAGTATCAAGTGTCTGAGGCTGGATTTGAACTCAGGTACTCCTGAATCCAGGGCCAGCACTTTATCCACTGCGCCACCTAGCCACCCCGAGTATATCTCTTATAAAGGTACAGAAAACATTGAGAAAAAAGATATCTTAAATAAGATCTTAGGGGATTTATCACTAGAAGTGGACTTCATTCATTTCTCTTTATATTTCATGTAATCTGGAATTTCATGAATCTAGGGATTCCCTACAAGTCATAACCTCTACATATCTTGGGAGAAAGTTTCACTTGTGTCCAGAAATATCCATCACCCAATACCCAACCTTCTGAAGATGAGCCTCTCCATTCTCAACCATGATGGAGGGCACTGGACCCTCCCAGTGCTATGTTCAGATTACTGGCAACTTATCACAGTTTTTGTGCTGCTTGGAAGCCTTCATGTATCTTATATCAACCCTGGAGAACCTTGAACTGTAAGCTCCATCAGATTCCACCTTGGACCCAAGGATGCTAATGTAATAAGAGGCATCCTTTAAAGTGACATGGAGACCAGGACAGGAGAGGCCATATTTCCACTCTTTTCTACCCTAATTTGGCTCTGTTTGTATTCTTATGTCACTTTCTGAGCACCACATTTTGGAAGGGAAGCACCACATAATTTGCAGAATGACCTGAGGGGGGTCATTCAGAGAATCGTCTCCCGCTGACTTCTGGATGTGTCCGCTAGGATGTCCTTGAGTCCTCTGATACTCAGTAGGGTCAAAATGGAACTTAGGATATTTCATCCCAGCCTAAAATTCTCCCCTCCTCATTTTACTACTTTTTTTTTATTTCATTTTTTTTTTTTAGTGAGGCAATTGGGGTTAAGTGACTAGCCCAGGGTCACACAGCTAGAAAGTGTTTAAGTGTCTGAGGCTGGATTTGAACTCAGGTACTCCTGACTCCAGGGCCGGTGCTCTATCCACTGCGCCACCTAGCTACCCCAATTTTACTACTTATTTTGAAATCACAATCGTCCTTCTAACAACTTTCTAGTTTCATAATTTCAAAATCATCATCAATTCTCAACTCTTTACACTGTCCACCTGCCTCATATCCAATTAATTTCCAAGCCTTGTCAATTATTTTTCCATATTACTCACAGCTATCATTTCTCTCTGCTCATCATAGTGACTATTGCATTATTTCAAAGTCTGCATATCTCTCATGTGGACTGGTGGAATCCCTTCCAAATCTGTCTCTTGTTCCCTGGGCTTTCTTCATAAGTGCCAAACAGCTATGAATAAAGCAAAGTTCGGATCATGTTATTCCCTTATTCAAGAAGCCTCAGGGTCTCACTATTGCCTCTAGAATAAAATGCAAAGTCTGCTTTATGGGATTTGAAGTCCTTCATAAGTTTGTTCTGACCTTTCTTTTCATAACAGAATTTATGTCACTCTCTGCATTTAAACTCCATCTGATTCCCTTTGTGCACCTTTGTCCTCTCTGTCTATAACGTTGTCCCTCTTCACCCTGAAATTTTAGAATCCACAGATCCTTTTGAGGATCTCTGCTCAAATTTAACTTCTAGGTGAAGGCTTTCTTGATTCTAACAAGGAATGTGTCAACAATTCTTTTTATGCCTGTGTTGCATACATCACGTTATGTAACACATTATGTAGCTCCTTTTTCTGTATAGATGTTTCCCTTTCTTTCCTTTGCTTTAGTATACAAAGTCCTCAAGGGCAGGGAATGTTTCATTTATTTCTTTACAAGTCCATTTTGTAGCATCAAACTTTGCATTTATTTACTTTTTGGATGAAATTGGATTGACCAGCCACAGTCATGATTCCATTGATCCAGGATAGTTTCAATGAGGTATTAGGGGAGGACTTCACAAATGGAAAAGAGATCATATGTGAAAAGTGCTTTCCAAACCTTTAGACACTATTAAAAAAGTTATTAGTAGCAAGATTATTGCCAATGCCATTTGGTATCACCTTTGTATTTTATTATTTTAGAAAGGTAACTGGCACATAGTAATTGACTTGAATCAAACATAAAGTTATCTCCAAGAATGAGCTCAAAAACATTCTTTCACTTTCACAAAATTAGAAAGATTTGGAAATGTGTGAGTTTGTTTTTTAGTCAAAAAGAAACAAGTATTTACTAAATGTCTACTATGTAGTTGGCATTATGGAGGTCCTGGAGATTCAAAGTCACAAATAAGACAGTACCTGCCCTCAAAGAGCTTATGTTCAATTGATTGGGGGAGGAAGTATGTCATCTGCACTTGCAGGGATCTAACAGGAGATATAGCATGGCTATATCTAAGTATATATGATTTTTTTTAAAAAAACATCAATATTCAAAACAGATAAGAGACTGCCTTTGGGGCTGGGAAAAGCACTTGCATTGTGGAAGGGTAGAAGAGGGGTAGGGATAAACTCCTATAGAAAGAAGGTGGCACAACAAACATTTTTCCTCAATTTGAATTCATGTACTCTCTTTAGCCTTGCAGGTGCTCTCTACACTGAGAATGTAGGGAGTCTGTGTGTCAGGGAAGGGATCAGCAAAAACCTTCCTTAAGAAATCTGATGGAAGACATCAGTTCCTCTCTCTACCAAAGTAGTGCACTTTAAGGAAGTGATGACATGAAGAAAATGGCGACAAAGGAACATTGCCTTGGGCCAGGGATATGTAGTTTGCCTGTGTACCCTTTGTTAGGAAGAGTGGGCACTATTAGTATGGGGAGGGTTTTAGAACATGTGTGAACATTCATCTGCCACAATTTCACATGGGACCCAAATGAGGGAGACTTTTATGAAGAACCCCCATTTTTCCAGGAAGGTTTTCAAGGTTCTGCACCTTTTTCAGAAGATCTTTAGAGATAAGCATTGCCTTTTGTGTATAGGTTGTTTCTATCTAAGAGGACCATGGCATCATCATGGTGTCATGACTTGCACTGAATTGACTTTAAGTAAGGGAAGGTTGGGCAGAGTCAACAAACTTACTCTCTCCTCCAGGTCATCTGGGTCCAGTGGCAAGATATACGTCAGGGTTATTGGAGATGGTCCCAGATGTTTAAAACAATAGGGTTAGGTGGCTTGACGAGGGTCACATAGGTAGTAAGTGTCTGAGGTAAGATTTGAAATCAGGTTCAGGTCCTACTAATGTCAGGGCTAATATTCCATCCACTGCACCATATAGCTGCCCACTAGCTCAACCTGGTCATTTTTTAATTTATAAAGAATAGGTTTAGGAGCTCACATGGGGTTGCAAGAGGTCTATTGTAGATTAAGCATGACTCTGAAAATCTAGAGAACTAAATTCTAGTCCTAACCAAAAATCCTTCTTTAATTGCCTGTCTCTATAAAAGTGATAAAGTATGCATTCGCTGGGGACAGAATACAAAAAACAAAACAAAACAAAACAAAAACATAAATAAAACAAAGAAACAAACAAACAAAAAAAAAACCTGTATCTTCTATCCTCAAGCTCAATTGGAAATCTAGGGAGAGTGGAATCTTATCTGCCTGTTAGTATTCTAACATTTGCTTCACTACCTGTAAAATGGCTGTCACAATGTGGAATTTGAAAGGCCAGAAAATTAGGTCTGTTATCAGGTCTCAAGGCAATCTAGATCCTAATGTATTCATGGTGCTTCATCTAGTGTTTGGGTCAGGTTAGAAGTCTGGGAGACCATCGTTGTATCACATATTCAGAGCAGCTCTTATTTCATGGGTAAATTGCTACCTCCATAATCTCATTTCAAGGATTCCCAAATCTTTCCCCACTGTTACTTCCCCTGCCAGAATACTTGGAGGAAAATATTCCTTGTTTCTCCTGACACCTTTACCAAGCCTGCTTATACCCCAAATGTATTTCAGATTTGGCAGCTGAGACATATGCTAGTAGAGCACACAGAATCTGAAGTGCACACAATCTACCAGCAATCAGGAAATAATTATTGAACACACACTCTCTTCCAGAAATGGTGCTAAGCATTGGGGACCCAAAGAAAGTCATAAGACAATTCAGGCTCCTAAGAGGCTCATGGTCTATTTATGGAGATGACAGACAACAACATACAAAAACAAGCTATATCAGTACATGTACAACATAAATCAGAGGTTGTCACCAGATGGAAGGTGATAACATGAAGGAGGCTCGGGAAAGGCTTCCTATGAATGGAAGGATTTTACTTGGCACTTGAAAGAATTCAAGGAGGCTTGGAGTTAGATTTGACTTGGGAGAGTACTTCAGGCATGGGGGACAGCCGGGGGCAATTCCCAGGATCAATCATTCACTTTAAAAGCATTTAGTAAGTGCCTTCTGTAGGCTGGAGTCTCAAAATGGAATTACTTCTTTGAGGAAGATCAAAGTAAGTGTCAATAGATTGCAGAGTATTGTATCTGCTCAGACTCTAAGGAGTAGGGAGGGAGGAGTTAAAAAGGAAGGGATTGGTTTACCAGAAAATATTGTAGTGGAACCTGGAGGCGATGGTTACTAGACTTTATTGACTAGGAGATGACCTGTGCTTTAGGAAAATGGCTTTCCCAGCTGAGTGGAGGAATGACTGGAATGTGGATAGAAGAGGCAGGGAGACCAATCAGGTATGAGGTAATACTTGCCTGTAGCACAATGGTGATTGTGTCAGAGGAGAAAAGGGGGCATATTTGAAAGATGTTGTGAGGTAGAAATGCCAGAATTTGACAGCTTGTTGGATCTGTGGAGTATCAGAGGGTGAGGAGTCAAGGATGGCACCCAGGTGCCTAGCTTGGGTGACTGGGAGGATTTGGGGAGAAAGTCTATTGCACTTGAGAGCTATGTAATGGAAAATGTGAACAGAAGGCACTGTGGGGGGAAATTAGTACATGAGTAATCAGTAGGTTTTGAAGGAACATGGATTATCAGAGGGGACTGTTAATACAACTTTACTGAAAAACAACTAATCTCATACTAATTGAATTACTCACAATAATTCTCATAATGGAAGACATGCAATTTTTTCTGGAATGAGGATGAGAGCCAATTGATGGTTAATGCTTAACATAGGCCATCTCCACCTTGTCTGCTCATAAGATCACAAACCTTCTTAACTCCTGGCAGAGAAAAGAAAAAGAGAGAAAAAAAATAGAGCTAGTCATTCCTCTGCCTACCACAAGGTTGGCTTTCTCTCCACTTCTACTTGCAGAAAAATGAATGGATCCTAAGATTTCCCAATATTTCATTCTCCAAAAAGAGAGATTTAGGACAAAGATCCAGGATATAGCAGACCCCAAGAAACTATTTTTTCTATTTCACATTCAGCTAAGAGAGATATAAAGGATAATGACAGGACACCTATATGAAGCCCAGACTTCCACTTCTGGTTACATTGATTCACATATTCCTAAGAGAATCCTTTCTATTAAGGGTTAGAGGGGCAGCTAGGTGGCACAGTGGATAGAGCACCAGCCCTGGATTCAGGAGGACACGAGATCAAATCCAGCCTCAGACATTTGACACTTACTAGGTGTGTGACCCTGGGGAAGTCACTTAACCCCAATTTCCTCACCAAAAAACAAAAAAAAGAGGGGGGGTTAGAGGCTCATTTTCCAACGGTGAATCATATATCCTCCCCCTTTACCACAGATAGTGAAGTAAGATTTTTTACTCTCCCTGAAAGGAGTAGGTTATGAATCAATGGTGATTGTTTCTCTTCCTTTATAGAGTCCACCTGCTCAGCCAGGGCCACTTTATGCCCCAGGGATAACAAGTATGTACAAAAGGGGAACCTGCCCTTCCCTTAATCACCCCCATCTATAGAGAAAATGTCAAACTGGCCTTAGCACGCAACCCATAATTTCAGTCTTGCCTACATTAAGGTTTCAGAACACCAGTGACTCACTATATGAACCATGTGCCAAAGGAGTATGATGGCTAACCAGGTGCCATCAACCATGCTGACTGGATCCAATAAAAACTGATACTATATAACATCAACAGGGCCCTCCTTGCTGCTAGGCAATCCTTGTTCACCTCTGTATGCCTCACTATCCCACTCACCACAGCCTATGCTGTGACGGCAGCAGCAGCAGCAAACAACTTGGATTAACCCTTTACTGGCTGGGTCTGAAATGAATTTAGGAGAGGAAAGGGAATACTGCACAGCTGAGAGCCCCAACCATCACAGATACTTCACCCAAAAAGAAGTCTCATGAAGACTCCAATAATAGAGAAAAGGAGGTTGAGGTCCACAAGTTCGAGTCATGAATTTCTTTGGATGGATGTTCCCTCCATGTGTATCTCAGGATCATGTTATTCTCAATGGATGCCCACTCTTCTTGTGGATATTGTCCTCAGTTGTGAGAATGAGCCCCAGATTTCAAGGAAGGAATGTTTTCTACTGTTCTGACTTCCCAGTCTTTCACCCCATGCCTCCCCTATGATTTCATCCTGTAATCTCCCTCAGTGGAGGACACCTTCTCTCCTTCAAACAGCCCTCTGCCATGGCAGTTTCCTCCTATTCGTGAGATCCCCTTGGGAACAGACTGAGCCCAGCAAACAATTTCCCTCTATTTCTGCAGCTGACTTCCTGGACTTCAGCAAAAACTTCAGTTTTAGCTGGTTCACCTTAGAGAATCCATTATTTCTATGTACTTGTCACCTGGAAACATTCCTCAGCCATGCTGCCCTCTTTCTCCCATTGGGGAGTTTTTTCCACTATCTCTATTTTGGGGAGAGACCCAGGTAGGTCAACTTTCACTTCCTTCCAGGTTGTGCCAGAGTTCAACACCATACCCCACTTGGCTCCCTTCACCTCTCCTCTATATACCACCCCCAGGCACTTTTTATCTCCCTTTTGTGTATTATGCCCATTAGAATGTAAATTCCTTGAGTGTAGGAATTATCTTTCTTTTTGCTAGTGTTTTTTTTTCCTGTCATTTGCAAAAGTGCCTGTCACCTAATAAGTGCTGTATCAATGGATCCCTTCCTTGCCTTGGCTAGTTCTTTTTTTTTTTTATTAAATGTCTGTTAAAAATTTTAAAGAATGGAATATTGCTCAAAATATTAGAATGTGAAATATAATATTTACTATGCTCAGTCTTCCCACAGTTCCTTTCCTTCAATTTACTACTTATTGCACTTACTTAAAGAAATAATAGGGGGCAGCCAGGTGGCACAGTGGATAAAGCACTGGCCCTGGAGTCAGGAGGACCTGAGTTCAAATTCAGTCTCAGACACTTGACAATTTACTAGCTGTGTGACCCTGGGCAAGTCACTTAACCCCAATTGCCTCACCAAAAAAAAAATTAAAAAAGGAAATAATATACTTTGATACTCTAGCTTCTTTTATATTTGAATGTACAAAATTATACATATACTACACACACATGCATGTATGTATACATGTATACATACATGTATGTGTATATATGCATATGCAATTATGTGTGTCTGTGTGTGAAATAAAGTAAAAAAGAAATAAGGAAGGCCTCCTATGGGGAGGCCATGACCTTTAAACCTCTTCTACTCTTGGTCAGATTAGGCTAGAGAGAATCCCATTTATAGAAATGACATTTTTTTTAAATCATAAAAGTATTTTATTATTTTCTAGTTACATGTAGAGATAGTTTTCAACATTTGTTTTTATAAGATGTTTAGTTTCACATTTTTCTCCCTACCTCCCCCCTTCCCAAGACAGCAAGCAATCTGATAAAGGTTTTATATGTACAATCTATTTCTGCTTTAGTCATGCTGTGAAAGAAGAATCAGAGAAAAAGGGAAAAACCTCACAAAAAAAAAAGGAGAAATAGTATGGTTCGATCTGCATCTAGATTCCACAGTTCTTTTTTTTTTTCTGGATTTGGAGAGCATTTTCCATCATGAGTCCTTTGGAACTATCTTGGACCATTGTATTGCTGAGAAGAGTCAAGTCTATCACAGTTGATCGACACACAATATTGTTGATACTGTGTACAATGATGTCCTGGTTCTGCATATCTCACTCAACATCAGTTTATGTAAGTCCTTCCAGGTTTCTCTGAAATCTGCCTGCTCATCTTTTCTTATAGCACAATAGTATTCCATTACATTCCTATATCACAAGCTATTCAGCCATTCCCCAATTGATGGGCATCCCCTCAATTTCCAATTTCTTGCCACCACAAAAAAAGAGCCACAATAAATATTTTTTGTACATGTGGGTCCTTTCCCCGTTTTTATGATCTCTTTGGGAAAAAGACATAATAGTGGTATTGCTGGGCCAAAGGGTATGCACAGCTTTATAGCCCTTTGGGCATAATTCCAAATTTCTCTCCAGAATGGTTGGATCAGTTCACAGTTCCACCAACAAGGCATTAGTGTTCCAATTTTTCCACAGCTTCTCTAACATTTATTATTTTCCTTTTTCATCATATTAGCCAATCTGATAGGTATAAGGTGGTACCTCAGAGTTGTTTTAATTTGCATTTCTCTAATCAAGAGTGATTTGGAGCATTTTTTCATATGGCAATAGATAGCTTTGATTTCTTCATCAGAAAACTGCCTGTTCATATTCTTTGACCAAGAAATGACATCTTTAGAGGAAGGATTAGGGAATATTCCCCTAGCATCACAAGTTCTTGAATTCACAGTACAATCAGCCTCTCCAGGTCATTAGCCCAGTGGCCTTCCTGGTATCCAACAGCCTAGGCAACTCGAGTCCTTTACCCCTTGTGACTCCCAGTCCCTGACTCTGGTTTAGGCTCAGGGGCTTTCCGTGGGCTGCTTTGTCTTTTGGTGCATGAAGGGTGTCACATCGGAGCCCAACAAACTGCTTTCTGGCTACCTACAAGCCTGCCACCCGTCCAGAAAGTCCAGAGTGTTAGGGCAGAGAAAGAGACTCAAGAAGAGAAAGGAAGGTGCTGAATCATGCAGAAAGTGCCCCTTTTACCTGCATGAAAGGGAATGGGTTCTGAATTTCCTGTTCCAGAGTCATTAGAAACCATGCTGCCAATTTCTTTCCTTCACAGTGATTCATCTTGCTGAGCCTAGAGAGAAAAAGCAAGATAATAAATAAGGAAGATAGAGGCACTGGCTACAAAGGTGTTAGTCTAATTATTGTGTTGCCAGAGATGGCATGGCCAAAGAAACCTCCATGTATTCCTGCTCACTGATGCTCCAAGTTCTATCATTAGGCCTTGATTCCTTGATTTGGGGGCCTGTTGAACAGGGCCTGGTACTCAATAGGGGTTTATTAAATATATATTGACTGGCTGGCATTAACGTGTTCACATCTCTAAGGAATGAATGCCAAATAAAACTGTTCTCAGCCTCTGACAACTCATTGTGCAGCCCTGGCTTTAGGGTTATATTTCTGCATTGCTGACATCCAGAAGGGAAACACACACACACACACACACACACACACACACACACACACACACACACACACACACCAAAAACAAAAAACTATACCCCTTCTGAATCCAACCAGATAATTACCATTTTATGATGGAGGAGGACACACTGCAAAAAATCTAGCAAAAAGTACGAAAATATAGAATTATAGAAGGGAAATCTGGGAGAGACAATAAAGACAAGGCAACTTATTGGATGTCAAACCCAATTTGGTGTGTGTGTTGGGGGGAGAGTGGTTGTATAGCTAATTTTTAAAGAATGAACCAGCTAGCCTGGAGCATGCCCTGGAATTATTTGCAAAGTCTCTTTGTTTAAATATTTACACTCATTCAGTAATAGAGAAAATCAAGAGAAACTTGATTTGACTTAAAATTGCTCCCTGGCATTTGTGTCTTTCCTCCCCCCTCCCTTTGATTTTACTACAGAAAAGAGGTCATTAATAACTGGACTTTGGTCCTCCCAGGTGACTTGGAAAACAGATTTCTGACTCTGCAGCCTGCTGTGTGTACATTGAGAACATTGCAGGGAAATTCTGCCTTAACATCTGTCTGCATGAGGAGGGGAGAGCAGGATGGGTCAGGGAACTTGTAGGAACATTGCAGGGAAATTCTGCCTTAACATCTGTCTGCATGAGGAGGGGAGAGCAGGATGGGTCAGGGAACTTGTAGGACTGGAAGAATATACTTAAAGTTGGAAAATAACACCTTTTGAGTAAGTCCATGCAAAAGCACTAAATCCAAAAGGCATTCAAATAGGTTAGATGGGGAGAGCCTTTGGAATTTGAGGGGTCAGGGTGGGAGGGTCAGAAACACATTCTTCTAGAAATTGGTTCATGAGCTGTCTTGAAGGAGGATCACAGGGTAAGGAGGCGGTACAGTCCAGCCATGAAGAATGTCTAATGTAGAGACATGGAAATGGGATGTGGAGTACCATTTGTGAGGAACAGAAAGATCGGTTTGGCTACAGAATAGAGTGCAGGACATAATAATGTATTATGAGGCTGAAATGAGATGGTGGGGTGGAACCATGCTATGGAAGGCTTTGAAGACCCAAAAGAGGAATTTATGTTTTATTCTAGATACAATAAGGAGCCACTGAATTGAAGTGCCTTGGAAATAGGAAACTTAGGAGATGGGAGAATCTTCAAAGATAATTGAATTCCCTTTGGGGTGTAGACCCAATGAAATTTGGAATCCTTGTCCAAATTCCATTCATTCTCCCACTTGGAGATACAACACTTTTGGACCAATATTTTAAAATAGTGACACAAATTTCATGGGATTGCAAGGTCTATTTGCTGTTCCTACCTATTGTGGTGTTCTTTGTATTTTCTTAATCCTCCAAACTTATTTTGTAGACTAGGAAACCGGAGCATGGTAAAAATAACTGACTGGACCAAGGTCACAAGGCTTATAAGTGATAGGTGTGAGATTAAAAGTTGGGGCTTATGATTCCAAGACGAGCATCCCTTCTTGAACCATATTTTAAACACTGTAGCTCATTTCATTATTCAAAGGAATCCAATGAGAGATCACTCAATTCTATTTTAAAATGGAGGTAAATATCAAATCTGGCATTTATATAGTGCTTTGAAGTCAGCAAAGCTCTTTACACATGTTAGTTCCTTTGATCCTCATGACTCTGCGAATTAGATGCTATCATTAGCATTCCTATTTTACAGTCAACCAGCTACTAAGGATGGCTAGTTGTGCAGTAGAGAGAGGGCCGGGCTGGAGTCCGGGAGACTCATCTTCCTGAGTTCAAATCTTGCCTCAGATACTCTCCTTGTGTGACCCTGGGCAACTCACCTAATGCTGTTTGCCTCAGTTTCCTCATCTATAAAACGAGGCAGAGTAGGAAATAGGAACTACTCCACTATTTTTCCAAGAAAACCCCAAATGGCATCACAGACAGACACAACTTAAAAAAATGGGAAACAACTACATTCTTACTCACTATATGTCTCTTTTTCCCTCAGTTTTTCTTTGTTTTTTCCCCACCAATAAATCTCCACCTTTTTCTCTATGAGTCTCTTTTAATATATGTCTGTCTCTCTATTTCTATCTCATTTCTTTCTGTGTTACTATTGGTATTGGCATTTGTTTAGGTTTCTGTCTTTCTCTTTTTCTCCTTCCTTGTATCTTTCTTTATTTCTCTCAGTTTCTGTCTCTGTATTTCGGTCTGTCTCTGTTTATCTCTGCCTCTTTGTTTTTCACTGTCTCTCTGTCTCTGTCTCTCTGAGTCTCTGTCTTTTTGTCTTTCTCTCTTTTCTGTCTTTCTGACAGTCTGTGTCTCTCTGCCTGTCTCTGTCTCCCTTTCTCTGTCTCTCTCTGTCTCTCTCTCTGTGTTTCTGTCTATGTCTGTGCCTCTGTGTCTCTGTTTCTCTCTGTGTGTCTCTGTCTGTGTCTCTCTCTACTTCTCTCTCTCTGTCTATCTCTGTCTCTCTACTTCTCTCTCTGTCTGCCTCTGTCTCTCTCTCTACTTCTCTCTCTGTCTGCCTCTGTCTCTCTCTCTACTTCTCTCTCTGTCTGTCTCTGCCTCTATTTCTCTTGTCTTCCACTTTTTCTTGGTACCAATGAAACTAGTAAAATTCTAACTTTTCTCTTCTGTTTGTTTGAACCCCATCTATCTCAGAATTCTTCATTGAAATTTGAAACAGGATCATAGGCTTACAGATAGAGACCCTTCAGGCCATTGTTTTTTATATCCTCCTCATCTCATGTATGCAATGAATATGTTTTGACCAATTCTCCCCAGATCAGTCTGATTTCATCTGAAACAGGGTTCTAGGAATCCCTGATGGGTTAAGTTGTTTATCCTCTACTGTTCATCATCTTGAGCTCCTACTATATGTGTTCCCACTTTTAGCTGTGGGTAAGTAGCACTTCTGTTTCATTGAACCATTTAACATCAATCATTTGAAAAAAAGGATATTTACTTCAAATATATTTAGCAGGAACAAAAGTACAAACATTTGTCCCTATCACCTCTGGCCAAACTTTCTCCTATCTTGTCTTATACTATGGGGAGAGTGGGCTCACTGTTAGTTCAATTTCTACATAGCATTTGTCCCACCAACTTCATGTCCAAAGGCAACATTCACTGTAGAATAAATTTCATTCCAACTACCACACAGTCTAGGTCTTGAATTTCACTCCTTGCTCCTTAGAGCACTGATCATTTATTGACCACAAAATCCAGGTTCTAGAATGCTGAAACCTATTCTGTTTTTTGCTTTTTGTTTTGTTTTGTTTTGTGGGGCAATGAGGGTTAAGTGACTTGCCTAGGGTCACATAGCTAGCAAGTGTTAAGTGCATGAAGCCAGATTTGAACTCAGGTCCTCCTGACTTCAGGGCCAGTGTTTTATCCATTATGCCACCTAGCTACCTCCAAGACACCTATTCTTAATTCACCTCCTATACATACTCTTTATTTTCCTGACCATGCCTTTATTAGCAGACCTTCCGAACCATGAATCTATTGCTGTCTCATCCCCAAACTTCTCTCTGCACCTTGGACCTCCTTGCCCTATAGCCTTCAACTACACCTATGACTCTTTCACCCTAGAATATGCCTTTGCCAGGTCTCTGCCTTATCCCATTGATAATTTGTCCTGGGGGCCCCGTTTTATAGAAAGGCACAGTCTAGGCTTCATTCCCCTTTGGACCCTGCTCCTTCACTTTTGGACTTCAAATCCTTGCCTTGAGTTATTTTCAGTACTCCCCTGTCACTATACATTTTCAGTCCCCTTTATATGTTATTCTCAATTACATGTAAACTCATTGAAGGCAGGGAATGCCATTCTTTTTACCTTTCTTTGTATCCCCATCACTTGGCACAGTGCCTAGAATAAAATAAGCACTTAATTCTTGTCCTTCCTTTCTTCCTTCTGTACATTCTCCAATTCCCATTACACAACTGAGAAAACTGATTCATGCAAGTAAAGCCCAGTGTATCAGAAGAACTAAGCAACAGAGACAGGGTGTGAATCCAGACATTATATGTCCAATAGTTCTCCAATTTTTTTTATTTGTGTGTGTGTGTGTGTGGTTTTTTATTTGTTTTTCTGTCTTTTGTAAACCATCAGTTGTGAGATAAGGAAGCCATATATTAGGAAGCAGTTTAAATAAAATGATGAATTTAGAGCTAGAAAAATCCTTGAACTGATCTAATCTGATACGCTCATTTTTGTAAAAGAGGAATCTGATGTCTATAAACAGAACAGTAACTAGGGTGGGGCAACCTGTACTATTTATCAAGATATGAAATTTAAAAGATGTTTTGAATATATTACCAAAGCTGATTACTTGCCTTCCCAACCAGGCCCCAATAGGAGATTGATGACAAAGGTTCTTTCTTCCTCTTCAGTGGCTATTCCCTTAGGCTCACATCTCATCCCAGTAGCCAAACCCCAGAAAAAGCTAACATTCCAACCCTACTCATTGTCTTTCCTCCCTCTGATGTTGTATATGCTAATCTCATCAGCTTCCAAGGATTCAATTATCATCTACGTGTTGATAGTTCTCAGATCTACTTATCCAGCTCAAACCTCACTGCTGATCCCTCTTCTCATAGCTCCAGTCACAACTTGGAAAATTAGATGCCCCATAGACATGTTAAACTCAACATATCCAAATCTGAAATTATTATTTTCCCCCAAAAACTCACTTCCAAACATCCCTGGTGATTTTGAGCATCTTCATTACCTCATGAAATAGCCTGATGAACCCTACCACAAATCTCTCTCTCTCCCCTCCAGTCTATCCTCTACTCAGTCATCAAAGTGATCTTTCTAAAGAGTAGGCCTTATCATTTCATTTACCCTGCCTCCTACCATTTAACACACTCCAGAGGTTCCCTCTTGCCTCCAGGATTAATACAAAATTCTTGTTTTGGCTTTTGATGTCCTTGCATTTTAATATGAATATTTTCCTTTCTAATCCTATATATTTTATTTTATTCATTTAAAAAGCTTTGTTTTGAGAGAGGCCCTATATACTCCATCTGATTGCCAAAGAGGTCCATGCCACAAATAAATCTGAGCCCCTGCTACAAGTTGCACTTACCCTTATCTTCTGTATCTGCTCTTAGATACCCTAAGTAATCCCTCATTTACCATTTTCCATTAAGGAAACAACAACAGCAGCAACAAAACCCTTCAGCCTTGTTTGATCAACTTCATTTCCTCTGCTGTTCATATCACAAAATCCATAGAGGAAAAGGAATCCAATCAGCCCCAGTTTCTTGAGCCACAACTGTAATAACAAACCAAAAGGAACAGAAGGAGGTGGGAGTAGAAAGCCATTAAATGATACTAATGATGGCCTAAGATACATAATCCAGCTTCCCACAGAGCCCCACTTGGATCCTGCCAAAGGCCCAAGGTGGAGTTCTCTAAGTAGCTACCTCTTCAGATGACCACAAAGAATAGGTAAGAAATCACAGCCCTACAGCCTAGTTTTTCTTTGAAGATTCAACCAAATGATATTTATTCATACAACATAATTGCTTCGTAATTATGTGACATTACCCTCAAAATTAAACAGGTTTAAAGTCTCTGTGCTTTTTCTTATTTATTCATTCAACAAACATGAATTAAGAGGCTATGGTACAGACACTGTACTAGGTACTAAGGGTAAAACAACAGCAACAAAAGCAATAAATATTTCCTGCACACAAGCACGTTTATATTCTACTGGGAGAGAATACAAAATACACAAATATAGTATGTCTGTTTAGTACTTAGGATCTTCATCTCAACTCCTGGTCTTAAAGATGAATCTAAGATCTGGGAACAAGCCTAAATCTTCCCTTTCCGGTTCTAGGGGCACCCCTAAAGGACAAGGAGTGATTCTTCAATGGCACTGACTCAAGTGTGCTTCCTTTCAAGAAAGAATCCCTTCAATAAAGAATCACTCTACTGGGCCATCCTTAAGTAAGTTTTAGCAAAGGGTATTCATTTACTGTACTCTGAGAACAGTTGGAACAAAACACTTCTGTCTCTCCCCAACCACATTTTTGACACCCTATTCCACAGGGACATTGTTGTTGTTTGTCCTACCAAGGTAAGAAGTTTTAAATGTAGACCAACTCAACTATAAATTGTGTGTTTGTTCTTTGAACTATCTGGTCAAGTTCAGAAGCTCAGCCCAAGAAGGTTGGATGCGAGGGGGATGATTTTTTTTCCAATTTTAGTAACAGCAACTGAGGAAGATTATGTCACTTAGAGATGAAATCCAGCCACTCTGAAGCCCAGGAGTTTAATTGTCTGTGCCAGCCACACTCCTCATGCATATGCTTCTGTATTCACTATTTTCCTCCTTGGGGAATAACAACAACAACAACAATGACAACAACAACGACGCCCGTGTATTGATTGCTCTACAAAGTGCTTTCCATATATTATTGCTTTTACATTTCACAATTACCCTTCGAGGCAGATACTATTATTCTCATAGTACAAACAAGGAAACTGAGACTGAAAGGAACTGAGTACCTTTTCCAGGGCCACAAAGCATGCAAGTATCCAAGGCAGGATACAAATGTGCATCTTCCCAACTCTAGGTACAGTGTGCCTTGCACTGGGTCACAGAGCTTAGGGTCCTACAATGTTACCTAAAGTTTTGAGAGGTTAAATAACTTGAAACAGCTGGGGGTACAATGAGCCAGATTGTCCATTAACTAGGGGGTGAATAATCATTTATTTGGCAGCCACTATGTGCCAGATTCTGTGCTGAGCATTTTACAAATATCATCTCATTTGATCCTCACAATAAAACGGAAAGGTATGAGCTATTTTTCCCATTTTACATTTGAGGAAAAAGACAAGCAGAGGTTATGTGACTTTTCCAGGATCATTTAGCAAGTATCTGAAGTCAAATTTGAACTCAGGTCTTCCTGAATCCATTCCCAACACTCTTCCCCCCCCCCCCTTTTGGTGAGGCAATTAGGGTTAAAGAACTTGCCCAGGGTCACACAGCTAGTAAGTATCAAGCACCTGAGGCCACATTTGAACTCAGGTACTCCTGAATCAAGGGCTGCTGCTCTATCCACTGTGCCACCTAGCTGCCCCCACCCCATACTCTTAATCTAGCAAGCCTTCTATCTACCAATCTAGAATTCTGACCCAGAGTCAGGGAAACCCAAGTTCAAATCTCACATCAGAAACTTAGTAGCTGTGTGACCTTAGCCAAGTCATTTAACCTCTGTCTGCCTCAATTTCCTCAATGGTAAAATGGGAATATGAGTAACACGTGCCTCAAAGGGTTGTTGTGAAAATGTGAATGAAATATTATTGTTATTATTATTGGTGAGGCAATTGGGGTTAAGTGACTTGCCCAGGGTCACACAGCTAAGTGTCTGAGGCTGGCTTTGAACTCAGGTCCTCCTGACTTCAGGGCCCATGTTCTATCCACTGCGTCCCCTAGCTGCCCCTTGAAATATTATTTTTAAAGCACTTACCACAGTTCCAAGGCAAAGATTAGAAGACTTATAAATGCTTATTCCTTTCCTCCCTTTCTTTTCCACTGGGACACCAAATTACTTCTGCTAGGGAAAAGGTACTCTTCTTGAGATTCTACCACAATAAACTCCATGCATAAATGGAGATCAATACTTTCTCTGAAACTTAAAGTCTTAAAGCATTGCTTGTAACAGAGAGTAGTTAAGTATCTTGTCTGGGTTATCCAGCCAGCTGGTATCAGGCAGAGTTTGAACTCAGATTTCCTTTTCTAGGAAGTCAAAGTCATATCTGCTGTATCATACTTCCTTTTATTAATAAAATTTTCAGAATGTCAGAAATGAAAGGGAGCTCAGGGTTTATCTGAGATAAATCTCTTCTTTTGTAGAGAAAGAACCTATTGTTTGGGAAGGGAAATGAGGGCTCTGATTGGTAGCCAAGATATTGTTGGTGGGAGCCATCTAGAGGTCCAGGGTCATTTTGGTTCTTCTCAGAGCAGCTGAAATGAACAGAGGTTGTAATGAAGCCCTCTGTATGCAGCGGAAGGCACCTCACTAGTCTTAGGCTCTTAGTGTCTTGAAAGTAAATCATTTCTGTTGATGTATTTCTTCACCAAACTCTGAACTCCTTGCCTACATTAAGAGAACTTAAACCTCCCTGTAGCCAATAAAGATTAGATCAAAAGACTTTTTTTTTCCACTTTGCAAGAATAATCTGGAATTGGAAGTAATGCTTTCCTGGGTGGCAGTGGGTGGACTTCTACACCTAGCAAAAAGGAGGCACAATCCGTAAGGAGACACAACCCATCATGAATATGCCAGGATGCTGCTCCTGACTTCAGGGGCTATCGTGATCGATGCACACTTCTTAAATTGTATTCTAGCCTGATGCCCCCCCCCTTTTTAAACAGATGAGGAAAATAAAGCCACAGATAAATACTTGGAATTCTCCGAGCTCATACAGCAACTGAGCATCATAGGTAGGATTTGAACCCATGTCTTCTGCCTTCCAGATCCATGCTGGCAGCACTGTACCATGCTGTCTCCCAGCCTGGAGTCTTGCTTGTTTTCTACAATATGTCCCTTGGTCACACAGGCTTCAAAGAACTGCTGTTACCAATGAGCTTCTGTGGGGATGTCTATGAAGTCCATCGTGTGATATTTCTGAATTGTGCAAATTTCCACTGGTCTGTACTTTTGTATATATTGTGTGTAGCAGTGGATTTAGAAACAGTGAATGGATGCTTTAGTGGAAAAAGCAAGATTCTAGAATTATAGCTTTGTAACTGATAAGGATATTGGAGATAATTTACATCACAACCACAACATTTCACACACTGAAGCAGCAATGACAGACCAATTTTACAGATAAGAAACTGAGGTCCATACTGCTGAAATGATTGGAAAAAGACATACCAATAAGGAATTGCACCAATGGGGATCAAATTTAGCTCTTCTTATTCCTAGGCCAGAACTTATTCTAGTGAGCCCTTCAGTGGGACTAACCATCCCACATGATGAAGAGCAATTTTCTAATTCCAGTCCAAATGTGAGGAGAAAGGCTGACCATCCCCATTTTGAATCATTAACTTGTGTTTTCTCCTCATTTCATAAGAACTGAATCTGGACTGGATCTATTATCTGAACGTCTAAACTGTTCAGATTGGACTTGTGCACTTCCAGTTTCCAGCTGGGATTGGGAACACACACTGCCAAAAGAAGACTGGGAAGGAGGCTGCTTAACCATCTGGGAAGTAAAATAGAAATGCCAGAAATCTCCTGGGAAGCCTTGTTCCTGGTCCCAATCCAGCCTCATTCTTGGTTTTCCTATTGTTGTTGTTACTGTTTAGTATGAGAAAGGAGGCAATTGGACATTAAATGATGTTTGGAGATTAAGGGGGCTGAGACCTTTTCCTAGTCACTGGTAACTAAAAGAATAATAAAGATCTAGTGGAGAATAAAGGGAGTCCATGAGCTTACCAGGGTTAATGATCATGTTCTCTTCAATTCAGCCCAGTGAAGAATAGCAGGCATTTATCTTGAGAAGTCAGGTTGGGTAAAAATGAAGGCTTTGGCAGAGTGCCATTAGAGGATGTCGGCAAGGGGAAGAGGAAGTGTCATTCTCTCCCAAGATTGTCTTTTCAAAATGTCATCTTATTTGCACTTAGCACAACCCAGTGATTCTCTCATCAAGAGGCTTTCTTACATTAGGGATGGATTTCAGGTGCTATCATCTACCATCCCTGTCTCCTGCATCTCTGAGTGTTTCACTGCAAGCCCCTGATGCCATATTGGCAAATGCCATTGTGCTCCTTGGGAAGGCTGGGGAGAACATGCTTGTTCTTTGGGCTGCTGATCACATCTCCCCCATCTGAACTCAGAATAACCATAGTTCTATTATTACTGGGATTGGGGTTTAGCATTTGCTGAGTGAGTGTCTGCACCAAATTAACACTGAGGAGACACACTCATTGCCACACTCTCCCTCCTACCCCCATCTGTTCTTTTTGCTGGGTTATTAGTGTCGCTCTCTGGAAGTTAGGACCTGGTCACTACTGGCTTCTCTCTCCTGAATTCCATGATTTGAGCAGCACAGAGAATAAAGAGAAACTCCTTTGAAGGATTTCAACAAGGCTTTCATTGATTCAGCCACTCCTTCATATAGTCAAAAGAGGTCTCAATGAGATCAGGTTTTGTTAGTTAGGCAGAGGCAAGAAAGCATCCTCAGGTACTAGTGCTGCTTTAGCCAATTATCTGCTTTCCATTGTTGTCTGGGATCAGAGTCAAGTGGGTAATTTGACTGGGACCATCCACCTGTCCACTCTTATTGTAGGAGTCTAAGGTTAGCTCAAGAAATGTCCATTGTAGGAGAACATCACGAGCTTGCTTAGTCTTTATTTTGCACATGTATTCAGAAGGGACCCGTGGTCCTTCTGACCTTTGGCATTTGGCCAGGAGGACATATTAGATATTAGAGATAATGCTGACATTGGCATATGAAAAACCTGAGGTCAGACCCTTCCTTTGGCACTTATTGTGTGTACTGCTGTAGGTAAGTCACTTCATATCTCTGTACCTCAGTTTCTCTTTAATAAAATGGGGGGCGGTAATAAATGTAGTGCCTACCTCCCTAGAGTGCTGTGAGGCACAAATGAGCTCATATATGTAAAATGGTTTCAGGTGCTTAAAAAGGCTATAGAGGAGCTAGTTATTATTACCGTGCTGTGGTTGGACTACTCCCATTGTTAGGGGCTAGTTCAAATACTTGATTCAGCAGGTACTCTGGAATTGTGGGGATGGAACCCAAGAAAGGAAACTCAACAAATTAGTTGTCTTTTTATTTGTGTTGGGAAATTCAAAGGAACATGAATTCTTTCTAGTAAGAAAAAGGCAACTTCTAAAGATGCCCACCCAATTCAACAGATGAGATTTAGGGGAAACTCAAATAGAGGGAACCTCTTATGACAGCAGTTTTCCCTCTGCTTTGGCTTGCTTCCAGTCCTGAGGTCTGCTTATGCCCTCACTCTGAGGAGAGTTTAGAACAAGAAGTCATGGTTCTAAAGATCCTGAAAGCGCTGTATTTGCCTTTTGGGGATAGCAGTGCAGGAGACATTAATTCAGGGTCTGCAAGGCAGAATCTTGGCTACCATCCAAGAAACCTACCAGCCTTGTCAAGCCTGAGGCTTGCTCAGTGACCCTTTACCACCCTATACATTTATCCATGGTTGAAAAGATGCTTTATAAGAAAGACAAGTCTCAAACAATCACAGTGGTGAAGGTGACAGTCATCAAAGTCTGTTTCCCTTCTTTGAGGTTCATAAGAGATAGAAGTAACATTCTCAGGGGCTAAAATAGCATGGTAGCATTGGAGAAGTGCTTTATAAGCATTATCACATTTAATTTCACAATTGTATCGGGAGCTAGGCGCCAGAGGTGTTCTTGGCCCTATTCTAAATATGTGAAAATTGAGGCATGAAGCGGAGTGATTTGTTCAAGGTTTCATAGCTAAAAGGTGCCAGAGGCAGGATCCTAAGGTCTCCGAGGCCGTCATTCCTTCTGGTCATCCTGAAATGTTGCCCAAGTAATTTACATAAAAAGACATTCTATGTCGCATGTGGAATTTGAATTCAGGTTCAGTGGTTCTAAATTCATCTTTTTTCATTCATACTTCTCTTCAGTGCTTTGGTTTTCTCTCACTGTTTTCATTAGTGATGTATTTAAATGGTTTGTTTTCCTAACTTGGCAACAACCCAAGACTTAGAAAGAACAGATAAGATATAGGATGATAGCATCAGCATTCAAAAACAAAATCCACAGTTTGGAATAAGGAGATCAATTCATAAAAGAAAAAAATATTAAACACTTATATGCCAGGCACAGTACTAAGAAAGTGTTGGATGATACCAAGAGAAAAAAAAATTGCCCCTAATTTCAATGAGCTTTCATTTTCAGGAGAACAACATCTGTAATAAATATATATGAGTGTGTGTATGTGTGTGTATATATGTATGTATATATATGTGTGTATTTATGTATGTATGTGTATATACACACACAAACACACCCCTACACTCACATATTCATATATATGTTTTCATTTATTATACTGATTCAAAAGTAGACTCAAGTTCTTTAGAGATGAAGGGAGGTCACTCATAGAAGGATGATAAAAGAGAACTTCAGTTAGAAGCTAATGAATGAACTAAAGATGAGTGAGATTCTCTAGATGAATGTGAGGACAGACAACATTCCAGTCATGGAATTTGATAATGTAATGACATGGAAGTGAAGCTAAAAGAATAAAATTTTATAGCAACAAATATCAACCACTAATGTAGGTACAAAAATTCAATTGCATAGAATATGGGAAAGTCTTGGGGGGAAAAGTTTCTTTGAACACAAGTTCCATGTAAGTCAAAAGCGTGATATGTCTGGTGTATGAAACTAGTTCAGTTTTCACTGTTAATATAAATAGAGTATCCAGAGCAAGGTTGGTAATTATCCCAGTGTAACATTTGATCAATCAAATGAACAGGATTTTTTTTTGAAGGGCAATGTATTTTAAGTGACTTGCCCAGGGTCACACAGCTAGTAAGTGTCAAGTGTCTGAGGCCAGATTTGAACTCAGGTCCTCCTGAATCCATGGTCAGTGCTTTATCCACCGCACCACTTAGCTGCCCCATAAACAAGTATTTCTTAAGGGACAACTAAATGTGAAGTACTGTGTTAAGTGCTGAGGAAACCAAAAGCCAACCCAGGTTCTTCCCTAATTAAACTTGCAGTCTAACTGGGGAGAAAAAATGTTTACATAACTATCAATGAGCAAAAATATGTAAGGTAAACTGGAAATAACATCAGAGAGAAGTCACCTGAATAAAAAAAAGGCAAAGACCTCTTACAAAAGTGAAATTTCATCTGGGACCTCAAGGAATCCAGGAAAGCCAAGAGGCAAATGTCTCTCCTAAGAGGGAGAATATCCTAGGGGTGTGTGTGTGGGGGGGGGCGCGGAGAGCCTGGAAAAAGACATGGAGTTGGGAGACAGAGGATCTTTTGCAAAAAAAAAAAAAAAAACTCAAATCAAAAAGGCCAAAGTCACTGGATCATCGAGTCCACAGAAGGGGATAAAGTGTAAGAAGATGAGAAAGTTAGGAAGAGGCCAAGTATGAAAGGGTTTAAAAAACAAATGGATTTTATCTTTGATCCTGCAGGTGAGAGTCACTGGAGTTTACTGAAGAAGGCTGGTTGTGACATGAACAGACCTTAATATTAGGAAGATACAGAGAAATTCTAAATGGAGGAAGGACTGAAATAGGGGAAGAGACTTGTGGCAAGGAAGCAGACCTTGTGTAAGGTGCTAAGATACGAATTAAAAAATCCAAAAGTCCCTGACCTCAAAGAGCTTACATTCTGTCAGAGAAGTTGTACATATCATATATATATATATATATATATATATATATATATATATATATATATATATATATATATATATATATGCATATGCATGTATATATATGCATATGCATGTATGCACACATGTTCATGTGTGTACATATGTATGTCTGTGTTTACATTTATATGTGTATGTATATATACATGAAATACTGAAGAGGTTGCCCATTCCTTTACCATCCTTTACCATAGGTTAAGTCTTTGGAAGGTCTATAAAAGATCAATGTGTTTCCCATGGTTTTTTTAAATTTTGGATCCAGAACTGGTTACGTTCATTATTATTGTTTTTTTTATTTGCTCACATTTGAAATTTAGAATCTTCCCGTTTGAATCTTTGATGATTCTTTTGGTTTTTATTTTGGGGAGTAAACTCTATTGATATGTGCAGTGAATATCTCTGGGGTCTTCTGATATAAATTTAATTTAGGGATTTGTTAAGAGGACAGAAGAAATCATCCTCAGAAAGATGAATAGTGTGGCCCTTGAGATTAATTTGCACAATAGAATCAAGCTCATAGGTGGAAGCGATTCTGTGAGATGCTAATTTGTAAAGGAATAGTAGGTATATTACACCTTCAGCCTTTTCAGTCACCATCTGATCTCCTTCTTCAAACTGAATTGAACCAAGAAATCTGCTATCTTGGCCTCATAAGATGTCAGCCTCCCCTTTCCCTTCCCACCCCTTTCCCTTTTCATTTTTTTTCCTCCCTGAGAAGTGAATAATTTGCATAGTGTTGGTGTAAAGTTTGATTTTTGCAATCCAAATCTACAGCTATGTGAATGCTTCTCAATCCCTGTAAAGATTCTATTCAGTATTAATGAAAGGGTTGGATCTGCAGCTATTAACAGAGGATATACGCTAATGACTATAAGTGAGGAGAACATTCTCAGTGGAAACATTTGAGATGAGTTGCTGTAGAAGTAGAAGATTTTTGAACTAATAAAGATTAGAACATCCTTCTGGTCCCTAAGTGATACTGATGTACCAGGAATCTGTAAAACAATGTCAGAGTGTTATATTAATGGCTCCTTCCTCAGCTACTACTAAAATAAAATCTTAGATTGAGAGTATTATGGGTTCCCCATAAGTCACTGAGATGGGGGAAAGTCACTAAATTTCACTTTATTTTTTCCCTAATGATAGAAAGGCGATCACAGGCCATCTCTCCTCCAGCTGACTTATAATGGGGACCGAAGGACATATTCTGGAGGACTTCACTATTCACCTCCAGATCTGTTTCCTTGGAGCTCCTCTCTTCTTTCTGATGGATGCCTCCAAATATAGCCATAAGACAAGTCCTGGAGCAGCAGAGCCCACAAAAAGATGGTCTGAGATTATTTTCCATCCAAAGACCTCTTAGAGGTTTGGCAGGAGGGGGCTGCTATCCTGGGCTGAGAGTGGAGTCCAACCCCATGGTCATGCTGACAGAGATCAAGACCCAGGCAGGCTGTGCCAGATAAATTAACCCCCGAGCCTCTGAATCAGCCACCGTGCTGGCATCTTCTAGAACTGAGTTTACCATTTGGTGAGAGATTTGAGTGGTTGACAGGTGAGGGGGGGGGTTCTGTGGGAGCTGAGGGGAGATTTGGTTGTTCTACCTCAGCAGTGAACCAGGAAGAAATTGTGAGTGTCAACAGCCCAGTTGGGGGAGGGGCACAGGCTCCTTGGAGCTAACAACCACAGCAAACAAAACCTTTTTTGCCTGGTTAATTAGCAAGTTGGTCTGGGGTTATTTACAGACTACAGCATGGGCTAGTCAAGTGAAGAAACTGGCACTAGTTAAATTATACCGCTTGGGAGCATATAGCCTAGAAGAAGGGCCCCACTTTAAGAAGGAGTTAAAAGTCAAGTAAAAGATGGGCAAGATGAACAGAGAAATATTTGAACCATAGAAAATTTCTATAGTGGTAAGGAAGATTGAGGTGCACCATCAGAAGAGGATAGCAACATCAGGGCTAAGAGGTCCAAAGCTTCAAAGAAAAATATGAATTGATCTCAGGCCATAGAGAAACTCAAAAAGGACTTTGAAGATAAAGTAAGAGAGGTAGAAGAAAAAATGGAAAGAGAAATAAGAGTGATGCAGGAAAGTCATGAGAAAAAAGTCAACAGCCTAAAAAGCCAAATGGAAAAGCTCTCTGAAGAAAAAAAAATATTGTTTAAGAATTAGGACAGAACTAATGGAAGCCAGTGACTTTATGAGAAACCAAGACACAATAAAGCAAATCCAAATGAATAAAAAAATAGAGGGTGATGTGAAATATCTTCTTGGGGAAAACTGCTAACCTGAAAATAGATCCAGGAGAGATAACTTGAAAATTATTGAACTACGTGAAAACCTTGATAAAAATAAAAGCTTAGACATCATATTGCAAAAGATTGTCATGGAAATTTGCCCTGATATTCTGGAAGCAGAAGGCAAAATAAAAATTGAAAGAATCCACTGATTACCTCCTGAAAGAGATCTCAAAATGAAAACTACCAGGAATATTATAGCCAAATTCTAGAGTTCCCAGGTCAAAGAGAAAATATTGCAAGCAGACCAAAATAAACAATTCAAATACTATGGAGCCACAGTCAGGATAACACAGGATCTAGCAGCTTCTACATTAAAAGGATTGGAGGGCATGGAATATGATATTCTGGAGGGCAAAGGAATTGGGATTACAACCAAAAATCACCTACCCAGGAAAACTATGTATAATCTTTCAAGGGAAAAAAGGGACTTCAATGAAAAAAAAAAGTATTTTCAGGTGTTTGTGATGAAAAGACCTGAACTGAATAGAAAATTTAACTTTCAAATGCAAAACCCTAGAGAAGCTGGAAAAAGAAATGAGGGATATTAAAAAGTTAAACTGTTTATATTCCTACATCAGAAGATGATATGTCTAAATCACAAGAACTTTCTGAATAATAGGGCAGAGGACGGGAATACATTTATTTACAGGGCACTGGTGGGAACTGATTATGAAGGGATGATATTTGTAAAGCATTATTTTAATTTAACTTTGTGTGTGTGGATGTGGTTGGGGAGGAGTGGTTGGGGTTGAGTATAATGCCTGGGGTCATGGGGTTGGTGAGTGTCTTGAGTCTGAGGCTAGATCTGGGCTCAGGTCCTCCTGGGACCAGGGCAGGTGTTTTGTCCACTGTGTCACCTATCTGCCCCATAATTGCATCTTTAGGGCTGTGATGTTTAAAATCTAGATTGTGTGATCACCTTAAATTAGAAGCTTTAGCACCAGTCTTTGGGCATTAAACATTTATTAAAGCATACAGATATTCACAAGGAGTTCAGAAAGTTAAGAAAAAAGAAGTCCTACCTAGCCTAGAGTTCCAGCCTCATTGGGTTCTTCCTCAAGTGCTCCTCCACGAGCCTGCTTTAATCAGGAACTCTCCAGCAAGCTGATTGTGGAAGCTTTTTATAGGTCTGGAACAGAGGCTGTCCTTACACACTGCTTCAAGCTGATTGGTTGGCATCCTCCAAATCCATTGGCTTTGAAGGTGTTCTCAAGTTGAGTTCACAGTCTAGTTTCTGAGAACAATACCTTCTTAAAGGCTAGCCAGGTGTGATTACAATCCAGTTAACTTGAAGTAGGCTAATCAGCAGTCAATCACTCTCACTTGATTCAATCAGTCTAGATTAATCTCCAGGTGGGTCTTTGAGTATCTGCTAAATCCCATTATTTCATCACAGGGCAAAATAGTGGGGGGAAAGTATTGCACTGGGGGAGGGGGAAGGGGAGAAGTAGAATGGGGTGAAATCTCACATGAAAGAATCAGGAAAGGGCAGCAGAGAGATGGGGGAGGAGTGGGGCAGTGAATGAGCCTTACACTTATCAGAATTGGCTCAAGGAGGAAATAGCATACACACCCAATTGGGTGTTGTAATCTATCTAACCCTGAAGGAAAGTAAGAGAGGAAAGGGATAAGGAGGGAGGGGTCAAAGAGTGGGGCAGGCAGCAGTCAGAAGCAACACACTTTTGAGATGGGAAAGGGTAAAAGTAGATAGAAAATAGAGTAAATATCATGGGAAGGGAATAGGATGGAGGGAAACAGTTAATAAGAGTAATTGTGAAAATATTTTGAAGCAGAAGAAAGAGTAATGTAAAATAATGATGATTGATGATGATGATGGATTTATCGATTGATGAATTGATGATAATTGGAGTAAGATGGGGATTGATTGATGATGATGATGATTGAATGAAGAAGAGGATTGATTCACAATGGTGAGGATCAACTGATGATGATGATGATGATGATGGCAAAATATATGGTACTTACTTTGCTGGGCTATTGCGAAGAAAATTATTTTTCAAGTTTAAGGTACTATATAAATGTTATCTATTATTTTGTAGCAATAAACAAATTTGTGGGTATATTGTAAGGAAATCTCTCTTTAAAGTACTAAAAGGGGGCAACTAGGTGGTGCAGTGGATAAAGCACTGGCCCTGGATTCAGAACCTGAGTTCAAATTTGAACTCAAATACTTGGTACTTACTACCTGTGTAACCCTGGAAAAGTCACTTAACCCTTATTGCCTCCCCCCAAAAAAGTACTATATGAATGTAGTTTACTCTTTTTAAAAGTATTAAACAAATGTAGTTTACTAAAAAAAAAATGATAAGCAGGATGCTATCAGAAAGATCTAGGGGGACCTGCATGAACTCATACAAAGTGAAATGTACTGTATACAAAATAACCGTAATATTGTGAGATGATCTGCTGCGAATGACTTCATTATTTTCAGCAATGCAATGATCCAAGATAACTCTGAAGGACTTTTGAAAATTGCAATCCATCTACAGAGAAATAACAGATGGTATCCGAAAACAGATTGAAGCAAACTTTTTTGTTGTTAGTTACTTAATCTGAAGTTTTGGTTTTGTATGTTTTCTTTCACAACCTAGCTAATGTAGACATGTTTTGCACGAATACTCATGTATAACTTATATTGAATTGTTTAAGTTCTTGGGGGTTTTGGAGGGAGGGAGGAAGAGAAATTAGAACACACAGTTTTAAAAATTTGATGTCAAAATTTGTTTTTTATATGCAATTTTGAAAAAATTCTAAATAAATAAATAATTTTAAAAAGAATAGATGTATCACTCTACTTTTTTTGTGGATCTACTCACCACCCCTTTAATTCTCTAAAGCAGAATGCTTCTTCTCTTGACCAGAAATCCTATTGATGACTTAGTTGTTTCTCCCCACAATCCTAGTTACTTGAGAGAAGAGGCTGTCTTCTTCCCTTTAGTATTCTTATCCCAAGCTCAGTTCTTCTTGATCTACCTACCTATCTATCTATCTATCTATCTATCTATCTATCTATCTGTCTGTCTGTCTGTCTGTCTGTCTGTCTGTCTGTCTGTCTGTCTGTCTATCTATCTATCTATCTATCTATCTATCTATCTATCTGTCTGTCTCTCTCTCTATATATATATAGATATTATATACATACATATGTATGTATGTATATATGTGGAGAGAGTAATATATTGATACTTTTTTCATTGGTCCATCCATCTATCCATCCATTCACTCATTCATAATGGCCTCTTTTTCATCTTAGAAATATCCTTTAATGTCCTGGATGAGGCCATGAAAAATATGTTGACCAAATGTTTATATCACACAAATTTGAGAAGGCTGCATTAACAGAATCAGTATAATAGGCTTCAATTCCTCCATGATAAATTCATATTAGGCTTTTTTCTCATCATTCTCTTCCTTTCCCTTCTCCTTTTCTACTTCTCCTTTGCTCCCTCCTTTTTCATTACTTTCATCTTTTCCTCATAATCCCAATAGTCATGTTCTTCGTTTACTTCTGTGTCATTGTATATACCTTCTATTGATAACAGGCTAACATTACTACTGTTAGTAGTGATCAAAACCCCAGAAATTCAAGTGTGGAAGGTATCTCAGAAGGTCATTTTGTACAATTAACATTTGAAATGGGAATCTTATCTGTAATAGTTCTGGAGAATGGTTATCCAGCCCTTCCTTTGAAGACATCCACATATGGAAACCCTATTGCCTCCTAGGGCAGCTCATTCTGTTTTTGTTTTGTTTTTAATCTCAAAAAGCAAAGGGTTTCTTTTTTTCCTTATGCCAGGCATAAATTGTACTTTTTTCCGGCTTTTCCCTGTTCTTCCTGATTCACATCAGAAGGTAGAGTTAAGAGAACTCTAAGAGATCATCTATTCCAACCAATGTATTTTATAGATGGAGAAAATAGGGATATGTCTTGGTGAAGGTCACATAAGCAAGTTAATGGAAGAGATAGTACAGGAAGCCTACTGTAGCTGGATTAATCCACTAATTACCTTGCCCTGCAATTGTCAAGAGTTTGTATCTCCATCAGGAGTTGAACTCATAAACACAATGCTTAGCAATGACATGGACTGCCTTGTGGATCCTTTCACAAGACACTTTAATATTATGTCATTTTCACCTGCTGTCTCCTATGTCTGAAATGCTGTCTCTCCTTACCTCCCTCTTTTTGAAGGCAGAGACTGTTTTTGCTTTTCCTTAAATATCCAAGGCTTAGCACAGAACTTGGCATATAGTAAGCCCTGAATAAATGCTTGTTGACTGAATGAATGATGAGATTCATTGGAACTTTACTTGTCTCCTCTAGTTGGGAGAGAAAGATTTCTTTTGTCCATATCCGATATTTCCAAGTTTCTTAATTTAAGACCCAGCACCAAAAATCTAAATAAGAATTTCTCTTTGAATTAGGCTTCTTTCCAGATGGAATCTTTGCCATTTGATGAATCACTATTAACAAAGCAAGCTCAATATCTTCCTTTTCCTAAGGTTGGCATGTGGAGGCTGGATATGCTCACTTAGAAATAATAAAATCTATTTCACTGTGAAGGTTTTTATAGTGCTGCTTCAGTGAGAACACAACTTTGAGTAATACAGAGAAATCTGGGTCAATTTCACCCACAGATAATCCCTAAATAAAGTGACTTTGTGGCTTTGAAAACTTGTTTTCACTTTCTTATTTCATTTTTTTTTCCGGGGCTTCCGGGCTCAACCCAGTATCAAGAAAGGTGGTAAGTTAAAAAAATAAAGCCTCCTAAAAGAAGACTCAAATATATATCCCCCATAATTTAGGCCCCCATCTTCTCTTGTGCAAGGTTGAGGGCAAGACATATTATTTCCCCCTTTCTCTTTAGATTTGTGTATTCTCCAAAAAGTCCATAGGAAGTGAAGGCTCTCAGAATCAAAATCAGAATCTCATTCAACCCTGGGTCTGAGAAAGAAATCTCTCTCTCACCTATGTAGAGTAGTAAGATCATAGCATGAGAGCTGAAAGTGGCCTTAAAGCCCATTTAGTTCTACGGCCTCATTTTATAGATGAGAAAACTGAGGCATCCAGAGAAATTAAGTGATATGCCCAAGGACACATAGTTGGCAAATCATAGAGCCAGGTCCCAGAGGTGCTGTGTGGACACGCAAGTCACCTGACTCCAAATCCAGTGCTCTTTTTTTTTGTCTGACAAGAGTATTATTTTAGAAAGTGGTCAATGTACACAAGAGATTATCAACTTACTAAACCCTTCTTTGTTGGCATTTCTTCTTGGAACTCTAGTCTTTAATGAGGCCTGTTGATTTTGTTTTTCATTAAAAGTAGATTTTAAAATAAGCCGTGCTTCTGTTTACCATTTGTTTGCCAATGTCGACTTTCTGTTAGAAGAACCAAATATAATCTTATTATGTGCAGACAATGACATCAATTACCTGCAAAAAGCTGACATTCTAATGGTGGAACCAATAGGAACTTATATGAATATATGTAGAAAAATTTGTATAAGCAGAATAAATATGAAATAAATCCAAGTGAAGGAACTGTAAGGAAGGGCTGCCCCATAGGAAAGACTTCATGTAGAAGGCAGAATTTGGAAGTTTTAAAAAAAAAAAAAAAAAAACCCTTCAAATTCTGAGAGCGCAAGGTAAGGGAGGAGTGACTTCCAAGTATGGAGGATAGCCGTAAAAAAAGGTGTGGCAATAGAAGATGGAGACCCTGTATGAAGAACAGAGAGACCAACTTAGGTGGACCACAGAGAACAGGAGAGGGAGCAATGTCCAACTGGATGAAAGGATTGGTTGGGCCCAGCTGTCTAGCACAATGGTTTCCAGCTCAAAGACCACATCTTGACTTTGTGATGTTTAAAATCTATATTGCGTGATCACCTTAAATTAAAAAGCTTCAGTACCAGTCTTTGGTCATTAAACATCTTTGAGGGAGTCCATGGTTACCCTGATTCTGGTTCTGTCCTTATTAAAAGCATACAGGTATTCACATGGAGTTCAGAAAGTTAAGAAAAAGAAAGCCTACCAAGTCTAGAGCTCCAGCCTGGTCTGGTTCCTCCTTGAGTCCTCCACCACCAGCCTGCTTCAACCACGAACTCACTAGCAAACTGATTGTGGAAGCTTTTTATAGGTCTGGAACAGAGGCGGTCCTTACACACTGCTTCAAGCTGATTGGTTGGCATCCTCCAAATCCATTGGTTCACTGAACTTAAAGGTGTTCTCAAGTTAAGTTCAAAGTCTAGCTCCTGAGAACAATACCTTCTTAAGGGCTAGCCAGGTGTGATTACAATCTAGTTAACTTTGAAGTAGACTAATCAGCAGTCAATCACTCTCACTTGATTCAATCAGTTCAGATTAATCTCCAGGTGGGTCTTTGAGTATCTGCTAAATCCCATTATTTTATCACAACTTAGAAAATCAGAAGTTAACATTATCTATGTTATATTTAAAAAATTTATTTTGTACATCATTATTCAGTTGCATTTTTATCATTTTCCAGCCATACTTCTTGGAAGAGAAACAGAGAGAGAGAGAGAAAGGGGAGTAGGGAGAAAGGAAAAGGGAGAGAGAGAGAGAGAGAGAGAGAGAGAGAGAGAGAGAGAGAGAGAGAGAGAGAGATTGATTTTATAACCCATCCTAGTAGGTAACCACTAGAATTGATTAAATAGAGGAATGATATGGTCAAATCTGTGCTTAAGGAAAATTACTTTGGCATGAGGAGAGATGTGAAGGAAGCCTATAGGAGTTGAGGGGTGACCACAGAAGGGTTAACACTTCCTCAATCTACAAGTTTACTACTATCCACAGTATAAAGACTACTACAGTACCAACTAGCTAAGTGTTTCCTTCAGTTATGCTCACAACCCATGGCAGTCACATCAAGTTATATCACTTACCCTAGAGGATACTTTGATGGGATTATTTAGAGGATGTGTTGTATTTCCCCCAAAATGTGCCTATTCTGAGCCCTAAAACACCCTCTTAATTACGACTATATCTAATGTGCTCTACTGTTGTCAAAATACTTTTCTCTTATTTCTCTAATTTTATCCTCATGATGACTTTCTCAATGAAATAAGGAATGCTGCTATTAATGTACTTAAATAATACCACTTAAATGATCTGCCTCAAATAACACAGGGGATCAGTTATGAATCTCAGAATGAACTACAGGTTTTCTTTCCAATGCAACAATCTACCTTTCTTTTATCAGGTTGTCCCCAAATTTCTCCATTGAGCAGTGTGATCTTTGAAACAAAATGTAAAATAAGCTAGCTGCCTTGCTATAAGTATCTCCTTTGTTTTTCATTAATCATTTGGCTAATCTGACTTCTGCCAAAAGCACATCAATATTTCTGGTCATTTTGGGGGCAGCTAGGTGGTGCAGTAGATAGAGCACTGGCCCTGGAGTCAGGAGTACCTGAGTTCAAATTTAGACTCAGACACAACACTTACTAGCTGTGTGACCGTGGGCAAGTCACTTAACCCCAATTGCCTCACCAAATATATATATATATATATATATATATATATATATATATATATGGTCACTTTCACTTTTCCATTTAGAAAATTCCCCATGCTGTGGGCCTCTTCCTAGATTTACAGAATTTCAGAGTTGGAAAGGATTCCAATGTCCTTCTGGCCTAATCCATGAAAAAAGGGAAAATCCCATGGTAACATACTATGCAAATGAGTTTCCTAGACTTGCTCAAAGAACTCAAGGCAGTTCCTGCCACTTTGGAATAACTTCAATTGTTGGGAAGTTCTACCTTCCATCATACCAAATATTTCAATTTTTACCCATTTCTTGTAGATTTGCTCTTTGGGACCAGAAAGAACATGTCTAATCTCTCTTAAGTAAGAGTGAAATACTGGTAGACAGCTATCATGATTCCACTGTTTTCTTGTCTTCAGGATAAAGAATCCCATTTCCTTGAACAGGTTATCATATGATAAGGCCTCCAGTTCTTTCACTATAATTCTCTCCTCTGGGCATGTTCCAATATATGAAAGTCCTCTTGCAAACATGATATCCAGAATTGAACCCAATACTACATATGTGGTCTGAGTAGGTCAGTCTGAGAGTAAATATTGTGTCCCTAGTCCAGATAACCATGACTTGCTCAATGAAGCCTAACATTCAAATTTACCAATGCTGATATTTTTTTTTGGTCATTCTGACACATTGTGAGGATGAAGAAGAACTCGCCTTTGTGGAAAGTAATGTATATTATTTATAAAGCACAATTACCCTTCTGATGATTCCTGTGTCAATGCTAGCACATCTTTTTTATTTTCCCTTTCTTATCAAATTTTGAGTTATTAATGGGTTCTATTAAGATTTAGTTTTTTAGGAATATGAGCTAAATAGAAAGCCTGATTATAAACCAAAATCCTATAAATTGAGAGCTTACCAGCCAAGGTGAAATGAGTAAACACACAGTTGGATTTCCATTGTGATATATGAGGTAATGGTGACTCACAAGAACAGGTGTACCTCAATTATGCCCAAACAAAGATTGTCCCAATTATGCCACAAAAGGAAATTATCATTCAAAATCTCGAAGAATCTGTCAGTCTAGATATTCCATTCAGGCTTGTCATGAAAGGTTCAGATTGGGTTACATTGAACTTAATAGACACCCAGAAAAATGGAAAGGATCTCACGAATCTTTGTAGCACCATACAACAGATGAGGAAATGGAAGCCCAGAGAAATGAGGTTACTTGCCAAAGGTCACATAGTCCCAAAATAGAATGAAACAAATGTCTCTTATGGTAAGCAAGGATTTCCAGTTTACTAGCATGGCACAGAGAAGACAGAAGATAGAAGATTAAAGGGATTCAAAATAATGACTGATAAGAGAACATTGAAAGGCCTGGTGAGGCTTCATCTAAGGAAGATAAGATTTAGGGAATACCTGGCCATTATATTGAAATATTCCAGAGGATGCCATGACAAAGAGTGATTTGTTGTCTTCTGTGTAGTTCTCAAGAGTAGAACTAGGATCTGTGGGCAGAAGTTACAGAAAGAACAGTTTTTATAAGTAAAAAAAAAAGTCTTCACAAGCAGAACTATCTAAAAGTAGAAAGTGCTGCCTGTGGAGGTAGACAGCTTCAATAGGTAGTGGATAGAATTCTTCCCTTGGTATCAGGAATTTGTGTTTATGTCGTTCAGTTGTTTTAGTCATGTCTAAACTTTCATGTCCATTTGGGATTTTCTTCTCAAAGATACCAGAGTGGTTTGAAATTTCCTTCTACAGATCATTATACAGATGTAGAACTGAGGCAAATAGGGTTAAGTGATTTGTCCAGGTTCACACAGGCAGTAAGTGGCTGAGGCTGGATTCAAACTCAGTTATTCCTGACTCCAGGTCTGGCACTCTATTCACTGTGGCACCTAGCTGCCCCTGAAATAAGCAAGACCTGCATTTAAATCTTGTCTCAGGCTTTAGTAGCCATGTGATCCTGGTCAAGTTGCATAGCTTCTTTAAAGCTCAGAACATAACAACATACAACTTATAGAGGTATTGTGAGAGTATTGTATGAACTTTAAAGTGGTATATAGACATTATGTTTTACTACTACTGCTGGTGCCACTGCCGCCACCACTACCACCACCACTAGTACAACTAGAGTGAGTTCCCAGTACCTGAAGGTCTTTTAATAATGTGTATATGACTATACATTGGGAGGCTGCAGAGAGTATTTCTGTTTCAGGTAGGACGAGACAACTCATAGGATTTTTGCAAATGAGAGATTCTATGATTTGGGGATAAAGTAGAATAGACTAAAAAAAGGTTCATAGTTGATCTGGATGATCTATGGAGTCCCTTCTTACTTGAAAGTTTTCTTACCTAAAGACATGGAAAATAGAATCTGTGAAATTAATTTGTATGAGAGTCCCCCTGAAACGCCATCTTAGAATCTTTTTTCGCCTTCCCTTTTGATATAAAGCAGAAATATACACCATTCCCCACAAAGGTGGTAGTTCTCCTATTGGTTGGAAAGAGCATTCTCGTTGACTAGAATGCTCAACTTCCTCACCTTCACCTCTTGGCATCTCCAGTTATTTACAAGGCTCAGATAAAGTGTTTTGTGCTATGCAAAAAGCATTTTTTTTGATCCTGCATCATAGAATCATTTTTTTTCATCCTCTTGAAATTACTCTTATTTATGTTTCTACTAAAATGCTATCAAATAATATACTAATTTTACTAAAATAGTATATATGCATATATACACATATATACATATATGTATGTACACTAAAATTATCTTTATTTATATTTTATTGTACACACTGTTTATTGATTCTATGTGTGAATATTTTATTAAATGAGTAAGCTCTTTCAGGGTAGGCCCTGTTTGCTTTTTGTCTTTGTATTTTCAGCACCTAGTACAGTGTTGGGAATATAGAAAGTACTTAAGAAAGGATTGTGGAATTGGAGTTAATCATTGACTGAATAAGAATCCCTTTCAATGTATACTTTGGCAAGAAGCTACCCACTTTATGATTGAAGACCTCCACAAAGAGATCATCCATTATCTCGTTTGTTTTGTTTTGTTTTGTTTTGTTTTGTGGAGCAATGAGGGTTAAGTTACTTGCCCAGGGTCACACAGCTAGTAAGTGTCAAGTGTCTGAGGCTGGATTTGAACTCAGGTCCTCCTGAATCCAGGGCCAGTGTTTATCCACTGTGCCACCTAGCTGCCCCCCACCCATTATCTCTTAATGTTGCTCATTCCTCTTTTAAGAGTTTTAATTTTTAGATTTTAGATTTTTCTCATGTCTATCCTGGATTTGCCTCAGACCAAGTCGAAGAAAAACAAACTCTCTCTCAAATACAGAAATACTTCTTTCAGCACTTTCTAAATGCTTTTTTTCTCTTCTTTCAAATACTTAAAAATCATTCTCATTTCTTCCCAAGTCTTCTCTTCTGAAATTCCTCCAATGAGGTCTCATATAACATACCCTTGAGAACCTTTAGAATCACATAGCATCAAATCAATGTACACTCAACATTCTCCAGATTGTCATTGTTTTTTCATTGGCAGAAGATTCTATTCCATATTTAGTCTAAACAAGACAGTGGGTAGTGGGGCTATTAAATTTCTAGTCATTTACATTAGATGCATCTGATATCAAATTAAGATGACATTGACTTTTTCAGATGGCATATAAAACATTATCTGATGTCGAGCTTACAATTCATTAAAATCACCTCATCTTTTATTATTGTTATTATTAATGTGATCTGCAATCCAATTTTACTTCTCTATCTTATATTTGTGAGATTACCTTTTTATCCTAATTGTATAACTTTACATATACCCCCATAGAATTTTGTCTTATTGGATTTGGCCCAGTGTCCTAGCCTCACCAACCCTCTTTGGATTCTGCTTCTGACCTCCAGAGTACCAGCAGGAAATGTTAGTATTGGGTCATATTCAACTCAGGACCAAGTACAGTTCATGGTGTCAGTCTTTGAAGACATCCTTCTAAGCAACACTGAGGCATTAATGACTATTGATTGAGTTCAGTCCTTCAACCAGTCTATGCTCCACCTGTCTCATCTTTATTCCTACATTTTTTTCCATAGAAATAGACACCAGTTGGTGTCTTGTATGCCTTCCATTGTTTACTCTGGAAATTTCATTATAAAGTGTATGAATGAATGAATGAAAAAAAATTGGGGGGCAACTAGATGGTGCAGTAGATAAAGCACCAGTCCTGGATTCAGGAGGACCTGAGTTCAAATCCGTCCTCAGACACTTGATACTTAATACATGTGTGACCCTATGCAAGTCACTTAACCCCAATTGCCCCACCAAAAATAATTTTAAAAATATCCATTGACTGTTTACTATGTGCAAAGCTTATACTAAGTGCTGAGGATCCAAATAGAAAATTAAGACCATCCCTGAACTTGAAGAGCTTTCATTCTAATGCAGGGAGATGACAGATATAGGAAGACATTTTCAAGCCGCATGGAAAGATTCTCTAGTACTTAAGGCATAGCGGCAAAGCAGATGGTGATGCATTATCTTCAATATTATTTTTGCTGTTACTGACCATGTCAGTAGTGCCAAAGGATATATGGGGAGAGAACATTCTTTTTCAGATTATCAGCCCCTGTGGATGCAGGAACTGCAGAGCCTCTCACCACTAGCCCTTAGTCAGTTGTAGTTGTTGGTGGAGGCAGTGAATTCAGGTCGTTTCTCCATAATGGAGGCATCTCTAAATCAGGGATGTGGGGGCAAGGCTGGAGGCAGAGCCACTGTTCTGGAGTGCCTGCTACATTGTACTCTGTTCACACATCTTTTGAAATAATGCAACTAGGTTTAGGCTCTATATTTTTAAAAGCTTTAGTATCCAGAAGAGGGCAGCAAGGATCACAAAAGTCCTTTATATCATGACAAATGAGGACTAGAGAAAAGAAGAAAATTTCCCTGGCAAAAATAAATGAACATATCTTTTCCTGAAGGATTTACACCTTTTTGTCCCACTCTTAACATCTCCTGGCTATCACTGAGATCTAGCTCCACCTGGTGACGCTGAATCCCTGGGCCTACTCTTTTGTACCTTTACCCATAAACAATCCTGCTGGAAGGCATGTTAGAACACAAATGGATTCTTATTTCCACATCCAGCCTTTCTTTTACAATCATTACCCAGCAACCTCTCTTCTATTAAGTTAAGAGTAGCAAAATGTTCTACTTCAATAGAGATGATGTTGACTACTGTCAATCTGCTCCCAGATAACTGTCCCATTTTTTTTCCCTGAGTTCAGTGCCTGAATCACCACCTTTGTCTATTCCCTCCTCCTGACCTTATGCTATATGATTTAAACATTCACATTGAGGTAACCTCAAATTTCCAAATTCCTCCCAATACTTCCTAAACCTTTCGATTTCTCCCTTTCCTTAAATGCCATGGCAAACTCTTTCACTCCACCTCAGGCATGCATAAGAAAGACAGAAAATGGATTTGATGAATACCCACAAGTATGTCATTTGATTAATTAAATACTGTGTTACTCCTTTTAAATCCATGTGTCTGCAGACTGGTTCCCTTCGGAGCTTCCAATTTTCTTTATTACTAAGATATTTTGTCTTTGTTTTATTTCTTTTACTTAATAGTATTTTATTTTTCCCAATTACATATAAATATTATTTTCAACATTATTTTTTTTTAATTTTTCCAGGGCAATGAAGGTTAAGTGCCTTACCCAGGGTCACACAGCTAGTAAGTGCCAAGTGTCTGAGACCATATTTGAATTGAGGTCTTCCTGAATCCCGGGTCAGAATTTTAACCACTGTGCCACCTAGCTTCCCCCTTCAACATTCATTTTGTTTTTTAAAAAGGATTTTTGTTATTTTCCAGTAACAGGTAAAGATAGCTTTCGGCATTTGTTTACATAAGATTTCCAATTTCAAATTGTTCTCCCTCCCCCCCCTCCCCCAGACAGCAGGCAAACTGATATAGGTTATATATGTATATGCATATATATATATATATAAATATGTGTGTATATATATATACATAACAACATTAAACATATCTCTGCATCAGTCATGTTATAAGAGAAGAATCAGAGCAGTAAGGAAAAACCTCAAAATAGAAAAACAACAGCACCAAAAACAAAAGAAATAGTATGGTCCATATTCCACAGTTCTTTTTTTTTTCTGGATTTGGAGAGCCTTTTCCATCATGAGTCCCCTGGAACTTTCTTGTACCATTATATTGGTGAGAAGAATCCAGTCTATCACAGTTGATCGACAAACAATGTTGATGATACTGTGTATAATGTTCTTCTGGTTCTGCTCATCTCACTCATCATCAGCCCACACAAGACCCTCCAGGTTTCTCTGAACTCCTCCTGCTCATCGTTTCTTATAGCACAATAGTATTCCATTGTATTCATATACCACAACTTGTTCAGCCATTCCTCAACTGATGGGCAACCCCTCAATTTCCAATTCCTTGCCATCATAAAAAGAGCAGCTATAAATATTTTTGAACATGTGGGTCCTTTTCCCTTTTCTATGATCTCCTTGGGAAAAAGACCCAAAAGTGGTATTGCTGGGTCAAAGTGTATGCACAGCTTTATAGCCCTTTGGGCATAAATCCAAATTGCTCTCCAGAATGGTTGAATCAGTTCACAGCTCCACCAACAATGCATTAGTGTTCCAATTTTTCCACAGCTTCTCCAATATTTATTATTTTCCTTTTTTGTCATATTAGCCAATATGACAGGTGTCAAGTGGTACCTCAGAGTTGTTTTAATTTATATCTCTCTAATCAATAGTGATTTAGAGCATTTTTTCATGTGGGAATAGATAGCTTTAAATTCTTCATCAGAAAACTGCCTGTTCACATCCTTTGGCCATTTCTCAATTGGAGAATGACTTGGATTCTTATAAATTTTATTTAGTTCCCTATATATGTTAGAAATGAGGCCTTTATCAGAAGTACTGGCCATAAAAAATTGTTTCCCAGCTTTCTGCATCCCTTCTAATTTTGGATGCATTGCTTCTGTTTGTACAAAACCTTTTTAATTTAATGCAATCAAAATCATCCATTTTGCATTTCATAATATTCTCTATCTCTTGTTTGGTCATAAACTGTTCTCCTTTCCAAAGATCTCAAAGGTAGACTATTCCTTCCTCTCCTAATTTACCTATGGTATCACCTCATGTCTAAATCATGTACCCATTTTGACCTTATTTTACTATAAGTTGTAAGATGTTGTTCTATGTCTAATTTTTGCCATACTATCTTCTAGTTTTCCCACTAATTTTTGTCAAATACTGAGTTCCTATCCCAGAAGATGGAGTCTTTGGGTTTATCAAACATTACATAACTAATGTCATTTTCTACTGTGTCTCCTGTGCCTAGCCTATTCCATTGATCCTCCACTCTATTTCTTAGCCAGTACCAGATAGTTTTGATGACTGCCACTTCATAGTAGAGCTCCAGATTTGGTACAGCTAACCCACCTTCCTGTGCATTTTTTCCCCTTGTTTCCCTTGATATTCTTGAATTTTTGTTTTTCCAGATGAATTTTGTTATTATTTTTATAGCTCCATAAAATAATTTTAGGTAGTCTGATTAGTATTGCACTGAATATGTAAATTAATTTAGGTAGAATTGTCATTTTTACTATATTAGCTCTGCCTATGCATGAGCAATTGATATCTTTCCAATTATTTAGATCTGATTTGATTTGTGTGAAAAGTGTTTTGTAATTGTGTTCATATATTTCCTGGGTTTGTCTTGGCAAGTAGACTCCCAAGTATTTTATATTATCTACCGTTACTTTAAATGGAATTTCTCTTTCTATCTCTTGCTGCTGGAATTTGTTGGTCAAGTATAGAAATGTTGATGATTTATGTGGATTTGTTTTATATTCTGCAACTTTGCTAAAGTTGTTAATTGTTTCAAGTAATTTTTGAGTTGATTCTTTAGGATTCTCTAAGTATACCATCATATCATCTGCAAAGAGTGATAGTTTCGTTTTCTCCTTGCCTATTCTAATTCCTTTAATTCCTTTTTCTTCTCTGATTGCTAATGCTAACTTTTATAGTACAATATTAAATAATAGAGTTGATAATGGACATCCCTGTTTCACCCCTGATCTTATTGGGAAGGCCTCTAACTTATCTCACTTACATATAATGGTTGCTGCTGGTTTTAGGTAGATACTGCTTATTATTTTAAGGAAAGCTCCACCTATTCCTAAGCTCTCTAGTGTTTTTAATTAGGAATGGGTGCTGTATTTTGTCAAAAGCTTTCTCTGCATCTATTGAGATAATCACATGATTTTGGTTGGTTTTCTTATTGATGTGGTTGATTATGTTAATAGTTTTCCTAATGTTGAACCAGCCCTGCATTCCTGGTATAAATCCCACCTGGTCACAGTATATTATCCTGGTGATCATTTGCTGTATCAACATTCATTTCTGCAAGATTTTGAGTTCTAATTTTTTCTTCCTCCCTCCTCCCCAAGACATACAGCAACCTGATATAGGTTATACAATACAGTCTTGTTAAACATATTTTTGCATTAGTCATGCTGTAAATGAAAAAAAAAGAACAAATGAGAAAAGCCACTAGAAATAAAACAACAGCAACAACAACAACAAAAAAAATGAAAATAGTCTGCTTCCAGCTACATTCAGACTCCATAGTTCTTTCTCTGAATGTGGAGAGCAGTTTCCATCATAAGTCTATTAGAATTGCCTTGGATTATTGTATTACTGAGAAGAGGTAAGTCTATCATAGTTGAACATCACACAATATTGCTATTACTTTGTATAATGGTTCTGCTTATGTAATTCAGCATCAGTTTATGTAAGTCCAAGTTTTTTTTTTTTTTTTGTTCTGAAATCTGACTGATTTCTTACAGGAAAACAATATTGCATTACATTCATGTAACACAACTTGTTCATCTATATATCAGTTTGATGAACTTTTCCACCACAAAAATAGCAACTATAAATATGTTTGTATGAGTGGTCATTATACATTTTTTATGATCTCTTTGGGATATAGACCTGATAGTGTTTTTGCTGGGTCAAAGAGTATGCACAGTTTTATAACCCTTTGGACATAGTTCCAAATTGCTCTCCAAAATGATTGGGTCATTTCACAACTACACCAATAATTCATTATTATTCCAATCTTCCTACATCTCGAACATTATTCATTTTCAATCTTTTCTCATATTAGCCAATCTAATAGATATTTTATTTTTATTTGGATTTCTCTGACCAATAGTGATTGGTATTTTTTCATATGACTTTAAATAACTTTATTTTTTTTCTTCTGAAAACTCCTTGTTTATATCATTTGACCTTTCTCATTTGGGGAATGACTTGTATTCTTATAAAATTGATTCAGTTCTCTATATATTTGAGAAATGAGGCCATTATAAGAAAAAAATGACTCTAAATATTGTTTCCAAGCTTTTTGTTTTCCTTCTAATCTTGGTTTCATTGACTTTATTTTTGCAAAAAAATCTTTTAATTTAATGCAATCAAAATTATTAATTTTGGTATTTAATTGGGGATTCTTAATTTGTTCTTTACATATCTTTTTAGTTGCATGATCAATTCATTGATATCTTTCTCTATTTTAATCATGTAAGCATTTTGAGATATACAATTTCCCTCAAGAACTCCTTTGGCTGCAACACATAAGTTTTACTATTTTGTCTCATTATTGTAATTCTCTTTTATTAAATTATTGATTGCTTCTATGTTTTGATGTTTTACTTACTCATTGTTTAGGATGAGATTGTGAACTTTCTAATTCATTTTTAGTCTATCTTTCCATGGCCCTTTATTATGTCTACTTTTTTTTGGATTCATTATCGGGAAAAGATGCATTTATTATTTCTTCCTTTCTTAATTTGACTGTGTTGTATTTCATGTCCTAATGAATGGTCAGTTTTTGTTTAGTTGCCATGTACTGCTGAGAAAAAAAAATATATATGTATATGTTTATGTACATATACATTTTTTTGCTATGCACATTCAATTTTTGCCAGAGTTCTATCTTATCTAAGTTTTCTAAAATTCTATTTACCTCTTTAACTTCTTTCTTATTTACTTTTTGGTTAGATTTATCTAGTAATGAGAGGGGAAGGTTGAGATCCCCCACTATTATAGTTTTGCTGTATATTTCTTCCTATAAATCACTTAATTTCTCCTCTAAGAATTTGGATGCTATACCACTTGGTGCATATGTTTGGTATTGATATTACTTCATTGTCTCTGGTACCTTTTAGCAAGATGTAGTTTCCTTCCTTATCTCTTTTAATTAGATATATTTTACCTTTACTTTTTCTGAGAGCAGGATTGCTACCTTTGCTGTGTTTTTGTTGTTGTTGTTGTTGTTGTGTTGTTGCTGTTTGTTTCTTTGTTTTTTTTTTAATTCAGCTGAAGAATAATATATTTTATTCCAGTCTCTTACATTTACTCTGTATGTTTCTCTAGGCTTCAAATATATTTCTTATAAACAACATATTGTAGGATTCTGATTTTCAATTTACTTTGCAATTCACTTCCATTTTATGGGGGAATCCATCCCTTTCACATTCACAGTTATGATTACTGTGTATTTCCCCTTCATCCTATTTTCTCTTTTTTTATACTTTTCTTTCTCCTTTCACCAATGTTTTGCTTCTAACTGCCACGTCCTTCAATCTGCTCTCCATTCAACCTGTCCCTCTCCCCTTTCCTTCCCCTTTCCTCTTCTACTTCTCTATAGGATAAGATGCATTGCTAGGTCCAACTGAGTGTGTGTATCATTATTTCTTTGAGCCAAATCTGGTAAGAATAAACAACTCTTCATGTGGTATGGTTTACCATGTTCTGTCAAACTGTTTCCTCTTTTCTAAATACAATACCTTGTATACTCCTTAATTTTTTGATTCATTTTAAAATTTAGTCTGCATTATCAACATTTCCCATCACTTTCTTAAGTTTAGACAATAAACAAAATAGTAAATCAGCCCCAATTTTATATTATTTTCTGATGTTCCAAAATAGTGACTCAGAAAATTTGAATTTTCTCTAGCATCCCATTATTTTAAAAAAATATTTTTATATCATCACATCAAAATCAACTTATACCCACATCCTCCATCTATGTATATTCATTCTTTCGCTCCTAATAGAGGTACATTTCTCAAGAGTTACAAATATATATATATATATTTCTGTTTGAGTATATGGACCATTTAACCCTATTTAATACCATGTTTTTTTTTTAATTTCCTGTTTAACTTTTTATAATTCTCTTGAAACTTGTATTTGAATATCAAATTTTCTGTTCAGTTGTTTATTTTTGTTTGTTTGCTTGCTTGCTTCCCCCCCCCATTCAGGAAAATTTGAATGTCCTCTATTTAATTGAATATCCAACTTTTCTCCTGAAAGATTATTCTCATTTTTGCTTGGTAGTTAATTCTTGGTTGCAATCCAAGCTTCTTTGCTTCCAGAATATCATATTCCATGTCCTCCAATCCTTGATGTTGAAGTTGATAAATCCCATGTAATCTTGACTGTGGATCCTTGATATTTAAATTGTTTCTTTCTGACTGTTTGCAGCATTTTCCCCTTGACCTATTAGTTTTGGAATATGGCTACCCTATTCCATGTAGTTTTCCTTTTAGGATCACTTTCAGGAGGTGATTGGTGGATTTTTTCAATGGCCAATTTACCATCTGGTTCTAAGACATCAGGGCCATTCTCCTTGATAATTTCTTTAAATATGCTGCCCAGGGGCTCTCTCTCTCTCTCTCTCTCTCTCTCTCTCTCTCTCAATCAATCAATCATGGCTTTCAGGTAATCCAATAATTCTTAAGCTTTCTATTTCATATCAATTTTTTTTTCAATTTAAAAAAATTCTTTGACTTTCATTTGACTGATTCTTTATGTCTTATACCATGATCTTTCACTTGGCCAATTCTAATTTTTTGGGGGGAGTGAGGCAATTGGGGTTAAGTGACTTGCCCAGGGTCACACAGCTAGTAAGTGTCAATTGTCTGAGGTCAGATTTGAACCGAGGTCCTCCTGACTCCAGGGCCGGTGCTCTATCCACTGTGCCACATAGCTGCACCGGCCAATTCTAATTTTTAAGGCATTACTTTCTTCAGTTAACTTTTGTCCCTCCTTTTCTGTTTGACCAATTCTACTTATGAAGGACTTACTTTCTTCAGTGGATTTTTTTCCCCATTTGGCAAACTGTATTTTTAAAGGAATTGTTTTCTTCAATCAAATTTTGTGCTTCCTTTTCAAACTATTTACTCTTTTTTTTTTTATAATTCTCCCTCATAAAATCTCACTTCTGTCATTTCTTTTCCCCATTTTTGTTCTACCTCACTTATTTGATTTTTTTTTTTTTTGCACAGCAATGGGGGTTAAGTGATTTACCTGGGTCACACAGCTAGTAAGTGTCAAGTGTATGAGGCCAGATTTGAACGCAGGTCTTCTTGAATCCAGGGCTGGTGCTTTATCCACTGCACCACCTAGCTGTCCCCATTTATTTGATTTTTAAAATACTTTTTGAAGTATTTCAAGGAGGCTTTTTTTTTCTCTCCTGAGACCAATTTTCTTGACCTTTGTGTCTTTTCATGTAAGCATTTTGATAGTGTTATCTTCTTCTGAGTTTGTGTTTTTGTCTTCCCTGTTGCCATAGTAACTTCTATAGTCAGGTTTCCTTTCTTATTCTTAGTCATTTTAGCCTATTTTGTTCTTTTAGCCTATTTTAAAGTTGAACTCTGCTTCTGGGGCATGGGGGAAATTGTCCCAAGTTTCTTTTGCTGGGGGTCAGAGGCCTGATCACTGGCCTTCTATGATGGGTCCTCAGGGGCATGTGGCTTGCTTACTGAACTGAAGTGGCATACCCTAGTCATGCCTATTGCATGGGTGCTTCCCTGGCTGTCAGTTTGCCTTCTGTGTTAGGGCTGGAGGCCTCACAGCTGGCCCACTGTGCCGCCAGCATGCTGAGACTAGATGAAAGGGCCTTGTCTGCTGATCTGTGATTGTGGTTAGTAGCCTCCTGCTGGCTTGCCTGGACACCATGTGTGTTAGGCTGTGCTCCCCTTGTACCCAAGTAAGAAAGACCTTTCCTTAAGTAATTCCAAGTTATCTTAAGCTGGAAGACTGTTTCACTCCATCTTTTTGTATATTCTGAAGCTCCAGAATCCAATTAGAGGCTTGATTTAATGTTATTTCTGAGGGAAACTGGGGAGAGCTTCTTTCCACCACCTTGGCTCCACTCTGCTTGTTTTGTTGTTGTTGTTATTGGGGCATGTGTGTATGTGTGTGTGTATGTGTGTGTTTCTGTTTCCACAATTTCATTCTTAAAAAAGATTGATGCTGGGGAAGCTAGGTGACATGGTGGATAAAGCACTGGCCCTGGATTCAGGAGAACCTGAGTTCAAATCCGGCCTCAGATACTTGACACTTATTAGCTGTGTGAACCTTCACAAGTCACTTAACTCTCATTGCCCCCCCAAAAAAAGAAAGAAAAGAAAAGAAAAGAAAAGAAAAGAAAAGAAAAGAAAAGAAAAGAAAAGAAAAGAAAAGAAAAGAAAAGGAAAGAAAAGAAAAGAAAAGAAAAGAAAAGAAAGAAAAGTTCATGCCCATTTTAACCTGATTTCCCCTTTAGAATGCTGGCTCATGAGATCCTTCCATTTCTTTCCTTGATCTTTTGGAATCATCTCTCCATAAATCTCAGATAAATATGACATTATCCCTGATGTTCTTCTCCATCTCCCTTATGAAATTCAATATGAAATAATTATCTTCCTTTGAGGTTCCCATCATTTGTACTTCAACAATTACTTCAATTTTGCTGAAAACCAGCTCTAGAATCAAATTTCACTATTTGAGGAGTTAGTTGGTACAGAGGATAAAGTGCTAGGCCTGGAGTTATGAAGACTTGAGTTAAATACATTCCTATACATTTACTAGTTGTATGCCCCTAAACAATTCTCTTAACATCTGCCTGTTTCAATTTCTTCAACCGTAAGATGGTAATAATTATAGCATCTACCTTTCAGGGCTATTATGAGGATCAAATGAGATACTATTTGTACCTCATTTAGCACAGAGCCTGGCACATACAGTTGATATATAAATACTTATTATTCCCTCCTTGCTTTCCCTTTTGAAAGGGAGAGGGAAAGAAGAGAAAAAGGGAGAGGGAAAAGAGATTAGAGGAGAGAGGAAGGATGGAGAGAGGGAGGGAGGTAGGAAGGGGAGAGAGAGAGAGAGAGAGAGAGAGAGAGAGAGAGAGAGAGAGAGAGAATATCTAGCAGATATCCAGCTAATTGAAATGCTTTATCAATGATGCCTCTGTACTATGCTTGTGATCTCTTTCCCAAACTCATCATCAATTTACTCATTATATCCAGGTTGCCTGTAGAATTATTTAATGAGGATAATGCTTTTCTTACTGCCTCCATTGATCTTCACCCAAATGGTCTCAGTCAAGCTTCCCCTCTCCAGTTTGTGGATGTCTTCTTAATATACAATGCTCATTACTCTTCACTATCATGTTTCTTCTGTTTATAGTAATCTTTTATCCCACATAGACCCATATCAATATGGAAAGCTAAAACAATAGACTTGCATGTGTGTCCAAAAGAATCTTACATTCTCCTGCAATGAAGGTGCCTAGCAGTGTACAAATAAGAGGTATTCACATACACAAAGGCCTATTTTAGGTTAGTCTTTTGCATGCATAGTTTTCACTTTCTGATCAAAGAAGCCAGATAAATGTGTCTCAAGTGACTGCATTTTTCCAAGAACTGGTGTCAGCAAGGAATTTATTGGCCAAGTCCAGAGATGAAGACAGTGAGTGACAATGCCTCCAAATCTGCTCTCACAAAAGATCCCCATAAAGTCCCTGTTGTCTTCCCCTGCTTCCTCCCACTGTTGGACATCTGACCTCCCAGCATGAGAACACCCACAACTTCGGGACTGCCTTCTCACACTTTACAAACTCCACATACCTAAAGGGAGGGCAGTGAAACCCCGGAAACACCAAAGTCTTTTGCCTATTTTCCCCCTAGTCACCAAGGCTCACACCTTGGAAGCTTGGGTAGGAAATGTCCTGAAAGAAATGGGCTAATGATACATTCTATCCCTGCATCCCTGAAACCAGCCTGTACCTAGCCATGACTTCCTCTTGGGTGTTTTTGCCTCCCTTCAGGTTGTGAATAAACAACAGTTTTGTATCCTAGAAGAGCAGGGGACTTACCTATGAACACTGTACCCAGAGTCTTCTTTCATGGGTGGTGATTAATGTTCCCAGGAAGGCCCCATCTGATGCTAGACCCATGTTTTAGCCTGTTTATGTGATTTTTTTTGTTGTTTTTGTTTTTGTTTTGCAGGGTAATGGGGGTTAAGTAACTTACCCAGGGTCACACAGCTAGTAAGTGTTAATTGTCTGAGGCCAGATTTGAACTCACGTCCCCCTGAATCCAGGCCTGTGCTTTATCCACTGTGCCGCCTAGCTGCCCCACTCGAAGGATTTTTGTGAAGGTCAAACAATGTAATACGCATCAAGAGATTTGCAAACTTTAACTTATACAGAAACACTAGTCACTATTCAATCAACCAAATCAGTAAGCATTTTTTTTAGGATCTCTTGGAGATCATCCAGCAGGCCTTATCACCTACCAATAGGTTCATTGTGCCCTCAGGCATCTATCCAGGGCTAACTTAAATATAGAAGTCGCCAGTTATTCTCCTCTGTAATTCCGGAGAGAACGCTTTTCCCACACTGTTCCCTCCAATTAGTCAGTCAATGAACATTTATCAAGCAGCTACCATACGCCAAGCACTCTGTGAAGTACTGTCTATGGATTTCAGTTTCTCTCTCTCGCTAGTCCGTCTCATGGGCTCCATGATCACATCCCTAACTAACAGCTGGACATCTTGAACTGAGAATACCATAGAGATTTCAACGTCCAAAAGAGAACCAATCATCTCTACCCACAATCAATATTCCCTCTCTAATCTTCCCTATTTCTGTTTAGAGCACCATCAACCTCTCAGGCCATCATGTTCATAGCCCAGATGTGATCCTTGACTCCTCATTCTGAATCTCTTCATATTTAATAATTACTAATATTTATATAGTATTTTACAAATATAATCTCATTTTATCCTAATAATAATCCTAAGTGACAGGTACTATTATCATCCCATTTAACACAGGAGGAACCTAAGACATAGAGATGCTAAGTGAATTGCTAAGGTTCACACAACTAGTAAATATCAGAGATAGAACTTGAACTCAGACCTTCCTGCCCCTAGGTCCACAATGCCCACCTAGCTAATTAAGCAACATAGCCAAATAAATTGCCAAATCTTATCATGTCTCTCCCCCCGAATTAACCCCATCCCATCCATACTCACCAGTCACACATCTACTCCCTATTGTCTGAATTATTGTAAAAATCACTTAGCTGGCTCCCCTGCCTCACACCTGTCTCATCTCTGGTTTATCCTCCATAAAAGAGCCAATATGCTTTTCCCTAAAACTCAGAACTGACCATGGAGCTTTTCAGCTTACTTAAATCCAAAGGCTCTGGTTTTGAAAGTCCTTCCTAAGCTAGTTTCCCAACCTCTTCATACATCACTCCCTTCCATTTCTCCGTAATTTAGCCAAAGTGGCCTCCTCTCTGTTCTTCAGTATGACCTGCCAGAGGCCAGCTTTCTGTCTTTGTAGCAATCTTCTCCTAGGCCACGAATGGGCACACTACTCTTATTTCCCTCATGGAATCTCTCATTTACTTCAAGATGAATGTTGAACACTCCTACTTCTGAAAAGGTTTGCCTGATCCCTGACCCTCCCCACTGCACACACTGGTTGGCTCCTCACCTTGCTAATTACATTTGCCTTATTTTATTCAGTGTATTTTAGTGGCTAGAGAGCTCTCCTCAGTGTGAGGAAGATCTTGGTATAAGTCTTACATCTGAACATACGGGATGTGTAACCTTGAATAAGTGTCTTAAAGTGTGAAGCCCCTAGATCAGTGGTATCACACTCAAATAAAAACCAATCTCTGAAGGACTGATGCTTATGGTAAACCTCAAATAAATAGCAATTATTTCATTTTATAAAAAAAAAAACAAAAACAAAAAACAAAAACAAAAACCCAAAACAACAACAAAAACTTCCCTAATTACATTTTAATCTGGTTTGGACTCACTTGGGAGTTTTGTGGCCTACTGCAAGTTCTACAAATTTGCTTTCAAAAATTCCTTAGTACTATAAATATCAGAGAAAGTGCCAACCTTCATTGTCAGAGGGAGTTTTCTCACTGGAAAGATTCCTAGACCAGTGAAATCAAAGAACCAATGCCTTTTCCTACATAAAATCTCTATATACATATGTAGGTTCTTATCCAATGTAGCATAAACTCTTTGAAGGTCAGAATTATCTATTTATCTCCTTTGGAATCCCTCCACCTAGCACAGTACCTGGCTCATAGTAAGTGCTTCATCAATGCTTTGTTCATTGGTTTTGTTGATTAATTAAGCTCATTCTTTTCAGCATTTTCCAGGGAGTATAAATTAAAAAGTTCCTATGACATATGCCTATCGAGTTATTATTCTTTCATATTTAATATTCTGCAAATATGATACAGGGGGTGAAGTGAATGTAATATATTACAAGCAGTGAAATGTCAGTGCAGCCATTGTGGGCTCACTAAAGGCATCCTTGACACAAACATAGCAGCAGGAAGGGTAATATCCTGGTTACATGTAGCTAGGATTCTCTCCAAGAGATCTGTTCATTTCCCAAGCCTTTTAATCCAAACAATTTGAAGATGATGAATATTTGATAGAATGGCATCAATTTACAATATTGTTCATAAAAAAATTTGCATCCATGATATCCCCAGGCAATTGTGGATGTTAATTCTGAGACAAAATCCTGTTTCCAGTAAAATTTGTTGCAGCCTCAATATGTCAGTGTTTTCATTTATTTTACAAGGGTTCATTATTTGTTAGTTTTATGATGGATTGTGACCATTCAGAGCATAATTGTGGCCATGTCCTCATGTTTTTTTTTTTTTTTTCCTGGGTATTTTGTAGGTGCCACCTTCTTGCTACTTAAGCAATCTCTATTGTTCCACTTATCTCTCCTCCTTCATCTTGTGTAATTTAAGATTCTAAATGTGGATTCTAATGTGTTCCCCCAGTTTGGGGGAAACTGACTAAAAATCACTGATAAAACGAGTTTAGGTTTTTAAGGGTTTATTGGAAAATAGAAAGAAAAAGATTGAGAACAGAATTCTAACAGTCTGGCATTCCTATCTTTCCTCAAATCTCCTGTGAAGTCCTCTGCCGCCACCACCATCAAGTCCGGAAGCCAAAAAGGCCCGCGCTCTCTGCGCAGGCTCCCTTTCCTCCTTCCTGTCTCCTCCCAGACCATAGGAGGCTCCTCCAGTTGATTGGCTGGTAGACTTGATAGACAGCACCCATGAGCAAGCGTCATTTCCTGACGCCAAGGAAAAGCCACAATGCCTCTGAGGCATTTTCCTCATGGTGGAGCTCTCCACAGCAAGTCTCCAGTAGGTGGCGTCATTCCAATCATTACAATCTCCTGCAACAGAAAATAGTGCATAAAATGCAAATTTAAAAATGGTCTTGGTTTTTACCAGTATTCATGAGTGCAGTTGGACATGCTAACCAGATGTCTTCATAAGTGAAGCTTCTTGTGTTAGAGGGAAAGAATCAAATCATACTCACCAATTCATTTTTCCCCTCTATCTAAGAAGAATCTTCTTTTCCTTGAATACTATATTTTCTTTTAGCTGAGCATTGTGTCATAGACTTAGCCCTGGGAGGAATCAGAGTTCAACTCCATTTTATAGATGAGGACATCAAGACCTAAAGGTATTAACTGACTTGCTACAAGGTAACAAAGACAGTAAATGGAATTTGAACTCATATCTTGTGATTCCCTACTTGATGGTTTTTGTTGTTTGTTTTCCGGACCAGACAGCCTTTTCCTTCTCTTTGGCTTCCAGTTTATGTTAAAATTGTTAAGACTCATTCCATACAGGCATTTGTCCACTTATTGACAATTGGAAAAGAATCTTACTTTTAAAGTATCAATAACTCACTCAATGTTAATAGATAATCTCAAAACTGTGGCCTTCTTAGCATCTTCTATCACTTTCCCTTCAAATCTGCCATGGTCACTGCAGAAGTTAAAGAGGCCCCACAGGGTTGTATTTGTTTTTACTTCATAGGTTGCCATAGCCAAGGAATCCATCACTAATTTGCCAAGCTTCTGATGATGAGCCTTTCTGGAAATATTTGGCTGGTTCTTGGGAAGCCAACTTACCTAATTCCTGGGAAAATATTCAAGTTCTTTCCATCAGAGTAGAACCTGTCACAGCTTTAGTCCAAGAAAATATCAACAACAGTTCTTTATGTTTACTTTGCTATCCATATAAAATGTTTCTGGGAATGAGCCACACAAATACCTAGAGGACAAGTTTGAGAAAGGTAAAAGTAGGGAAAAGGAAGGTGTTTTGTTACTGATATTCTACAGTACTCCTCATCTTTGCCATCACAAAACTGACTGAAGAAATGCAGTGTATGCATGAGCCCTAAATTTTCATTATATATATATATACACATACACATATACATATATACATATACATATATGTAAATATATACATATATATGATGCAGTGGAATAAAATTGTGCCTTCAAGTTGACAAAATAAAGGGGATAGGGAACAGCACCTGAAGTCAGGAAGATACAAGTTCAATTCCAGCCACAGAGTCTTATTAGCTCCATTACTCTGACTAAGCCATTTAATCTGCCTGCCTCAGTTTCTTCATGTGTAAAATTAGGATAATAATAACAGCTACCTGTGCTGTTATGAAGGTCAAATGAGATAATACAGGGTGGGCCCAAAGTTAAAATGTTTTAATAACTTTTTAAATATTATTTTTCTTTATTTTTTTGCAATTTACAAGATTTGATTTTTCACAGAATAATGTAAATTCATTTCCTATAGGTGGTGTATATGATGCTATGATATTATTAACTAAAACCCCAAAACATAAATAATTGATTAAATACTGAAACCCCTTTATGACTTTTATCCCACCCTGTACTTGTAAAGCACCTTATAAATCAATAAAGTACTATATAAAAGCTAGATATTACATTTTAATATTAGTATTGCCTAAGTGATGATGGTCAAGTAACTTAACTCATCTGTACCTCAGTTTCCTTATTTGTCAAATACAGGGTGGTGATACTGGATGGCTTTTTAGGTCCTTTATAGGTCTAAACACCTTACCCTATTATTCCAACAATGTGGTTCTCTTTGCTTTATAATCATTTAATATTTCTTGATGAAGATAACCGCAGAAAGAACAATGTCCATTGACTCTTTGATCATCAGGAAATCCAAATAGAGAAGTGGCTATAACACTGAATTCTGCTTCATACACTTAATGACCTTATGCAAGCCACCTAAACTTTCTCTGTTTCAGCTTCCTCAAATGCAAATTAGGCATGCTAATAGCACTCTTGTCACAAGATTATGGGGGGGTGATCATATTAAAGGATGAATATAATGTGCTTTGCAAACTTTTTGTTAAGTCTCATCATTAGCTTTTGTTAATATAAGACGAGTCATCCACCAGGGAATTGTGTGTACTCACCAAAGGGGTTGGCTAATTGAAAATCAAGTCCCAGTCCAGTGTCCAAGTGAAGAGAAATTATCTGAGAATGGTGATGTCCTCCTGGTGCAACAGCTCAAGGATGTCACTATGGTGCTTCCATAGAGCTCAAGAACACTATTCAGAGCCCCCTGGAAGTAATCCATGACCATTTAAAATCATTTGGCCTAACCATCCACAGGGGAAAAGGCAAGCTGTTGAAGGGTAATTATTGCTCAGATTATGGAAAATTGCAGAGTTCCCCTATCATTATATACACCTTGAACAGACAGTGCAAATGAGTTGGGTCTGAAATTGAAGCAGAAATTGCATAGCTCCTTCTATGATAGTCAATGTCTCCCTAAAATTAAGGCCCATGGGGGAAAAAAGAAACTGCTAGCATTTAGAAAGTTTTCCACAGTAACTTCAAACTATTATTTCATTTTACTTTCCCAATGACTCCGAGAGATAGATGCTAATATTATCCCCATTTTGGAGGTGAGGAAAGTGAATGTCAAAAGTAAAGTGATTTTCCCAAGGTCTCGCAGCTCGTATATATCTGAGGCAGTATTTGAATTCCTGTCTTCCTGACTCTAGGTTTATCACTCTCTTGCTTGTGCCTTGCAACTACCAACATTTTACTGCTACTGTTGAATAGTTGTGAGTCATGTAACATTACAATCTCTAAAGAATTACTAGTTAATTATTATTAATAGCTAGCATTTTATAGTACTTTAAGGATAGAAATGCACTTTACATGTGTTATCTCCTTTAATCCTCAAGACAACCCCATGAGGTAGGTGCTATCCTTGTTTGATTTTTATAGTAAGAGAAGAGTCACACAGCTAATAAGTATCTAAGGCAGGTTTTAAATGTTGGTCTATTTGATGCCAAGTGCTTTGCTCTATCTACCGTGACACCTAGAACCTAAAATGAGCATCACAGAGAAGCTAATGGAGAAACATGAGGATGGTATGAGCAAGATACAACAAGGAATACATAAGGAACTGAGAAAAAAGAGCAGAACAACAGATTTTATCAAAGAATTGTGTGACAAAGAAAGCTGACTGACAACACTGTGAGAGTGAGAAATAACTGATAGGCAGTCATGCCTTCTTCCAGAGATACTTGTTAATTTCAACCATTTTCCCTCTTGTTTTCTCCTACTGATCACTTTCTGACTTCCTCCTTTCTGATAATAGTTTCCTTGAGGCTAGATTTCAAAGCATTTCAACTTCCTCCCACACTGGATAATTCCTGGTTCACTAACCTAGGTCTCTGACCCAAGTAACTTTTGGATTGACAGAACTGGTCCCAGATCAATACAGAATCCTTTCCCTCAACACACACACACACACACACACACACACACACACACACACACACACACACACACACCAGTTCCAGTGACTTGGCTCATTTTCTCTGGTGCTCAGTTCTCTGGTCCATGCCCAACAGCTCAGAGTAGTGCCACATGGGACTTCAGGATTGATTTCTCTGGTTTAGGTCTCTGAGGATCTAGAAGGAGGAAGGGTTATGTTGTGGTATTAAATTTTATTTCAATCTCTGACTTGTCCTGGGCCCTTTCCTCTATTCTTATGCTCTCTGACAGTCATCTTCCTGAAACAAAAGTCCATTAAAAATACCTAGCAATTGGAAATTAAGCATTTTAAGGTGTGTAAAGCATGTTAAAAACATTATGTCATTTTATCCTCCCAATGAGTCTAAGAGGCAGATGCTATTTTTGTCCCCATTTTACAAATGAGTAAACTGAGGAAGAGAGAGACTAAGATGCTTAATGTCTCTGTAGAGAAATTTTGCAGGACAGATCACTGTCAGGCATGGTGCTAATTACATTTTTTGTCCCCTGGTGTTCTGCCATGGTCCTGATGTCTTTTGCAGCCTAGCACTGTTCTGTAACCCAGACTTGGGTTCCCATGGTGCTGGAAAGAGGAGGGGGACCTAGGGTTGGGCTTTGCTGGAAACCTTGTATAGACTCATTGCTGCTAGTGGGAGACGTGAAGAGCAATGCTGAGTGGGCATGCAGAAATGGGCTGCCTTCTGCATGCCCTTATGGAACAGAAATGGCTATGAAATTACAGATGCGTAGCAGTGTTAGTGACTTCCCTAGTTCTTGTGACATGGACTAGCCTAGTCTGCAAAGTCCAGGAGATCTGGCTGCTCAGGAGCAGATAAGCTCTTCCTGGGATGGACCGAAGGAATCTGATGGGCCTGATTTCCTCTGATTCTTTAGCATGCTGCAATAGGTAATATTCCTCACTCCTCAGTGGTATCTATGCAACCTTGAAGGGATGGGGTTATAGTCTTGTTCTAGGACCTAGAGTTTATTTGCAAGAATGGGAGCTGAATTAAGCATCCTCAGAGCTTATATGGACTGACTGCATATGTAAAATGCTTTGCCAATATTGCAGTGTAATAGAAATGTCAGCTAACCCTTTTAACACAAGCTGAACCTTCCATTCTTCTCTCTGCTGAAGGCAATGGAACTAGGTGACTCTTCTAGCTATAGATCTATCAGCCTATAACCAAAATGATGGCAGTCTCCAGAAGCACAATCAATTGAGAAGTTCATTTCCAGAGACCCACACAACCCAAGGAAACACCAATCCCCAGGAAAAGCACCCAAGTTGCCTTGGTGCCCATGCTATACCACTGTACCATAAAGAATTGGAACCTGAATCTATCTCGCACCTGCCTTCCAAAATGTTCAAGTCTATAGCCCCAGCACTAGGGCCAACTTAGAGAACAACAATTCCAGAGGTTCAGGCCATTATTGGGTGTGTTTGTTTATTGTATTTTGTCTTTATGAGCTTCTCACAGGGAACTTCACAATAGGGGGGGTGTGAATGGGTGACTAGGTGTGGCGACAATGCTTTGTATGTTTTTTTTTTTAATTTTTTTTGGTGAGGCAATTGGGGTTAAGTGACTTACCCAGAGTCACACAGCTAGTAAGTGTTAAGTGTCTGAGGCCGGATTTGAACTCAGGTCCTCCTGACTGCAGGACTGCTGCTCTATCCATTATGCCACCTAGCTGCCCCAATGCTTTGTACGTTGATAGCAAGTTGATTAGTGACAGACTCATGGCAGATGTGAATCTCTGGATCAAGTGGAAATACCCGGGTCTATCTGAGGGCAAACATTTTCTCAACCACATAGGTGAACAATTTCTTTATCCTTACAAAAGATAAGTTTAATCATTCAAAATACATTTGGTGTTAAACTTCTGAGTAGGCTATTTCCTCTGAAGCCATTTTCTCCTCAAACACCTAAGCTAAACAAATTCCTTTAAATTCAGTTTCCTACCACCCAAAGATGCTTTCCTCTTTGGTCTTTTCACTGAGATTATCTCCTCTAGAAAAAAACATGAGGAAGAGAGTCAGAGGACCAATGCTCAGATCACTTTTCTATTACATATTGTGTGTTATGTGTGAGACATTGGCTAAGTTACTCACTTCATTTCCCTGGAACTCAGTTTCACTATCTGTAAAATTAGAAGCCTGTACAAGATTAATTTTAAGCTTCTTTCTAGAAATTCTGTGGTTCTGTCATCAGGCTGCCAAGTAGAGGCAGATATGGAAGAAACTTCCCTTTGTATAGATCCTAATTCTTTCCAAATTAATGTACCCACTATCACTGGTAGGTATGTAGTCAGTTCTTCTCAGCTTCTTCCTAAACCAGTTTCCCAGAATAGCTACTAAGATAGGGTTGTGAGTATTTGAGTGAGAAAGACATATTAAGGAACTTGTTGGACTTGAATATGTTTGCAAAGTCTATACATATTCACACATATGCTCATGTATGTGTTCACACACACAAACACACACACCCCTCCTTCCATCTCAGATTACCTCGTTTTCCATGTATGTGTCTTGTAGGTAAATAGTTGCATTTATGACTATCTCCATTAGACTGTGAGCTCCTTTAGAACAGAGAATGACTTTTTTTCTGGTGGTGGTGCCTTCATTTCTATCCCCAGTGCTCTTCACAGTATCAGGCACAATGTAGGCTTTAATAAATACTTATTGACTGATACGCACATACCCCAATGCCCACACTAAATGAAGTGGGATGAGCCAACCAGGTGGTTCAGTTCATTCTTTGGACAGCAGGTGGCAGCAGAGTTCGAGGCAGTCTCTATGTGAGGCAAATGAGAAAGTATTTTTTGACTTGCTGGTGGGCTTCAGGGACTTTTGCTGGTTTTAATGAGGAGACTTTATGAGAAGTCAGTCTCTCATAGTGGAACAGGTAAAGAGCCCCGTCCTCATGTAGTTGTTTGTTCCCAGCATATAGCTGAAGGGGCGAACAATAGAACGAAAATCTGTGATTCTGTGACTCAGGTGCAATGCCAGAAATCCAGGCAGGATCTAAAGGAAAACCATCTGAACAAGGGCAGCTGTGCCAGGTTGGTGGGGCTGCTGGTGGAAGTAGGACCTTCCATATGACTGTGGTCACAGGCTTTAGCAACAATTCACAGGATCATTGTCCCAATTTTTAGTAGCAAATTTTGGCCCAAAGAGGTAGATTTAACCTTGACCTTGATGGCAGATGGACAGCAGCTTAGCTACAAGATCCTATACCTTGGGATGTCTCTTTGTTATTGTTTTTCCGTTCAAAGCACATTTGACCTTGATAAGCAGAATGGAATTCCAGGCTTCCTTTGATACTATGAACCTTTTGATTATAATCACATCACTGCCACTCCCAGGAATAACTCAGTATAGATCAATTTGAAGAGTCACTACAGATAGGAAAGCCCATAGTGGTATAGAATTGATGGACTCTGGGTAAATATTGAAATTCGGTTCAATACAGGCAGTGGGACTGAAGAGATAGAGAACTGGCCCCTGGGCTCACATCCTGACTCTGACATGTGTTGGCTATGGGATCCTGGGTGAGATAAGATATTTAACCTTTCAGAGCTTGAGGCAAAATTTGAAGACAATAAGTGGCAAATAAAGTGCCAACCTGCATTAATAGAGGGATTTTTCCTTACTTGGGAGTTCACTATACCCATGAAATAACAAGTCTGGTCCTTATTGAAACAGACCTTAGATTTAAAGGCATAGGACTTATATTCTGCCACTTACTTCCTGTGTGACCCTAACCAAGTCACTTTCATCTGACCTTCAACTTCTTCCTTTGTAAAATTAGGAGGTTGGACTATGTGACCCCTAAGGGCCATTTTAGAGCTTGGTCTAAGATCTTACCATCCTACTGGTGTAAGCCTGGACCTGTTTTCTCATCTCTAAAATGAGGAGGTTAGACACGTAATCTCTAGTGGCCCCTCCCAACTTTCAGACAGCACCCTGCAAATTTCTTTAACCTAATGTCTTAGAAAGAAAAACATTTAATACGCACTCCCTCTATCTGAAGTAGGGTGCTGAGTTCTGTGGCTAGAAGAATAAATAGGCCTCTAAGAAGTAATCTATTTTTTGGGTGGGGGAGGGAGGGGGGAATCCTGGCAACTATGAGTTGGACTTGATACTGCTGAAGTCTCTTTAAACTCAGATTCTGTAACTTTAAAGAACTCCAACATACTCAGGGTCTCTCTCTCTCTCTCATGACTGAGCACACACACACACACACACACACACACACACACACACGCGAACAAGATGGATGGGGAAACAGAAGACTCAAGACATACAAAAGAAGAAAGAATTCAAATTCCTATTTGCAGAGGCCTCATGTGGTTATGTGTTCAATTAAGCTAAACCACTATGAGATATACACATTATGTGGTCATCACCATAAGGAAGAATGGGTAAATCAAGAGAAACTACATGAAGAGGGTGAGAATTATATCTAAGGGGGCATTCACAGAGCTCTAACTCTTTCTGTGCCTGTCTCTGTTTCTTTCTCTAGCACTATTTTGTCTGTCTTCATTTTTTTCCTTTTTTCTCCATCTGTTTCTCTGCCTTTGCCTGTTTTCTGTGTGTCTCTGTATCTATGTCTCTGCCTCCATCTGTTTCTCTGTCTCACTCTCTGTGTATCTATCTGTAATTCAACTTCTCACTGTTTCTGACTTTCTGCCTCCCTTTGTCTCTATCTCTGTGCTTCTCTGTCTCTCTGCATTCTTTCTGCATGTCACTGTCTCTTTATCTCTATCTATCTGCCTTTCTTTGTCTTTCTGTTTCTGTTTCTTTCTATCTCTTTCTGTCTCTATTTTGCTTTAGATGGCATTTACTACTGCATTTCCTGAGCCTAGCCTATTCATTGATCTACCACTCTATTTTTTAGCCAGTACCAGATAGTTTTGATGACTGCTGCTTTATAGTAAAGCTCCAGGTTTGGTACCGCTAACCCACCTTCCTCTGAATTTTTTTTCATTATTTCCCTGGATATTCTTGATTTTTCATTTTTCCAGATGAATTTTGTTACTATTTTTTCTAGCTGTATAAAAAAATTTTTAGGTAGTCTGATTGGTATGGCACTGAATAAGTAAATTAATTTAGGCAGTATTGTCATTTTTACTATATTAGCTGTGCCTATCCATGAGCAATTGATATCTTTCCAATTATTTAGATCTGATTTGATTTGTGTGAAGAGTGTTTGGTAGTTGTGTTCATAGAGTTCCTGGGTTTGTCTTGGCAAGTAGACTCCCAAGTATTTTATATTACCTACCGTTACTTTAAATGGAATTTCTCTTTCTCTCTCTTGCTGCTGGACTTTGTTGGTCATGTATAGAAATGCTGATGATTTATGTGGATTTATTTTATATCCTGCTACTTTGCTAAAGTTGTTAATTGTTTCAAGTAATTTTTGACTTGATTCTCGAGGATTCTTTAAGTAGAACATCATATCATCTGCAAAGAGTGATAGTTTTGTTTCCTCCTTGCCTATTCTAATTCCTTTAATTCCTTTCTCTTCTCTGATTGCTAAAGCTAACATTTCTAGTACAATATTAAATAATAGGGGTGATAATGGACATCCCTGTTTCACCCCTGATCTTATTGGGAAGGCCTCTAATTTATCTCCATTGCATATAATACTTGCTGATGTCTTTAGGTAGATACTGTTTACTATTCTAAGGAAAGCTCCCCCTATTCCTAAACTCTCTAGTGTTTTTATTAGGAATGGGTGTTGTACTTTGTCAAAAGCTTTCTCTGCATCTATTGAGATAATCATATGATATTGGTTGGTTTTCTTATTGATGTGGTTGATTATGTTAATAGTTTTCCTAATGTTGAACCAGCCCTGCATTCCTGGTATAAATCCCACCTGGTCCTAGTGTATTATCCTGGTGATCACTTGCTGTAATCTCCTTGCTAATATCTTATTTAAGATTTTAGCATCAATATTCATTAGGGAAATTGGTCTATAATTTTCTTTCTCTGTTTTTGCTTTGCCTGGTTTTGGTATCACCACCATATTTGTGTCATAAAAAGAATTTGGTAGAACTCCTTCTTCACCTATTTTTCCAAATAATTTGTATAATATTGGAATTAATTGTTCTTTAAATGTTTGGTAAAATTCACCCATAAACCCATCTGGCCCTGGGGATTTTTTCTTAGGGAGTTCATTAATGGCTTGTTCAATTTCTTTTTCTAATATGGGTTTATTTAAGGATTTTATTTCCTCTTCAGGTAACCTGGGCAGTTTGTATTTTTGTAAATATTCATCCATTTCATTTAGATTGTCAAATTTATTGGCATACAGTTGGGCAAAATAATTCCTAATTATTGACTTAATTTCCACTTCATTGGTGGTAACATCACCCTTTTCATTTTTGATACTGGTAATTTGGTTTTCTTCTTTCTTTTTTTTAATCAAATTAACCAATATTTTATCTATTTTATTGGTTTTTTCATAAAACCAGCTCTTAGTTTTATTGATTAATTCTATAGGTTTTTTTGCTTTCAATTTTATTAATTTCTCCTTTAATTTTCAGGATCTCTAATTTAGTGTCTAATTGGGGATTTCTAATTTGTTCTTTTTCTAGCTTTTTAAGTTGCATGCCCAATTCATTAATCTCCTCTTTCTCTTTCTTATTCATGTAAGCATTTAGAGCTATAAATTTTCCCCTAAGCACTGCTTTGGCTGCATCCCATAGATTTTGGTATGTTGTCTCATTATTGTCATTCTCTTGGATAAAGTTATTGATTGTTTCTATGATTTCTTGTTTGGCCCATTCATTCTTTAGAATGAAATTATTTAGTTTCCAATTGATTTTCATTCTACTTTTCCCTGGCTCTTTCTTACATGTAATTTTTATTGCATCATGATCTGAGAAGGATGCATTTACTATTTCTGCCTTTCTACATTTGACTATGATGTTTTTGTGCCCTAATACATGGTCAATTTTTGAAAATGTGTCATGTACTGCTGAGAAAAAGGTATATTCCTTTCTATCCCCATTCAATTTTCTCCAGATATCTATCACGTCTAACATTTCTAGTAATCTATTCACCTCTTTCATTTTTTTCTTATTTATTTTTTGGCTAGATTTATCTAATTCTGAGAGGGGGAGATTCAGATCCCCCACTAGTATAGTATTACTGTCTAATTCCTCTTGTAACTCATTTAACTTCTGCTCTAAGAACTTGATTGCTATACCACTTGGCGCATACATATTTAATATTGATATTACTTCATTATCTATAGTACCTTTAAGTAAGATGTAATTTCCTTCCTTATCTCTTTTAATGAGATCTATTTTTGCCTGAACTTTGTCTGAGATAAGGATTGCAACCCCTGCCTTTTGTACTTTAGCTGAGGCATAATATATTCTGCTCCAGCCTTTTACCTTTACTCTGTGTGTATCTCTCTGCTTCAAATGTGTTTCTTGTAAACAGCATATTGTAGGATTCTGGTTTTTAATCCACTCTGCAATTCGCTTCCGTTTTATAGCAGAGTTCATACCATTCACATTCATAGTTATTATTACTGACTGTCTATTCCTCTCCATTCTATTTACCCCCTTTGTACTTTTCCCCCCTTCTTTCACCCTATTCCTCCTCACCGACATTTTACTTCTTACCCCTGCCTCCCCCAATCTGCCCTCCCTTTTTATCACCCCCTCTCTTTTCTTTACCCTTTTCTCCCTTACTTTTGTCCTCCCTTCTATCAGTCCCCCCCTTTCCCTTCCCCTTTTGCTTCCCTAAAGAGTGAGTTGTTTCTTTATCCCAATGAATGTATATGTTATTTATTCCCTCTTTGAGTCAAATCTAATGAGAATAGGGTTGAAATAATGTTCCCCCCTCCTTTCTTTCCCTCTATTGTAATAGGTTTTTTTCCCACCTCTTCATATCATATAATTCATCCCATTCTACCTCCCCTTTCCTCTCCTCCCCATAGACTCCCTTTTTAACCCCTTAATTCTTTTGTATCATCACATCAAAGGCAATTTATATTTATACCCTCTATGTAAAGTCCTTCTCTCTGCCCAAATACATTTACAGTTCTTAAGAGTTATGAGTATTATTTTCCTGTGTAGGAATATAAACAGTTTAACCTAATAGGGTAACCTTCCCCCCCCCCCCCCTGTTTACCTTTTTAAACTTCTCTTGAGTCTTGAATGTTGAGATGGAATTTTCTATTCAGTTCTGGTCTTTTCACCAGGAAAGATTGGAAGTCCCCAATGTCATTAAATGTCCATCTTTTCCCCTGAAAGAAAATGTACATTTTTGCTGGGTAATAGATTCTCAGCTGCAATCCAAGCTCCTTTGCCTTCCGGAATATCATATTCCAAGCCTTGCGGTCCTTTAATGTTGAAGCTGCCAGGTCCTGAGCAATCCTGACTGTGGCTCCATGATATTTAAATTGCTTCTTTCTGGCTGCTTGGAGTATTTTCTCCTTCACCTGATAATTCTGGAATTTGGCTACAATATTCCTTGGAGTTTTCCTTTTGGTGTCTCTTTCAGGAGGTGATCGGTGGATTCTTTCAATGATGATTTTATCCTCTGATTCTATGATATCAGGGTAGTTCTCCTTAATAATTTCCTGAAATATGGTGTCTAGATTCTTTTTCTGGTCATGGCTTTCAGGCAGTCCAATGATTCTCAAATTGTCTCTCCTCGATCTGTTTTCCAGATCAGTTGTCTTTTCAATGAGGTATTTCACATTTTCTTCTATTTTTTCATTTTTTTGATTCTGCTTGACTGATTCCTGGTGTCTCATGGATTCCTTATCTTCCAACTGTCCCACTTTAATTTTTAAGGCATTGTTTTCTTCAGTGAGATTATGCACCTTTTTTTCCATTTGGCCAAGTGAATTTTTTAAGGTAGTGTTTTCTTCAATGAGATTATGCACCTTTTTTTTCCATTTGGCCAAATGAATTTTTTAAGGCTTTGTTTTCTTCAGTGAAATTATGTGCTTCCTTTTCCAAGCTGCTAATTCTTTTTTCATAGTTTTCTTGTTTTGCTTTCATTACTCTCCCCATTTTTTCTTCTACCTCTCGCAATTGATTTTTAAAATCCTTTTTGAGCTCTTCCAGGAAGGCTTTTTGTTCTTGAGACCAATTCACCTTCCCTCCTGAGGCTTCAGATGTAGGCAATTTGAGGCTATTGTCCTCATCTGAGTTTGTGTTGGCTTCTTCCCTATTGATACAGAAGCTCTCAATGGAGAGGGCTCTTTTTTGCTTCTTACTCATTATTGCAGCTTATTTATTTATTTTTTAAGTTGAGGTCTGCTCTGGGGGCACCAGGGCCCTGTTTTGGGCTTCTTGTGCAGGGGTATAGGTGCTCTGTGACCGGGTTTTTACTCTGAGGCCTTTATGGTGTGTGGAGATCCCCTGCCCTGTACTTCCTGTCTGATTGTCCTCAGCCAGCCAGGCCCTGGACCCCGGCGTCTGATCCCGCCTGACCCGTTTGTGGCCCTCTCGGCCGGTGCAGGTAGGTTTTTCCACTGTCCTTCTTGGCCACCAGATTTTTGAACCAGGTTCCAGGGGCCTCAGTTGTTTGGCTGTGACCTGCAGCTCCTGCTGACTTGCCCCGACCCCCTCGACGCTGGGTTGCTGCCCTGCGCTGGGCCTCCCTTTTGCCCGAGTCAGACCGACCTTTCCCTGAAGTCTTCTAAATTATCTCTGGTTGGAGGATTTTGTCTCTCTGTCTCTTTGCAGGTTCTGTAGTTTCAGAATCCGTCCAGAGGCTTGATTTAATGTTTGTTTTGAGGGAACAGAAGGGGAGCTCAGGCAGCTTGCTGCTTCCTCTCTGCCATCTTGGCTCCACCCCCAAGGCTCATTTCTCCTCAAAGGAAAGGTGTGGAGTGGTGAACATGAACTTCATATAACTTTCTCTTCAATGTGATGGAAGTCACAGCTTCTATGAAGCAAATGTGTTTTAAAAATAGGGTAGGATTGGCCCCCCAGTGTAAACACCCTCCCTCTATTATATTGCTTACATGCATGAAACTGTGAAGACATTCCAAAGATGACATGGTGGAAAGTTGACATAAATATGGGGTACTGGTTGGTCCATTGGTAGAGGATAACTCAGCAAGTAAGAGGACACTACTGTGGGGTGGTTGGATGAAGCACTTTGTTGGGTTGACCCAGTACTTCTTATATTAAGAAAATAAAATGATCCAAAATGGGAGAACAGTCATAAAAAACATATTTATAGAATTCCAGAATAACTGGATCACAGAGTTTGGAAGGACTTCAGAGATATATGGTCTAAAACATACCTGGAGAGGTAGCTAGGTGGCATAGTGGATAAAGTACCAGATTTAGATTCAGGAGGACCTGAGTTCAAATCGTGCCTCAGACACTTGACACTTACTAGCTGTGTGGCCCTGGGCAAGTCACTTGACCCTCATTTCCCCACACAAAACAAAACAAAACAAAAACAAAAATAAAACATACCTGGCAATGACTTCCCATATCTACATGGTACTACAAAAGTGGTCACCTATACATTGCAAAATGATCTCCAATGAGAATCCATAAGGTTTGGTAGTGAAATAAACTATAGTGATCATCTAGTCCTGCCCCGGCCCCGATACTATATATTAGGAAACTAAGTCTGAGAAGGTGAAGGCCCCAGTACTGGGATAGTAAGCAGTAGAACCAGGACTAGAAACCAGTACTTGAACTTTGTCAAATATTTCTTACACAAAGTAGACATTTAATAAATGGGACTAGATTTTTTTGGCTACTATTTCTTTCTCTATCATTCCTTTTTCAAATGGCATTTCTACTTTTGCTGATGAAAAATCTGTGAATATAATTTACCTAGATTGTAGCAAAGCTTTCCATAAGGTATCACATAAAGTTTTTTGTGAGGAAGATGAAGAGATATTGATCAGATGGAGATGCAATCAGATGGAATCATAACATACTCTGGGGCTACTTGTTGCTGCTATAGTTCAGTCATGTCCAAGTCTTCATGGCCCCATTTGGGGTTTTCTTGTAAAAGATACTGGAATTGTTTACCATTTCCTTCTAGCTTATTTTATGGATGAGGAAACTGAGGCAAACAAGGTTAAGTGACTTGCCCAGAGTCACATAGCTAGGAAATATGTGAGGCCAGATTTCAATTCAGAAAGTTAGGGATTTTCCTAACTTTAGGAAAATTAATCTTGCAAACTCCAAGTCTGGTACTCTGACTAGTGTACCACCTAACTAATTGAATGGCTTGAGTCAGAGATAAAGATTCCATATCAAGGTTGCTAGAGGTCTTCAGTGGAGTACCATGGGAAGCTGCATTTAGCTATGTGCTATTTAACATTTTTGCCAGTAACTTGGAGAAAAGTGTAGGTGGTATACTCATCAAATTTAAAGATGCCCCCAAACTGGGAGGGATAACTAACACACTGGCTAAGTGTCAGCATCTGAAAAGTTCCTCATAGTCTGGCAACTTGGGCTAAATATTAGATGATTTTCAGTAGGAATAAACATGAATAAGTATAACCTATAAAATCTTACAGTTGCATACAAAAAATAAAACTTTAAAGAATAATTTGGGAAAGGCATGGTTAGATGGCAGTTGATCTGGAAAAAAAATCTAGAGATGAGATTAGTCAAAGGAAACTCATATGAATGTGCATTGCAATATAGAAGCCAAAAAATGCTTATGTGACCTTGGGCTGCACAAAGAAGGGCATATGTCCCAGGAACAAGAAGGTGATTTTCTCTTTCTCTTTTTTAAATGATATTTTGTTTTCCCCAATTAGATAGAAAGACAAATTTTTAGCCTTCATTTAAAATAATTTTGAGTTCCAAATTTTCTTTCTCCTTTTCTAGCCTCACCCTTCCCTGAGATACAAACAATTTTATATGGGTTACACATATTCAATCTTGCAAAACACATTATGATATTAGTCATGTTGCAAAAGAAGACACATACCCAAAGGAAAAAAATATATATATAGAGAGAGAAATTGAAAATAGCATGCTTTGATTTGCATTCAGACTGTCAGTTCTTTCTCTAGAGGCAGTTAGCATTTTTCATCATGGGTCCTTTGGGATTGTCTTGGATCATTGTATTGGTTAATCATACAACATTGCTGTTACTGTATACAATGTTCTTCTGGCTCTGCTTACTTCTCTAGCTATCTTTTTCTCTCTATCATCTCTATCCACCTATATATATCAGGGTTAAGTATTTTATTTCCTCTTCTATTAATTTGAACAATATATATTTGTAAATATCCATTTCACTTAGATTGTTATACTTATTGACATACAATTGGCCATATAATTCTTAATTATTGGTTTAATTTCCTCTTCATTATTGGTGAATTCACCCTTTTTGTTTTTCTTTTAAATCAAATTAACCAATGTTTTATTTATTTTATTTTTTAGTTCAATGGTTTTCTTACTTTCATTGTATTAATTTCTCCCTTGATTTTCAGAAATTTCAATTTGATTTTCAATTGGGAATTTTAAATTTGTTCTTTTCCTACATTTTCATTTGCTTTGTTTTTTTGGGGGGGTGGATGCCCAATTCATTGATCTGTCCTTTTTCTATTTTAACTATGTAAGCAATTAGAGATATATAATTACCTCTGTATACTTGTCTGCTTCAATAAATTTTGGTATGGTGTCTTATTATTTTCATTCTCTTTAATGAAATTATTGATTGTTCCTATAATTTGTTCTTTCATCACTCATTCTTTAAGATTCAATTATTTAGTTTAAAATTAATTTTTAATCTATTTTCCATGGTTCTTCATTAAATGTATTTTTTATTCCATCATGATCTGAAAAGGATCCATAATATGTTTGTCTTTTCTTGTGAGATTTGTATGCCCTAATATATGGTCAATTTTTGATGTGTCATGTACTACTAAGAAAAAAGATATATTACTTTTTATCCACATTCAATTTTCTCCAGAGGACTGTCATATCTAACTTTTCAAAGATTCTATTCACCTCCTTAACTTTTGGTTTTCTTTGTGCTTAGAATTATCTCATTCTGAGAGGGGAAGGTTGAGGTCCCTCACTAGCATAGTTTTAGATTTCCTCCTATCAGACATTGAACTTCTCCTTTATAAATGTGGATGCTATACCATTTTTTATACATGTTTAGTATTGAGATTATTTTTAGCAAGATATAGTTTCTTCCCTTACCTTTCTTTATAGAAAGAATATTTATTTATTTATTTTGGCTGGGGCAATGAAGGTTAAGTGACTTGCCCAGGGTCACACAGCTAGTAAGTGTCAAGTGTCTGAGGCCGGATTTGAACTCAGGTCCTCCTGAATCCACGTCTGGCACTTTATCCACTGTGCCAGGTAGTTGCCCCCTTAGCATTTACTATTAATTAATATCACATATACCAGTAAATAAATGATGGTCTCCCTCACTTTCTCATAGTCATAGGTCTCCAGGCCTACACACCTAAGAGTGTGCACCAATCTACAGCATTCAGAGCCAAGGAAGCAAGTCCATGAAGCTGAGAGAGAGAGAGAGAGAGAGAGAGAGAGAGAGAGAGAATGAGTAATTTCGTGATCCTGGAGTGGTCAAGGCTTTTATCCTCTTCATAGGGGTGGGTCATTATACATTGATCAAAGCTAATTGGTAAGCATTATTTAATTACATTGGTTGACATGACCTGACGGTGGTCCAAATTTAAATGAATTCTATTGGATGACAAAAGGGGAAGTGGGCAATAGACTCTCTTTGAGGGACAAAGGTCTAGTCCAGTATCCAGGTATAGTTTAATCCCATCAACCCTTCAATGAGCTATATGAAAGAATCAATCTTCATTTTTTTTATACCCTCAGGCTTGTCCCAAAGGAGATTTGCAGAGTGAGAGACTTTCCAGAGTGAGAGGGGGGAAGAGACTGAAATTGATTTCTGGGTCCCTCTTTGTACGTGTGCATGTGTATGTCTGTATGTACACACATATGTATGCGTGTGTGTGTATATGTGTATATATATATATATTCTATTATATATTATAATCAAAGTCAACTTATACCTCCACTCTCTATCTATGAATATACCTTTTAATTGTCCTAATTGTGATGTTGTTCTTAAGAATTATAAATATCATCTTTCCATGTAGGGATATAAACAGTTTAACCTTATTGAATAACTTGTGTTCTTGCTTTTTTGTTAATCTTTTTATGTTCTCTTGAGTTTTTCAAGAAAACTTGAATTGTCTGTTTAGCTCTGGTCATTTTTGCATGATTTTTTAAATGCCCTCTACTTCATTGAATATTCATCCCCCTCCCCCCAACCCTTGAAGGATTATGCTCAGTTTTGCTGGCTCACTTATTCTTGGTTGTTTTCCAAGCTTCTTTGCCTTCTGGAATATCATATTTCAATTCTTCCAATCCTTTAATGTAGAAGCTCCTATATCCTGTGTAAGCCTGATTGTCACTCCTTGATATTTGAATTTTTACTTTCTGGATACTTGCAGTATTTTCTCCATGGCCTGAGAGTCCTGAAATTTTCTTCTAACATTCCTGCGGGTTTTCATTTTGGAATCTCTTCCAGGAGGTGTTTGGTGGATTTTTTCAATTACTATTTCACTTTCTGTTTCTAGGATATCAAGTATGTTTTCCCTGTTAATTGTTTGAAAAATGTTGCCTAGGATCTCTTCCTTCCTTTCTACCTTCCTTCCTTCCTTCCTTCCTTCCTTCCTTCCTTCCTTCCTTCCTTCCTTCCTTCCTTCCTTCCTTCCTTCTTGCTTCCTTCCTTCCTTCCTTCCTTCCTTCCTTCCTTCCTTCCTTCCTTCCTTCCTTCCTTCCTTCCTCCCTCCATCCCTTCCTCCTTCTCTCTCTCTCTCTCTTTCTCTCTCTCTCTCTCTCTCTCTCTCTCTCTCTCTCTCTCTCTCTCTCTGATCATGGCTTTCAGGTAGCTCAATAATTCTTCAATTATTTCTCCTGTATATCTTTTCCCAGGTAAGTTTCTCCCCGCCCCCCACCCCCCGAATGAAATAACTCATACTTTCTTCTAATTTTTTATTTTTTTGATTTTGTTTGATTGATTTTTGATGTTTCATGGAGTCATTAGCTTCCACTTTCCCAATTCTAATTTTGAAGGAATTATTTTTTTCAGTTAACTTTTGTACCACCTTTTCTATTTAGTCATTTGTACTTTTTACAAAGTTATTTTCTTCACTGGATTTTTGTACCCCCTTTTCTATTTACCCAATGCTACTTTTCTTTTTCTTTTTTTCTTTTCTTTTTTTTAAGGGAAGGTTTACCCTATTCCAGAGAACAAATGTACATTTATTATTTTTTTTGGTAAGGCAATTGGGGTTAAGTGACTTGCCCAGGGTCACACAACTAGTAAGTATCAAGTATCTGAGGCTGGATTTGAACTCAGGTCCTCCTGAATCCAGGTCCAGTGCTTTATCCACTGTACCACTTATCTACCCCCAATACTACTTTTTAAAGAGCTATTTTCTTCTGTGATTTTTTTATACATCTTTTTTTGTCCATTTTTTTGTGCATCCTTCACAAGCTGTTGATTCTTTATTCATGATTCTCAAAAAAATTTAATTTCTATTTGTATTTTTCTTCTACTTTTCCTATTTGATTTTTAGTATCCTTTTTGAGTTCTTCCAAGAGTTCTTTTTGGGCCTGAGACCAAGTCTTTTTTTTTTTTTTTTAAGCTTCACACATAGGCATTTCAATATTGTTCTCTTTTGTGTTTGAAATCATCCCTGTTGATATTGTAGCATTCTATGATCAGAGGATTTTGGTTTTGTTGTTATTATTGTTCTTGGTGTGTGTGTGTGTGTGTGTGTGTGTGTGTTTGGTTTTTTGCTCATTTTCCAGCCTATTTCATGACTTTTAAAGTTGAACTATGTTCTTGGTATACACAGGGCATTGTTCAGAGCCTCTTTCAATGATCTAACCTTTGGCCTTCTGTGCTGGGTATTGGATGAGTATCTGCTGCAACAAGGCCACAAAGCTTGCTGTGCCATAGTCTGGATACCTCACAGCTGGCCCACTGTGTTGCTTGCCTGCTGCATCAGGGCTGTGGAGCCTCAGTTGCTGACCTGTGCTGGAATTAGGTGCCCCTCATTGGTTTGCCAGGACATTAGCTGCACTGGGATATGCTCACATTTTACCCTAGTAAGACATATTTTTGCTTGAGTCCTTCTAAGTTTTTTTCACTTAGAAATTTCTTTCACTGAATCCATTTGTATGCATCGCCACTCCAGAATTCATTTTGAGGCATCAATTTAAGTTTTTTTCAAGGGGTATTTGGAAGATCTCATGCAAATTCTTGCTTTTTCTCTTCCATCTTGGCTCTGCCCAATAAAAAAGGTGATTTTCCCCTAGACTCTACCCTCTGTGGACTTAATTTGGGATATTGAGTCAAAATCTGAGTAAGGTAGTTGAAGAAAGACAATTGAGAAACTGTGAAATGGTCAGAGGAATATAACAAAAATAATGAATTGTGAGTATGATATGTAAAAACCAGGAGCAATGGGTGAAGATCAGGAAGAGGCCAGCTCAGGTTTGATGCCTGAAAGCATTTTCTGATAATTAGAGCTGTGCAAAAGGGAAGCCTAGGAGTTGAGGGGTGGGAAGTTCCTTCTCACTGGGTACCTTCACATAAAGGCTGGCTGATTATTTGCCAACTGTGATAAAGTAGTGGTTATACTCAATGGCTCCTGAAGTTCCCTCTGTGAGAATTGGAGCACCACCAACCTGCTGAGAAAGACATTGCAGGGAAGCTCGGCCCTGAGGAGAAAACATGAGGTGACCTTTCTGGGGTTTTGAAGGTTGGATTGGCATTCAGAAGTTGTACCTACCATCTGTAGGTCATGTTAATCAAAGTTACCTGCCAATTAGCTTGGAGCTGTGTGTGTAGATGGCCCTGCTTCCTATTTCACAGAGGGCTTCTGGGAAAAGCAACGGAATAATCGGGGTCTTTTGGTTTGAGAACCGACTGTTGGTGAGAGGCATTTTTTGCTCTCTTAGCTATATGATGGCTGTTTTTCCTCTCTCTCTCTCTTTGCTAATGCCTATTGTACCTTAATAAATACTTAATGCCCAAAGCCTGGTGCTAAAGCTTCTAATTTAAGGCAACCACACATTAGATCTTTTAGAAATCACAGCTATAATTTTAGGCTTTACACCTCCACCTCTCAAATGACAGAACTTACTACTTCTGAAATAAAGATAAGGATGAAATAATAATAATGGTCATATCCAAATGACATTTGTAGCTCACACATATACAATTGTTAACAAATATTCAGGAAAGATACTGAAGTTTATGAGTTTGAATCTGGAAATTGTGGGAATTCAGTTTTTTAAGACAATGACTTACAAATACTTTGCTATCCTCCAGGCAAGACACATGGAGCATAAAGAAATCAAATAGAAGGCTTTTAATGAATATGTAAAGAGACTTATTGTAGTCCTAAAATCAAAGGTGAATAAGAATAATATATTGAAAGCAATTAACCTCTATGCAATGAAAGGCTTAATGCACACTTTTGGCAATTTAAAGTGTGTCTTAACAGAAAGGGGATATCTCTTCCTCCAAAACAGCTAGGTGGTATAGTAGATAGAGTGTCAGGCCTGGAATCAGGAAGACTCATCTGGCCTCAGACACTTACTATCTGTGTGACCCAGAGCCAGTCACTTAAACCTCTTTGCCTCCCCTTCTTCATTTATAAAATGAACAGGAGAAGGAAATGGCCAACCACTCCAGTACCTTTGCCAAGAAAACCCCACATGAGATGACTAAGAGTCAGATACAACTGCAATTACTGAACAACAACAAGAAAACAGTACAATGTTACTAAAACATGGGCTCATCCTCCTAAGACAACTACAGAAAGATGAATACTTCCTCCCCCAAGAGGAAAAGGATTTATGAATATCCTTAGGGAACATGATAACCAGGTCCAAACCTGCAGAAATAATCTGGAGCAAACAGACGCCAAAAAGTTATATTAACATCAAATAACAGGTATAGGACATGGAATTGGCTTAATGTAAGCAAAAGTATTTATGTCTAGATTTAGGCCATGCAATAATTAAAAACTAAGCATGGAACAAAGGGTCCCAAATGGCTGTCATCCACATGAATTTTGTTAACTAAGAAGTGTCCAGTAAAGAGCTGAATTATGTGTATTTGTTCATGAAAATAGACGGAATTGTGAAAGTAATCATCACTAGCAGGAATTTTAGAAAGGATATCTTTGAGGGTCTTTGACTTCAAGATCAATACAGCTTATGAAGTGAAATTCTAGAAACAGATCAAATGTAAAAACAAATGAGCAACTCCTGAATATCTAACAACGCATAGTTGTTCACTGTTTTTCATAGACTGTGAAAAAAAATCTCTAATTTTACAAATACAGACTTCAAAGTTGACTGGAAAACTAAACCTATAAACTTTACTGGAAAGAGACCGTTAGCTCAAACTTAATTATTGCCCTCAATTTCCTAGATGTAGCATTGATCCATGAAAATGCTAAGAATGTCATTTTAAATAGATGCTGTCATGCTAAGTTGTCATGCTTAGTAAGATATGTGAAGAAAAGGATTTCAAAATACAGAGACTGAGTAAAATGAATCCAAATCATGTAGGAAACCGAAGAGGTTCATATTGACCTGTCTGTTGTTGGAGTTGTACCAAGGATGCTTCAGTGAGCCTATAAAGGATGAGATTAACTGCTGATACTTTTATTCAGCTACAAGAGGCAGTTGTTTTATCCAACATACAATAGTCTATAGAACATTAATAAATAACAGCAATAGCAGAACAAGGAGTTGTCAAAAGAAACTGATGATGAACATACTAGATAAGACATTTTAGGTTTTAAAAGCCATGTAGAGAAGATGAATACAAGGGCAGGTAATACAAGGAATATAAAAGCATGTCATGGGTCTTTCAGAATTGTATGAGGAGTGTTGAAGCTCAAGATAATTTGGGGCTGGAGAGGAAAAGCAATAAGATGGAAAAATAGGAGTTTTGTATTAACTAAAAAAAAGCACTTTGGTTAAGGGAGAACAGACTTTTTTGTATGTGTGGATACCACAACCTTAGAGGGCATGGGGATCCATTAATAGGGGAGGAGGAAATAATTGAATCATTTGTGGTATGTGAATGTAATGTGATGTTATTGTTACTTTGTTTTTCACTCTGGGTTGGGTTGTAAGGGAGTTAGCAATTGTGATGTCAAGAGAGAGAGACAGAAAAAGAGAGAGACAGACAGAGATGGAGGGACAGTGAGACAGAGACAGACAGAAAGGAAGAGGGAGCAAAAGGCAGAGACAGAGAACCATTGTAACAGTAGCATTTTTAAATCCTCAGAAGATACCAGAAGTAAGATGATAAGAAAGTAATAACAAGCAATATATATATATATATATATATATGCATATATATGTATGTGTGTATAGGTATATACAAATATACACATACATCTATACACACATACAGACATTACCTATCTATGTTTCTAAGTATCTATGTATCTATCATATATCAATACTTATATTTAATCAAAACAAAAATGATGAAACTTCATTGGACTAATGCAGAGTTCTCCACTGTTTAGCAATAAGCTATCTAAAGACAAGCTGGCATGGAGGTTAGTTCTTCGGATGAAGATTGGCAGGTCTTCATATGACCTTGGGCAATGCTCCTGGAGTCTGGGGCAGGTCTACAGGAACATATTTCTCACTATGGTCTATCTCCTAAGACCACATCTGTAGGGATGTTTTCAGTTCTGGGCACATCCTTGCAAAAGTACATTGAGAATGTAGAGAGCACCAAGAAGAGGTGGCCTACAATGGAGAAGGATCCCGAGTTCACACCTTATGAAGTTCAGGTGAAGAAATTGAACCTATTAAAATGAGAAAAGAGAAGACCTTCCAGAATGATGCTTGGTATTACTCTGAAGCATTGGGATGTGACACAATTAGACATGATGAATTTTGTCCCAGAATGCAAAAGAGCAAACAAGGATTGGAAGTTTCAGAGGGAAAATATTGAGTCTTCATGTATGGAAGGACTTCCTACCAAAACAGAGGATTTTGGGCACCCTGGGCTTCCACAGCAGGAGGTGCTTTCTCTGGCTTGGAGATCTTCCCATAGTATGCAGGCCATCCCATGTGAGGCATAATGATTGACATCTGAATGACACCAGATATTTTTCAAAGCAGTTTCCCTACTTTATTCCTATTGAGCCTCCCAACTCAGCAAAGTGGCTATGATGGACATCACCATGCCCATTGTACAGGTGAGTAAAAGGAGGCTCAGTGAAGAGAAATGGTTTGTACATGCATAGAGAGCAAGCAAGAGTTAAGAAGTGAGATTTGAACATGGATTTTCTGCCTGTTAGTTACACATGCCATCCTTTCCCAGGTGCAGGTTGCACTAAAAAGTTGCCAAGATATCTTCCAAGCCAGAAAGTCTAAAAATGCACATTATGGAGGAACCTGCTCATGCTCTGAGCTGTAATGTCCCCTTTCCCTTTGAGGTTTATGAGGGTTTCTAGGGGCCCAGCCAAGGGAACTGGTTCCAGTTCTCTTAGGTTCAAGCCTTCAGACTTCTCTTGGGCTCCCTGCAGTTTCCTGATAGCTAATGGCCATGCTGCAACCCCATGAAGGCCAGCAGAAGAAGAATGGGGCTGAATGTTGACAAGGGTGACAAATGGCTGCTTTGGCCCTCACCTAGAAGGCTATGCTAACCTAGTCTGACTGGTGCATGTCCTCGATGCCTTTGAGTGTGGGCTTCATTAAGTGGCTAGAGTCTGGCCAGCCTCCAGCTTGGCGTGTGTCTGACATTGTTCACCAGGAACGCTCTGTGCAGGGCTGAGCACGCTCCTCTCCTTGGGATCAGAGCTAAGAAAACAAGGCCTCCTGCTGCCAAAGCCACCAGTTTGCCTTATCAGGAAATCGCTGCTGCTTTCTTGGCTCCCAAGGGTGCTGTGACCTTGGCTGAGAGTGAAGCTACTCACATCTCATTTACGAGCAGGAGGCCCAAATCGCTAATGCTGCCCAAATTCCTGAAACCACTTCAAACTCCCCCATTTGGCTCTTATCCTGAGAAACCATTGGCAGGTGGCAGGTCTCTCATTCCTGAAACTCTAAGTATTTAATGATACCCTGAATTCATTTTGCATTTCTTGATGAGGTCTCTTCAGAGTCTTACAGATGTCATCCTATGCTCCGTATATCTCTGCAGGCTTATGTGCACTGAGATACAGAAGGGGAGGTAGGAATGCAGTGATGGTTTCTAGGTGCTTTGGTCCCGTGTCTTGTCTGCCTCCATCTCTACTATGAAGACTTGCTTCAATAGACAAATGGATCTTGGATTGCTTCATTCCAGGTCATCAACTTTCCAGATTGATTGAAATTCCTCAGAGTTTGCTTTGCCAGCATGCTAGAAGGCAGGGATTTTACTCGCAGATTTGTGCCAATGTGCCATAAAAACTGAATCATCCCTACCCTTTTTCTGGTCATATGTGTCTGTGTTGATGCACTTTATGTTCTTCAAGTGAAAAATCACCACTGACAATGTGCCAGCTAGTGCATATTGGATAAAGGGCCTGTGGTCAGGAAGACCTAAGTACAAATGTGAGCCCAGATACTTTCTAACTCTGTGGTCGTGAGCAGTGACTTAATCCTTTTTGCCTCAGTTTACTCATTTGTAAAATGAGCTGAATAAGGAAACTGCAAACACTCCAGTATCTTTCCTAAAACCTCAAATGGGGTCATGAAGAGTCAGACACAACTGAAAGAATTGAACAGCAACAATGACATGCCTACTCATCCCCTTTGCTTGTCCTTTAATTGCCCATCAATTGTTCTAAAATTTAGTTCCTTGTAAGGTCTCATAGCAGGACATGACAAGCATTTTCTTCAATAATGGAGTCATAACATTTAAAACTTTGGACCAAGGCAATGATCAGCCATGATTCCATAAGACTTATGAATGAGCATACTACTACACACCACTTAACAGAGAAGCAGATTGAAGTTATTTATTTGTTTTGTTTTGTTCTGTTTTTGGACAATAATAACTTGGATTAATATAAAGCTTTATTTTTTGTTTTTGTTTTTTGTCTTTTGCAGGGCAATGAGGGTTAAGTGACTTGACCAAGGTCACACAGCTAGTAAATGTCAAGTGTCTGAGGTCAGATTTGAACTTAGGTCCTTCTGAATCTAGGGCCAGTGCTTTATCCACTGCACCACCTAGCTGCCCCCTAAAGCTTTATTTTTTGCAAAGCATTTTGTAAATATCTCCTTTTATCCTCATAACATCCCTTAGAGGTGGATACTATTATTATCTTCCTTTTATGGATATATGTAGGCATTGTGCCAGAAAGCTTAAGTGATTTATCCAGGGTCACACAGTGAGGAAGTGTTTGAACCGAAGTTCAATTCCTCTTCCCCCCTCCAAATCAAGGGCTCTATCCACTAGCATTCAGAGTAGCCTCTCCTGACCAATTCAATGGATTTGTTTTGCTTTACTGGAGGGACAGAAGGTGTATTTCCATTAGTTGAAAAATGATCAATTAAAAAAAGAGACAACACACAGCAGAATTGAATCTTAGCAGACATTCTTCTCCCTACAGAAACTCTGAACTTTTCTGACTGTAGTAGGCTCTGGGGTTTGCAATATACTTTAGCCCCATTATTTCATTTCAACCACATGATGAAATAATGGATAGATAAGAAAGATTTATTCTCATTTCATAGATGAACAAACAAAAACTTGTACCCAGCTCATTTTAATAAGCCGTCATCTAGGGGAAAAAATGGGCAATGGTTAAAAAGTAAAGCCCAATTCTAGTTGTGGTCATTTTAAAGTTTTATTTGTTTAATTTAGTTTTGATTAGTATTTGCTTTCCTTTGGTGAGACTTGTGATTTCATTGGTATAGGGAATGCACGATGAAATAATTCCCACTACCAATGCTAGTTGGCATTTTTTGGCTACTTATAGTTTAAGGGATTTGGCTAGAGCCAGGTAAACTTAAGAGAATTGTTCAGAGTTGCTATTCTAAGTGGCAGAAATGAAGAAAGAAAAAGACATTCTAAAAAGGGGTGGGGAAGTCATTATGTGAGCCTCCTATCTAACCATGAGGCAACACAGCCTCTGATGTTCACCAGAATGAATAATTTTAGAAAATCAATCAAGGAGTCAAAAAGTCTTTCCCTTTCTGGCCCTGTTCCTTATTTTCTAGACTTCAAAACCATGGCCCTGATGCATTCTCCCCCTGCAACATTCTTCATTACCTGCAGCATCTACATCTTGTAATACGTGACCATCAATGCAGCCTTCTCACCCTTGAATATTCCTGGAAAGGTCTATACCCTTCACCTTTCGTGTGTTCCCTCTGAGGTTTCCATTTTGTGGAGGGATGGAGGCCAGACTGCTTTCATTTCTCTCCAGGCTCTGCCCCTGTATTCCAGACTCAACAACTATGCCCCTGCACAAAGTGCATTCATCTCCTCATCTACCCCGACTACTTGCTTTTCATCTCTCCCTTGTGTATATCTTCTCTCCTATTAGAATGCAAGCTTCTTGAGGGTATATAGTTTAATGACGGAGACAATCTGTAGACAACTATGTGCCATTCAGCTAGAGACAGGAACATTGGGAATATAGAGGATCACCTCAAGAAACAGGGAGACATAGACCAGGAATGAATAGCTCCCTCCCACTCCCTCCCTCCCTGGTGTATTTGAGATTTGTTCAATTTATTTTCCTGAGAATGGGTTCTACATACATTCCACATTCTACCTGACTTTAAACAAAGATATCTAATTTTTATTTGTAATTATTCATTTCTTTCATGGAATGTATCAGTCTTCTTGTACTATATGGACAAAAGTATATTAGCAGCAGCTTTTCCTGTAGTAACAAACTATGAACTTAGGGGATATCAATTAATTGGAGAACTGTTGAAAAACAAAATATGGTATATAAATGTGACAGGCTGTTTTCTGTTCAAAAAATGATGGAGATACTAGTTTCAGAAAGACCTGAGAAGGTTACTAAAAATGATGGGATAGGGAGGTGAACAGAAGTACAATATCTACCTTAATACTAATGTTCTACAAACAACCAGTTCTGGAAGAATTGAGATGTCTGATCAAGCAGGATTCCAGAAGACTGATCAACAATGCTTCTTCCTTTCTGCCACAAAGGGGTGGACCTAAATGAAGAATGAGAAACACATTTGGGGACAAGCCCAACGTAAGACATTGTTTTGCTTTGAATATTTTTTTAATGTTTATTTAGAATTTCATTTTCCCAAATGACATGAAAAAACAAATTTTGATATCAATTTTTTTAAAACTTCATGTTCCAAATTCTCTTCCTCCCTCCCTCCCCACCCCACCCCCAAGAACTCAGGTAATTCAATATAAGTTATACATAAGTAATCATGCAAAATATTTCCACATTTCCCAGGTTGTGAAAGAAAACAGACAAAAATAAAACTTCAGATAAAGGAACTAAAAAAATATCATTTTGAAAATGTTTATATGATATAAAGTGTTTTGTATTTCTTTTTTATTCTCTCATGTATGGAGGATATGGGAGGGAAAAGAAATGTTTGGTCATTGAACAACTATGTGTTTTTAAAAATAAAATATATTTGGTTCTGCATTAAAAATGGACAAGGACAAAAGAGGCCTAAAGAGAACCAGGTGTGTTCTTGAACTTAATCCAGTCCTTTCAAATGTGTTTCTGAATAAAACCATAAAGAGAATCATCAAAAAAACAAGGCAAGGAACAGATCTGCCCACATTACTGCCACGATCTATAGGAACAAAGATGGATAAGGCCCATTGGCAACTCCCAACTTCATATGCTATGTGCCACGTGAAGACCTGCCAATGACACTTAAGAAGACAAAGTAGGAGAAGAGTATCCGGTGTCAACCAAATCCATTCAGCAAAAAATAAAATAAAGTAAACAAAAGTAAGAATGTAGGACATCATTTTAATTACTCTCTGGGTAATATTCAGGGTTCCTCTGAGTAGGGAACAAAGAAAATCATAGAATTGTTTTCAAATGCATGGAGAATTTATCAACATTCATCCATCTAAATGACAACTTGTTACCTTGGCATTTTCTTGGGAAATCTGGATTCTTCAAAACTCAGCTCAAGTATCACTTTCTAAGGAAGCCTCTCCTGGTGACCCAATTATTAGTGCCCTAGTTCCTGGTATGTGAGTCCCTTGGAATCACTTGGGATCTGTTTTGTACATATTGGAAATGACCTTTTCCATGGACCTGTTGTTTCCCTCTGGTTAACATGTAAGTTGGCTGAAGGTATAACCAGTTGTATTTTTCTATTTGGTTCCTTAGCACCTAGTTGCTGGATCAGAATAAGTTCTTTTTTTTTTTTTTAGTGAGGCAATTGGGGTTAAGTGACTTGCCCAGGGTCACACAGCTAGTAAGTATTAAGTGTCTGAGGCCGGATTTGAACTCAGGTACTCCTGACTCCAGGGCCGGTGCTCTATCCACTTCGCCATCTAGCTGCCCCCAGAATAAGTTCTTAATAGAATCTTGTTGAATTGATGACCATATTAGTCAATGACTTGGAGACCATCCCCTTACTCTGTACTTCATCTAATTATGCACTCTCTTTAAACTCTCCTTGGTACAATTTATGCATCACTTGTTTTTAAAGCCAATCCAGGAATGTACTATGTTTTCAGCTCTTAATGGGGAGTGTTTTCAGTTTGCTATGGGTAGGAATGTATTTCTCACTGTTCCTTTTCCTCTATTTACCAACATCAGTCATGATAGAGAACTCTGTGGTTGCTCCCTTATTGGAATTTATATAGTCATGAATGCAAGTCAGTATACCCCCAATAGAAATATCTCCTCTTACAACTCTGGCTGGTGCTCACACCAGAGTCTAGCTCTGCTCTGTTGATAAAGAGCTATACAATGATGGGAAAAGAACTTGGCCTCAGTTTCTCCATCTACTTCTCAATGGTGTTGTTAAGATCAAATGACATATTGTTAACTATACATTTTGTGAACCAGAGAGCAGGAAGTACAATGTTATCAAGTTTTAGGATGAGTGGCTGAAAGAAAGTCAGGAATATGGCCCCAGAAAGATCTCTTATAGATGAGAGAATGCATTTGGAAGAGTACCTCCAATGAAAACAGGCTCTGACTGGTAAAGAAGAGAATTCAAAGAAAAGATAATATTGGAACCGAGTTCTGCTTGAGTGTCTTTCTTTTGCCAGTCACTTTCCCTCCAACTCCCCTGGAAGACACCACCAAGGAAAGTACTTTGCACATAGGAAACAGGCTCTCAAAGGTAGAATCAACAATTAGGAAGAGTTCTTAAGTTTAGCCTTAATTGCAAATGTCAGTGTATATGGATGTGTTTATGTATATATGTGTATACATATATGGGTATCTGTGTCTCTGTTTCTCTCTCTCTCTCTCTCTATATATATATACATACATAGATATATGTATATGTAAACATGCATTTACATATGTATAATTATATTTCCATGTAGTTAATTTCCTTCATAATTCTATACATTTTTGTTATTCCCTTTAAATCCCAATTCTGAGACAGGATCTATTAGCTTCACCAACCTGCCTCCCAAAGTCACCTAGAAGTTACGACCCTCTTGCTTTGGTCCTTCTCCAATCCAGTTTAACAAGCATTTGTTGAGATTTTCTGATTCAAAGGCAAACTTGACAAGTTTCTTGCCTGTGAACCTCAGTCCTGTGACTCTTCCACTGAAGCACGTACAGAACTGAAGGAAATGGAAAGCTCCCAAGGGTCCAAGCCCTGCTCTGCACATGTCTCTCTTCTTCTACAGATTCTGAATTCATCTCCACATTTTTGCCTGGTAATAAGCCAAACTTTCTGTTGGGTAACAGTGAACCTTCTAGATGAAGATTCCAACTTTAACTGGATATTATTCTAAGATGGGCTTCTAGGCAGAATGGGTGTAGACTGAAGCAGAATCACTGACCGGGAACATTTGCTCCCACGGGGCTGATTGAAAGGCAGCCAAGCGGTTCATTTGCATCCTCTGTGTTAATAAGCTAACATAGTAGATGGCCCTTTGGGACTGTGGGCATTAAACATTAAACATGAAAAAAAAAAACCTCAGGCTACATTATTGAAAAGGACTTTTTGAGCCCCTTCTCATCTTGGTACATGCTCCTCATTATACTCCCACTGGCCTTGTGTCTGACATGTTGCCCAGGGTTATATTTTAAACAACAGTAGTTCTAAAATGTGGCTACTGAGGGCTTGGAGAGTACCAGGATTAATCAGAACTCCCCTAAAATGAGGGTCTCTGCCTGGAAAATGACCCTTTCACATTATATCAATCCAGTGGTCTAGACTCCTGATTTTTGTTTCTACTCCTATAGTGATGTTGGGTCCTTGGTTAAGTCAATAAGTGTACAAGAATATAGTATAATGGGACTCAGTCTGGGAATCAGAAGACATGGGTCCAGTGTTCAACTACCAATCTGCTATGATTGGGATAGCTGTTTGCACACCTCATGTCACTTCTGTTTCTCCATTTTGAAAAATGAGGAGGCTAATGCTGGTGCTTCTGCTTGAAAGATTTTCTCTAATACTTCTTTGACACAAAGAAGGACTCCCTATTCCAGAAAGCTATGCCAGTGAGTGATGCCCAAACTCTTACAAAAACCGGATGGTTTCACATCTGATCAAGAACTTTCTGTCTGCCACCTGGAAACCAACCTCAGTCATAACTAAGACTCGCATCAGAGGACTAGCAGCAGAGTATCATCAGACATCAAAACTTTCAGCAAACTGATACCACCTAATGAGTAAGGAGCTTTTGATGCCCATTGGTAGAAGAGTTATCAATGGAGATTGGGGGAAGAAATCATAGCTCCTGGATCTGGGGGAACAGAAGTTGTCTAAGTGACCTCATATACTTATAGGAAGTCATGCATGACCAACAGGAGGGAGCTATTAAAGATTTAATAAATGGCTCTCAAAAAAAGGATAAATGACACATTTTTACTTGAATCCACATTATGACCACTTTGTCCTTTGCTTTCTTAATACTAAAGTCAACAAAGCCAGAAACCAATCCTTGATTTGTAGCATTTGCTGATAGCCAAGATATAAATGTTTACACTGAAAATGTCTTAATTGGCTCTCATGAGTCCCGTAAGAGCTGGTTTGAATGGAACTTTGTTTTCTATAATCACTTTCAGATCCTTGGACCAGTGCTATGGAGTAGGCACAAACCAACACCAGAAACCTACCCCTGCTCACACACAAAAGTTTAGCTAAGGGAATGGAAGTGTCCAACTCTGAGAATCATCCTAGTGTAGCCTTGGCAAAAAGGCAACCTCCAGACGCCAGAACTCCCATGCTTCAGCATAGCTCCAGGCAAACAGGTAGATGCCATCATCACTCAAAGGGACTTTAGAGAACATCTAATCAAACTCTGTCATTTTACAGATATGAATGCTGAAGGTCAGTGACCTTTCCAGGATCACATAGTAAATTTCTAACACAGGATTTGTACCAATTCTTCCTGGCTTAGTCTCATAAGTTACTCACTAGTCCTCTGAAAAATATCCATCAATGTCATTAGAGGAAATACCATCATCACATCTATAGGATTTTTGGAGATAATCACATTTCAATGAACACTGAGGGCTTTCTGGAAGTGAGTGACACAAGTTACAGAAGTATAGTGAACATTCTGAGGGGTAGAAATGTGGAAAATGGAAATCTTTTTGAAAAGCACCATGGTGGTTTAGGGGGTAGTTTGTGGCATTTGGAGTCAGGAAGATCTGCATTCAAACCTTATCTCAGATACTTATTAGAAGTGTAACACTGGGCAAGTCACTTAATATCTCTTTTCTCAATTTCTACATCTGTGAAATGGAGATAAAAGTAGTAGCCTCATCATGCAATAGTTGTAAGAATAAAATGATTTAAAAAGTGTAAAGTCTTTTATGAACTTTAAACCACTCTATAATATTTATTATTATCATTATTTTTACTGACTACTTCCTTGTTGGAGTGAGTTGGTGTGGTGGGGATGAGTGTTATCAGATAGTCATATGAGACAGTAATCATATGCTGATTTTAAGCATATTTTTGGGCTATGTTATTTCAGAATACATCCATATTGATCCATCTATCCATATATAAGTATTCATTGGGTATTTACCATCTGTCTGGTTTTATGTCAGGCTTAGAGTTACACACACACATACACACACACACACACACAAAACCAACAACAACAACAATGAAATAGTCTCTACACTCCAGGAACTTTTCCTCAATGGAAGGTTCACGGTGTGTGTGTGTGTGTGTGTGTGTATTTGTATATAACTACATACATATATGTATATATACATACATGTGTATATGCATGCCGATATACACATATGTGTATATAAACAAACACGTGTGTATATAGATAGATCTCTATCTGTTTATCTATCTATTTACATACACATACACAGAAGATAAAGTTGATGGAGTGGTCACTCACAATTATGGGGGTGGGGTCAAGGTGGGCCTTTTGTAGGGGGTTGCCCTTGAGCTGTGCTTTGAAGGAGCTGGAGATGCCAGTAGTCAGTGTCAAGAAAGGAGGGTATTTCAATCGTGGATACAATTTGCTCAGAGACACAGAGATGGAACATAAAGCGGTATGGGTGAGCACAAAGAGGTCACTTTGGCTGGATGGTAGAGTGCCAGCAGGGAAGTAATGGTAAATAAGAGCGCCCTGGTATTTTGGTATATATATTTGGTATTATGAAGGGCTTTAAATGGCTCATAGAAGAGATCCACTATCTCGAGATTATTGAGATGTCATCCCTCTCAACACCAGTGCAGATTACAACCTTTTCACATCTTTAGCTTCTACTCATATCCTGTTGATTAGTCCTTATGGAAGATGCATGAGAGAACCCAACATGCTAAATTCAAGCTTTCCTCTGGATATTTTAATGTTTGTTTGTTTTTATTTCAAAAACATGAGAAAAATGTTTTTGCCTTGATATTATAGAAACTCTCAATAATATCTATTCAGACATTATAATGAAGATGTAGAATAAGGTACATAGTGTAAGCCAATTGTACTCTGTCTCTGACACCCATTAAGTGAGAAAGGAAAGCCTTAGTATTGTTAGATCAGAGAAGAGCAAACCTAAGCCGATGTCACTGAATTGATCATCAGCCAGTGCTCCATTGATGCCAATTGTGTATGTCATCATCAGCCTAAAGCCTGGTTGCAGTCAGAGCAGACATACAAATGGGGCACAGAAGGAAGCACTATTCACATCCCAGAAGGGCGGATCACAAAAAAAGCACGAGATAATATATACAGGGGAAAATTTCCCAACTGTCACAGATCAATGCTACAAAGGACTTACCTGATGTGTTATAGCAGGAAAGACATTGGAAGAGGTATTAGAAGATTTGGTTTCAAATCAGGTTTCAACTATTTCTATGAACTTTGGAAATTCACTTGACCTCACGGAGCCTGAGGGTTTGTTTGTTTTTTACTGTTGTTTGTTTAACCTGTAAAATGATCCTTGTGGACTTGGTCATCTCTGAGAACTCTTTTACCTGTAACACTGACCCTATGGTCCCCCACGCAAATTTTCTCCCTATTGGTTTGTGTAAAGAATTAATTGTTAATTGAGGTTTTTATGCCTCTGCGAGCACCGGTCTGGGGCTCCGCAAACCCCATGGTGCTCCACCCACTGATTGTAGCCCTTGCCAGGGCTCTGGCACCTCATGTCATCAGGACTCCCTGACGCCTACATGGGCCTGGCAAAATTATATTGATTGGAAGCCTAGTGAGGGCAGTCATGTGACTGTCAGAGCGGCCATCCCATTGGCTGGGGCGGTATGGGGTTTTCTGGGATTGGGGGAGGAGAATTGGGCATTCTAGGTGGAAGCTGGAAGGCTACAGGCATTCTGCTGCGTATTCTCAGCTGATTCCTGGGCGGTGGTATCTTTTGAGGTTGTATAATTTCCCTTTCCCCATTTTATTTCCTTTCCCTTGATCCTACTGATCCTGTCTGTGTCTTTTTTTTTTTTTTAAGTTTGTTCTTGTTCAATAAAACCTGCTCTGTTTTGAGGGAGGCTGCCGGTCTCCTTCCTTGCCCCAATATTGCGGCGAGCCACTTAGCTAACATTCCCCAATTAAAAATTGGTCCCCACAGTTGCATCTTCTCTATCTTGAGGGCACATCTAAAGGGTGAAGATTTATTTTCATGCTAGTTCCCATTTCTCCAGTACTTACAGTTTTCCATAAACCTTTTCTTCCCACAGGTGGCATATGAGGTGGGGAGAATGATCATTTCCACCATCAGTGTGTCACCCTCTTTGCTATCTAGATAGTAACTCCATTCATTGTCAGCATAGCCAGACACCAAGCTAGTCTCTGCTTACGAAAGGCACAAAACCCTCACTCCAAATTCTAAGGATCCCATGAGATGCCTCCCTTTCTGTGCTAAGATAAAAATGTCCTGAGTCGTGCAAATTGACCTTACTTAATGATGTTCTTTCTGTTATATCTCATTGGGGACAGATAGATTCTGATGGAAAGGGAAAACCTCATACACAAAGTTTATTTACTTATTTATTTAAAGTTTTGAGTTACAAACTCTATCCCTCCCTCATTCCCTCTCTGCCTCCCCTCCCACTTCCTTGAGGTGGTAAGCAAACAGGTATAGGGTATGTATGTGCAATTATGTAAAACATGACCACATGAGTCATTCCCTCATACACAATAATAAATGAGAAGCAGGGCCTCATTCAGATACAAACCAGCATAGTTGAAAAGGCCAACATACTTCCACCACAGTTCCTTCAGCACTTCAAGATTTAAGGAGTTGAGACAAAATCTGTAAACTGACTGCTGAATGGTCCTGTCAGAAGGTGAGGACAAGATCAGGATAGAAAATATATGGCACACTGGGGAGCTGACCATTTGTTTGACCCTACCTGTATCCCTAAAGATTATATTGATACTACAGCTCATTGTCACACCTGGCCAGAACTAATGAGTCAACATTATCTTGGTCATATCAGTCATGCCTGTTGTTGAATCATCTGTGGCAGAAAGATTGTGACCTCAAACACTCCCATAAATTGATAGATGAGCATGTGCTTTTTACATTTTTTCCTTAAATTGTTTTCTCTAATGGCTGCCTTTTTGTCTCTGCCTTCTCATTGAGTCCTGTAACAGACAGGGTGGCTAGAGGTTGGGGGGGAGTGATTCTGTATATACCACACCCTATGGATGGCAAGGTCTATGACATCCAAGGGATGGAACTTTGGGTTTCCTCAGTTTCTTGAGTTAGAGAAGGGGCAGCCAAGCAGTGCTGTGGATAGAGCACTGGCCCTGAAGTTGGGAGGACATGAATTCAAATATTGCACTTACTACTTGTGTGACCCTGGGCAAGTCACAATGGCAATTGCCTTAAAAAACATCCAGGGTCATCTACAATTATCCTGATGTAAATCTTGCCACTGGACCCAGATGGCTCTGGAGAAGAGAGTAAGGTTGGTGACTTGGTGATTTTGCACAAAACCCCCTCACTTAAATCCAATTCACTACAAGTCATCACCCCAATGTCATTTTCTTCTTGGAGAATGAAGGACAGGGCAGCAGTTAGGTGGCACAGGGGATAAACCGGCCCTGGATTCAGGAGGACCTGAGTTCAAATATGGCCTCAGACACTTGTCACTTGCTGGCTGTGTTACCCTGGGCAAGTCACTTAACCTCAATTGCCTCACCAAAAAAAGTGGACTGAGAATGAAGGAAAAACAACAATAACAATGAGTTTGAGACTTCTAACCCTAAAGTTCATGATGCTCTTTCAGCACTTATTCAAATTCAATCATTTCTCTTACTCTTTGACTTTAAACAAAGGCCAGACCCTCAAAAAGGGATCTGATTTTGATCAAAAGTTCTCTGAAGGTAAAGGCTGTGACTTATTCTGTAAATCTTCACCAGTGTCTAGCACAGTGCATTGCACATAATAGGGAATATTGAATGAATGAATGAATGAACTGGTGAATTACAAGTCAGAAATAGGAATTTGGATAAACTTCTTGAAATCATAGTACTATTAACCCTGATTCCCCATGTTTTAGGGCCTTTGGGTAAGAATTCCATAGGAAAGGGAGGCCAAAGTACCTGTTTCCCACTTGGTATTATTAATTCAATTGGAATGCCATGGCTTGCATTGCATTTAACAACTGTTGTACTTAGATGTATCTCTTCACACTTCAATGTATTCTAGCCTAAGACCTTTATCAGGACTCCTAGATTACATTGTGACTCCCAGACTCTCCCTCTCTCATAGGACAAAGTGCAGTCATTCATAAGTTTAACTTTCTTATCCCCTTACTGATTCTGTACTCACATTCTTTTCCAGTAGAGGGAGCTGTGCCAATTTCAACTTGCCGTGAAGGAAATGATGGGACTGATAGGCTACAAAGTATCTTGGAAGGGGTAGCAGAAGGAAAATCAAGGATTGAGAGGCAGGATGTGAATTGGAGGAAGCAGATAGAAGTCATAGAGGCAGGTGCAGAGACAAAAGGCAGGCCCCCTAAAAATGGAAGTTCTGGATTGTGTGTCAAAAGGGATGCTAGAAGGGGCAGCTAGGTGGCACAGTGGCTAGAGCACCAGCTCTGGAGTCAGGAGTACCTGAGTACAAATCCAGCCTCAGACACTTAATACTAACTAGCTGTGTGACCCTGGGCAAGTCACTTAACCCCAATTGCCTCACTAAAAAAAAAAAAAAAAAAAAAAAAAAAGAAGAAGAAGAAGGGATGCTAGAAAGAAGCAGTCAGGTATTGTCCAATTCCAAATATATGGAATAGATTATCTCCCATATGTTGGCACTTTCATAGGATTTAAAAGAATGAAGTTCAGGTTTGAGAAGTTGAAAAGCGGGTCCCCCTCAACTATTAACATGAAGAGAAACTATCTTTTTCCTATCATGCAAGATCAAATACAAACCATTCTTTTGCCATTTAACTCTCATTGTGACCTGGTCCTTTCCCATCTTCCAGTCTTGCACATTTCTTTCCTTAACATTCTATATAGTCCAGTAATACTGGTCTACTTAACAGCTCCTCACAGATGATACTCCATATCCAGCCTCCCTGTTTTTGAGCAGGCTTTTCTCCTTGCCCTGTCTCTCTGCCCATCGTCATGCCTGGAATGCACTCACTCCTCACCTCTATCCCCTGTCTTCCCTGTTTTTTTTTAAAAAGCCAGATGAACTGTTACCTTATCATGAAAGCTCTTTGATACCCCCATCTATTATGGTATCCCTAACATATTTAGTTCATTTATTTTTATGTACATGTTACCTATTCACCTATTTGTGTCTCCCCTTTTACAATGCAACTCCTTGAGAGTAAAAATTTTATTTTAACTTTGGTCTTTGCATTCCAGTACTTAGACCTGTGCCTGACACACTGAGTTCCTACGGGTGCTTCATAATTTTCTCATTTCGTAGATGAAGAAACTAAATGGTCAAGTGATTAGTGCCCAGTATGGTTCAATTGGTATGCTGGATTTGGAATCACAAAGAGCTGGTATCATCTCTCTTCAGATACTGACTGTCTGTGTGGTCCCTGGGAAGGCCCTTCTCCTTTTTCATTGTCCATTCCCAAGTAAAAGGAAAATGACAATCACACCTGCCTCTAACGGAAGTTTGGGGCATTCAGTGATATGACAATATCAAGGACCTGAGAAAGCTTGAAGTCCTTTTAAAAATGATGTAATATTACCATGGTAGGAGGCATAAGAGCAGGAGGTATAGGCTCAGGAGGTATGGGAGATGGAGTCATAAGAGTGGGGGCAATGGGATCAACAGCCTTGAAAGCATCAGGTAGGGAATCAGAATGCATGGGCAGAGGAACCATAGGTGCAGAAGACATGGGTGCAAGGGTCATGGACAAAGGAGGCATAGGAGAGGGAGCAACAAGAGGCCGAGGTATTTGAACGGGGCCCATGGAAGCAGGAGCCTTTGGTCCCATTCCTGAAATGCTATTTTTCTTTTCCATCTGTTTGTATCTCCTGGGAATGTTGTCCTGGGACAGGATTAAGGAGGGCATGCCCTGTGTTTCTTTTGGTTGTTTCTCAAATGTCTGTCCTTGTTATCCCAGTTCTTTGAGGGTCACCATCTTAGAAAGGACTGGTCTTCGATAAAACTTTATTTCAGGATGAAAGATGAATCCTTGAGAGCTCCTTCCAATTCATGTCTTTTTTTTTCTTTTTTGTCCTTAGCATGTTTCTCTTTTACCTATGCTTGGGGAATGGTTAGCAGACTGGGTCCATGACACTTGTACTAAGCACAATAGTGAGCATGAATCCATTTGGTTTTTGGAGGTTCATAGAACACTTTACATGTCTTAGCTCACAGAAATACTGCAAGGGAGCTACTACTATTGACCCTATTTTTAATTTGAGGAAAGTAAATCAGAGAATTTCATTTATCTGTCCATGTGGATAGTGTTTGAGGAGAATTTGAACTCAGATCCTCCTGACTCCAAGTCTAGCACTTGGTCCCCTACTCCACCTAAGTGGCTCATGGGAATCTCAGTGTGACTTAGAAGATGAGAGCTGGGGAGAGGATGAGAAATTTCTCGTAGTGCTATTAAAACAGTGAAGAAAAGAAAAGGAAACTTTGCAATCATCAGCCCCATCAACAACACAGGACACATGTTTCCCAGTGATGGTTTCTGTTTAATGTATACACCTTGAGAACAGACCTGGGTCTCTTTACTACATGGATACAATTCTATCCTCACAAACATTCCTCAAATTATCTTTTAGAATGGGCAGTTTTGGGGGGCAGCTAGGTGGTGCAGTGGATAGAGCACCGGTCCTGGATTCAGGAGGACTGGAGTTCAAATCTGGCCTCAGACATTTGATGCTTACTATCTGTGTGATCATGGGTAAGTAACTTAACCCTCCTTGACCCACAAAAAAAGAGGGAAAGTGAGAGCGAGAGCGAGAGCGAGAGCGAGAGTGAGAGCGAGAGCGAGAGCGAGAGAGAGCGAGAGCGAGAGCGAGAGAGAGCGAGAGAGAGAGAGAGAGAGCGAGAGCGAGAGCGAGAGAGAGAGAGAGCGAGAGCGAGAGAGAGAGAGAGAGAGAGCGAGAGAGAGAGAGAGCGAGAGCGAGAGCGAAAGCGAGAGAGAGCGAAAGAGAGAGCGAGAGCGAGAGCGAGAGTGAGAGCGAGAGCGAGAGAATGGGCAGTTTTGGAAGTTTATGAAGAAAAGGAAGTTTCTGACTCACACGAGAAAATCCTTTCTGTTACTTCATTTTTAAGGCCCCAGGAGATAGAACAGATGTGTCACTAAACATCATCTTCCCAGCATGGCTCTAAATGACATCTGCTTGATTCTAAAGACCATTCCAACCTCGATGGAGGACAACATGCTGCTCCGAAGGGTTGTCAGTGGTTGTTGACTTCTCTAAAGATAGGTCCAAAAGAAAAAAGTGGTAACAAGGTTTTAAGTAAGGGAACTATCATTCTTCGTTGTTTTTTGTTTGTTTTTTGGGGGGTGAGGGTGTGGGACAATGACAGTTAAGTGACTTGCCCAGGGTCACACAGCTAGTAAGTGTCAAGTGTCTGAGGCTGGATTTGAACTCAGGTCCTCCTGAATCCAGGGCCAGTGCTTTATCCACTGTGTCACCTAGCTACCCCTGGGAGCTATCATTCTGATAAATATTCAACTAATAGGGTGATTCATTTGAAAGGTTGAACCCAACCATTTGCATATATGAGATGAGAGGTAGCACTGTGTGGTAGAAAGAGTATTGGATCTAGAGTTAGCAAACGTGGGTGCAAATTCTGTCATTGCGTCTTTGCTTTGGGGCATTTCACCTCAGCTATCTGAGATGTAGTTTTCTTGTCTATGAAAGAGTGTGTGGCCAACATGTAAGATTCATTCTGGCTCTAGGCACTGTAAGTCTATCCATTTCTTCAAGAACCATTCATTAAACATCTACAATGTGCAATGGGCTGTCCTGGGTGTTGCCATTCCTGAAGTCTAAAGAATGAGTCACATGATTATCCAAGTGTTTCTTATATGGAAGGAATTAATTCTAGCTGCTCCAAGAGAAGGCCATGACAGCTAACGGAAGACTAATGTGTGGAATAGGTTTCCTGAAGCTTTAAAAATGTCAACCATGAACATGTTCTTTGAGCATAGTTGTTACTGAGTCCAGTTAATCTTTCTTCAGGAGAATAATCACCTTGTTTTTTGGTTTTGTTTTTTTTTTCCATGTTAATGGTGAAGGATTTGGTCCATGCAGGCTCCTGCCTAGACAGGATCTCTGTGGCCATTAGGACATGCTTCAAAGGTTCCTCACCTAGCTCATATGGGACTGAGAAGGGGTTTGTAACCCTGAAACCAAGTGAAGCCAACTTATGGTTGAGACGAAATAAACCTTGACTTTTGACTCAGGACCAAAGGATAGAATAATTATGGATAGATCCCAATTAGTTCACATAATAAATCTTGTGAAATGCTTGAATTATTTGAGTACAAACTATATATTTCTGTCTGTCTGGAACCCATTATCGTCATAGTAATATTGGGCAGTGTAATTCTAATGCATGTGATCACTTCATTGGCCTCATTGTTTCCTATTCGGGACCCACTTCTAGGTCTGTGCGCCTAAAAATGGACTAGGCCATAGCCATTTGGATTCCATGTAGTTATGGCCCATTCACATCCTAGAATAAGAAAGAAGAAAAAAAGTGGAGGTGACGAGAGTGATGATGAGAGGCAGAGAGACAAGGGTTAAATTTCTCCATCCCTCCAGCCTCTAAAGAGAAAAAGCCAGTGATCTCCCTGGATACTCATCATCTGGCTTGCTTACTTTGAGCCTCTGTATTCCACTGTTGCAATTTTTAAGTACTGAGACTTAATGTTTCCCTTTCTGTTTCTCTCTAGTCTGCCCTCCATGGCTTACACTACTATTTCTTTCTTCTTTTTCCCATTTTTCTTCCTTTCCCCTCTTTTCTCATTTCATTGCTTTATAGAGCCATACACTAAAATTTAAAAGGGACATTGGAATCTAATCCCTCTCACTTTATTGATTTTTTTTTTATCTTTGCAGGGCAATGAGTGTTAAGAGACTTTCCTAGGGTCACACAGATAGTAAGTGTCAATTGTTTAAGGTCATATTTGAACTCAGGTCCTCCTGAATCCAGGGCCAGTGCCTTATCCACTGCACCACCTAACTGCCCCACCTCTCATTTTATTGATAAGAGAAATGACATCCAACAGCTTAATGGATTTTTTGAGGGTCAAAGACCTATTTTCTGAGGTAGAATTCAATTTAGGCTATTTTCACTCAAGTCTGCTGCTCTATCTATTACACCACACTGCCTCTTTTCTCTCATTCCCTCTTATATCCTGTATGGTCCTTTCATTATCTCTCTTTTTCTATATTTCTCTTTCTTTCTCGGCTCGGCTCATCTCTCTCTCTCTCTCTTTCTCTCTCTGTCTGTCTCCACTTTTCTGTCTTCATCTTCGGTGTGTCTCTATGACTTTCTGTCATTGTTTCTCTCTGTGTGTCTCTGTCTCTTTCTTTCTCTCTTTTTCTATCTCTTTCTGGAACCAAGCAATTGACTTCCAGCTGTCTTGGACAAGCTGGGCTTGCTGATTCTATGGGCCTGTAGCCAATGTGCTTGCTGAGATTTTCTAGTATTCTGTCTTTGTTCATTGCAACCTCCATCAAGATTCAGAGTGCCAGGCACAGATTTCATTAATCCTACCATCAGTTGGTCTGAATTCATTGCAACTAATACAATACCTTTTTCTATAATGGTGCCAGCATTTTTTTGACACCATGTATGACCTCCTGTTATTTCTCAACAAAAGCTGGCAAGCTCGGCCCAGCCAGTGAAGCAAAACAGCCCAGCGTGCCACAAACTGCTGAGTGCATCCATGCTGAAATGAACAGCAAATTCCAAAGAAATCCACAGTGCTTTTAAGAAATGCAAAGAAAGCCAAATCTTCCTAGGAGAGGAGACAATGGACTTCCGTACCTTGTTCCTTGCTTTGTGGAAATGACTGTGGTCTAGTGAGCTGCACTCAGCGTCCACAAGGATTTCATCACAGTCATTCAAAATTCTATTTCCAGCAGTTCCCATCCAGCCCTTGCCTAGCACAGTGCATTCACATATGTCCATGTGATGGGACAAGGTTGTGAGATCTTTGATGTTCCTGCCAACAACATCAAAAATGAAAACAGTGAACCATATGCATTGATTGTTTTCTTTACCTCTCAGATTTGGGATGAATGCAGATGGACTTAGAGGCAATGGGAAGTCTGCACCATGGTGTAAACAGGGTATCAGTTATTGCCCACAAGAATAGACAAGGAATGAAGGGACATTTGGCACACTGGCTGACATCTGGGGCTAGAGAGAAGAACAAACACTGCCTGGGATTTTGGAGGTATTACTGCCACTAGTGGCCTAGCTAATCGGGAGCAAATCATGTGACTTCTCTGGACCTCAATTTCCTCAAATGAAAAATGGAAGGGTTAAGATAAAACCTTTTAAGATTCTTTCTAGCCATAAAATTGAGGTCTTTTTTATAGCATCCCTTCAGTGTAGATACCATTATGATCACCATTATATAGATGAGGTAAATGACACTGATAAAGATGAAATGGCTTTCCCATGGTAACATTCCCAGCATTTGAAGCAAGATTCAAACTCTTCCTGACTTGATTTCCTCTTCTTTGGCCATCATAGCACCTCTTCCTTTGATTTAGTAATTGGCCTTGTCCTTTTCCCAAATTTTGGTGCCACTGTAGGGCTGCCCATTCACTAATGGCTAACAGCATCAAAGTAAGACTTGGGAAACAGTTTAATCAACACTGATAGGAAGGCAGGGGAAACATGTCCTTTTAATACCAGGTGATATATCACTCTTCTGGCTGCAGAAGAAATTCCTGGGAAGTGGTTTGAACAAGGAAATTGACTTTTGTAACGATTGGAATGACGCCACCTGCTGGAGACTTACTGTAGAAGAGTTCTACCCATGAAGCGAAGGTCTTTGAGGGCAAGACCAGGAGTCTTTTCTTTGGCATCAGGAAGTGACATTGGGTAGTGGGAGGAAGAAGGAAGAGACTAGCGCTCTGTCTGGCTCTTTTTCCTGGGGATGCTGGTAGAGAAGGGAGCTAGAAATGCGCTCTCCCTTTAATAGATAGATGAATGTAGGCCTTTCTCTCTCTTTAACAAATTCTTATTCTCCTTAATAAATGCATAAAAGTCTAACTCTTGCTAAAGCTTATAATTTATTGGTGACTACTCATTAGATATTTTAGACAATTTAGCTAGAATTTTCGCCCTTAACAGATGGCTGACCACGAAGAGGAAAGCTAAACCTCAGTCTTCTGATGTTTTGGTTGGGTAAGAAATTTCCCCTACCCTCTCCCTTTAACTGCTAAGTACTGGCATACTGGCTGTGTTTTCCCTTTAAATTTTTTCAAATGGACCTTTTAAACTCCCTAATTACCCTATTTTTGATTTTAGTCTGTTTAACCAGACAAGTGGGAGATAAGACATGTTAATGCTTTGTTTTTGTGGATTTTCTATTTTTCTTTTTCTTTTTGTTAGAAGAGCCAGCAAGGTACTCACACAAGGAAATATTTCCCCCTCTCCCAACCATGCTTTTTCAGAGAAACCTGAAGAGATTCCTTCAGCTTTTCCCAGTTCTAACACTAATTGTTGCTCTAATTTTGCATGCCTGGAGGCAACGACCCACCCTCTACAAACTTTTAATCCCCTATCTTGGGGGAAGAGGAATCCAGGCCTGATTTCAAAATCAAGTCTGATTCAAATTGCACTGGTCTCTCCCCTCCTCTCCAGATGCCACCCTCTATTCCTCCCATGGCCAAACCCATTGCTTCCCCTGCCAGGGAAGTCCAGAGATCTGATGCGCATGCTCAACTTTCTCTAACTACATTTGCAGCTTCAGGCTCAGCCCTTCCCCAGCCTGACTGTGCTTCTGAGACAACCTTAGAAAACCCTTTAAATTCCAGATATGCTCGTTTTGTTCATAATTTTGCTAACCTGCTTTTGTCTTTAATTAGTAATCTTATAAAGCATTTGTATGGTGAAAAGACTGACAGACAATATAGAGGGGTTAAAGAAGAAAAACTTAAGCCGAATAAGAATGACAACCATCAACATAGTTCAAGACTCCACTTCTTTTGCCATGGAAGGGTATATATTTTACAGAAATGTAGAAGTAAGCAGCAAGGTATTGATATGAGTATTGGGGATTTTAGATATCGGAATCAAAAGTGTTCTGAATTCACTCAGAGTAACAGTATCAGTTCAGAGGTTACATAGGATTTCTATGCTATTACACCTACATTTTGAAATTAGTGGTATGGGTTTATTTTCATGCTTTTGAGATTGTGTCTTATACTTAGTTTTTAAAACAAGGAGAATATTTGTAAAAGCTTTTTATAGTCATGTGATCAAGTTTATATTTTATAAGACTCTTATTAATATTAAGTTCATATTCATTTAGATTTCCCTAGTTTGAATTTCATTGTCTTTTATTTTTCCATGTGTATTTTCTTCTATTCATTCATCTATCTAATTTTGAAACATTGCAAGATGGTTTTGATTTCATAATACAATGTTAATTCTAGGAGTATTGTGTTCCCATATTCTGAGTTGTTTGTTTTTGCTATTTTTTTCTCTCAACTGATTATTTGATCAAACTCTTTAAAGCATTTCCTTGGCAAATTGGTTGCCATGGCAGTATTATTTTTGATAAGCATATCTAAAAAAAAAGAGGGGAATGTTTGTAAAAGTTTTCTTTTTTCAAAAAAAGTTTTCTTTAGGATTGTGTTGTGCTTTAACTTGTGTTTTAATATGTTCAGATTGTTCACAAAAGTCGTTGTATACTAAGTAAAAAAAGGGGGTATTTGAAATTGTTGCATAATTATATATTATATTCTGAGTCAAGATGTAGTCACATTTTTTGCAATCATTTATTATCCTCAATTTTTAAGTCCATATGAGACTTGGATTATGGGAACTTATCATTTAAGACATTAATTGCCTTTATTCTGAGTTATCAGATGCCAGTTGGCCAAGATGCCATCCAATCACAAGAGGATTATTACATTCCAGAGCAGACACTGAACTGTCACGTGAGGGGAGACATGCATGAAGTCAAGGTATGGCCGAGGGAACGGCTTTTGACAAATGTTGAGGTTGGATTCTCTTGGTTTAATATTTTATTTTCTTTTTCCACACAATATTGTACAGATGGCTGGAAGTTTTGATCCCACCCATCTCACTTCTATACCTGGCTTCTATGCTCCCTCCTATATTCCTGATGCCATGGACATCTCAATCCCATGCATCTGATTAAGTCTGACTCAGTTTCCTCCAATATGTTCGGTGGCATGGACATATATTCCATCCACCTATTTTAAGCCTGGCATACTGTATGGGAAGTACATATTGCTCAAGTGTGGGAATGCTCATATCCTACCGTTTCTCTGTTCTTTTATGGTAACTCCCATAATTATCTCAGGTGTCATGATAAATACAGTGTTGAATTTGGCCTTGACACCTCTTACCAATTATATTAGATTTTTTAATTTCTCATAATGGCATGAGGATAATTAGGCAGATGATGCAAAAAGTGATGAAACAAAGATAACAATTATTTTTAGAAATTAATAACACAGCAATTGTCTTCTCAATTACCCTCCATAAGGAGGGGACTATATTCATTTTAAAGAATGTTTCAATTTTTGTTTTATTATATGTTTCACGTGTAACAACCAAGATTCTGAATTCCCTTAGACATGTTTTTGAGAACTTTCATTGTTTGATTTGATTATTGACAAAGCCATTTTTAAAGTTGTATTAAGCTCAATTTTGTAGGAAATTTTCCTGGATGATTACCAGCATCCACACATCAACCCCTGAAAAGACTTCCATTCCACGACTACACCTAGAGGACATCTGAGAAAAGACTTTCAGAGACTTTAAATGAACAATTTTGTTTTGTTTTTGTTGTTTTTTTTTTCTCTTTTCTCATTCTGTTATAATATACACCATCTGTAACATGTACTCTCTTCAGAGGCCCTTGCTTTGCATGACCAATGTCAAAGCGTCGGTTCATGAGGACAAAAAATCGCCCCTCTGGACAAAACTTTCCTCTCTTCCTTTTCTATATTGTTATTTACATATTGTTAGTTAGCATAGGTTATTATATTCTGTTATTTTTGACTGTTTCATCAAGGAAACGTACCGTTTCTTGAGGAAACAAAGCGGGGAACTGTAACGATTGGAATGATGCCACCTGCTGGAGACTTACTGTAGAAGAGTTCCACCCATGAAGCGAAGGTCTTTGAGGGCAAGACCAGGAGTCTTTTCTTTGGCATCAGGAAGTGACATTGGGTAGTGGGAGGAAGAAGGAAGAGACTAGCGCTCTGTCTGGCTCTTTTTCCTGGAGATGCTGGTAGAGAAGGGAGCTAGAAATGTGCTCTCCCTTTAATAGATAGATGAATGTAGGCCTTTCTCTCTCTTTACTAAATTCTTATTCTCCTTAATAAATGCATAAAAGTCTAACTCTTGCTAAAGCTTATAATTTATTGGTGACCACTCATTAGATATCTTAGACAGTTTAGCTAGAATTTTAGCCCTTAACACTTTGGGGTTTTCCATCTGACTTAATTGGTTTGACCTTAGTCAAGTCTATTACCTTCTCCTAGACTCAGTCCTATCCTGTGGAGAATGAGGATATCAGGCTCAGGTGTCAGAAATCCAAATGTCTTGTTTATTTTACCTTAAGAGCATTCATTTCTTTGTTCTCTGACTCCACATTTTTTCTGCTTATCTCCTTGTTTGTTTGGCCTTATATGGTCTTCTAAACAAAGGGATGGTGAGGTACATAAAATATGTTCCTTATTTTAAAAGAGTTGTTTTACTGATCAAGAATACTTTGAGGGCTATTGATTTCTTGTGATTTGCTGCTATATGTCTCATAGGAAAGAGCACAAGAAGCTCTTTACATGACTGACTACTGTGTGCAGTGAGGAACGGGCTTCTCAACAGAGGCTGAGCTGCTGCAGGTGACCTCTAGGTAAGTATATGAACCTCACATTCACTAGGGAGCACAGAGAATGTTTGGTACTAGATGGATAAGGCATTGATTAAAATAGGAAACTGTTATTGGCCCAGTGTCATCCTTCTTTCAGGTTCTTCCATTTGGGGATGACTTCTAGGATCATAGTTTGAGAGATGGCAGGAATCTCAGAACTTATCTCATTTACTCCCTTTATTTAATAGAGGAAACTGCCATCTGGAGAGGTGATCACCTTACCAGGAGTGTGTCCTATAGGGAGCACATGCTTTATTAGAGATTGTAAAGGAAATTGAAAAAACTTTCTCAAACTTTGTCCCCCAGGGCTACCAGGTCATGCCAGTAACAAATTTGAGTCTTGCTTCTAAGTCATAATTGTTCTGTGATTGATGCTAAAATGTATGCCCTCTCCATGTGTACCTGATCCCATCCCTGAATATGTACTCCAGACTTTTGACTTTCTTAATCTTCTGTTTCCAGCAGTTCCCATCCAGCCCTCATAAATTAGAAGTAAGAAGGATTGGAGACTTCCACACACCTCTGAACTAAAACTTGATTATATTAATAGCTGCTAAAAACAAAATAAAAAAATAACATGTAGGCAAGTTAGAAAGGACCCAACTATAGATAGCTACTATGGGGATAGAGAAAATTTGGATTAGTATTTAGAGGAAGATGGTGGAGCTAAAAAAGACACTCCTTTTTCAATGAGAAACGTCAAAAGTTCCCAAGCACAAAAAGAGTTCTTGGAAGAAATTAAAAATTATTTTTCTCCAATTTTAAAACATTTGTTTTTACAGTTTTGAGTTCCAAATTCTATCCCTCCCTCCCTCTACACCCCCTCCTTAAGGTGGTAAGCAATCAGATATAGGTTATATATGTGCAATCATATGAAACATTTCCATAATAGTCATTTTGTAGAAGAAAACAAATGAAAGAAAAAAAGAAAGTGAGTAATAGCACACTTCAGTCTATATTCAATCAACATCAGTATTTTCTCTGGAGACAGATAATATGCTTCATCATTAGCACTTTGGGATTGTCTTAGATCATTGTATCACTGAGATTAGCTGTCATTCATAGTTCTTCATTGAACAATGTTGCTGTTACTGTGTACAATGTCCTCCTGGTTCTGTTCACTTCACTATGAATCAGTCCATCTAAGTCTTTCCAGGTGTTTCTGAAATCATTCTGCTTGTCATTTCTTATAACAAAATAATATCCCATTGCAATCATATACCACAATTTGTTTAGACATTCCCCAAATGTTGGCCATGCCTTTGATTTCCAGTTCTTAGACACCACAAAAAGAGTTGCAATAAATATTTTTTGTACAAATAGGTCCTTTTCCATTTAAAAAAGGATTTAAAAAAATCAAATAAGAGTCATTGAGGAATAATTAGAAAAATAAGATCAATTCAAGAAAATTATGAAAAAAGTCAACCAATTTGAAATAGAGAATCAAAAACTTAAGAAAACAATGGAAAATATGACATATACGATTCAGGAGAAATAAAAGGTAAACATTAAAGACCCATTACAAGGAAATCAATATTATCAAATTATTTACTTCTTATGTGTAAAAATTTTATCACTACTCTTATGACTGCCATCATTATTTGGGCAATTTGACAGAAAGACAAAGGATGAGCTGTGTATGATGGGATGATTCTAAAAATACTGTGTAGGGATAGAAAAAAAGGTCTAATTTTTTCATACAAATGAGGCATGAAAGGAAAAAAAAAAACTGATACAGTAGAAGCAAGTATGTGTTGAGGCAGTGAGTGCTAGAACCTTATTTTCATCAGGAATTGTTAGAGTGAAAACAATATCTCCAGAAGGGTGTTACACTTCTAAATTCAGAAAGAAATAAGAGAATGAGGAGATAAGGTGGGCGAAAAGGATAAGGAAGGGGCTAATAGAGTGGTGGGGAGGTAAAGGAATAGGAGGGCAAACTAGCAAGTGGAAGTAGAGGAGTGTTTAGACAGTTTAAAATAACTAGGGAGTATAAATTACCTGAGAGTATATCTGCCAAAACAGACATAGGAACTATATGAACATAAACATAGAACATTTTTAATCAAATAAAGTCAGACTTAAATAATTGGAGTAATAGGGTTCATGGGTAGATAAAGTCAATATAATAATAAATGGAAAAAAATAACCTAAATAACTTATTTATTCAATTACATCTCAATTAAATTACTAAAAGAAAATTGTCTTCCTGAGTGTGATAAAATAATGGGATCTGGCAGACGCCCATAGGCCCTACCTGAAGACCATCAAAACAGACCACACCTGGCTAGCCCTGAGTGGGGTGTTGTTCTCAGAGGTGGTGTACTACTGACATCAGCAAGAGACCACTCTCAACCTATCAGCTTGAAGTACCTCCCCTTTTGTGGAGGGAGACAGAAAGTAGGAAGGTGAGGCTGGCTTGATGGATCTTCTTTTTTTCCTTGAGAAACCAGCGGGGTGGGAGATGGTGAAAAAGGAGGGTCCCTCTTGTTGTTCAGGACTTTGGCTTGGTGGGAGACAGAGAAAAGGTGGACAGAGAAAGAGGGGAAAGCAGATAGAAAGTAGACAGACATTTCTGGCATTACAGGATCCCATGTGTTGTCTTTACTCTTTAATAAATCAATAAAAGCCTAAACTCCTGCTGAATTAATCAGTAATTTTAGCCAGCTTCCCCCAAAACGGGGTGGGGAGGCAAATTAGAACCCATATTTAGATTTTAAATATAACACTGTTAGAAAAATTTAAAAAAAAATTTCATTTGGAAGAACAAAAGGCAAGGGATTTCCAAAAAATCAGGGAGAAATGATGGAAAGGAAGGAGATTCAGGAGTATCAGACATTAAACTGTTTTATAAGGTGAATTTTTGTCATTATTTTAAATTAATTAATCCTTCATATAAATAAAATCAACGTAGCCAAGAATAAAAGAAATGCAGGAAATTGAGGGGGGAAAACAAAAAGAAAAAAATCATGTCCAATCTTTCAGATAGGAAGGGATTGTGTTGAGATGCTGCTGTGATATAGGAAGCAATAATGTGGTTGATTTAGAAAAACATGAAAAGACTTGGATCTGTTATGGCCTGGGTACCCCAGAAGTTTATTGGGGTATATCAAAAGAACCTTCTTGAGGAACTAAACCAAAGGGCAGACAGACCTAAAGAGATAGTGGCACTGGATCAGGACTGAGCTAGCTCCAGGAACACCACCATTCATTCCAGTCTCCCCAACCCCTCCACCCCTCAGGGAGATAATATTAGGTGTGGCTCCTGCCTTTGGGCCTGAGGAGGACAGAGATGGCTTGAGAAATCTGGAGTTATCCTCACCCAACTTCCCTCAGCCACCACCAGTGGGGGATGGGCCTCCCCCAATAAGGGAATTTTCCATAGTCAGATGATCACCTCATAGGACCAGCACCCTCTGTCTTCTATAAAAATATCATGTGCCTGTCTCTTGCTCAGGAAGATAGTGATCTAAGAGCCATGCCTCTGTGACAAGCCTTCTCCCCATGAGAAGTCCAAGGATTTCTCTCTTGGTTTCCTTTCCCTAGCACCTAAATAAACACTTATTTTATTCCAATTGGATTTGTGTGCAAGAGGGTGTAATTCTTTAAAGAGGAATTCCTAAGAATACCTACCCCTGGAAAGGGGGGGACTGATAGAAGGGAGGACAAAAGCAAGGGAGAAAAGGGTAAAGAAAAGAGAGGGGGGTGATAAAAAGGGAGGGCAGATTGGGGGAGGCAGGGGTAAGAAGTAAAACCTTGGTGAGGAGGAATAGGGTGAAAGAAGGGGGGAAAAGTACAAAGGGGGTAAATAGAATGGAGGGGTATAGACAGTCAGTAATAGTAACTGTGAATGTGAATGGGATGAACTCTGCTATAAAACAGAAGCGAATAGCAGAGTGGATTAAAAACCAGAACCCTACAATATGCTGTTTACAAGAAACACATTTGAAGCAGAGAGATACACACAGAGTAAAGGTAAAAGGCTGGAGCAGAATATATTACGCCTCAGCGAAAGTAAAAAAGGCAGGGGTAGCAATCCTTATCTCAGACAAAGTGCAGGCAAAAATAGATCTCATTAAAAGAGATAAGGAAGGAAATGACATCTTACTTAAAGGTACTATAGATAATGAAGTAATATCAGTATTGAATATGTATGCGCCAAGTGGTATAGCATCCAAGTTCTTAGAGGAGAAGTTAAATGAGTTACAAGAGGAATTAGATAGTAATACTATACTAGTGGGGGATCTGAATCTCCCCCTCTCAGAATTAGATAAATCAAGCCAAAAAATAAATAAGAACGAAGTGAAAGAGGTGAATAGATTACTAGAAAAGTTAGACATGATAGATGTCTGGAGAAAATTGAATGGGGATAGAAAGGAATATACCTTTTTCTCAGCAGTACATGGCACATTTTCAAAAATTGACCATGTATTAGGGCACAAAAACATCATAGTCAAATGTAGAAAGGCAGAAATAGTAAATGCATCCTTCTCAGATCATGATGCAATAAAAATTACATGTAAGAAAGAGCCAGGGAAAAGTAGAATGAAAATCAATTGGAAACTAAATAATTTCATTCTAAAGAATGAATGGGCCAAACAAGAAATCATAGAAACAATCAATAACTTTATCCAAGAAAATGACAATAATGAGACAATATACCAAAATCTATGGGATGCAGCCAAAGCAGTGCTTAGGGGAAAATTTATAGCTCTAAATGCTTACATGAATAAGAAAGAGAAAGAGGAGATTAATGAATTGGGCATGCAACTTAAAAAGCTAGAAAAAGAACAAATTAGAAATCCCCAATTAGACACTAAATTAGAGATCCTGAAAATTAAAGGAGAAATCAATAAGATTGAAAGCAAAAAAACTATAGAATTAATCAATAAAACTAAGAGCTGGTTTTATGAAAAAACCAATAAAATATTGGTTAATTTGATTAAAAAAAAGAAAGAAGAAAACCAAATTACCAGTATCAAAAATGAAAAGGGTGATGTTACCACCAATGAAGTGGAAATTAAAGCAATAATTAGGAAATATTTTGCCCAACTGTATGCCAATAAATTTGACAATCTAAATGAAATGGATGAATATTTACAAAAATACAAACTGCCCAGGTTAACTGAAGAGGAAATAAAATCCTTAAATAAACCCATATTAGAAAAAGAAATTGAACAAGCTATTAATGAACTCCCTAAGAAAAAATCCCCAGGGCCAGATGGGTTTACGGGTGAATTTTACCAAACATTTAAAGAACAATTAATTCCAATATTATACAAATTATTTGGAAAAATAGGTGAAGAAGGAGTTCTACCAAATTCGTTTTATGACACAAATATGGTGGTGATACCAAAACCAGGCAAAGCAAAAACAGAGAAAGAAAATTATAGACCAATTTCCCTAATGAATATTGATGCTAAAATCCTAAATAAGATATTAGCAAGGAGATTACAGCAAGTGATCACCAGGATAATACACTATGACCAGGTGGGATTTATACCAGGAATGCAGGGCTGGTTCAACATTAGGAAAACTATTAACATAATCAACCACATCAATAAGAAAACCAACCAAAATCATATGATTATCTCAATAGATGCAGAGAAAGCTTTTGACAAAGTACAGCACCCATTCCTAATAAAAACACTAGAGAGTTTAGGAATAGGGGGAGCTTTCCTTAGAATAATAAACAGTATCTACCTAAAGCCATCAGCAAGTATTATATGCAATGGAGATAAATTAGAGGCCTTCCCAATAAGATCAGGGGTGAAACAGGGATGTCCATTATCACCCCTATTATTTAATATTGTTCTAGAAATGTTAGCTTTAGCAATCAGAGAAGAGAAAGGAATTAAAGGAATTAGAGGAGGCAAGGAGGAAACAAAACTATCACTCTTTGCAGATGATATGATGGTATACTTAAGGAATCCTCAAGAATCAAGTCAAAAATTACTTGAAACAATTAACAACTTTAGCAAAGTAGCAGGATATAAAATAAATCCACATAAATCATCAGCATTTCTATACATGACCAACAAAGTCCAGCAGCAAGAGATAGAAAGAGAAATTCCATTTAAAGTAATGGTAGGTAATATAAAATATAAATATAAAATACTTGCCAAGACAAACCCAGGAACTCTATGAACACAACTACCAAACACTCTTCACACAAATCAAATCAGATCTAAATAATTGGAAAGATATCAATTGCTCATGGATAGGCAGAGCTAATATAGTAAAAATGACAATACTGCCTAAATTAATTTACTTATTCAGTGCCATACCAATCAGGCTACCTAAAAATTATTTTATACAGCTAGAAAAAATAATAACAAAATTCATCTGGAAAAACAAAAAATCAAGAATATCCAGGGAAATAATGAAAAAAAATTCACAGGAAGGTGGGTTAGCGGTACCAAACCTGGAGCTTTACTATAAAGTGGCAGTCATCAAAACTATTTGGTACTGGCTAAAAAATAGAGTGGTAGATCAATGGAATAGGCTAGGCTCAGGAAATGCAGTAGTAAATGACACTAGTAATGTAGTATTTGATAAACCCAAAGACTCCAGCTTCTGGGAAAGGAACTCAGTATTTGACAAAAACTGCTGGGAAAACTGGAAGATAGTATGGCAGAAATTAGGCTTAGACCAACATCTTACACCTTATACTAAAATAAGGTCAAAATGGATACATGATTTAGACATAAGAGGTGATACCATAGGTAAATTAGGAGAGAAAGGAATAGTGTACCTATCAGATCTTTGGAAAGGAGAACAGTTTTTGACCAAACATGAGATAGAGTATATTATAAAATGCAAAGTGGATGATTTTGATTATATTAAATTAAAAAAATTTGTACAAACAGAAGCAATGCATCCAAAATTGGAAGGGAGGCAGAAAGCTGGGAAACAATTTTTGAGGCCAGTGCTTCTGATAAAGGCCTCATCTCTAAAATATATAGGGAATTAAATCAAATTTATAAGAATCCAAGTCATTCCCAATTGAGAAATGGTCAAAGGATATGAACAGGCAGTTTTCTGATGAAGAAACCAAAGCTATCTATTCCCATATGAAAAAATGCTCTAAATCTCTAATGATTAGAGAGATGCAAATTAAAACAACTCTGAGGTACCACCTGACACCTATCAGATTGGCTAAAATGACAAAAAAGGAAGATAATAAATGTTGGAGAGGCTGTGGGAAAATTGGAACACTAATGCATTGTTGGTGGAGCTGTGAGCTGATCCAACCATTCTGGAGAGCAATTTGGAATTATGCCCAAAGGGCAATAAAGCTGTGCATACCCTTTGACCCAGCAATCCCACTTTTAGGTCTTTTGCCCAAAGAAATCATGGAAGGGGGAAAGGGACCCATATGTACAAAAATATTTATAGCTGCTCTTTACGTGGTAGCAAGGAATTGGAAGTTGAGGGGGTGCCCATCAATTCGGGAATGGCTGGACAAGTTGTGGTATATGAATACAATGGAATACTATTGTGCTGTAAGAAATGATGAGCAGGAAGAGTTCAGAGAAACCTGGAGGGTCTTACGTGAGCTGATGATGAGTGAGATGAGCAGAACCAGAAGAACATTGTACACAGTATCATCAACATTGAGTGTTGACCTACTGTGATGGACTATATTCTTCTCACCAATACAATGGTACAGAAGAGTTCCAGGGAACTCATGATAGAAGAGGATCTCCAAATCCAAGAAAAAAAAGAAAGAAAGAACTGTGGAGTATAGATGCTGATTGAACCATATTATTTCTTTTGTTTTGGGTGCTTTTGTTTTTTTTTTTTTTCTATTTTGAGGTTTTGCATCACTGCTCTGATTCTTTCTCTTGTAACAGGATTAATGCAGAAATAGGATTAATGTTATTATGTGTATATATATGTGTGTGTATATATATATATATGTATATGTATAGAGATATATAGATATAACCTATATCAGATTACCTGCTGTCTAGGGGAGGGGGGAGGGAGGGGAGGGAGGGAGAAAAATCTGAAATTGTAAAGCATGTATAAACAAAAGTTGAGAACTATCTTTACATGTAATGGAAAAAATAAAATATCTCATAAAAAAATGTAAATGGAGGGGCAGGTAGGTAGTGCAGTCAGTGGATAGAGCACTGGCCCTGGAGTCAGGAGGACCTGAGTTCAAATTCAGCCTCAGACACTTGACAATTACTTGCTATGTGACCCTGGGCAAGTCACAACCCCAATTGCCTCACCCCCCAAAAAAATGTAATTGAGAAAGACTGAACAAAATAAATAAAATACAATAAACATAAAAAAAGAATACCTACCCCTACCCCAAACTGCCACACTATTTCCCCCATAACAGACCTATGAAGGAAGATGCTATTCACCTCCAGAAGAAGAAAAGACAGGAGGCACCTAGGTGGCACAGTGGATAAAGCACTGGCTCTGGATTCAGGGGTACCTGAGTTCAAATCTGCTCTTAGACACTTGACACTTACTAGCTGTGTGATCCTGGGCAAGTCACTTAACTTTCTTTGCCCCACCCTTTAAAAATGACAAGTGGAAATATGAATAGTATGGTATTACATTTTTATGTTTGATTTTATATGAATTTTCATGTATGTTTATAGATATCTGTGTATATAGATATATTTACATGTGTGTGGATATATGTGTACTTGTGTATATGCATGTATATACTATACATATATATGTGTGTGTGTATGTAGATATATAAATATATACATGTTTGATGGTAGACTTCTTTAAGGAGGGATGGTAAGAGGGGGGAAAATAAAGTAAAAAGTGCACAGTAGAGAACAACAACAATAACAACAACAACAAAGCTTATGAGGAAAGCAAAGAAAAGCTTGGTTGCTTTGAAAGCAATGTGTAGTATTCATTATATAGTTTTTTTAATGAAAATGTATTTTTTTTTGTTTTTGTTTTTTGAAGCCTCTCTTATGTTCTGCTGTTTATATGGAAATGTTATTTTTCTTTTCTTTTCTTATTCTGTATTTAAGTTTGAAATGAATAAAACATTTACAAACAGGACAAAAAAAAACAAACAACAGAGCACCATCTCTCCAACATCCTAGTCAAATCTAAATACTTGTGACAAAGACATTACCATCCTTCCAGTCTTTGGGGTTTGTACCTTATCCTTGACAATTCTTTTTCCCTCCCTCCTTCTTCTAATCAGCTATCCAGATGTTATAATTCTACTCCCACTACACCCTTTTCCCACCTGAAATGTTCTCTAGACTCACACATGTATCCCCTCAGTTCAGGCATTTATTGCCTCTCTATTGGACAATTGCAGTGGCTGCAAAATAATTTTCTGGACTCAAGTTAGTCTGCCCATTCTGATCAATTCCCCACAATACTGTAAAAGTGATTTTCTTTAAGATTGACCCACATCACTCTACTACTCAATTTACTTCCGTCGCTCATAAATATTTTCAGGATTATATTTAAATTATGATTTACTTTTTCAAGCCTTTCACAATCTTGTCTCAACCTACTCCTCCAATTTTATTATACATCATTCTCATTGTTTCATGATGTAATTTAGGCAAACCGGCTTTCTTTTTGTTCCTCATACACTGTACTGTGTCTCCCATCCCAATTCCTTTGCACTGCCAATCCCTCATGTCTGCAATGGATTCCTTCCTCACCTCTGCTGCATGGATTCCCTTTTTGCACTTCAAGCTCCACCTTCTACCCGGATCATTCCTGATTCTTCCAACCATTAATATGCTACACATTTATGCTGTACCATTTATTTAAATTTGTGTATCTTATATGCATGTATATGCAATATGTACATATATATACATACATATGTGTGTGTGTGTATATATATATATATATATATATATATATATATATATATATAAAATTTCTGGGAATTTGAGAAAGGCATAATATAGTATATGTATACATCTGTGATATCACATAAATAGAAATTAGTTACATGAATATATGGATATATATACTTATTTACCCTATGCATTCTTTCTAATAACATATTTTTATTTAATGTTTTACCTTCCAAATTCTATCTTTCCTTCCCTCCTTTCCCTTCCCTGAGGTTGTAAACAATCAAATATAGATTTAGTTATCCCTTATCTTCTTATACATCTACATTATTGCCTAGCTGGAGAAAGACATGGGAAATCAATTTAGTGTCTTTGCCAAGATAATCCTAAATGGGGCCACAAAGAGTTGGACATGATTGGAATGACTGAACAACAATTGTCTTCCCTAATAGAATGTCATAGCCTTTAGAATAGAAATTATCTTGTTTTGTAGTTTTAATTTTTTTTTCTGGGCAATGAGAGTTAAGTTACTTGCCCAGCATCCCACAGCTGGTAAGTGTTAAGTGTCTGAGGCTGGATTTGAACTCAGCTCCTTCTGAATCCAGGATGAATGCTTTATCCACTGTGCCACCTAGCTGCCACTGTTTTGTTTTGTTTATTCTTTTAATTTCTACTTCCAATGTCTAGGACAGTGGCAGGTCCAAAATAGACATCTCTTCAATTCTTGTTGTTTAATTATAGCACGAGTTAACATGGGGTACAATCCTGGTCTGTGAGGGTATTTTTCCTTGGATTTGGGTCTATGGAATCAGATTATTTTGTAGTCAGTCTGGAACCTAATGGTCATCTAGGCCCAATTTTTACCTTTTAAAGATGATTACAGGGGAAGCTAGATGGCGCAGTGGATAGAGCACCAGCCCTGGAGTCAGGAGTACCTGAGTTCAAATCTGGCCTCAGACACTTAACACTTGCTAGCTGTGTGACCCTGGGCAAGTCACTTAACCCCAATTGCCTCACAAAAAAAAAAAAAAGATGATTACACAGTAGGGACCAGAAAGATTAAACATCTTACCAGTGGTGAATCCATATCAAGGACCATTTGGAGTATCCTATGTAGCTCCTGTGTATTGAGTGGAAAGCAAGGACTTCTAGGTTGGCTAAGCATGCACAAGTGAACAATGAAGCGGATACCAGAAGTTGCTGAATTTTAACAAGTGAAAGTGCTGAGTAAACTTTCTGACGGAGCTCAGAGCTGGTTCACAACTAGGGAGATGTGATTTATTGGAGCTGTTGGAATGAAAGCAGATCATTTAACCAGGTCAGAGTAAACCTGCCTAAGTAAAATACTCACATGAGTGACAGCTTTTTCAATGGAACAGTTACTAGATAAGTGTTCAATATTTATGTTCCTTCAAAGTATTGTTCAAAATGTCCAGCCAGAGAGATCCCTGAGGCTAATCAGTCTGGCTCAAGGTTAGGCTGTTCCCAGTGATGTCGTTTAGAAAATGTGCTGGGCAGACGGTGGTGAATTCTTTCTCTTTCTCTGTATTTATTTATTTTTTTCTTGACAAACCAGTTTTATGTTGGAATACTTCTGGCAATGTTTGTGACCATTGAATCTCAGAGTGAAGTTATTCCATTTAATATTATGTGCATTTAAAAAGAGGTAATTCATAATTTGCTAGAAGTTAATAGTTCTATCCTGGGAGTAAATCCGAAAAAAAAATCCTCTTTCAAATAGTAGCTCTCATTTTTACAGAATTTTTAAATTGTAAAGTTCCTGCCATGCATTACCTCATTTGAGCCCCACAACATGCTTTTGGGATAGTTGTTTGGGGAGGTTAGTCTCCCTATTTTTATAAACCAGGGCACTGAAGCTCAGAGTGGTTAAGTGACCTGCCCATAGTCACACAGCTAATAAACATCACAGTAGAATATAATTTTGGGGTCTTCCTGACTCATAGACCACTCCACCAAATTGGCTCTCACTGACTTAAGGAATCAATATTGCTCGTTGCTTGGAAGTGATACAGAGTCAGTTGGCATGAGTGTGCTCCAATCTTGTTAAACATTCACAGGCTTGAGGCAGCCTTTCTATTCAATGGTGCCAACTTGCCATGACTATTTATATTCTGCCCGTCATTGTGTGGAAATGCCACATTTACTGGCATAACTCAACTCCTTTAAGCAACTGCTTGAGCATGAAGATAAGGCATATTATGGGCCTAAATTGTTCTTCATGACAAAGGACACTTTGGACTTCCAGTACAATGGAGTCACTAATTGAAGAGAGACAGAAGGTGTTTAAAGACTCTTCCTTTTACTTTCAGTAGTCATTCTTGGGTGCTCAAGTGTTCTTACCAAACCTTCAGAAGTACTATTGCTGACACTGACAATATTATGTCAATGGGAAATCATTCAAAGAAAAAAAACATTTATTTCCTACATAGAGAAGAACATATCCATTCATCATTCATCATTGTGTGATAGTAAGTATATGTGTATGAAGGGGATTGATATTCATATCATAGTGATATTTTTTTGTTTGTTTTTAGTGAGGCAATTGGGGTTAAGTGACTTGCCCAGGGCCACACAGCTAGTAAGTGTGAAGTGTCTGAGGCCAGATTTGAACTCAGGTACTCCTGACTCCAGGGCCGGTGCTCTATCCACTGTGCCACCTAGCTGCCCCCCATATTCACATTCATAGAGATATGGGCAATGCACGAGTAATGAGTCCCTCCTTCCTTCCTTGCTGTACCCAAATATTTCACAGTCTGTGACCTTCGAACATTTTCACCCAAGAAGCAGACAGAACTGTAATACACAAAACAATAAACCTTCATTTTATCACTTTTTATTGTGATATTTTCAATATTAGACATATTCTAAAATATTATCACATTTTAAGTTACACAGCTGAAGACCAGAAATAAAAAAGAAAAATCCCTGGGCTAGGGGAGGGGGTTTTACTTTTGGAGAGTTGTCATTATTTCGAGGATTTTACTTTAGGTTTGTTTCCTTGAAATCGAACCTATCTTTTGCACCTTCCAGGAATTGCCTCTTTCTTTGCTCTGGCATGGAGTCCACTAAGTAAGCAATCAACTAATAAACATTTCTTAAGCACTATATGCCAGGCAGCGTTCTAGATAAAGAAAGACAAAGAAAAAATGAACCAGCCTCTGCCCTCAAGAAGCTGATATTGTGACAAGTAGGGAGCCAGGCAGGATAGTAGAATGAGCATGATTTTGGAAGCTGGGAAGAGCTGTGTTCAAATTGTGTATCAGATACTTACCTTGTCAGCTTGTTCTCCTTGTCTACCTTCAAATCAAAGGTAAAATCCCACCTGCTAAAAAGAACATTTGTCTATTTCTCTTAAACCTAATACTTTTTTTTTCTTTGTGATCACCTTCAATTTGCCCCATCTATATATTTTATGTACATGATCTTTAGCCTTTAGTCTTCCCATTAGACTGTCAACCCCTTAAAAATAAGGGCTGTATTTTCCCCTTTTCTTTGTATCTCCAAAGCTCATCACAATGCTCATTCAGTAGATGATTAATAAGTGATTATTGATTGACTCAAAGTGACTTGACCTCTTAGAACCTCAATTTTGTTATCTATAAAATGGAGCAGTAATAGCAGCACTTTTTTCCAGGAGCTATGAGGGTTAAGTGACTTACCCGGGGTCACACAGCTAGTAAGTGTCAAGTGTCTTAGGCAGGATTTGAACTTATGTCCTCCTGAATTCCAGGCCTGTGCTTTATCCACTGCTCCACCTTGCCGCCCCAACAGCACTTAATTCTTACAAGTTTGTTACAGGAAATCACTGAGTTATAACCTTCACTATATAAGGTAATATGTAAACATGAAAGATGTTTCATACATGCTACAAGAATTTCTCTAAGATAATAATTCTTCTTTTTGGCAGAATAGTGTGATATGTTTGGAAAAGTAGGTAAGATCCAAGTGTAACCACCTGAAATTTTGAAAAGACTGGTTTGTCTGTAAACACAGAGGTACTATGAAGCCATTGGAGTATACAAAGTAGGGAAGTAACGTGGTCTTCTTCTGTTTAGGAATATTATTTGAATAATTTATGCAGAATACATTGGAGAGGGGAGCAATGAAACCTTTCACATATGTTCATGTAGCTATCATGTTACCTCTGAGTCTTATACTCTACAGCCTTTAAGTGTCCAAATCATTAAAGACCCTCCACCATACCAGTATTCCTTCTATGGAAACTATTTTTTATTGCCCAGAAGCAATACTCTCAATGTGGACTGACCATGAATCAATACAGAGGGACGATAACCTCCTTATGTCTGTAAGCTATGACCCTATGTCTCCCATGCATTACTTTTCTTGATTGGTATATCATATAACTAGTTCAATGATCTTTTTTTAAAATAATCATTGTCCACTTAATAAGAAAAGCCATAATCACTTTCCCATTATTCGATCCCATTTCAAAGATGCCTTAATTCCATCCTTCCTTGTCTATGTTTTAAAGAAAAAAAATAAGCAAAACAAACAAAAATAAAACATTTGAAACTATTGTTGCCATTTCTACATTATTTCATCTGCCTTTCATAGCACATTGTAAGTAAGAGTTACATCTACTGAAATCTTATAAACCCCTCAGAACCTGATAGAATAGCATGCACCACCTTGGATAGGATAATGTTTTGATGACACACACACAATTCAAATCAATTTTCTGTCTCTTAAGTTTTCTCTGCTCTTTCATTCTTGCTGTTATTTTTTTCCCCCTTGGAAACACATCATGCACATTTTTAATTGACTGTTTATTATCCTGTATTCTGAGGGCTGTCATGTAGAAGTGGGCTTGGGGTTTTCTGTTTGACTGCAGAAGTCCAAATTAAAAACAATTGCAGAAAAGTAAATTTAGATTTGAGATAAGGGGAAGCTCCCTAAAAATTAGAGCTATTCAAAGTGGAATTAATTACCTCAGAAAGGTGTGGTTTTCCACTTTCAGAATACTTCAACCAGTGTCTGGATGAATACCTGTTGAGTAAGGGGAGGGAGTTTCCATTCCCACAGTAATTAATGGGAATCAAAAATACCTAGAATTCAAATTTGAATGAATAGATAAATCAAAGGCAGAGTAGGTATGAATAAATCTTTAATCCATGTGACTAAATCATAGAGACTTTGGATCATTGGATTAAAAAATAAGGGGAATATGGGAATAATCTGTGATTGATTGGAAATAGAGAAATATACTGAGGTTGAACATAGATACAGAACTATAATGGTCAAAGGGTAAAAAAGCATCTTCAAGGACTCTGACACCTTATATTAGAAAGTCATGTTGGCCATGGACAAAAGGAAGTCCAGTCTCTAGTAGTTATGTGTTTAGCCATCAGCCTTATGTGTTCTTGAAATGGGGCTTTTTTACTCTAAACTGAACTATGTTCTTCCTGTGACCTCTGTGTCAACTTTATGGCAGAATGTGTCCCAGCGTTGGGGAGTGAATCATTTTGTACCAATTGCTCTTTTAATACCAATGGAAAACACTAATGGGAACTAATGGGATATTACCAGCCCATGATGTTCATCCTTAGAATAATGATGGGGAAAAATAAGAGAACCCACTCTCTGGTGAGCCAGTCTGCCAATGCAAGTGACATTTAGGGTTAGTGAGTATAGAGTGGGAGCTGCAAGCATATTGTAGCAGGTATTCTGCCTTATAGAATCATAAAAACCCAGATGGGCCAGGTATTGTGTTAAGTGATTTCTTAATAGGTTCTCATTTGATGCTCACAAGAACCCTGGAATGTAGGTGCTATTATTATTTCTATCTTACAGATGTGGAAACTGAGGCAGACAATGGTTAAGTTTCTTACTTGGAGTCACATGGTTATGAAGTATGGAAAGTTAGATATGAACTCGAAACTTCTTTACTTGACGAGTCCATCTATTGGTTGGACTAGATGAACATGAAAATCCCAGCTGACTGAGATATTCTGTGATTTTATATATATCTGATTTTTTTGGCTTATGTTTCCTTGAAGTATGAGTAAAGGTATGACAAATAAACTAGTGCTTATTCAATGGGGTCCTGACCCCTTTGTAGGATTCACCTGTGGCAGATCTAGGCTATTTCTCCAGACATTTGACTGATGCCCCAGACCTTGTTGGAATCCTTCCATTGGAAATGCCTTCATAATCCATGGAATTTTACTTTGAATATACCAAATAATGGCAAAACTTCAATATGAAAATAGTCATAATTCTTATATATTCTTTTGTAAAAGATTTGTCTTAAAAATTTTAGTTACAAATTTAATCCTTCCTTCACTTCCTCCCCATCCACTCCTTGAGGTGATAATCAATCACATAAAGGTTATATATGTGCAATTATGTAAAACATTACCATATTAGTACTTTTGTATAAGTAAACTTCAATAAAGGGAAAAAATGAAATAAAATGAAAATAGCATCCTTCAGTCTGTGTTCAATCAATAGAAATTCTTTTTTTTTGGAGGTGGATAAAATGTTTCATCATTGGTCCTTTGCGATTTCCTTGGATCATTGTATTGCTGAGAATAATTAAGTCATTCACGTTCTTCATTAAACAATATTGTTTTCACTGTAAACAATATTCCCTTGTTTCTGCACGCTCCACTACACATCAGTTCCGTACCAGTCTTTCCAGGCCTTTCTGAAATCATCCTACCTGTAATGATCCCTCACCATCATATACCGCAGCTGGTCCTGTTTACTTCACTATGCATCAATTAATCAAAGTCTTTCCAGATTTTTCTGAAATCATCCTGCTTGTCATTTCTTATAACATAATATCACTTTAGCCACAACTTGTTTAGCCATTCCCCAATTGATGGACATTATTTTGATTTCTAATTTGTGTGTGTGGGGGGGGTAATGAGGGTTAAATGACTTTCCCAAGGTCACAGAGCTAGTAAGTGTCAAGTGTCTGATGCTGAATTTGAACTCAGGTCCTCCTGAATCCAGGGCCATTTCTTTATCCACTGTGCCACCTAGCTGCCCCCTGATTTCTAATTCTTAACCACCACAAAAAGAGCTGCTATAAATATTTTTGTACAAATAGATCTTTTTCTCTTTTTGGGAATGTCTTTGGGCTACAAACATAGCAGTGGTATTAATGAATCAAAGGGTATTCACAGTTCTATAGGTTTCTATCCCAAAGACATGCCAAAAAAGAAAAAAGGCCTATTTGTACAAAAATATTTATCACACAGGCAGTGGTATTTCTGGATCAAAAGTACACACAGTTCTATAGCCCTTTGGGCATAGTTCCAAATTACCGAATGGTTGATCTTTCTACAACTCTACCATCAGTGGATTAGCATCCCAGTTTTTCTATTACCTTCAACATCCAATATTTTACATTTCTTTATATTTTCCACTCTAATAGGTGTGAGTTCATACCTCATAATTGTTTCAATTTTCATTTCTCTGATCAATAGTGAGCTAGAACATTTTTTCATATGTTTAAAGATAACTTTTATTTCTTTGTCTGAAAATTGCCTGTTCATATCCTTTGGCCGTTTATCAATTTGTTAATGATTTGTATTTTTATAATGAATTTGACTCAGTTCTCTATATATTTGAGAATTGAGGCCTTTATCACAGATACTGCTTCAAAAGTTATTTCACAATTTTCAGTTTCCTTAATAAAAATTCTTATATATTCTTGCTTAGTAAAAGAGTTCATTGATTAAGCTGAGTAAAATCAAATATATAAATGAGTCACCACCAACTCTAAGTAATGTATTAATTGATGAAACTCCAGCTTGATCAAGCCCCATAGCACATGAAAACATTTTGGCAGCTAACAATATTTTTAATCACATGCAATGTATTTTTCCTAGTGATTGTGTTTTTCTTTACATTTCCTCCTTGAATTTGGGCTGGGCATCAGAAGAGGGAGGTACTGAGAAGAAAACAATTAAGTTTTTGCTGTGGAATAATGGATATTGCTGTCAAAATAGCTTGAAAACAGAGCTAAGAAGCTTATTATCCTCTGATTAATGTTGCATACTATGCATAAAATGGAAAACTAAATGGAAATTCATTTAGCATTTTGCCTTCTGCCCAATTCTGAACCTGCATCATGCAATTGAAATAAAGAAAGATGAACTCATTTGTAGCTGTCAAAATTACATTACCATCATTCCATTATAATTGCATAGACACGACTTTAGAACAGTTCTATCTTTTAATGGTGATATCACCATGTAATAATGGATTTATTGAAGTATGGCAAAATTTCTTTGTTTGTTACTTTGTTTCTTTATTAAAAATATCTTGCTTCTTAAAATTTGTCCTGGAAATGTAGTTTCCTTTTTTAACATCAAAAAACACATTGAATTTAGAATTAAACACTGTTGACAGCCATTCATTGAAATTTGAAAAATGAGAAAATAGTTGACAGAAATACTATTTTCTTGTGAGTCTCATTGCTTTGGGAGAATAAGCAATCCTTATTACCTGAGAGTTAAAAACTCTGAGTGAGTTAATAGTTTCAGCACCTTGGCCAGAGTCATGGAACTGATGATTTTTTACAGTATCTTGGTTTCCTTGGGAGTGTTTTTTGAATAATTAATACCATTTGTAGAGTAGTGCTTTACAATTCTTCTGGAACAATGTTTAAAAATGCTTACAGTTATATATTTATTTCAGGTTTACTGATGTGAAAATTTGTAAGTCACATGGTCAGATGAAGAAAAACCAAAGTCTCTAAGTCATAGAAAATAAGTTTATTGAGAGAAGACCTATCTCACAATAAAGCTGGTCTCAGGTTTAGGTCCAAAAGACCTCGAGTCTTGGGACCCACAGGTTTTTATACACAATCATGGCTCAAAAGTATTTATACATTCTATTTTTAGATAAACTCTTCCCCCAAACACTACTGACACCAGTTAATTCAAGTAGTAAATGTAGAAAAATATACATAGATCGAAGGAAATAGCATTCTAAAATAGTGGCTTTTTTTCTTAGCATGCTTGAAACCACTAGTGTTAGTGGAATTCAACTTCCATTAGATGACTTTCAACAAGTTCTGATTTATCACTTCTAACTCAGGAGTTACTATTTTAATATTTGACCTGTAATCTGATTGGTATATGCCTAACCACAGTGGATTTAACTGATGGTTTCAGTTAAAATGGTTTCAGAACCATTTTACAATATAGTACATATATATATATATATATATATATATATATATACTCTACTAACACCTATCTTACTCCATTATTATACTCCATTATTATTAGTGTAAGCTACTAAAGAATACCTAAAAATGTTAAATCACAGTTTTTAGTCCATACACCAGAGTTAAATCACTTATATCTAAAGGCTGGGAATAATCTCACTCATACTGAGCCAGAAGAATGTAATCATACTATTATGTGTAAATCTTAAAAAAATGCCCTTTAAAAGGACACTTTTCATGGGTGGAACCAAGATGGTGTAGGAAAGACAGTGACTTAAATGCTTTCAAATAATACCATATTTCCTGGAACAACAGAAACCAGAAAAGGACAGAATTAAACAAGTTTCTAGCCAAACACAACTTAGAATGTTGGCAGGAAATGTCAGTCCCACCCAGGTGACAGTGGATTAGATTTCAGCACAATCTACAGCAGCACAGACCCAGAAAATAGGAGCAGGCCTTTGGAGTCACTGAATCATCATCATCTTCAACAGCAGTAAGAGCAGCAACTGCTTCTGGAACACAGCCCACAGAGGGTAAGGGGGTTGAACAATTGATCAGAAGGAGATTACAAGATTCTCTTTGATGTAGGACTCTGCTGTTTTGTCCATGCTAGGATCTAGGTCACTGTCATGGGTGGTGGTCCTAGGCTGGGAAAGAGCACTAGCACACCAAAGCTTGAAGCCACAGTGGAACTGCACACTTATCATACATGCAGAGCAGAATAGCAGGTTTGTAGTTGCTTATAGACTAGAGTACAGGATAGGAGAGTAATAAACATGCCTGTCCTTAAATCATACCAGCTTAGAAGAACTGAAAACTTACCAAATCCCTAGAAGTATCTCTGAAAACAATTGCACAAAAGCCCTAAAGCTTGGGACATTGCACTCTCCACCCTGGAAGCAGTGCCCAAATTTAATGAATAGTTAAAAGTCAAGAAATAGACTGAAGAAATGAGCCAACAGACAAAAAATTTCTGACCAAAAATGTTATTATTGTAACAAGGAAGATCAAAATATACACTTAGAAGAAGATAATAAAGTCAAAGCTCCTATATCCAAAACTTCTAAGAAAAAAATATGAATTGTTCTTAAGCCATAGATGCATTCAAAAAGGATTTTGAAAAATAATTGAGAGAGGTAGAGGGGGAAATGGGAAAAGAAATGAGAGTGATGCAAGAAAATCATGGAAAATGTCAACAGTTTGGTAAAGGAGACACAAAAAAAAAAACCTAAAGAAAATAACCCCTCCAGAAAAAGACTAGGCTAAATGGTAAAAGAGGTACAAAAAGCCAGGGAAGAAATAAATTCCTTGAAAAGCCAAATTGGCCAAATGGAAAATGAGGTACAAAAGCTCACTGAAGAAAATAACCCCTTAAAAATTAGGGTTTAGCAAATGGAAGCTAATGACAATGAGAAATCAAGAAACAACAAAGCAAAACCAAAAAAATGAAAAAAAAATAGAAGGCAATATGAAATATATCATTGGACTATGACTTATTTGGATACATACTGACCCTTTATTTCCCCTAGTTTTTTGAGGTAGATGTTCAGTGGAAGAATTGCTTGACCAAAGGGTATGAATAGCTTAGATATTATCATGGAGAATTCCAAATAATGATCTAGAATTATTGGTCCTGCTTACAGATCCACCATCAGGGTATTACAGTTATTACATCACAGATACAGAGCTAGAAGGGACATGAGAGATCCCTCATGGACCAGTTGATAAAACTTAGGGCTCAAGGACTTAAGTCACTTGACCATGGTTTTACAGCTAATCCAATAAGTCAATTCCAATAAACACTTATTGAGCACCTACCGCATTAGAGCACTGTGGTACACACTGGGGATACAATTAAGAAAAAGAAAGATAATCCCTTCCCTCAATGAATTTATAATATACCCTAATAACAATTTTCCAGTTAAATATAAAGATAGTTTTCAACATTGTTTTTATAACATTTGTAGCTCTAAATTTTTCTCCCTTCCCCTCTTCCTCTCCTCTCCCCAAGACAGAAAGAAATCTGATATGGGTTATATATGTACAATCACAGTAAACATATTTCTGTGATAGTCATGTTGTGAAAGAAGAATCAGAGCAAAAGAGAAAAACCTTAAAGAAGAAAAAAAAAGGTAGAACAGTATGGTTCAATCTGCATTCATATTCTACCATTCTTTTGTCTTTATGTGGAGAGGAATTTCCATCATGAGGCCTCTTGAATTATTGTGCATCATTGTATTGCTGAGAGGAGCTAAGTCTATCACAGTTGATCATATCACTAAGTTGCTGTTGGTATGTACAATGATGCCCTGGTTCTGCTCACTTCACTCAGCATCAGTCCACTTAAGTCTTTCCAGGTTTTTCTGAAATCCACCTGCTCTTCACTTCTTACAGCACAATTGTACCCCATTCTATTCATATACCACAACTTGGTCATCCATTCCCCAATTGATGGGCATCTATTCTATTTCCAATTCTTTGCCAGCACAAAGAGAGCTGCTACATTTTTGGGGGGGTACATGTGTGTCCTTTACCCTTTTTATGATCTCTTTGTGGTATAGACCTAGTAGCAGTATTATTGTGCCAAAGTGTAAGCACAGACCCAAAATCTTTTGGGCATAGTTTCAAATTGTTCTTCAGAATGGCTGAATCAGTTCACAACTCCACCAACCATGCATTGGTGTCAAATTTAATGAATTCACAATCTCAAGGGGGAAACAATAATAAAAAAAAGAGTCAGGAAACGTGAGGAAAAGGTAAGATGATGGCAGATAGTGTTGAAACCAGGCAGGGTAGCAGATGAAAAGTGAATTGAATCCTACCACTCAGCTAGTAGGTTTCTGAGAAATATTTGAACTTGGGGCTTTCTGACTATAAAGCCAGAATTTTATCCCTTATTTCACGATGTCTTCATAATGGCACAAAACTCCACTAAACCTTTGTCTTCCTACAGCTTCTCCAATTTCACTTTCCATATTTTGGCTTATTTGTCAATTTTCTGAGTGTAAGATAAAACTCTAGAAGTATTTTAAATTATATTTATACAATTGTTAATGATTTAGAACCAATTTTCATTTATAATTTGTAATACTTTATTTGAAAGCTATCGCCTTATGGCAATTTACATAATGGGAAATAGTTCTAAAACAACCACATTTATGTCAATTCTCATATTTATGTATTTATAATAGATTTAATTATTAATATTTTATACTAGGATTTTTCCTATTCTATACCATCTCTATTTAATATAACTTCAGTGACTTTTCTTGTGGAATCTTTTTATTTAAATTTCTATAATGAAATATATTTATTTCACACTTTCATAATAACCTGCTTTTTTTGGTGAAATTTCCTTCTAAACATAATTATGAATGTAACTTGTTTTGTTCATATACATATGTATATAAGTATATGCATATATATTATGTACATGGATCAAAACATGTATATATTTATATGTACCATATGTAGAGAGATATAGATAAAAAGAATAAACATTTATTAAGTACCTACTAAAATCTAGGGGCTGTTTTACAAATATCTCCTTTGATACCCACAAGTATAGAAGGCAGGTGTTATAACTATGTCCTTTCTACAGTTTATGAAACTGAGTCAAGTAAAGGTAAAGTGCCTTGACCAGTGTCACACAATGAGTAAAGGATCTGAGATTGTATTTGAACTCAGGCCTTCCTGACTCCAAACTCAAAACACTCTTTACATTATAGCACTAGTTGCCTGGTGACCTTTTACATTTGGATTATCTTATTAATTTAGAATTAATTGAAACATAATTAGAAAAGGATATTTGTCATAACACAACTTTTACCAACCTGTTTTACAGTATTATGAATGTGATTTTATTGAAGTGGAAATCATTATTTTGGTAAAAATGCTTTTGATTACCACTAATTTTTGCTTATCTAATCTGTTCCACTGATCTTGTTATCATGTAGTTTTTCAGTCATGTCTGACTTCATGACCCCATGGACCATAGCATACATGGGGTTTTCTTGATAAAAATACTGGAGTATTTTGAGATCTCCTTCTTCAGTGGATTAAGGCAAATCGAAGTTAATTGAATTGCCCAGAGTCTGAAACAAGATCTTTTTTTTCTTTTTGCAGGGCAATGGGGGTTAAGTGACTTGCCCAGTGTCGCACAGCTAGTAAGTGTCAGGTGTCTGAGGCCGGATTTGAACTCAGATACTCCTGAATCCAGGGCCGGTGCTTTATGTACTGCGCCACCGAGCTGGCCCCTAAAACAAGATTTTAACTCAATTCTTCCTTATTCCAAACCCAGCTCTTTATCCATTGAGCTACTTAGATGCCTCTGATGCATATATTGATTTGTAACCAATGAAAATAAGTTTAGATTATTAATATTTTAGAATATAGTATGCATTTTCTCTAATAATATGAATAATAGCAACTTTTGTAGATAATTTCCCCCTTTATTGTTTTCATTGTTCCAGATAATTATTATATTTTGGCTGTGGTTCTCTTAAACATACACTTAATTAATTGATTGATGCAGCACAACTTAGGTAGGAACATTTTTTTTTCTTATGAGTATGACTCAAACATAAGCACTGAATGTATCCTCAAATTTTCATCTTAATTTATTTATGAAATATGATTTTATATTTGTATGTTTACAAGAATATTTTGTGTCCTGATGAGTTTAACCTTAGATTCTTTATCCATTTTGAATGCCTGTGTATTTTCTTTTCTTTTTTTTTTTAAAGTGAGGCAATTGGGGTTAAGTGACTTGCCCAGGGTCACACAGTTAGTAAGTGTTAAGTGTCTGAGGCCAGATTTGAACTCAATCCTCCTAAATCCAGGGCTGTTGCTCTATCCACTGAGCCACCTAGCTGCCCCTGCCTGTGTATTTTCAATGAAATTTCTTTATTTTTACCAATCCATCATGAATTTGGTTAATGCTATATAGAAACACTATTGATTGTAAAATTTGTTTTGTACCTAAATACTTACTAAAATCTAGTAACCTAAAACAATTTCTTCATTGATTCTATGAGTCTTCTTAATTTGCATTCTCTGCAAATAGGAATGAGTGCCTTTCTCAACCTGTTATTTATTTGTATTTTCTTTTTACTGCCTGTTATTAATAACATTTCCAAATCTCCATCAAATTATAATTGAGAAAGTAGACATCTTTGCTTTATTTCTTCTTGTACTGTGAAAACTTTCAATGTTCTTCCATTTCCAGTAATGGGTTAGGGTTAGCGTTATCCTATTAGCTATCCCTAATGCTAACCTTAACCCTCATGCTACTGGTTTGAGACATATGCTTTTAGTCATATTAAAGAAAGATATTTTTGCATATCCATGGTCTTTAGGATAAAAAAAGACAAACATAAAATGACATAGTTATTCTTTATGTTTATTCTGTTATGATCTCAATGAAGTTACATATATATTTCTAAATCCCTTATAGGTGTTTATTTAATATAATTGCATAAATATTGATCAGTTTACTGACCCATAGTTTTCTTTCACTTTTTTATTTTTTTACTGGTTTGGACACTAAACAATATATGTTTGTGAAGGGAATGTGAGAGAATTCCTTATTTCTCTGTATTTATATTTTGTTGCATAGTTAATTCATCTTTCAATATTTGATAGAGTTTGTTGTAAGTTAATATGGACCAAGGTTTGACTTTACCCCTCTTTGTCTATTCATTTGTTGAATTTTGTTTTTCCTTTTTGAGATTGAGGTATTTTGTACCTCTTTTTCTTGTTTAATTAATTAAAGTATTTTAAGTATTTGGTTTTTCACTCATTTAATTTGGAATGCTCTCTTTCTTTGGCATTTAATTAGCTTTAGTCATTACTGATGTATGATGATCAGCTGTGATAAACATAACTATTCTCAGCAATACAATGATCCAAGACAATTCCAAAGGATTCATGATGAAAAATGCTCTCCACATCCAAAATAAAAAAAAAAGAATCATGGATTCTGAATGCAGATTGGACCATAATATTTTTAAACTTTTGTTGTTTGTTTTTTCCAGGTTTTTAAGTTTTTCCCTTTTGTTCTTATTCTTCTTTCACAACATGGCTAATGTGGAAATGATTAATGTGACTGTGTGTGTGTGTGTGTGTGTGTGTGTGTGTGTGTGTATAACCTATATCACATTGCTTTCTCTCTTGGGGAGGGGGGAGGGAAGGGAGGGAAAAAGAAAAATTTGGAACTCAAAATCTTATAAAAGTAAATGCTAAAAATTATCTTAACATGTAACTGGATAATAATAAAATACTACCAAGAATGAAAATAAATAAAAACAAACACAAATGAATGAATGATTGAATGAATTAATGAATGAATGGGTAGATGAATGAATGAATAAATTAATAGATGGATAGATAGATAAATTACTGATCAGGTGGTAATCTACTTTGATAGAGGGAGTTTTCTCATTGGAAGCTCTCTACACTAGGGAAATCACATGTCTAGAGGAAAAAATCAAACCACATTGCTTTCTGGCCCCCAATGAGGTCATTCTTTTTTAATTACTGTTCCCATTTTATCCTTATTATTTTCCTCTTCTAAAGCAATGAATGGCCTATTATGGATTTTATGAATATTAGGAGGATTGGTGGGATGCTAAACAGCAGATTCTAGGGTTCTTGATTCATTGTTTGCCTTACTTGTTCACAGATTATATTTAAGTTAAATGTCTTCTTTCTAACTCCATGGAACCAACAAAGAGTAGACTGAGAGAAGCAGACCATACTTTAAGAATGTTCAACTTAACTTTCACCTCACTCACAGCCTCAATAAATTTCACTTCTAGAACTTTTACTTCACAAACTTTCAGTTGAAGAACAGTAGATGCTGTGTGAGGAAAGATTGAAAAACACCCGGCTGCTTCTGGAAGTCAGGCCTAAACATGATGCTATGCTGTGGCAGTGGGGGATGAGGAAAGTGCACATACCCTGTGAGGGCAGTCCTGCAGGAAATAAGAACATTATCTGGACAGTGTGGATGGGGCTTAGGGGAAGAATAGTGGAGTCGCTGAACTTGTGCCCCCAGACAGAATTCAGAAAACAACAGGAAGAAGGATTTGAGGCCTAGAGCAGCATGATTTTTTTTTAAGAGAGAGCATTTGGGCATAGTTTAAGTATATTTGACAATTACTGACTATATAATTTCCCCCATTATTTGTACAAGCATGTACATAGGATCACAGATTTCAAGCAGGAATAAAATTCAGATCTCATCTAGTACAAATCTCTCATTTTATATGTGAAGAAACAAAGTCCAAGAAGGAACCATGACTTGACCAAAGTCATATGACTACTACATGGAAAAGACAGGATTTGCACTGGTGCCCTTTGACCCTCAGTGCATTCTCCTACACTGTGCTTCCCCATCTCTATGATACTTGAAGACAGGGAGGGAGCAGGGTTATATAACACTCTCATTCAGTCTGAAGGCAATGCTCTAGTTTAAAGGCAGGATTGTGGTGAAAAGGACCAATCCTGAATTGTCACAAGGGGATGCCAAATAGCAATGTTACTGAAAGAGTAGATCCTGGAACCATCGCTAAATCATTATTCCCAGGACCCAGTCAATCATATGGAGTAAGTGACAAAGATAGCCTTTCAGCAGTACATGTGAGGACAGGGGCAGTTACTTGGCACAGTGGATAGAGCACTGGCACTAAAGCTGTGAGGATCTGTATTCAAATCTCCCCTCAGAGATTTACTAACTGTGTGATTCTGGACAAGTCATTTAATCCCAATTGCTTTAAAAATCAGGGGAAATCTCCAGTCATCCTAATCCATATCTTGCCACCGAACGAAGATGGCTCTGGAGGAGAGACTGAGGTTGGTGACCTTGTACAGCCCTCCCTCACTTAAATCTGATTCAGTGCAAGTTACGCTATCATCCCAATGTCATGGTCCTCCTAGAGAATGAAGGACAAAGAACAATGACAATGAAGACAGAACTTTTTTCTTGAAGACAGACTTTTTCTCTTGGCATTCAACTTTGAGGGTATTGTTCTTGGTTGTGTTCATCCACCATTATGTTCTCTAGAGTGCCCCAGAACCCTCATCAAAAGGAGATGATATGTTGGCTGGGCAGCTTTGCAATAGGAAAACATCCTGTGCCCTGAGTTTTCAGAAATACATCTGCTTATATAACGGGGAAATTCAAAAATTCACATGGTTACAGCAAGTCTGCTGTAGTGAAAGAACAGTGAAGGGGATACTGGCTGGTAACACCAGCTTATAAGAGATGCAAAGAGAGCTTTAGTAAGGAAAGCTTTGTACAAACATCCAAATCACCTGCTAGATATGAAAATGTGTAATTAACAAGCTTAAGGCTCATAGTCAAAGTAAGAAAACAAGCAATTACTAAATACTTTATAGGAGCCAGCCTTGTGCTAAGTGCTGGGGATAGAAAGCCAAAACATAATCCTCACCCTCAAGGTTCTCAAGAGGTTGACTTAAGTCCATGTAACTTTCCAGGTGACTTACACTTTGTACAAGGTGACATTCCAAAGGCTCAAATGGCTGAAAGGACATTAGAAATCCTGCAGTCACAGCAGCTAACACCTCAATAAGAGCACTCAGTTTGCTCCAGATTACTAAGCAGGAACTGACTGGCAGAGGCAAGATGCAAACCCAATTCATCTAACTTGTGGGAGTAGAGATGGTCTCAAGTAGAGAGTCTAGCATTCTGAAGACTCATTTTTTAACAATTAGTTCAAATGTATATGTGTGACTTATGGCAACTTCTAGAGCATTGCCCCAGGAGGTACCAGGTCATAGGGGAGGGGAATAAAATAGTGAGAGATCAGGCCCTGTGAAAGTGGAGATTTTAAGCCTAATGTCACCCTGAGTTAGCAAACAGAATGCTGGTGGATCTTGAATGCTAAGGGCCATGCTTGGTATTCATCCTTTGAGACGATCCTTTGATCCTACACTTCTGTGCTTAATCATCTTACTTCTCTGAGCCTCAAGATTTTTGTATGTCAAATGAGTATGAAAATATGCCTTCAACATATTATTAAATAACAATTTGGAATAATTGTTATTATCATTACTAGCATCATCAAAGCCCACTTTTTTTGTTTTTGTTTGTTTTTTTGATTTGTTTGTTTGTTTTGCAGGGCAATGAAGGTTAAGTGACCTGTCCCGGGTCACACAGCCAGTAAATGTCAGAGGCAAGATCTTAACTCACATCCTCCTGAATCCATGGCTGGTGCTTTATCCACTGCACCACCTAGCTGCTCCCCAAAGCCAACTTTTTTCCAGTGCTTTGAGGTTTGCAGGGTCCTTAAAATAAATAGGGTGCCCTAAAAGCCTTAGTGTCTCAATTATTTAAAATATCATTAACATGTGGTAACAATCTGAATTGCCTAATTATATTTTTCACAACATACTTATGAAGTCAGTGATATAATTCTGCCCATCATATGAAAAAGGAGAATGAGGATTGTAATTTTAAATGACTCATCCAGAGTCACATAGCAAGTATCTTCTGAAGGATTAGAACTGAGATGTTGGAGCCCACAGAGAGGAGAAAAGGCAGGGATTGATCTGAGCTCTTCACCAAACGCCTTCAAACATCTTTAAGTAATGCCTCAAAACAAATTCTAGAGCAACAGAACCCTCAAAAATGGAAGGAAAAAATGTTCCAGCCCAAGACAGATTAGAAGTTCAACTTAGAAGATCTATTGCACTAGGGTGAAATTGGAAAACAATCCAGTTCAGACCATGCCGGCATAGACCTGGCCCCAGTAAGGAGCAAGCCTTGGGGTGGGGTGGGATTAGGGACTGAATCAGTGGAGGCTGTACTGGTTTCTAGACCTCCTCTCAACCCACAGATTGGAAGAGGGTTGGATAATTGGTTAGAAGGATGGCATTGGGGAGGCAGAACTCTGTTGCACTGCAGTCCTGAGTGTCAGTCCTAGGGCAAGAAGGAGCACTAGTGCACCAGAGCTTGTGGCTACAGCAGAGCAGAGACACTGGTCACGGTTCCAGAGTGAAAAAGAGCACATATGGTCACTCAAAGACCAGTTATTATTGTTGCTTATCCTTCATTCTTGAAAGGGACCATGACATCAGGGTGATGTCATGACTTGTACTAAATCAGATTGAAGTGAGAGAGGGCTTGCAAGGTCAACAACCTGACTCTCTCTATCAGAACCACCTGTGTGTAGTGGAAAATCATATATAAGGACTACTGGAAATGGCCCCAGATAGTTTGAGGCAATTGGGGTTAATTGACTTGCTCAGGGTCACACAGCTGGTAAGTGTCTAAGATGAGATTTAAACTCAGGTCCTCCCAATTTTAGGGACAGTACTATCTACTGTGTCACCTAGCTGCCCTTTTAAAAGGCAACTGGGGTTAAGTAACTTCCCCAGAGTCACAAAGCTCGTAAATAAGTGGCAAATGACTCAGACTGGATTTCAACTCAAATCCTCCTGATTCCAGGGCCAGTAATCTATCTGCTGTGCCACCTAGCTGCCCCAAAGACCATTACACAGCACAGGAAAGTAGGACACTTGCAATTACCTAGATTAAACCACCTTTGAAAAAACAAAAACTTACAGGTCCTAGAATTACCTCTGAAAAAAGCTTACACAAATTATAGTAATCTGAAAAATATTTAAATCATTATTAATTAGAGAAATGCAAATTAAAACAACCTTGAGATAATCACTTTATACCTACTAGATTAGCCAAAATGATTTGAGGGAAAAGTGACAAAAGTTGGAGTTGTTGAAAAATTGGAATAATAATTCATTTTTGGTGGAATTATGAACTGATACAACTATTTTGGGAAACAATCTGGAATTACGTCCAAAGAGTTATTAACCTACCTATATTCATTGACCAAACAATATTACTACTAGTACTATTTCCTAAGATGATTAGCAAAAAAAGAAAAGAACCTATGGGTTCTAAAATATTTTAGCAAATCTCTTTCTGGTGGCAAAGGATTACAAATTGCAGGGATGTCCATCAATGGGAGAATGGATGAACAAATTATGGTATAGGATTGTGATGGAATTCTATTGTGCTATAAGAAATTATAAGCTCAATGATCTTAGAAAAAACATTAAGACTAGCATCAAATAATGAATAGCAAAATGAGCAGAACCAAGAGAACATTGTATACAGTAACAACAATATTCTTTTAAGAATTACTTTGAGTGAATAAGTAATTTTAGCTAGGATAACTACCCACAGTAAGTATAAAGGACATACAAAGAAAGATGCTATCTGCATCCAAAGAAAGAACTGATGAATAGAAACTTGTATACAATAATTACACACATATATGTATATATGTGTATATATGTGTGTGTGTGCAATGGTAGCCATCTCTAGGAAGGGGGTGGGAAGAAAACGGAAAGAAAAAAATATACAACTTTATGATATATTTTAAAGGAATAGTATGTTCTACATAATAGATTTGCAGTTTCATGTGCAATCATCTTTAAAAAAAAATCCTCTTATAGAAATGCTTGTTTTATCCCATTAATGAAAAGTAAAATATATTTTAAAAAATAAGTACAGAATATATCTTTCCCAATCAACTCCAGAATAGTCAACAATGAAGAAATAGGCTGGGAAATGAGAAAGTGGAACAATTTGATCCTAATTAAAAAAAATGTTGCTGTGATGATAGAGAATGTCAAAACACAAACTGAGAAGAAAACAAAATCAAGACTGCTACATCCAAAATCTTTTTAAAAAGTATGAATTGATGCCATTGCAATAGCTCAAATATATATATATATATATATATATATATATATATATATATATATATATATATATATATATATATATTAAAAATCAATAAAGATAGGCAGGAAAAAGTGAGAGGGATACAAGAAAATCACAAAAAATAAGATTCAAAAGCTTGGTAAACGGGGCCCAAAAATGCTGAAGAAAATAATACTTAAAAACAGAATTGGTCTAATGGGGGAAATATCTACCTGTCTGTCTGTCTATCTATCTATCTATCTATCATCTACCTTCCTACCTACCTACCTATATATAGTGAGGGAAAAATTAGTCCTTAAAAAGCAGAATGGACTAAATGGGAAAGGAGGTACATGGGGGCAGCTAGGTGGTGCAGTGTATAAAGCACTGGCCCTGGATTCAGGAGGACCTGAGTTCAAATCCAGCCTCAGACACTTGACACTTACTAGCTGTGTGACCCTGGGCAAGTCACTTAACCCCCATTGCCCTGCAGGAAGAAGAAGAAGAAGAAGAAGAAGAAGAAGAAGAAGAAGAAGAAGAAGAAGAAGAAGAAGAAGAAGAAGAAGAAGAAGAAGAAGAAGAAGAAGACGAAGAAGAAGAAGAAGAAGAAGAAGAAGAAGAAGAAGAAGATGAAGAAGAAGAAGACGAAGAAGAAGAAGAAGAAGAAGAAGAAGAAGAAGAAGAAGAAGAAGAAGAAGAAGGGAGGTACAAAAGCTTGCTGAAGAAAATAATTCCTTAAAAATTATAAATGGGCAAGTAGAATCTACTGACTTTATGAGACAACAAGAAACAATAAAACAAACTCAAAAGAATGAAAATAAAAAGAAAACATAAAATATCTCATTGGAAAAACAACTGTGCTTGAAAATAGATCCAGCAGTGATAATTTAAGAACTATTAGACTATCTAAAAACCAGGACAAAAGAAAAGACTAGACATCATGTTTCATGAAATTATCAAGGAAAACTGTTCTGATATTCTAGAACCAGATAGTAAAATAGAAATTCAAATAATCCACTGATTACCTCCTGAAAGACATCCCAAAATGAAAACTCCAATGAATATTATAGCTAAATTCCAGAGCTCCCAGGTCAGGGAGAAAAAACTTCAAGCAGCCAAAATGAACCACCCAAATATCTTGGAGCCACAGTCAGGATAACGTAATGTTTATCAGTTTCTACATTAAAGGATTGGAATATTTTTGCTATAATAATCTGGAGGACAAAGAGCTAGGAACACAACCAAGAATCACTTACCCAACAAAGATGAATATAATCTTTCAGGGGGAAAACTTTGAGGACTTTCAAGAATTCCTGATGAAAAGACCAGAGCTGAATAGAAAATTTGACTTCCAATTATAACAGTCAAAAGAAGCACACAAAGTTAAACAGCGGGGAAAAAAGTTAAATAGGAAAAGGAAATCATGGAGTATTCAATAATGTTAAGTAGTTTACATTCATACATATGAAAATAATAGTTTTAACTCCTAAATTCTTATTCTTATTATTCTTATTATTATGGCCATTAGGAGGATCCATAGACTGAAAGCATGGGTATGAGTTTACTATGATGGGGTGATTATCTAAAAAAAAAATTAAGTGAGAAAGAAGAATACACTAGTTGAAGGGGAAAGGCAGAGGTAAAATGAGATAAATTATCTTTCATAAAAGAGATTTTATTATAGAGAGGAAGATGGGGGGAGGAAGTGTGTAAACCTTATTTTTATTAGGATAGGCTCAAAGAAAAAATAACACACATTTAGCTGGGTGTAGGAATATCTTGATATACAGAACAGTAGGAGGGAAAAGGGTTAAGAGGAGAGTGGGAGTTGATAGAAGGGAGAGGAGATTGAGGGAGATTGAAGTCAGAAGTAAGACACTTGAAATAGGATAGGGTAAAAGGAGATAGAGACAAAATAAGTTAAACGGGGAAATAGATGGAGGGAAATACTTAATTTGTAATCATTGCTGTAAAATAATTTCAAATTTCTCTAAAAATCTCATTTCTCAAATATAGAGAAAACTGAGTCCAATTTATAGAAATAAGAGCCATTCTTCAATTAATAAATAGCCAAACCATATGAGCAGGCAGTCTTCATTCAACATAAGTAACCAAAGTTATCTATAGTCATAATAATCTAAGAGAGTTCTGAAGGACTCATGGTGAAAGGTGCCTGTATTTCTGAGAAAGAACTGGTGGAGCCTGAATAGAGATTGAAGGTATTTTTTTTTATTCTTGACTTTCCTTATTTTTCTTCTTTTTTTCTGTTTTATTTTACATCATGACTTTTATGGAAATATGTTTTGCATGAGTATGTCAAATTGCTTGCCTTCTCAATGGAGGGGAGGGGAGGGAGGGAAGGGGATGATCTGGAACTCAGAATTTGAAAAACGAAGTTAAAATTGTTTTTACATGTAATTGGGGAAAATAAAACATTAATTTTAAGAAGAAAATATTATTTAAAAAAACTAAGATGTTCTTTACTCCAAATATTGTGCTTTATCAATTAATCAACCTGAGTGCCATAAGAGAGGATCCAAAGGATCCATCTTCTTTTGAGGGGATGGGAGGTGGATATGTGATGTTAGAGACACAGGGAATCCTCAGTATCTGTACTGATCAGCAATTAATCAAGAAGTAATCAGTCAATATGCATTTATTAAGGACTTAATATATGCCAGACACTATATTAAGGTGCAGAGATAAAAAAAAAACAAAAGCAAAAACATGGTCCTTAGGAGTTCATATTTTAATAAGGATACCACATACAAATATTTATACATAAAGATCTATAAAGTTTGAATAGAAGGCTCTTTCAGAGGGAAGGCTATATTAATGGCTGGTGAACAAAAATCCCGAAAAAATGAAAATGAAGAAAAGAAAGTATGCTCCAATATGGATTCAGACTCCATCAGTTCTTTCTGTGGAAGTAGATAGCATATTTCATCTTAAGTCTTTCAGAATTGTCTTGGATTATTGTATTACCAAGAATAGCTAAGTCATTCATAGTTGTTGATCATTGTACAGTATTACTGTTACTGTGTACAATAATCTCCTGCTTCTACTCACTTCACTTTGCATTAGTTCATATAAGACTTTCCAAAGTGGTTTTTAAACCATCTTGCTCCTCATTTCGTACCACACTATACTATTCAATCACAATCATATACCACAACTCATCTAGCCATTCTCTATTTAATAAGCATCTTCCCAATTTCCAGTCCTTTGCTAGCACTAAAAGAGATAACACTGGTAAAAATAACTACAACAACTAACATTTATACAATACCAAATATGTGCCAGACGTTGTACTAAGCGCTCTAAAAATATGATTTTATTTGTTCCTCACTTCAACACTGGGGAGTAGGTGCTGTTATTATCCCTATTTTACAGTTGATGAAATTGAGGTGGGCCAAGGTCAAATGACTCTCCCAGGTTCACTCAGCTACTTAGTGTCTGACACTAGATTTGAACTCTGGAAACTCTGGTTTTCCTGAGTCTGGACCCAGTGCTATATCTTGTATGCTACCTAAATGCCTCTAATTATAGTGTGACATTATTCAGATCTGGATGGGAGATTGGTGGACTCTATATGCATGCTCATGGGTCAAAAGATAAGGCAAAGAGAACACTTGTAGTCTGCCTCTATCTACTTTATGAAACCATGTCTTGAGGCATTTCTAGAGCTGTCAGTCCATTCTTCCAAGCTCCCAGCCATTTTGACTCACGTCCTCAATAAGGGGTGGATTTCAGGAGACCCAATTAATCCAACATCATGTTGACAGGGTAATACACTTTAGCCACAGCATGTTAATTAGAAATTATGCAAGGAAAGTGGGAGGGGGCTTTGGCTGTTCCAACTCCTCAAACCCCAAGGCAGAAAATACTGAAAACCCAGCCAACTAAACAGGCTAACTTCCAAGAGAAGGCCGAAAACCCAAGGGACAACAAACAGTCCAGCTGAAGTGTGTGACAGTTGTCTGCATTGTACCGATGTCACTCCCATGTTCTGCCTCATAATGGCCCATTGGGGACTTGAAACAGGCAAAGAATATGCCTGGAGCTCCTGTGAGATGTTGAGTCATACAGGGCCAGTGGGAAAGGAGGTGTTCTGGCATTGGGCCCACTCCTTATGAGGGGATTTCATTGTACAATCTCATTATCAAAAGCCTAGCCCAGTCTATACCACTATGTACTGTAGGGCCCTGAGGGAGCCTAGAGTGTAGAAAATTCAAGGGTAAAGCAATGAGGCTAGTCTTGGGCCCTCCCCTAAAGTAGCAGGCCTTTCAGGGCCGGCTCTCATGAACCAAAGAATCAGCCAGAAACACTCTGTCCCTGTTTTCCTTCTTAGGATCATAAACCTGGTTGAGAGGTGAAGAAAAAGAGCTGTTCCCCTGACAGACTGGTTATTCTGCAAGCTAGTTCAGAGATCAAGTAGTGGATGATAGCTCATGTCTGTAGAGGGCTGTGGTTACAAATATACATCCTCAATTAAATTTTTATCTTCTGTTTGAAAAATCATTTTTTAAATGTAAAGAATGAGGATATAATCTGAGAAATCAGAGACTTCTGTGGGGCTTCTTTTAAAAAGAATTGAAGCAAATATGGATGTACACTTTCATTTTTTTCTATTGATAATTGACTATAAATTGTGATTTGTCTTTACACTGATGCCAACAGCTGAAGAATAGCCATTAATACTTCTAAATTTCTGCCTTATTTTTCTTTCTAATTTGGCAAATTATATTCATTGACCTGGTTGTAGAGTAGAAGAGAGGATTAAGCCATTAAGGATTTGCAAGAAGGTCTTTGTCCCTACCATTATTCCAGCAGCTGGTATGGGAGTGAAGAAAAGAGACTTCAGTCCTCTCTGGACCTTTCTCTGGCTATAAATCATATCATGTTGAAATCAGCATCTATGACTGGAAATTACTAAGGATTGAAATGAAGCCAGACCTGTGCTAGCACAGTTACAATCTCTATTTGAGCCATGGAACAAAAGCTCAATGTAATTCTTGCAACAAATACTTATCAGGTACCCATTATGTACAAGGTGCTATGTTCAGTACTGGGGATATAAATAGAATATTGAATCCTCACTCTCAAGGAATTTATACTTTGTGGTAATCCTTGACTCCCCATCCTTATTCATTCCACAATTCAATCATTTGCCAAGTACTGTCATTTTTACCTTTACATCATCACTTGTACATAGCCCCTTTTTCTATACCCACACAACTATGCTAAATTCAGATTCAAGTCACCTTATTTGGACTATTGCTATGTACTTCCAAATGGTCTGTCTGCCTCAGGCTTCTCTTCACTCCAGGGCATGCTATATTCAATGGCCAAGTTTATTTGTTCTGATCATGTCACAGAAAGTTAACCTATTTGGGCATAATGTAGAGTATGAAAGGGAAAGCAATTTTAAATTATCATACAATCAACTAGGGAGAAATTGAAAACACATGATAAATTCCACAGGAATGTGGACTGAATTGAAGAGGAAGAAAGTAGGCACTGCAGATTCTTGAAAATCACAATGATATCACCAGATTTCTCATTTAGGGAATGGAAGTAGTATAGATGTAGAAATAGAACTTCTACAAAAGTCCAATTCGGATGACTCATTGCAGTGGCATGATGATGGCTGCTGTCCAATGTCCAGCCGAGCTAAAAACAGGTTAACATCACCAGATTATTTTTTAAATTTTTTTCTTTCTAAAAATATATTTATGTACTTTTATATTTACCTAATTATATATATATATTATATGTTACATATATATAACATATTATATATGTAACAATCTTAACATTAATTTTGTCAATCTTAAAAGCATTTTATTTTTTCCAGTTATATGTACATTTTCAACATTTTTATATGATTTTGAGTTCCAAATTTTTCTCCCTCCTCACTTCCTTACCCCTCCCCAAGATATAAAGCAAATTGATATAGGTTATATATGTACAATCACATTAAACACATGTCTTCATTAATCATATTGTGAAAAAAGAATGAGAACAAAAGGGGAAAACCTAAAAAAAACCACAGTAGAAATATTATGGTTCAATTTGCATTAAGACTCCACAGTTCTTTCTTCTGGATGTGTAAAGCTTTCTTCATCATGAGTCCTTTGGAATTGTCTTGGATCATTGTATTGCTGAGAAGAGCTAAGTCTATCACTGTTGATCATTGCACAATATTGCTGTTACTATGGACAATGTTCTCCTGGTTTTGTTCACTTCTCTCAGCAGGAGTCCATTTACGTGTTTCCACGTGTTTTTTTTTTTAATCTCTAAAATCTTCCTGCTCATTATTTCTTACAGCACAATAGAATTCCATTACATTCATATTCTACAACTTGTTCAGCCATTCCACAATTGATGGGCATCCCCTTGATTTCTAATTCTTTGATACCACAAAGAGAGCTGCTATGAATATATGTGTACATGTGTCCTTTTCCCTTTTGTATGATCTTTTTGAGATACAGACCTAGTAGTGGTATTACTAGATCAAAGGGTTAACATTCATTTCAAAAACTGAATTTAAAATTATCTCCTTCCTTTTTTACTCCCTCCACATTGGGAAGGGCATGCGCATGCAAAACATATTTGCATATTAGTCATGTTTAAAAAAAATATAAATCCCTCCTCTCAAAAAATAAGAAAACTAAACTCTCTATGTATGTATAAATACAATATATATGTATATACACACTTATATATATACATATATACATATATGTGTGTGTATATATATATACATATATATATATATATATATATACATATTCCTCTGTCTTAATAATATGAAAGCTCTTAGGAGCTACATGTACCATCTTTTCATGTAGCAATATAAACAGTTTAACCTTATTGAATTCCTTATGACTTCTCTTCCCTGCTTACCTTATTTATGCTTCTCTTGAATTTGAATGTCAAATTTGGTATTCAGTTCTGCTGGAAAGTCCTCCATTTCATTGAATATACACTTGTTTTTTCCATGAAAGATCATGTTCAGTTTTGCTGGATAGGTTATTCTTGGTTGTAATCATAACTCTTTTGCTTTCTGGAATCCCAAATTCTAAACTCTCTGATCCTCTGATGTAGAAATTACTAACCTTATGTTATTTTGAGCAGTTGTGGTGACAAGGAAACTTGCCCTGCCTTGGTAAATATCAGAACTCAGATAGGAGGGCAGAGAAAGAAACTATCCCAGGAGCACACAGCCTTGAAATCACTGAAAACTTATAGGCCCCCAGAAACAGATGTGAAAGCAGCAGGACATAAGAATCAGAAGACCAGGACAGACATCCCCTCATCCCCAGAGGTAAGCAGAGATAAAATCAAACATAAAGTTCAAAGTAAAAAAAATAGTCTAGAATAATGAGCAAATACATAAATTATCAACATTTCTATGTAATATCAAGAAAGTCCAGCAGCAACAGATAGAGAAAATCTATTTAAAAATTTTTTAATCTCACAACAATAAACCCCCAAATCCAAGCTTTTGGGACCAAAACTCACAATTTGACAAAAACTACTGGGAAAACTGAAAAAACAAAACTCAGCAACAGTATGTCAGAAATTAGGTATGGACCAATATCTCACACCATATACTAAAATAATATTAAAATGGGTACATGATTGACACAATTAGGGTGATACCATAAGCAAATTAAGAGAGCATGGAATAGTTTATCTCTCCGATTTATGGGCATGGGAAGAATTTAGGACCAAAGAAGTTTTAGAGAGCATTACAAAATGAAAAATAGAGAATTTTGATTAAATAAAAAGTGTTAGCACAAACAAAACAAATTCAACTAAAATTAAAAGGAAATTAGAACCTGGGAAAGAATTTTTGAAATAAGTATCTCTGATAAGAGCATTATTTCTCAAATATATAGATAATTTAGTCCAATTTGTAAGAAAAAATACAAGTCATTCCCCAATTGATAGAGGGTCGAAAGATATTAACAGGTAGTTTTAAGACATAGAAATCAAAGCTATCTATAGTAATATGACAGTCAAATATTGTAAATCATTATCAGTCAGAGAAATGCAAATTAAAACAACTCTGAAGTATAACCTCACACCTATCAGAGTTGAAAATATAACAAAAAAAGGAAAATACTGAATGTTCAAGGGGATGCAGGAAAAATGGGTTGCTAAAAACTGATCCAACCATTCTGGACAGGAATTTTGAACTGTTCCCAAAGGGCTATAAAGCTGTACATAGTTTTTGATCCAACAACACCACTGATAGTTTTATATCCCAAAGACATTCCCAAAAAGAGAAAAAGACCTATTTGTACAAAATATTTATAGCAGCTCTTTTTGTGGTTGCTAAGAATTGGAAATCAAAGGAATGCTCATCAATTGGATAATGGCCAAACAAGCTGTGGTATATGATGGTGTTGGAATATTATTGTGCTATAAGAAATGACAAGTAGGATGATTTCAGAAAGGCCTGGAAAGACTTATATAAACTGATGTATAGTGAAGTGAGCAGAACCAGGAGAACTTTGTGCACAGTGAAAATAATATTGTTTGATGAAGAACCATGAAAGACTAAACTATTTTCAGCAATGCATTGATGCAAGACAATCCCTAAAGACTAATGATGAAGCATACTATCCACCTCCAGAAAAAGAACTAATATTGATTGAACATAGACTGAAGAATGTTATTTTTCACTTTCTTTCATTTTTTCTTTCTTTTATTTAAGTTTTTAGATATAAAATGGCTAGTATAATAATATTTTACATAGTTGCATATGTATAAGCTATTTCTGATTTATATCACCTTAGGGAAGGGGGGGAGAAGGGGAGAAGGAAAGAATTTGGAACTCAAAACTTTTAAAAAAATGTTTATTATTGGAAAGAAGAATGAGGAAACATTAACAAAAGAATGAGAGCAGAAATATCTCTGTCCTAACAGAGATTCCAAAATGCAAACAAACCACTGTTATTATATGGCCAAATTCCAGAGTTCCAAGGTCAAGGAGAAAATACTAAAATAATTGAATAACCCTTGCTGTCAAGGAATTTAATATGTACTGGAAAGCCTGCAACAACTTCACAGAATATTTTGCATGGTTCCAAGTACAGTAGGGGCCAAAGAGAGACTCAGTCTGAGCTTTCTTAGAACATAGAAGGAGGGAGGGAACACTAACAGCTAGGGTTGGACCTTGAAAAAAGGGGACCGTTTTAGAGAAGAGAGATCAGGCTTAACTCTACATATTGAAAGATGAAAAGGATCCTTATCTTAGAAGGTACATGGCAGAGTAGATAGACAGCTATCGTTGGAGACAGGAAGAACTGACTTCAAGACCTGTCTTTGAAAGAAACTAGCTGTTTGACCTTTTATTAATTAATAAGTCTCCTCACCTTGTCATCAACTTTCTAAGAGTAAATGAGAGAAGAGTCACCAATTTATGTCAGGAAAGGGAATTTCCACACTGGGAGTCCCTATATGATGATATTAGAATTGTGTATTGGGGGAATAGGGGTAGTGAGAGGAAGGATTCTGGAAGTTTGAGTAAGGAAGCTTTGGGACAGCCTGAACTGGTTCAGGAGACAGGAGATGGGCATGGGGTCCAACTTAGAGTGCTTGGAGGGGGATAATCTGAAAGCAGTCTAGAAATGTAGAGGCCATGAGGATGAGGCTGAAATGGGTACTCAGCCAGTGACAAATTGTAGTGGACTAATGATGATTAGTTAAGAAGTGGGTTAACCACTGCCCACTTCCTTCCCCAGTCTGCAGATGGAGAAGCCAAGCTGCAGTAGATTGACATGTTTTATCAAATGTAGGGACAGTGGAGGTTCACAAATCAAATGGGCTCCTCTGATTCATGGTTTGTTACCTAGAATGGATTTAGAAATGGATGGAAAAAATTGTAGGAAATAAATTTAACTCCAGGATGCTTTCTTGACAATGCCATTTTGGCTAAACAAGAGCCAGCTAGATCCACTTTAATATGAATTTGTGTGGCCTCTTTGATTGGCTACTTGTGCCTTACATACTGTTGAGAAAAAGTGGATTCCTCTCTCTTTTCCCCACCATCTGTCAGCTACATTCTTTTTTGGAGACTCCTACATGGACAATATGAACTGAAATGTGAGAGGAAAAGGAAAACCCTTCCCTGCTTACCTCCTTTCTTCCTTCCTTCCTTCCTTCCTTCCTTCCTTCCTTCCTTCCTTCCTTCCTTCCTTCCTTCCTTCCTTCCTTCCTTCCTTCCTTCCTTCCTTCCTTCCTTTCTTTCTTTCTTTCTTTCTTTCTTTCTTTCTTTCTTTCTTTCTTTCTTTCTTTCTTTCTTTCTTTCTTTCTTTCTTTCTTTCTTTCTTTCTTTCTTTCTTTCTTATCTCAGGGTGAGAAATGGGCCTGACAGTGTTTGTTTCTCTTCTATGCTGTTTTTCCTCAGTTTCCGATGCTGGAGGTCAGTCCCACAGATGGGAGTTCAGGTCTTGGTGACTCTAAAGTCAGGACTGTGGTTGGAATTGTGCAGCCAGGCCTAGTATGGAAGCCCTGAGAAATCATGGTACTTGGAATTCAAATTCAAGGGAGATTTAGTTGTGTATCTGGAGCTCTGTTCTAAGGGAACTGAGGTAAAAGATGAACTTGGTCCCCTTCCCATATCCAGAGACTGAGATATTCTATGAGCAAGGAGGATTATGGCTCCCCCACATTGGTGAAATGCTTTTTATGCTTTATTATGCTTTCTCAAGTAAGTATCTCTTTGTAAAAGGCACGGTGTTATATAAGCTAATAGAGGATTTCAAAGGAGCATGGAAATACTTGTAGACAGATAGAAGTGAGCATAAATAAAAGGATTAAATCTATAATAGGACACCAATATTGGGAAAAAATAAACAATTCTGATGATTTGTATAAATGGATGATGAATGAAATGAGAAGAACCTGCAGAACAAGTTAGACGATAATATTTTCTCACTGTGTTTTTTGAGACAAACACCAAAGGTGGAACAGTTCTGATCAATGCCATCACTATTCATGATTCCAGAGGATCAATGATTCAATATGCTACCCACCTCCTGACAGAGAGTAGATGCATTTGAGGAATACATGTTTGTATATACAGTCAATTAGGGAACTTGTTTTGCATGAATGAACAAATTTGCTATAAGGAATTCCCTCCAACCCAATGCAGTAGGAGGGAGAGAAAATGGATTTTTCTTTTCTATAAAAATAGAAAGGGGTGTTACAGATATGGACGGATTGAATGCCACTCTAAATAAAGTGTTGTTTTATTTGCTTGATTGTTTCACTGTGTTACAAAAGATTTTCATAGACTGGAGTAATCTGGAAATATTTATAATGTAAAAGAAATCAATATATCTTTCTTTTAATAAATGTTCTCATATCAGTTTGGGTTATTTCTTTTTTATTATCCACCATAACATATCACAAAATTGAGTCATATAATTAGGGATTTTTAATATCACACACAAATCAAAGTCATACAAAAGAGTTTTAAATTAAGCTTGTGTTTCACATTTTAAGGACACCAAACATAAAAAATAAAACCAACAAAACCTTATATTTGCATGCCTGTGTTAAGACCACATAATGAAAAAAAAAATCCCATAAGCCTGAAAATGAATCAAATATGTTAAGAGGGATATGTACACAATTTACAGCAGCTGGTGTTACAGGGTCAGTTATATTTTATTAGAATTGGGGATGAAAAAGTTGACTGGTGACCTCTGATTCTCTTGGTATAGAGGAACATAGACTTGTCTCAATCTTACAAGAAAATAATAATTGTCAAAAATCAGAGCTGTTAAGGTCCTGAACAGAACCTTGGTTTATGGAAAGAACACTGTTTTGTTTGTTTGTTTGTTCATTTGTTTTAATTGTGAGGACCTGGGTTGGATTCCAGCTTTATTACTATTAGCTGGGTGACTTGGAACAAACCACTTCCTTTCTCAGAATCAATCTCTCTCTCTCCCTCTCTCTCCCATTATAGCTTAAATGAGGGGATTGGAGCAAATGATTACTAAGGTCCCTTTCTGATGTAAATCTTAGGAAGGCTAAGCAATTGCCTTAAAAACACATTTATTTCTAAGATATAAGGCAATTAGCTTACTCATTTCATAGTTTTGTTGATTAAAACTTAAAAAAGTAATAAATTTTTAAAATCCTCAGCATTGGGTTACCTACTCAAGATTGCTTGGCATATTTGAAAGCATTCATCCCTCTAGTTTTAGCCTAGGGATTAATTCTCGCCCATCCACTTTTTTTTTTTTGTGGGACAATGAGGGTTAAGTGACTTGCCCAGGGTCACATAGCTAGTAAGTGTCAAGTGCCTGAGGCCTGATTTGAACTCAGGTCCTCCTGAATCCAGGGCCTATGCTTTATCCACTTTGCCACCTAGCTGCCCCTCACCCATCCACTTTTATTATTTTTTTTGGTGGGGTCATGAGGGTTAAGTGACTTGCCTAGGGTCACACAGCTAGTAAGTGTCAAGTATCTGAGGCCAGATTTAAACTCAGGTACTCCTGACTCCAGGGCTGGTGCTCTATGCACTGCGCCACCTACCAGCGCCACCCATCCACTTTTAACAGCATTCTCATAGGCATCAGAGCAGGCCAGGCCTTCAAGAAGCTAGTATATCCCCATCCCCATCATTTTACACAAAGGCCAGAAGAGGTGGTATGATTTGTTGAAGGCTGTTTAAAACATTGGTGTTTCCTTCTCCCTGACTGCTAACCTAGCAAATAATGGTGGAGGGAGGAGAACAGAGGGCAAGGCCATGATTCCATAATTAAGAGCTTAGGCTGGACTTTTAAATGCAGAAATTAGAGGGCATGGCCTTCCACCCCAATGGCACTGTCAAGCTTTTAGAGAATTTATCATTTGGAGGGGGCAGATACGTGGCACAGTGGATAAAGCACTGGCCCTGGATTCAGGAGGACCTGAGTTCAAATCCGGCCTCAGACACTTGATACTTACTAGCTGTGTGAACCCAAGCAAGTCACTTAACCCTCATTGTCCTGCCAAAAACGGGGAAAAAAGAAGAGAATTCATCATTTGGAATCCACATTAATTAGTAATGCATGATAAAGTGAAAGATAGATGCATATATAGATTTGTATATATGTATATATGTACATACATCTATTCGTATTCCACACATTTAAAATAATAATCTAGAAAAATAAGTGCCCATACGTCACCCCTGAAAAATAGAAATGCTTTTTGTTGTTGTTGTTTGATTGTTTTGTTTTCTTTTTGGTGAGGCAATTGGGGTTAAGTGACTTGCCCAGGGTCACACAGCTGGTAAGTGTTAAGTGTCTGAGGGCAGATTTGAACTCAGGTCCTCCTGAATCCAGGGCTGGTGCTCTATCCACTGTGCCACCTAGCTGTCCCAGAAATGCTTTAATTGATATTCAAATCAAAAGGAAGGACATCTGTGCTTAGTAAATGTAACAAATCATATAAAATCGACATGACAGATCCTCTGAAATAACCATTTTACTATTTTAAAATGTTCATAAAAATAAATGTCACAAAGTAGGTTTGGCCCTAAGGCATGGAGACAAACATGAGAACAACCAATGGACAGTCTTTGTTTTTCCTTACTATACAGGCAATAGTAATGGATTTGGAAGAAGGCCACCACCCTTTTAGTGGCTCCCTTGTGGAAAACTTCTAGGGCCACATAGCTAAGAGTCACACAAGGGGATGATGGGGTCTCTACTTACATCTCTGGAGGCAGTGGCCACTTTATCGAGATCTCAGATCATGAAGTCTGGGAGCTACAGTTTGTCTCAGGTAAAATTATTGGAGTTTGAATGTCTTGTTTAGCAATTTCTTTCTAGGGTTTACATAAAAATAAATTGAATAAATTATTTTTCTACACACAATTCAGAGTATTTTATCCCTACTAATTGGCTCTTGAAAACAAAAGGAAGTACTGTTTTACTCTGCCCCAAACCTATGGGACTAAGCTTCAAAGTCTCTACTATGATTTTCTTTCCTTTTTTTTAAAGTGCTAATATTTCCTTCTCTCAAGGGAAAGAACTGTTTTTTATTTCATTTTAAATCATTTTACAAATTATAAATAATTTTTTTGTTTCAACACCAATGCAGTGGACACATATGGGATATTCATTTTTCACTAGGAATTTAATATTTGACTTATCATTAAGATTTTTAAAAAATCACAATGGTTCACAAGAATGCCCCTGACCCTTGTCCCTGTTTCCTCCCTTCCTCCCCCTCAATTTATTTATTTTTGCAAAGTTATTTGTTAAGGAGTTCCTCTTTCTCAAAATTATAGAAAAGAAAAAGCAAGAATGCTGGGGATTTCCCTGGGTTGAAGCAAGGATTGATATAGATTATAGATTATCTTGAAATTTTCTGAGAACTCTCAATCTAATAGAAGGAGAATTTGAAAAGTGAATGAAGTTTATTCTTGGAATGTTAAACTCTTAATAGTTCAGGGCCTTCCTAGCATATTTGTCATGAGGTCATTTGTTGCCCTAAATATTTCTCAGGTGAGAAAGTCAGTAGCCACCAGAAAGCAAGATGATTAAATGAACCATCAAGATTTAGGCTCCAGAATTTAGATTCCTTTTCCTCTCTAAATCTGGTCTTTTATGGAAAGTAGGTTTAAGAGGCAGAAGGAGAGAAAGCTTGGAGTCATTGAAAATGAGTGATATTTTTGTCTGTGTTGAAGGGGGGAGGAGCGTCAGGTCCAGGGTTTTTTAACTTAAAGAGTATCCGTACATAACTCTGTACTAGAAACCTAAAAGACTCTGTTTTCTGGATCTTTAATCATTCAGCCTCTAAGCCTGAGTGAAATGATGTGCTGAACTAGCTTGGAAAGTGAGCCACTTGGGATGGTCAGGATGAAGAGACTCTGCCATTATCTTTCAGATTACTTCACAAGATAAATTTATACTTTATCAGATTAAAAGGGAAAAGGCTGTGTTTCACTGCATTCAAAGACTTTCCATGTCTCTAACTCAGCATGTCTGAAACTAAATTGCACCAAAAGGGAAAAGCTGTTGAGGTAGTCAGCTTCATGCTTTCCTTGGGAGGGGAATCGGAGAGTTTAGTTTTATCTTGTACTGGGCAGTGTGGGAAGAGGGATGCTCAGTCACCCCTGCAAACCCTCTCCCTTGAGTATTGCTGATTAGAGGCAAAATGCCCAAATCCTCTAAGAAGCTGACCAACTGATGCAAATCTAATCACCTTTCTTGTGGCTGGGAGGCTGGGGTGGCTGCTGTCCATGGTGTGGCTGCTGGAATAGAAACTGGTCTAGGTTGTTTAGACAAAGAGGCCTCCCTAAATGCCAACAGTGTCGCCTTAGCACACCATCTGTGCAGACGGCTTTCCCATGTTCTGGGGCTCTTGGCTAGCAGAGTTGGTCTTAGGCTGAGGGTGATGGTAGACGAATGACCTCAAAATACATTCCACATACTTGAACACCTTCTGACAGCCAGCTTAGGGAGAAAACAAGGCTCAGAACAAAAGTCAAAACCACAAATGTGCAAACTGCTTAACTAAAGGAGAGAAGTAGTCAAACTGGTTATAATGGGAGCAGTGCATTTATATTTTCAACCTATAGACAACTAGAAAGAAAATACCTTTTCAAGTCCAATGTCTAAGGGAGGAAATGGACCATAAGTGTCTCTATGTAAACAAACCAAGGAGCATGTGAAAGAGGAACAGATAAGTTTCAGTGTGGGTTCTCAAAAGGAATAGCCCAAAGACTGAGATAGGGAAGGAGCAAAGGAGATCAGGCTTTAGATATTACTTCCAAGCCCAAAGGGGAGGGCCCAGTGCCAGAAGGATCTTTGTAAACACACAGCAGGCTTGTGGCAGTGTTCACCAGTTGGGGTGCAGGGGGGTCTCCTAAGATTGTTTAGGAACCCAGGTAAACTTCCAGCCTCCTTCATCTCGCCGTACAAAAGCTTGTCCCTGCTGGAAGGAATGGGTTTTCACATGGCAGTGGGGGGTCAGGGAAGTGGAAAAGGCCACATCTGTTTTGTTGGGTGAGATATCAGAGTTATAGCCAGGTGAGGTGAAAGGGGGGAAAGGGTTGAGGGAAAGGTTAGGTATGGTTTGTAAAGCACCTGGTTGGCTGTGCACACCAGAAAAAAAGGCCAAGTCCTCCTCCTTCTGGCTGCCCATGTTGTTCAAGGGTGCCACCAGACCACTCCCATAAGAAATGGGCAGACCCACAATGCCACCATGTTTATAGCTGGCCTCCTCACTAGGAAACTGTGTGAATGTGCTTCTTTCAGTCTGAGAGAGCAAGGCACTGTAGTTAGCTGGTACACTATCATCAATAGTGTCAAGGTCTTTTAATCCAAGGGTTTTCAGGACCCATGAATCCACAGGTGGACTTGGCTGCTCCTCACAGGCAGCAAACTCACTAAAGAGGTTTCTCTTAGCATTCTTGGGATGGGGGGTATCCATGGCAGGGTACCTTCCCTCCTTTGGTTTCCTCTTCCCATTTTCCATACAGCCATATACATGGGTGGATCCATTTTGCATCAACAATTTCTAGAGGAGACAAAATTTGATACACTTGTGAAGAGAAAAAACAAAAAAAAATTAAGAGGGGCAGCTAGGTGGTGCAGTGGATAGAGCACCAGCCCTGGATTCAGGAGGACCTGAGTTCAAATTCGGGCTCAGACACTTGACATTTACTAGCTGTGTGACCTTGGGCAAGTCACTTAACCCTCATGGCCCTGCAAAAAAAAAATCAAAAATGAAGAAGTCTCCAAAAATAACTTACCGAACACACTTATTGGTCAATTTCAACCAATAAAGATTTTAAACTTTGGAGGTGCCAGATCTTCCCAAGTAGCTATTTACACATGATACCTAGAAGTTCAGTAAGGCTGATTTCTTTTGATGTACACTAACTATAGTCCCTAGACAATTTACTCTTATACTTGGAAAGGCTCTGCCTGGCTAATTTCTTGATGACTCTCCTCAGGGAAATTGGAGGACATATCAAAAAAGAGTGGAAAGTACACTGGATTTAGACTGGGAAAACCTGGATTCAAAACCCAGCCCTATCATTTGGTGCCAATGACTTCGGACTGGTCATTATCTATTTGGGCCTCAGTTTCCTGATCTGCCTTAGAATATATGACATCTAAAATTCTGTCTACTCTAAATCTACAGTTCTATGATCTGTAATAAACTTTCAGTGAACTATGCAATGATTCAGGAAAGCAGAATTTCCAGGTATCAGTCTGTTTGAACTGCATAATTTGACACAAATTTCTATTCAGTGGCACTCAATAAAGCAAGCAAAATAACAAAGAAAGAAACACAATTAGGTAGAGCTTTTTTTTAAAGACTTGGGGCAAGGGGGAGCAAGTAATGACTTCTAAAGTACATTTTGGAATTTCCTGCACAATGCTCAAAAATGCTATTTGTTTTATACTTGGGGAGGGGAGCACACAGGGATGACACACCCTATTTAACATCATACATTAAATCCCAGATAACTCTGAACTTTGGCTAGAAGCCATGACTGAAAACTGAGAAGGAAAGTTGCCACATACACTAGATGAGCTGATAATCATGTTATCTGACCTGTTAACATCCATTTATGGTTCTGAAGCCCAGAAAAGTGAGCAGGATAAAAGGAAGGGACCAATAGGGAGTCTTTGCTGCATGGGAATCCCATTTATTAGTCCCATGGGGCCTAAGACAAAATGGGTAGCCCTGATAGTTTCTTCCTGGTGCCCAAGTATTTTCTTGTCAACCTAGAATAGGAATTCTTAATTTGGCATTGTTGATTTTTAAAAATCCATATTTTGATAAATGTATTTCAGTATATTTGGTTTCCTTAGCAATTCTATGTGTTTCATTTTCTGCATTTAAAAACATGCTTATGAAAGGAGGTAGACAGATTTCACAAGAAGATATTAACAAGGAAAGTTTATGAATTCCTGCCTTAGAATTTCATTTAATTTTTTTTTCTCTTTATGCATTTCTTCCTTCAATTTACTATTGTCCTCTTTCTTTGACTTTGCCCTTTCTTGTACTGATGCTGTCTATGCAACTCAACCTAGGAAGTTTATTCAAGCTAAGATGTCATCAAACAGAGTGGCACAGACCTTCATGAATGATGCATGTAGAATAACCCCAATGGTCTCTTTGATCATTACAACCAAATCCTTTTTGGCTTAGCAAATGAAAGTAAGAAGAAAATGAGAACAACTTATCAAAACTTGTCATTTGCCCTTAGAAAAGAGCAGTCCATACTTTGTGAGGTGACCAAAGTTGGGATTCTATCTCTACCCATAAAAAGGGTCTTTCTCTGTGTAAGACTCATTGGCATGTACAGGAAAATAAAAGACTCTGTAATATTTTCTTTATAGAAATTGTCCTGAATGAAGCCCCCTTTTTATAGTTTTGGGAAAAGAATATAGGAAAAAATAGAAGAAAGTCTAACCAACAGGTTATTCCTTTGGACTATAATGGTATCCACTCAACGTCAAGATATCTAGAAGAAGGGGAAAGCATCCCAGGATGTTGAGAGGACCCCTTTATGAACTTTGTTGGGTGAAGGAAAATATAGATGAAATGAGTTTCTCTCAGCAGTTTGTTCATAGAGAAGGTAATTAAGCAACTACAGGACTGCATTGCATCTTCTTTGTTTATATGAGTTTGGGCATAATGGTCATGGTCAGTTCTGGCTAAGTCCCTTTCTAACAAGTCCACTTCCAGCCATTCCCTTTCGTCCATGTGTACAAACACTTGGGAACCAACTTAGGCTAATTAATGATTAGTGTGGTAATGGTGATAGCACATGAAGAAAAACAAGAAACAGGGCCAAAGAACAGAAATGGGGAGTTAGGGGAATCTCCGTATGCATAATAGCTGGAGCTGCCTTGTTGTAACTTTAACAGTCTCAATGGACAGGCCTGTGAAAGTGATCCCATAAAATAGAACAATGATCAAATGGGAACATTCAGGTACAGAGAGCTACATGGACAGGAAGTGTCACCCTAACTCCTGGATATTATTAGCACATTGGAGCAAAGTCTGGGTCTCTCTCTTCTGGTTACAGATGTTCCAATGTGCTAATAATATCCAGGAGTTAGGGTGACACTTTCTCTCCATGTAGCTCTCTGTACCTGAATGTTCCCATTTGATCATTGTTCTATTTTATGGGATCACTTTCACAGGCCTGGCCATGTAGTGTCTCCAGAACTGATGATAGCAGCCATGTAAGGCACCAAGATCAGTAGCACTCATGGTGGGCACTTTACTAGCTTCCTCAGAAGTAGCTTCAGACTTCTTTTTCTCCTCAACCCTCTACACACAACTAAATGTGTCCTAAATACAAAAATTCATAGTTATGGCTCTGCCCACTGTGCACCTAGCTAAATTTTATCACCCTGGGTAAGTCACCAAGCACTTAGACCTTTATTCTCCATATATGAAAAGAAGGTATAGAAATCTAGCTCCTGATGAATTTATTTTTATTTTTATTTTTTATTTTTGGTGAGGCAATTGGGGTTATGTAACTTGCCCAGGGTCACACAGCTAGTAAGTTTCAAGTATCTGAGCCTGGATTTGAACTCAGGTCCTCCTGAATCCAGGGCCGGTGCTTTATCCATTGTGGCACCTAGCTGCCCCCTGATGAATTTTAATGAATATAAAAGACATCATGGGAATATATATGAAAGAACTTTCCTGCCTGTGAAGTGCTCCCTTCAAACCTTTGCCTAGTAAATTCTTAATTTCCTTCCAAATGTCTCAAGTGTTAACTCCCCAAATACTAGTACTCTTCTGGCCCAAATTACCATGTATCCATTGTATGTGTGTGTGTGTGTGTGTGTGTGTGTGTGTGTGTGTGTGTATGTGTGTGTGTGTGTGTACAGCTTCCCTCTTCAATTAGAAAGGAAGCTCTCTTAGAGCAGGCATCATTTCACTTTTGTCTTTGAATCTCCAGCACCAAGCACAGTGCCTGCCATACAGTAGGTATTTTAAACTGGTTGATTAATTAAGCTAGGTTATGCTAAAAGGTCACAATATTAAAACTGTATTTCCAAAGTATCTTTTCACTATCTTGCATTTCTTCCAGGAACTCAGAATACTCTCCAGCCCTTCCCTGACCCCCAAACTCCCTCCAGGCTTCACAATGAAAGCATCTCATACCTTGGCTCTCTGCTCAAGACATTTCACCAAAGCCGAATTCAGGTATTGTCTGAGGTTATTGTTCTCTTCATGTAACCTAGCAAGTTCTTCCTCCTTCTGCATCAGGGTATCTTGGAGCTAGGGAGGAGAAGCCCACAATGGTGAAAGCTGCTCTCCAATATTGACTTTGTAACTTTATCAATTGGCTCATGGGCCTGCTTAGACTCCATTAAGCTTTTGTTTGCTTTATGAAGACAATCTCAGGAAACTCTAGTTCGACATTCAGTCTGTCCTCCCCATACCCCACCTGACTGTTCAGTTTTCAGCTTTCAACTTTGCCCGTTCTTTGCAAACTTTTTAACAAGTGTGTAACACTTCCAACATGGCCCCTCTGGGAGAGTGCAGGAAAGCAGGGACCACCCACAAGTGCTGCAACAGAGAGAAGGACTCCTTCTTGGAACCTTTCTTTCTGCAGTACATAAAGATGCTGGGTTCAGTTGGATCTGTCTTATGGGACTTGGGTGCAAATTTCACTGCACACACACACACACACACACACACACACACACACACACACACCTCCAAGATATAAGATTACCTCAACTTCTTTCACTTGATGGACTGTCTTTGGCTTTTGCTGATTACTGTGATCCCATAATGAGAGCCAGAGGGAGAAAGAAGGAGTCACCATGAGAAGCACCATGCTCTGTAAGGACTCAAGTGACTGCATTATCCCAGTCATCAAGGATTACCTGCTTGTTTCTGTAGAGTTGTGAAGATAGCTGATTCCCTCCCCCGGCAGAATCCTCATGGACCAAAAACTCCAAATCATTGCATTGTTCTGGGAGAAGATACAAAGGGAACAAGCAGGAAGACACATTTTGTTGGCCCTATTCATGTGGGAGAATCTGTCTGAAGCCCTTGGAAATATAGCAAGGAATGTGTCAGTATCTTCATTACTCCAGCCAAGAAGAATGTAGGGGAAGATCCCTGAATCACCATCTACAGATCATAGATTTGAGTCTATGAGGGAAAAATAGCCACAGAATTTGACTTCTGGTGGCCATAAAGGTGATATGGTCACTGTGCACATATTATTTTAAAATATTTCAACATTAGCTATACATGTGTGCATACACATGCATATATACATATACAGATGCATACATATATATATATATATATATATACAGATGTATACATATATAGTCTCATGCATATCTATACATTCTCAAAACAATTTATGCAGTAAGCTTTCATGGGTTTTATTAGCATATTTACTAATGTGATATATCATGCTATACACACATATATGTATATTATATACAATGCAGTATGTATACACGATATGTATATATGCATGTGTATATGGGGGTAATTTTCCCCTGAGAACATTGTTCAATCTTACTTTTATTTGCTGCCTTTGAATCAATCACAAAACAACAAAGACATTTTGTCTCAATGGATCTGGAGTCAGTCTCTGTTGGTAATGGAATTGTGCACTCCAGAAAAACACATCTCCCTTCTAGGTATAGCTACATAGATAGATGTGGCATTGGCCAGCTAGCTCTGTGCTGGTAGATGTGCTGTAGGGAGTTTAGATTATCTTTGACTAAGCACCTTTCCTGGGATATTTCATCTTATCACCAGCGTCATTAGATGGACTTGCATCATCTCTAGTCCCTTTTTCTTGTCACCTAAAGAAGTGTTAATTAAATTATACACAGCAAAGGAAACTTTCATGGGACATTCCTATGGTCTGACTCCATGGATCATATATGCATGCAATCCCCCTCTTTTTCCTTCCTTCCAAATAGATATTCTGCCTTCCAAAAGGACTCATTGTATCAAAGTGCAGTCATTTTGAGGCATGGGCAGATGAGGAGGAGTTGGGGATTTGGGCCTTGGTTCAATCTGATTTCAAAGTATATGAAGGTAGAAGGCTCAACAAAATCTCCTTCCTCTCATACCCCCTAAAATTTGAGTGTTTTTTTTAACTGTAATATATAACCTATGGGAAAGAACTGTGTGGTCCAAAGAAAAGCTTCCATTCTTAGAAGTGAAGATGTCTCTGAGGTAAGTTATTATTAGTGAAGGTCCTTTAATACTGACCAATCTTGATCACAGTTAGGAATTAAGGGATCATGGTGTGAGAAGTTACATACTTAGCCTTGCCATTTGGGAAGGGGTCTGCATCCCCTACATGTCCACTCTCCAAAGGCCAAGTATTCTCTGAGTTATGCAGAAGGACCACCCACCACTTACAAGACTGGAAATAATATCTCCAAGTCCTGCCTTTCCTTCTCTCAAACCAAGCAGCCAGCACTCCCCTAACAGGAAAAATTGTGCTTCAGTGGGCATCTTGACTCCAAAATAACTCAATGAATCCAGAGATTACATAACACCTGGTCACCCAAAGTTGACCTAGTGACTACAGTGGCCCTTACCCTTTCCCCAGAAGCACACAGCATGGACCAAAAACCCAATAAATGCGGTTGCACAAGAAGGTGACCTCCCTAGGTTCCCTCTTTGTCAGAGAAAAGCAGCAGGTCACTTTGTTCCTGGATACATGATGATTTGGATTTCTTTAAAAATAAACTATCAGTTCCCTACTCTGTCTAGCCAGAGTTCCCTCCCCCTTCCCAGGCACTTTCCAGCATTGGGTGTAATTGGTGTGTTTGGGTGCTGGAAAGCTCCTAGAGCAGTGCTGGGGAAAGCAGAAGAGCAAGACTTACCCTGTGCCCATGGCTCTTGTTGCTGCTCTCTGTTGTCCAGGAGACCAGCAGCCCAAAAAGAGACCCAAGTTTCCCTGGAAACGTCAACACTGGATGCTGACGTTGAGGTGGAATGGGGGCAATTATACTCCTGGCCCCCTGCAAAGTGCTGGTCTTGGCAGGGGAGACGGGTGCTCTGGAAAATACAACACAAGGGGTGGGGTCCAGTGATGTGGGGTGATGCCAGGCAGGACAGAAAAGGTGGGAGGAGGAAGGAGATATTAGACATATTGTAAAGGAAGAGTAAAGGTATGAGAAGTTGGCTGGGGCTTCATTTGTGACTGAGCAAAGTGCACTTAGTAGACTTTTTTTTTTAAACTTCTTGCTTTGACCAGAAAGCAAAATCCAACACCCAACCTTTTGGGACACCTGGATCATTGCAACAAGCACCGTGACCTCCTTTCTAGTTTATTTCTTGTTCTTTAATGGGCAAACAAGAAAGTTATATATGACTACTCTAGTCTAAATTTTTAACATTCTGAATATTCTCAATGAACTATTGTTAAAATAAAAAAAAAAACACAGAGAGCCTGACCTGTACCTGAAAATAGTCTATGAAAGCATTCCCTCCCAATCAACAAGTAAAACAAACAGATAAATGAATAAAGGGTTAAATAAATAAATAAAGGAACAAAAAGCAAACCCTACAAAACAAATCCCCAGATCGAACATAGATGTTTGGGGTTTTTTTGGGGGGGGTGTTTTATAAGCAGACAGAAGACTGAGATTTATTTATTCCCATTGCTCAGACATCACTGTATGTGAAAAAGTACAAAATGGGGCAAGGACTAGTAAGACCTAGTCTTGTCTTCCTTGTTGATTTGGTCAGAGTATCCCAAAATAGGTGAAGTTGCCCCAAGAAATGAAACATTTCTTGATTAACCTGACTTAAAAAATATCCACCACCACCCCCTCCCTCCCCACCAGGGATGTTAAAAAATCAAGAAAAAGAAAAAAGCAGACAACTCATGTCCAGCTGGTCCAGTCCAGCTCAACATACTCAAGGACCAGTTGTCTTCCAGCCTGGTTTTTACATTAAAAGTTATTGGTTTTGCACCTGCCAGTTGATACATACACACATACATGCATTCACACATACATGTTTGCATAAAATAATAAAGCAGTGTGTTTACACTTGTGTAGTGAGTACTCCTAGTTGCATCTCAATGATTACCCCTAAGTCCTAGTCTTGACTCCACCTCACATCTGCAATTTAATTTGTATGTAAAGTAGACACAGTGAAGACTTCCAGCCCTGATCCCTCTCACTCCAGGTCTCAGTCCTCCAGCACAGCCACCACTCCACAGGACTGGTCCTCCAAGGCAGCTCCTCTAAGAAATTCCCCTTCTCTACCCCCACCCCACAGTCCAACAAGGTAGAGTCATCCATAAAGCAAGGCAAAACAAGGCTACCAAGTTCACAGCCTGTCTGGCTTAATGGGTCAGTAACTCATTTTCTTTGTTTTGGTAAATCTTTAATCTTCCAGAAGTCACCTATTTCCGCTGCATTAGAGCTGGGAAAAATCTTCTGACCATTGCCACATGAGGGTGTTCTTAGGCAAAATACAACCAAAGGGGACAAAGGGATAGGGAGAGGCAGGGAAATATAAAAAGTCATGTCTTGCTCATTTTCTCTGCAACTAGTTGAAAAAGGTCCCGTTTTGAAGCCAACCCAGCTTGGATGCCACAGACCCAGAAACCTGAGCCAAGTTTATCAAGTACTTTTTTTTTTTTCTTACCCCATACAAGAGCGGGTCTGCAAGCCCACTCCCTGGGCTCAGTAAGGATTTCCCCATTATACAACTAATACCTCAAAGCAACAAGAAAAGCCCGCAAGAGACTCAGGCTCTTTGCTCCTGTGTCCAAATAGCTGCGAATCAAATTAGGGTAAGGCGGGGAGGTGAGAGAAGTGAGGACCGGAGGTCCGCAAAGAAATCCTGGCACCAGGAAGGCAGCCCTGGGTCCGAGAGCGGGACCGCAGGGTAAGCCTCAGAGGAAGATTGGGGGACCAGACAGAGACAGGTGGCGAAATGAGGAGAGGGAGCAAGCGCTGCGAGAGAAGCTCTTTGAAGTCCCAGGTGCGACAGAAAGCGGGCTTCCCCCGGAAGAAGCCTTGGATCTCCGGCTCCAGCCCCAAGGCGAAGGCGCCTGCCTTCCCAGTCCCCACTTACCATGTTGCTGGCTGGGGCTGCGGGAGCCGCAGCCGGGAGCGCACTTCCCCCAGTCCCGTCCCCCGGAGGAGCTTTAAATGGAAGGGAGGGGGCGAGCCTGGGGAGGCGAGTTCTAATCCCCAGGAGCTCCCAGTGACGCCTCGAGGCTTGCTGGAAACGCTGCAATCTGATTTGGTGCAAAGCTGTCAAACTTGTGACGTGAGGGCACAGCCTGGCAGCCAGCTGCTCTAAGGTCACCGTGGCCCGCGCACAGACGGGGAAGGGAGCGGCCGGGGCGCAGGACCAGGGCCAAAGCCAAGGCCAGCAGTGCTACTTGGGGTGCCCAGCAGCGGAACGACGGATGCCCAGAGTCCCTTCAAAAAGGGCGCCCTGGCCAATAGGTCCAGCTGCGCCGTGACGGTGCCCCTGGCGTCGGCGCACTTTCTGGCTATGACCAGAGGCGCAGAATCCACAGACCGAGCACAGTGCGCCCCTCGGGCAGTTCAGGAAGCAGAGGCGCTGCCGCGGATGTCCGAGGAACCCGGCTGGAAAGCCGAGCAGTCAAGGACAGGGATGGGGGAAAGGGGCGCGAGGCATCGAGAAAGAACAGCTGGGAAAGCGAAGAAGGCGCCAGGCAATGCTGGGCAGCGGGCAAGCCGAGGGGGATAGCCGCAGAGGACGCCAAGAAGCTATGATCAGCAGCAACTCTGGCTGTCCGTCCCTGCAACCTGGAGGGTCCTCGGCTTTAGACCTGGGAAGGACCTTGCCAGACGTTAACCCCGACCCCTCCGTGAAAGAAAAAGCAACTGAGGCCCCAAAGTGGAAGTCTCGAGTTTCAAGTCACCCACATTAGTTAGGAGACACTGGCACGAACACACTTATGTCTCTGCTATGTACAGATGCCAAAGACTCGTGTTAAGGTTGTAAGCTGAGGAGGCATAGAAGCCAGCTTTTGTTTGAACAAGCATCCCCTCCATGACATCCCTGACCAGAGGCTGACCAAGCCTGAGAGGAGAGAGGAAGTAGCTCTCCTGTCATTTCCATTTTCCACAGCCCTAAATCTAGTGTCCTTTGCTGAGGTTCTCTAGGCTAAATCTACTCATGCCCTGGTAACCCCATACCCTCAGGGAGGCCTGTAGGAGCATGGCCTTCCCAGTGCTCTTACCCCCTACCCCCAACCAAGAACAAATCAAATCTTTCTTTGTTCCTGGATGGAGTATTAGGCTGCCACCCCTTAGCCTCACTCCCTCACCTAAGATTTTAGTCCAAAGGGCCTCTTTAGCCACTACTCCCCTTCTGAGTTCTCTCCCCTCAGTAGAAGGCAAGTTCTTTGAGGACAAAGACTGCCTTTGCTTTTGTGTCTCCAGACCTTAGCCCTGAATTGGGTTTAATAAATTCTGAATTTGTCATTCATTCATTCATTCATTCATTCATTCATTCATTCATTCATCCACTCATTCACTCACTCATTCATTCATTCATTCACTCATTCACTCACTCATTCATTCATTCATTCACTCATTTACTCATTCATTCATTCATTCATTCATTCATCCACTCATTCACTCACTCATTCATTCATTCATTCATTCACTCATTCACTCACTCATTCATTCATTCATTCACTCATTTACTCATTCATTCATTCATTCATTCATTCATCCACTCATTCACTCACTCATTCATTCATTCACTCACTCATTCATTCATTCATGCATGCACATGCATGCATGCATGCATAGGAGCTAATTCTCTCAGTTTCTTAAGAAGTTTGCAGAGAGAGCATACAAAAAAGCTAAGGAGGAGCAACTTTCCACAGTTTTTTAGCATGGTTACTAGGCCTGCCCAGACTGGAGGGAAGTAAAGTGAAAGGATGAAAAAAGAGAGGGGGGAGGAGCGAGGAAACAGTGTCCCTGGCTAGTTCGGAACCAGCAAGACCAAGCTTTAGTGATTGAGATGTTTCCTCTAATTCCCAGTGTGATACAGATCGACTTGATGTCCAGTCCTCAGGCAGTCACTAATAAGCATCTCTTCCCACTACACTAGAGGCTACTTAGCCCCACAAAAGTAGGGGAATGCAATATTGAGGTAAAAGGAAGAAATGAATGTGAAGCACAGTTCCTTAGCCTTTAGGGTTAACACTCAGATTCCTTTGTTAAATAGGAAGTGAATTTCAGGCACAACATGGTACTAAGAGTTGTGGTTGGTGGAATGCCAGTATGTCTTGAAGATACTATTCTTGTACTTTAAGAAAGGGGGTGGGGGGATGTGAGGATAATAGAAAACAAGTTTGATTTTAATCTAATTGTGAAAAAAGAAAACTGCATCATTCCAGGAGTGGGAGGGATCAGTAAACTGCTTTGATCTTCCTTAAAGAATTCTGATTAAAGGAGGAAAAAATAATTTTATGAAACAGTTTCATTGGGAAGGGAGATGTGAGGAGATTAAATTATCTTGAGAATAAAATTAAAAAAAAAAGGATAAGATTCCCAGTTTGTACATAGAGTGGGGGACTCTGAGTCATGAAGAACTAAGATTAGAGTTCAAATACTGCCTTGGTCACATGATGCTTGTGTGACCTTGAGCAAATTACTTATCCTTTTAAAGCTTTAATTTCCGTAACTATGAAATGGGGATATATGTGAAGCACTCTGTCAATACATTTAAATGTAAGACATTATTAATATAGGATTATAGATTTTGAAATGAAAGGAATCCAGAGGACATTTTGTTCAACCCCCTCATTTTATATATGAGATTAAGAGATTTGCCCAAGGTCTTACCAGTTTTAAGTAGAAAAGTTATATTTGAACCCAGGTCCATAGACTTCAAATCCAACACTACTTTCACTGCAACAGCACTTTTGGATAGCAGTACTTGGCAATTAAATATTTTCAAAGTCTCTTTTTGATAAGCTTTTAATAACCCTATTATCTGGACTATTTCTTAGCACTTAAGAAGTACTTAAACATTTTGGAGATGAGTGTGGAATCAGATTGGATTGGATTGGCTTAGAAGGACAGTGGGTAGCACAATCTTAAAGTTTAATGGTTTGAGTCCAAAGACAATGAAAGAGAAGTCAGGAATATAAATAAGAGAGGTAAGATTTGATTCCAGGAGACAGAAATGGCCACAATTTATTTAAAATTCATTTTTTAAATCATAAATACAGAACTGGAAAGGAGCTCATAGTTGATTTAATTAACCCCCCTTCCCTATTTTTACATATGATGACACTGATACCTAGAGAGGGGAACTTATTTAAAGAGAACCCATGCTTTGAAGGCATAAGTAGAGTTCTTGCTACAATGGAAAGTGACTTGCTCAAGATAACCTGGGTAAGAGAGAGACTTTCAATTTGGACCCAGGTCATCAAATCTCAGATACAGTGATCTTTCTAGCATCACAGGCACATGTTTCTATCCATAAATGTGTGTTACTCTCCAACAAAAACACAGGGACTAAGAGGGAAGAGTGGGCATAAATATAGTATACAAGCAAACGCACATGGCCAAGGCAGCTCACAATTTTATCACTTCTGGGTCCTGATGTTCTTTCTTTTCTTATGGTGACATCATGCTGCTACTCTGTGGGTACAGTAATATCTCTTTTGGGAAGATCATTCCATTGGTTTCTTTGTCTTGCCTCATCTTTATAGTTTTACTACCTATTGCTGGAGTTAGTTCTCTTTGGAATTTAGAACTACATAGTTTTCCTTTTTCTAAAAGTCATGTTCCTCAAATCTATCTGCTTTCCTGATTATCATATTTCCCCTGCTCAGTTTGGTTTCTTCTATTATTTGAGATATTTTCTACAAAATATCTTGGTTAATGGTGGAAGATGGAAGATAGAACCCAATCCTGTTTTTTGCCTTCTGTTAGAAGCGGAGGAATCATTCTCCATAAAGGCTCTTCCTCTCAAATTATATTTCATAGCTGGCAAGCTCACTGTCCACCTGGAACATGGCTGATATTCACCTAGCAAGTAGTGTGTTAGCCCCATGATACCATAATGAGAACTTCCTCAGACAGTAAAGGAGTAACAAGGTATAGAAACATATTTTAATTGATCAACATCTCATCTCTATGTTATATGTCCAGTTTTGTGATACTGTCAATGAGGATGGGGAAAAATCAATGGCTCATGAACCACCTCCCACTCCCCCATATTTACAATACATGTTTAATAATAAAATTCTAGATTCCAAGTACAGTGACAGGCTTGACAGACCTTTCCTTGTTGATTGAGAATCCTGTATGATGGTTTCTCCCTCTATGAACAAAATGTTAATTTAAAAACTGCCTATTGTATTGTGCTTAAGAGGGTGGTATGAAAAGGGGGCTAATAACAGAGGAGTTGCTGAGTTGAGGTACTGTCTCCCAGCAGGGCAAAGATAAAATAGATGGTAACTTGACCTGCTTGCAGACCCAATCTGTAGACAAACAGACCTATAGTTATGTGTGAAGGTGATCTGCAGTGGTAAATAGGCTGGCATATGGAATGTGATTTCATTTCTCCCCTGGAGAACACTTTCTTCTATTTACCCATTAGGCAGCCTCAATGCTACAGTGAAGAGAGTGATTCACTTGGTCTTCCTTCCACAGCTGTAAGACCATACTCTCTATCCCATGAGAAATGCATTACTTTTTTTTTCAGTTTTTCTTAAAGAATATATCGGTCCTTTAACTTTCCCCTCCTATTTTCTATACCCTTCAAACAACTACACCTTGTCTAGTGTTGAATATTAATCCATGTGTTAGAGAATAGAATATTGTTCTAGCTGGGACCTCAAATTTTCTAAAAATCACATGGTGACATTGACAGATACCATCTATTCCTTCTTTAAGGATTACCTCTGCCTTTTAGTAGAATTACACTCATTGACAACAGTAAGCTCCATTTTGTTTTTCATTTTCTTCATCTCTATCATGCAACATTGCATCCAAAAATGGCTCATTAATGCTTGTTCATCAGGGGTGGGGAGTGGAGCCAAAACAACACAGAAAAGACAACTTTAAATCATGCCTCATAACAAATTCTAGAGCAGGATAACCCATAGAAGGATGACTCCATCAATATTCCAATATTCCAATGCAAGACAATTTGGCAATTTGGCAGAAATGGTTTGTTGCATCAGGGTGAGAGTGGATTATAATATGGAACAGATCAGGGTGTGCCCCAATTAATCAGCAGTAAACCTTTGGGGTGAATGAATCAGTGGCAAGAATGGCAGTTGTCAGACCTCTCAGTCCACAGATCTTAAGAGGGTCAAACAACTAGTCAGAAGGAGATTACAAGATCCCTTTGCTGGCACCAGGTTCAGGTCTCTGTTGCATTGCCCAAACTTGTATCTGGATAGCAGCTCTGGTTCTCAGTGCAAGGCTGAGGAGAAACTCTAGCAAACCAGAGCTTGCAGTGACAGGGAAGCTAGAACTATAGACACAGGTCCAGGGCAGAAAAGAGTTCTTGTGGTCCCTCACATACCAGAGCACAAGTCAGGAGAGTAGTAAACATACCTCTCCCTAGAATATACCACCTTAGAAGAACTAGAAAACTTACAGGTCCCCAGAATTGACTCTGAAAATAGTTGCACAAAAGCTATAGCTTAAGACAGTGCCTCTCCCAATCCAAAATCAGAGGTCCACTTTAGCATAGAGTTAAAAAGTCAAGAATAGGCTTGAGAACTGAACAAAAAGCAGAAAAAAGCTCCTAACTATAGAAAGTTACTATGGAGACCAGGAAGATTGAAACACAAACTCAGAAGAAGACAACAAAGTCAAACTACTACTTCTAAAGCCTCAAAGAAAAATATGAATTGGTCCCAGGCCATGGAAGAGCTCAAAATTTATTTTAAAAATCAAGTAAGAAAAAAAAATCAATAAGGAAGGGATAGGGAAAAATGGAAAGGAAAATTAGAGTAATCCAAGAAAATGATAATAAAGTAAATAGCTTAGTAAAGGAAGTATAAAAAAAGGAAGAAAATAACATGTGGAAAAACAAAACAAAATAGGCCAAATGGTAAAAGGGGCACACATATCCAATGAAGAGAAGAATGTCTTAAAAAGCATAATTGACAAAATGGAAAAAGAGATATAAAAATTCACTTAAGAGAAGAACTTTAAAAAGCAGAATTGACCAAATGGAAAAAGAGGTATAAAAATTCATTGAAGGAAAGAATTCCTTAAAAAGTTGAATTAGTCAAATGGGAGTAAAGGTAAAAATGCTAAATGGAAAGAAAAAGTAATTCCTTAAAAAATGAGAATTGAACAAATGGAAGCTAATGGATTATGAAACATCAAGAAACAATGTATAACCTATATCAAATTGCTTGCCTTTTCAATGTGTTGGAGAAGAGAGAATTTCAAACATCTTTTTTAAACAAATGTTAAAAATTGTTTTTACATGAAATTATGGAAAAATAAAATATTTTAAAAAACTATTTGTTTAAGGGCAGCTAGATGGTGCAGTGGATAGAGCACCTGCCCTGGAGTCAGGAGTATCTGAGTTCAAATCTGGCCTCAGACACTTAACACTTACTAGCTGTGTGACCCTCTGCAAATCACTTAATCCCAATTGCCTCACTAAAACAAAACAAAACAAAACAAACACAAAACAAAAACCAACAACAATAACAACAACAACAAAACTATTTGTTTAGTTGAATTTCCCTGATTCCCAAAAATATCTCAGGGCAGAAACACAGAATCAGAGAAAGCTTAACAATTTCATGATTAGGAGAAAGTCAGACTCTCTGAATCCTGTAATCTTGATTGCAATGAAGTAGCTGAGAGAAAACAACTCTTAACTGACAAGTAAAGGAAGAACATGTAATTGAATGGAGAGTGTTTGGTCAATCGGTGAACAAGGTTTTATTTAATTTACCTCCAGGCTAGTCACATATTTAAAAAATATATTCACATTAGAAATTAAGTCCTACCAATCAAATATTCAGTTACAAAATCATTCATTTAGCCTTATCAGTGAGATGAGGCCTGTCAGTTCTGACAATTGTTTGTAGTTAAGCAAGAGGGGGCAATGTATTTCAAAGTCTATATGGGAAGCCTAGGAATGGACAGGCAAGTGAACTGTTAAAATTCACTGTTTTTCTTTTGCATCATTCTTCTTCCCTTTATTGTCAATGAATTGGTGAGATGAACTTCTGTTTTATGTACACATTCCTATAGTACAAATTTATCATGAATGGATAAATACTACTATAGCAGAATTATCAGGTTGTAAGAGACAAGACTTTCTATATAATAAAACCCATACAAATTCACATTAATAACAACAACATACTTAACGACATTCCTGACAGATGTTTACACAGACATTGCTTGAATAATTTAGCACATTTGGATTCATAAGTACTTTGAAGTCATCAGAAATCCCATTCTTGGGAGTGAGAGCAGAAGCCTCTGATAGAAAATGTACTGGAATCTATTTCCAGCTCAATCCAGAAGTTTTCCTCTAGATATTTATTTAACCTGACATAGAATCATGACCAAGGGCTATCAAACCAACATCCTCAAGTAAATCTCAAAGACAACAATAAACAAAAAAACCTCACCCTGACCAAATTGTTACAGAAGACATTAACTAAAGATAAAGAAAACATAACCAAGCTCTGGGAAAAACAATGATTTTTTCTAAGGCTTGGTAGTTATTTATCAAATAGGAATAGGCAAGAATAATTAAAATATGAAAAAAAATTATTCAACTAAGTCAGGATATTTTGAGCAAGTGCTTTAAAGGAATTTCATGAATGGATAATTGATTAGACACAAGAAGGTACCCAATGAAACACTATGTAGAAAGATGAGAGAGGAAAAAAGAAATGGGAAGAAGACATCAAACTTAATGAGTTGATCACATGGTTTGCTAGTCCTAACCCTGCTTCATATGAGACTCCAGAGGCCTCCTCCCTGGAGTTCTTGTTGTTCTTTTTAGCTAATGTATCACATGACCCCACTATATCTAGCTTCTTCATATTTCTCTTCATCCAACTTCTTGTCAAATATCCTGTCTATTATTGTACTGAGTGCAGGCCAAACTGCATTAAAATTAAATCACTAAATGTTTAACAAAATGCATTTAAAAATACAATAAAACAAAAATAATATGACATTTCAAAACTAAGTCAATGTGAGGTTGGTAGGGATCCTTATCTACAGATAAGTGTCTCCTGTTTCTATTTCAGTTTGACACCACTGGTCTGAGCCACCAAACATTGTGGTCACTTTTATGCCACACACCCTAGAGAATTAATCCTCCAGTGACCTTGTCCTAAGAGACCTAACCGTGTCAGTTTTGCAACTCCCACAATGAGGCCTGATTTTTATTTTTCCTAATGAATACATTACAAAATCTGCTCAATTTTGCTGTATCCATTTGGTCTGAACATTCTTCTCTCCTCCACTGGCATCTTCTAACCATTTGTCCTGATATCCTGTTCACATTCCCACATCCCTCTCCCCCTTTCCAGCTCAGGAACTGTAACTAAATCAATATTGCCATTGTTACTGGAACAAAGTTCTCAGTCAATTATTCTCTGGCTATATGAATTTACTCTAAGTTTTGCCAAACTAAAACATCCCTCCCTGGGCACTACTCCTATAGATGCATTATATCTACCTATTACACTATAAGTTCTCATAGAGAAAGTATTTTCTCAATTAAAAAAAAAAGATTCTATCCACTGAAATAAGTACAGTGGTTGGTAGGTGCATGGTATACACTTAATAAATATTTTTGTTTCATTCAATCAATTATAATTGTGGTTGAAGCAAGAAAAAAAAGAAAAAAAAAACAGATGTCATACCACACCAGAGAATATGAGAGATAGAGTCTTGTTAAGCATCCCAAACAATTCTTCATTTTAAAGATAAGGAAACTCAAGCCCAGGGAAGAAAAGTGACTTCAATTTTATTTGAATCCATCATTTATTCATTAGGAATGCTTCAATTGGCTAGGCCTTAGGGATACAGAGAGAAAAGCAAATCAGTCCCTGCCCTCAAAGAGCTTTCATTCAAGAAAGAAGAGGATACAGAATTGAAAGTTGTGAGATATCAGCCACATTTAACTAAAGCTCTGACCTCATGCCTTCTATTCTACTAACATCACCATCACAAGTACACTGCATAGATGCAGTCCTACACACACACACACTGCTTGCATCTGCCCTGTAAGTGATGATGACAGAAGCATGAGAAAGCCAAATGAATAAATATTCACACGGCTCTAAGATAGGAAGTTTTTCATAGACAAAAGTTCCCTTTAAATTATACTTTAAATTATTGTACAGACAGTAGCAGTGCAGCCAAAATTAGAAGGGAAGCAGAAAACTGGGAAACAAGTTTTACAGCCAGTGTTTCTGATAAAGACCTCATTTCTAAAAGATATAGGGAAATAAATCATATTTATAAGAATGAAAGTCATTCTGACAGGAGCAGAACCAGGAGAACATTGTATATAGTAACAGCAGCATTGTGTGGTGAACAATGGTGATAGACTTTGCTCTTCTCAGCAGTGCAATGATCCAAAACAGTTTCAAAGAACTCATGATAGAAAATGTTTTCAACATCCAGAAAAAAGAACTGTGAATTATGAATGCATATTGAACCATACTCTTTCTACATTTGAACTGTTTTTTTTCTCCTTCTTTTTGAGCTTTTTCCATGTTGCTATGATTCTTCTTTCACAAGATGTAGAAATATGTTTAATGTGATTGTACATATACAATGTATATCAGACTGCTTTCTGTCTTGGGGAGGAGGGAGGGAAGGGAGGGTGAGAAAAATAGAACTAGAAATCCTGTGAAAACAAATTTTGAAAACTATCCTTATATGTAACTGGAAAATAATAAAATACTTTAAAAATGCAAGTCATTCTCCAATTGAGAAATGGTCAAAGAATAAAAACAGGCAGTTTTCAGATGAAGAAATCAAAACTATCTATTGCCATATGAAAAATGATCTAAATAACTATTGATTAGAGAAATGAAAATTAAATCACCTCTGAGGTACCACCTCACACCTATCATATTGGCTAATATGAAAAAAAAAGAAGAAATGTTGGACAACCTGTGGAAAAATTAGAACACTAATGCATTGTTGGTGGAGTTGTGAACTGATCCAACCATTGTGGAGAGCAATTTGGAACTATGCCCAAAGGACTATGGGACTGTGCATACCCTTTGACCCAGTAATACCACTACTAGGTCTGTATCCCAAGAAATCATAAAAAATGGGAAAAGGACCCACATGTGCAAAAATATTTATAGCATCTCTGTGGTGGCAAGGAATTGGAAATTGAGGGGATGCCTATTAATTGGGGAATGCCTTAAAGTAGAAAGAAAAAGAACACAAAATGATGTACTTTTAATGGCAGATTTAGGAATGAGGAAAGTTGTATTGCCTGCTGTGATGAATCTCTGCAATCTGAGATTCAAGGACAGAGTTGAAAGCAAAGGTAGCCTTTCTCCTGTGCTTGAGTAGATAGTAAGCAAGAATAGACAACTCATTTTATCTAGTGAGGGCAAACTAGAGTCTTGAGACCACTGGAGGGCTGCTCACTCCCTCCCCCCCCCATATGGGTCCCTTACTCACCCTCATAGCCCATGTACAGGATGTAAGAAAGGACCTTTCCAATAATGACAAACTCACAACTACCGGTGCAGGGTCCAATGGCACAATTTGAGATTCTATGAAGTGTGTCCCTTCTGACAATGGTGAGAAAGCTTCTCTGCTCTTTTACCCTTCTAGAATCGTAGTTAGAAGGCACTTCAGGGCTCCTTTTGTCTCAGAGAGTGAGTCCAGTCTGAGGTAGTCTGAGGCTCTGCTTGACACTCCCAATTAATGGGGAAATCACTGGCCATGACCAGAAATACAGGTGCCTCTGGTACTATGGAATGAACACAGGTCTTGAAGCCATGAGGCATGGCTCCAGCACCCACTACCCGGGTGATCCTGGACAAAGGACTTCAGCTCTCTAAGCCAAGATTTCCTGACCTGTAAAATGGGACTATTAATGCCTACACCACTGATCTGGCAGGGTTTGTCTATCACTAGGAATGTGCTTTCTAAAATGTAAAGCAGTATGTGAGTGGGAGTCATTATCCTTACTGTGATTTTCAATGTGCCTCAGGATACAATTTGCCTAACTCAAGATTAGGTGAAGACACCTTTTAAAATGCCCCTCTCAGACTGAGCCAGAGCATTTTACATGCAGTCCAACCAGATCAGAATATTGCAAGACCATCTTTCATCCTTCAGCCTCTGCCATTCCATCAGCTCCTCTCCTGCCATAGCACATCCCTGGCTGGCATTGAGTTTTCAGTCTACCCAAAACACTCATATTTTCCCCCAGGAAAAGCTTTTTGGATCTCTTCACTCAGGATATATTTGTGCAGCATAATACCAAGAGTACAATTTATCTTTATTACATTTTACCTAGTGAGTACAGCTAGATCACTGAACCAAAGAGATGGCCACTCACTTTCTCCATACACTGGACCCTTCTTCACTGCCATGTTCCAGATCTAGTTACTCAGTCAGATCTTCCTGACATCGTTCAGAAAATTCTTCACTGCATTTCCTTACCTTGCTGGCATCCTCTACCCTGGAACACAATGTCTGGATGCAGAACTCTTGCATCTAGGCTCCAATCCTGGGGACATTAATCTACTACCCATTGGAGATCCTGTTTTAGGTTCCAATCCAGGTAATCAATAACCACATATCTCATAATTTGGGGATAAGTGATTGCAAGCTAGCTGGCTGGCCAAACTTTCTAGCTCATACTCTTACCACAGTAATCAAATCAATAGTATCATGATTTCTGGAAAATTGTGGCAGTTGACTACTCTATATATCAACCTACCATATTTCTGACTCACCAGACCAAAAAATCCTACCCTTGTCACCATTCTCTTATGAATTTTGTCTTCTCTTATTAAAATATTAATCCCTAAAGGGAATTGCCTCTCCTTCATCATTCTCTCCCTCCCTCCAAATAGTAATAACATCTTCTCCAGTCTCTTGGAGTTGTGCTTTCCATCAGAGAATACCACCTCTTTGGAGAATCAAAACTGTATTTTATATAAGGAAAAATGTGAATATGAAGAGGGAGCTTACTTGAGTAGGTTGCAACAAATGAGAACTAATTGTTTATATTCAAGAAGTCACAGAAAATACATTGTCTTTTGACATTTGAATGAGAATGTTCATTTAGGAAATTTTAAAAAATAAACTAGAAAGCACAGTAGTGTATTTGGCATGCTGGTACTTACGGAATGGATGATATAGGGAAATGTCCCATCAACATTTCAAACTCAATAGCTTCAACATCGAGCTCATTATATTTCTCCCCAAACATATCTCTCTTCCAAAGTTACTTATTCCTGTCCACAGACACCAACATCCTTCCAATAATCAAGATTCCTGACCTTGAACTCATTTTTTTTTTCATGGCAATGAGGGTTAAATGACTTGCCCAGGGTCACACAGCTAGTAAATATCAAGGGTTTGAGGCTGGATTTTAACTCAGGTCCTCCTGAATCCAGGACCAGTGCTATATCCATTGCACCACCTAGCTGCCCCTGAACTCATCTTTGATGCTTCTTCCTCTCTCCTTCATTTCTCTCTCTGCCAGTCCATTTGATCTAATCTCCCCACCATCTCTCAGAAACTCACAGCCCTGGTCTAAATTCAGGTTCATTGCAAATATTGCCCAGATTTGTAATTGGCCAATTATAATTGAGTTGTACTTGTTCTCCTGGTCTCCAGTGTTTCCTGTCTGGAACTCACCATTTTCCTGGCAAGGAACTAACACCTTCTTGGTTTATACTAAAACAAATATCTGACCACATTACTCTCCCCCCTAAAAGAATGTCTTTAGTGACCTCCCATATAATATCAATTCAGTGCCTATCATTTAATATGCCACCCAGTCAACATCCCACCAACCTTTCTAGTGCTTGTTTTCCTACCATTGTTTTTCACACATTGACCCTTCCAGAGCCTGACCTACCAACTGTTTCCTGTTTGGGCCATCCCATCTTTCCCATCTGAGCTTCTGCACAGGACATCTGCCCCAGGTCTATAATGTCCTCCTGTCTCAGTGGGCCCACTCTTTCTTCCAAGTACCCTTACCCTCCAAATCCAAAAGAAGATCTCTCCTTATCCTTGAAGGTATTCACTCTCTCTCCTTCCTGAAATATTTTGTGTTATGTATTCAGTACTCTGAATTTCCATATCTGGTGTGTGCTGGAACAAGCCCTTTGACTCCAGAGAGAAAATTGGTAAATTTTGGGGGTGACACTGCTATGTCACAGAAATAAGTAAACAATACAAATCAAGATTTGTTTTTTTATTATTATGTTGATTATCAAAAATAGATGGAGAAAACAGAAGTAATTTTAATAAAGCGGAAAAGTGTGTTTTGTTTACATTATTTCAGAGAGACAATTGTTAAGAATTTATAGGAACCCCTTGATTCCACTCCTCCCTGCCCCAATTTAAGTGTAGAATGTAGCCTCTGGAGGGGAAAGAGTGATTGATTTTTGTTTTTGTTATTGTAGTCTCTGCTAGAGTTTCCTCTTTACACATTTTAGGTATTGTATTTAGGTATTGTAAAAATCCTTATTAGATTGAACTGAGGTAAATTAAAAGAGATTGCCAAATTTGAGAGGAATGGCTCAAGATGCTAACGTGTGAATGAGAGGGAGAATTCCTCTAGGAGAGAGGGAATCCTCCTTAGGGAGTTGAGGAGATGTTCATATTCTCAAGTAAGTTTATTAAACAGGGTAATTTTAGGAGAAATCTAGAATGTGGTTCTTGTTTAACAACATAGCTTTAGACTCAAAATGGCACATTGATATTTTATCATGCTTTAGTTTTCTACAGTATTTTACTTTTTCTTCTTCTCCCTAGGTGTTGGGAATCCAGGCTGAAACAAAAAATTATTGTTGTATATACACTACTACTATAACTACCACCACCACCACCACCACCACCACTACTACTACTACTACTACTACTACTACTACTACTACTACTACTACTACTACTACTACTACTACTACTACGACCATTATGACTACTACTACTACTACATAGGTAAATAAGTAGATAGATAAATAGATATAGAAATATATTTACATATTTATATCATATATATATATATATGTATATGTGTGTGTGAGAGGAATATGCTTTCCACTTTAAAGAAGCAGTTTCTCAAATAACATGATTTTCTTGCCCCAAGATTTTCATCACTTTAAGGATACCACGATGATTCTTGAGTTTGGGAATCAGTCCAATTGCCAGACTGGCACCAGGCAGTGAGGCACTGGGCTGCCTTAGAATTCCAATCAATGGGATTTAGAAATGGTATCTATTGCTGGAAGCCTAGACCGAAATAGAATCTAGATTTATTCTATGTTTGCTAGTTTAAAACATCGTTGTAGAGTTACAGATTTATGTCAGGAGATAAACAACAAGAAAAAGGCCCCTGGATTTTATCTGAGCAGAACTATAAATCCCATACCATGTGTACAGAATTGCAAATAGTAACTTCTGCTTTCCTATTTATGTGTATGAACCATAGAAACAGTGTTTAATACCCACATGAATTTGGGCACCTCTCTGAGCCTCCCTTCTCTGATCCTCAGTTTCCTTATCTTTTAAATGGGTGGTAGTTTAATTAGAGCAGAGAATATTAACATTTTTGTGTGTCCTGGGCCCCTGGGAAATTTGCCTGACTATGAACCCCTTCTTAAAATGATATTTTAAAATGCTATATCTATATCTATATCTGTATCTGTATCTGTATCTGTATCTGTATCTGTACCTGTACCTGTAGCTGTAGCTGTATCTATATCTATATCTATATCTGTATCTGTATCTGTATCTGTACCTGTACCTGTACCTGTACCTGTACCTGTACCTGTACCTGTACCTGTACCTGTACCTGTAGCTGTAGCTGTAGCTGTACCTATATCTATATCTATATCTATATCTATATCTATATCTATATCTATATCTATATCTATATCTATATCTATATCTATATCTATATCTATATCTATATCTATATCTATATCTATATCTATATCTGTATCTGTATCTGTATCTGTATCTATATCTATATCTATATCTATATCTGTATCTGTATCTGTATCTGTATCTGTATCTGTATCTGTATCTGTATCTATATCTATATCTGTATCTGTACCTGTATCTATATCTGTACCTGTATCTATATCTATATCTATATCTGTATCTGTATCTGTATCTGTATCTGTATCTGTATCTGTATCTGTATCTGTATCTGTATCTGTATCTGTATCTGTATCTGTACCTGTACCTGTACCTGTACCTATATCTGTATCTGTATCTGTATCTGTATCTGTATCTGTATCTGTATCTGTATCTGTATCTGTATCTGTATCTGTATCTGTATCTGTATCTATATCTATATCTATATCTATATCTATATCTATATCTGTATCTGTATCTGTATCTGTATCTGTATCTGTATCTGTACCTGTACCTGTACCTATATCTATATCTATATCTATATCTATATCTATATCTATATCTATATCTATATCTATATCTATATCTGTATCTGTATCTGTATCTGTATCTGTATCTGTATCTGTATCTGTATCTGTATCTGTATCTGTATCTGTATCTGTATCTGTATCTGTACCTGTACCTGTATCTGTATCTGTATCTGTATCTGTATCCGTATCCGTATCCGTATCCGTATCCGTATCCGTATCCGTATCTCTATCTCTATCTATATCTACATCTACATCTACATCTACATCTACATCTACATCTACATCTACATCTACATCTACATCTACATCTACATCTACATCTACATCTACATCTACATCTACATCTACATCTACATCTACATCTACATCTATATCTATATCTATATCTATATCTATATCTATATCTATATCTATATCTATATCTATATCTATATCTATATCTATATCTAGTTTTGTTAAGGAAACAAAATTTCTTTGTATTTCGTAACTCCTGACTTAAAGCCTATTGATTTGGGATGTTCCCATATTGGTGGAGATGAATGCCTGTCCTGCAGGAGGGGTGGGGCAGAGATTACAAGGGGGCTGAAGGGAGAGCTTCAGTTCTTGGCCAATCATCCTCGGGGACTCATCATTGGGGTATTCCTGTCTTGCAGATTTCATAAGGAATATGGAAGAAGCCAACCCCTCTTCAGTTTGCTGAAGGACATGACTCTGGGAAGACTGGAGAGGAGTGGGTCTTCTCTATCATGCCTCTAACCCCAGTTTACTCCTATGGAGGTTTGGGGGCATTTCCCTAGGACCTGATCCAGTACCTCCTCTCTTGGCTAAGCTGAGTCATCTTGCTCACAATGGAAGAAATCCTTCTCCCTGTGTTGTCTGCTATATAGACTCATACAGGTATTTTTCCTGAATTTTTTTGCTATGATTTGGATAAATGTGTTTATTTACCATATGCTGCATGTTCAATGTCTAACTGCGAGTAGGTAGAATGATTTCAAGCCCTAGATACAGAGAGTTTGCGAACTCCCCCCACCCATCCCAGAAATGATGAAGCAATGAAAAGTTGGATGGGTTCCAATCATATCCCCTAGATGAATAATATTGAAGGTAATAGACGTATGTAATTCTAGCTTGGTAGCCCTCTCTCGAAAGAGAGCTTAGTGATGGCTTTTGGCCCCAACCTCCTCCCCCTCCCCCCAACCCTTGCACTATTTACAGCAGGAATAGAAATCTCTCTTGAAAAAGAATGGGCGGGGGGGGGGGGCAAAGAATCTAGAAACAGCTTTTCTGCCTCCATTCAAGCCCCAAACAAAGAATGACCCCATCTATATACATGGACTTCTCCCCACATGTGCTGCCAATTCCTCCATTCACTCTACTGTTATGCATAGAGATCTGACCATAGGAATGTAATTTCTATTAGCCATGATTTATAGTGCATCCTCACAACAACTCTTAGAGGTATTTGCTAATGTTATTCCCATTTTACAGATGATGAAATTGAGGCTTAGGGAGGATAAGTGCCTTGGCCAGGCTCATACAACTAGCAAAAGTTTAAAGTCAGATTTAAACTCAGGTCTTTTTGTCTCCAGGACCAGCACCCTGTCTGCTGGGATCTAGAGCTTCTCCTGCCCTTCGGCCCTCTGGTGTGCACCATCATCCTTTGTATTTGTCTTGGATCTGGCTTGACTAAATTTGGGGCATAAAAGATAATTTATCTCCTTTCTTTTGTTTCAACCCTCCACCACTGCCTTTTGGGGTTAGTCTAAAGCAAAATCTCTAAAGAGAACAAAATGTTTGCGTTTAATTCCCGAAAGGTAGATTATTTCAGGCCCTGTGCCTACGTCTGGTAAGCTTTGGCTTAAAGAAGCAGAGATGCCATCAGTGAGGGATCCTCACACATCCCTAATTTAAACACCAGGATCACTCAAGTATTTGAAATGTGCTCAGTCTGGGGCTGTGATTTACCACCAGAGACTGAACAGAAGCAACCCAAGAGGCACCATAAAAGTTACAAGATATCAAGAAGCATGGAAATCTAAAAGGATAAAACTAGTCTGTGTGGGGGAAGTGACAGACCCTAGATGGGCTAAGAAATTGTGGTACCTGCTTTTCTCATTGGATTGGAAGCAGAGCCAATTGCAAGGGCATTTATTCATTCATTTGAGATTCCGTGCTTAAGTTCCTTTGTGCCAGACTGGGCTGCTGGGAGGCTGCTGGATGACAGATAAAAACGTTTCCTGTCTTCAAGAGCTTATATTCTTCTGCAAGGTGGGCATCATCCATGCTCCTCTGTAGTGTGGTAAAAATTATTTATGGTAAAGATTAATATTGCAGTTTTTAGCTGACTCATTTGGGAGGGGCCACACCTGGCCCACCCTGAGGTTACATATGCTACTGAGGTCAGAAGGAGAACTCTCCATAGGCAGTTTTTGAAGGACCTCCCCTTTTGGGGGAGGAAAGATTGAACGCTCCCTGAAGGGAGGCAGAGGGCGCTTCCAGAATGCTAGGCATCTTCTGGAACTCCGGCTCTCAGTCTTCTCCCCTGGGAATGGCGTGAGTTCACTCTGTCTCGGTCAGCTGTTTTCTTTGGTGGCACAAGCAACTGTAGGCTGTCCAGGTGTTGGTGAGTTAATTACATAAAACCCTAAATTCCTCTAAACTAGCTTAATTGGAAACGGCCTGAGGATTGAATAGGTTAAGTTTAGAGTTAAGAGTATTTATCTGTATTTCTATTTTCCTATTTCCTTATCTTTGATTTTTATTAGTTTTACCTTTGTTGTTAATTTACTCCCAAGTAATAAAATCTGATCCTTTAGTGAATTAAAGCTTAAAGGCTCCTTTCTTATTGGCCTGGGAGAAATATCTAAAAAGGGCAGTTCATAGAGGAGCATGAACCTAAAAGTTCCCTCATTATTTCTGGTACCCCAGTATTCTGGTGAGTCACCCAATTAACGCTCTGTATATCAAATTTTGGTCAACACAGTAGGTTCTGGGAATAGCTGGGACTACGGTAGGCAATGTGCTAGACACCTGGTATGTGACTGTAGCACATATTCACTGTGTGACCCTGGGGCAGTCTTTTGTATAAATGTGTCCATATATGTATGTAATTCCTATATAAACACATGTGTCTGTATGTTTCACCACACACATGAAATACATGTATATATGCACACACAAGTATATGCACACATTTGCATGCATGAATGGATCCATGTATGTATGTGTATAAACAGTATATATTTATGTCCCTATGTATAGGGGCACAGAATATATACATGCACACATGCATGTATGTTTTACATACACATAATACTTACAAGTGACTTACCTGGGGTCATGCATTATCAATAATTGTATCAAGTTTGTGTGTACACGCATACATATAAATGCCCGTATACATGTGTGCAGTTAGAAGCCTATATATATGCCATCTATACATACACATGTATATGGATCTACAAATATAGAACTCTATAGATATACAGAAATACACATGTGTATCATGTGCAACACATAGATATGTGTGTATCTATCTATCTATTTATCTATCTATCTATATGTGTGTGTACACAACGACAGGCACAGACACAGGCATAGACACAGACATAGACAATGAGAAAGGCCTATGGGAGCCCCTTGTGGTGACCTTTCAGAAGGAATTGGACAAGAATTTTCCTGGTTGGGTGGGCAGGGAGTAACAGAGATCAATCTGCATCCCTGGGGGAAACAATTGAATCAGTGAGATCACAGATCCACATTAGTATTATTACATGTCAGAGATCCATAGATATAGATGCAGCCACAGAGACACATGTGAGAATCCAATTATTCTCCTCAAGGGGCATGAGGACAGGTCATCAGGGAAAATGTCATTCAGCGTTCAGCAACAGTGCACACTGTTTGCCAGTTGGATTGAGTTTAAAAAGCTGCTGACAAAGGGTTCTCTCCCACCTGAGGCCAGCTGCCTATTCATGAAAAACATCTCCTCACTACTCCCTGACATGTACCCCTGACTGTTGTCCCTAGTGCAGCTCCCATTTCACCAGAGCATGACTGAAAGTGAGGTCCACACCCCAACACAGGGGGTCACTCCTGCAGCTCAGTGCATGCATGAATCTGTGCCGATGCCTCAAGGCTGTCTCTTCCCCTATACCTACTTGGCCAGTGTCCTTTGCCCACCAAATTCTACCATCAAAATTTGAAGAGTATGGCTGAGTGGGGGGGGGGTTGAGGGCAGGGCAATATTTTGGCTTTCATAGCCCTTGGGATCTACCTGACATATCAAATCACACCAGGTATGTAGGGGGTGGAGCATTGCTCCTACATTAAAGCCTGGTAAGTGACTTCATCAGTCTCTGTTGCAGGTAACAGAAGCACAAGTGACCTCATGTGGAGGTCAAATACAACCTCCACCCCTTATGGATGAGGGACTGTGAGCAAGTCACAGAACTGCTGTATGCCTCAGTTTCCTCATCTCTAAATGGGGTCAATAATAGCACCCAACCTCCCAGATGTGGTATGAAGATCAGAGGAGATAACACATGTAAAGTGCTTTGCAAACTTTATAGAGACATCTCTTTGATGGTGACATGATGATGTCACATGTGCACATCCCCACAACGGGGCTATGCTAAGTTGATAATGATGAAAGAGGTGGAAAGCTCTTTTCATGTAGCCAAAGTATCCAAGGATTTTCAAGGTTTTATCTTTCTGGTTTTATCCAGACTGATGACTTTCCAGGTGTATCTCCATTCCCTCTATATGTTGATCCACCTCCTCTGGCCCCTGCCCAGCAGCCTGGACCATACCCAGTCTTTGGCATTTTACCTTTTTGTTCCCTGCCCTTATGGCTCAGAACCCTGCTGTTGTCGGTGGCCATGGCCTCTCCCAAGGTCATTGTTCCAAGAAAGGACCTGTCCAATTCACTCCTTTCTCTCCACAGCCTCACAAGCCTCCCCTCCCCATAGTTTGGAGACTGTTAATCACGGTCAATTTAGGTCTGTCATTATTCTGTAGAGAAGGTATGGTGCTCTGCATTCTTTTGAACTCACTTGCCAAGCCTACAAATGAGAGTCCACCTCTCTGGTGTCCTCCTTCCTCTGCATTCTTCCTCGGGCTGTAGAATGTGTTCTCTGGGAGGGAAAGGGCTTTCTTTGCTTTAGTATTCATATCCCAGGGGCTTTGCATGTTGCATGGATCTCTCAAATCTTTTCCAGCTCTAGGGCTGTGATTCTTCCTTAACAAGTAAGAGCTTCCTCTTCATTATTTATGTTATTCATCAGTAATTGGGCATCATAGTGGGAACTGCCAATATAAGTCAATATAATTAAAAAAAACCTTATAAGTCCTTTTGAGAGGCAGTCTAGTATAGTCAAAACAATAACAACAACAATATTTATGGAGTCCTTTAGGGTTTATGAAATTCTTTACAAATATTTCCCATTCTTATTTTTCACAATTCCAGCATGTAGGCCCTAGTACTTTCCTGATTTTCCAGGTAAGGAAATTGAAGCAGACTAAGATTAACTGACTTGCCTTGGATCACACAGCTAGTTAATGATCAATTGCAGCAAGATTTGGATTCAAGATTTCCTGGTACAGTACAGTGCTTTACTTAACATGTCACTTAGCTACCAGCCTTAGTATCTGGAATATATGTACACAAATATACACATATGTACACACATATACATATGACTCAAATACATCAGAGTGAATGATTTGTACTAAAACTTTTATCATTCACTATTTGCAAATAAGGAATTGAAGAAATGAGTTACTCAAAGTCACTGAGACTCAGTGTCAGAAGCAGGAATTAAACTCAAGACTCCTGACTCCAAGTCCAGTACTATTTACTATGTTTTAAAATCTTACACTAGAGACTTGTGGAATTTCCCTCTTGTTGTTTTAAATGGAGATTTAAAGGAATAACCGTGGAAGGGAGAGGGGATTAAGAAGATATGCTTGGTTTATGCACCAAAGTTCTCAGAAGCATAGAATAAGCTGATTTTCTGCATGTGTATGGCCATGAGTCAGACCAAGTTCAAAAATGACAGCATGTGTGGAAGGAGATGTAAGACTAAATACAAGGGCAACCCTTGATTGAAGGTGAATGAGAACTATGGTCCAAAAGAAGATGTAGCTGGTGCTTAATGTAAGCTTTCAAAAAAGGAATATCAAATGGGAAATTTATCCATTTCTGTTCTTAGGAACAGAGATAAAATTTGGAGAATTCCAGAAGTGACCCTGAGGTCATGAGCACTGACCTCTTCCCTTCAATAAGGACTTCATGTCACCTCAGGCATACAGAGCTGTTCATGATACCTGGGGCAAGATCAACCTTTTGAGTAACCTGTTGGAATGGTGAACTGCCTTTCCCTTTGGGAAGTCATTTATAAACATTATTGAAATCTTTCATTTTTCCACCCAAAACATAATGCCGCCCTTCTATAGATTAATCAGAAAGTTTGAAGGTAAGTGTTCTACTCTGAAGCAAAACTAAGGTCATTGGCTCTTGACAACATTATTCATATAGAACTGAAAGATCTTGCAATCCATATTTTATAGATGAGAAAACTGAGTCCTAAAGAAGGAAGGAGAGGGGCAGCTAGGAGGCACAGTGGATAAAGCACCAGCCCTAGATTCGGGAGGACCTGAGTTCAAATTTGACCTCGGACACTTGACACTTACTAGCTATGTGACCCTAGGCAAGTCACTTAACCCCAATTGCCTCACCAAAAAAAAAAAAATTAAAAATTAAAAAAAAAAGGAAGGAGAGAAAGAGGCAGAGACAGAGAGAAAGAGAAGGAAGATATAAAATAGGAAAAAAATAAAGGAAGGAGGGAAGGAAGGAAGGAAAGAAAAAAAGAAGAAATAAGACCTCTTTAATGGTATCAAATGAATAGAATTTTATGAGATTATTTATTTACTTTTTTAAATTCAGGAGCCTAAATGTATGTGGTCATAAAGAATGATGACCCAGGAATGTTAATATTTATTTCCTCCTATATTTTTATCTTCACAGTTCTTCACTTGACAAAAATCCTGGAAGTCTCCAGTTTATGAAGATATTATATTATAAAAGTTAAATTTAAACCGATTAACTTAATTTTCTATGAAATGGGGGTAATATGGCACCAAACTAATTAATTTCTCTTCATTAGAAAATGTTCTTAATATCTTTATACATGCAAAAGTCTTTGAAAACCTCAAGGCAGTGTAAAAATAGGAGTGTTTATTGTGGTTGTGGTTTTAATGGTTGTTGCTATGGGGGTTGTTGTGATTGTAAATGTTTGTTGTGGTAGTTGTGGTTACTTGTTACTTTTCTTGTTTTACTGGGTTTTATCATTGTGGTTGCTATTTTGGTTGTGGTGGTTGTTTGTTTGTTTGGTTGTGGTGTGTTGTGTGGTGGTATCATGGTGGTAGTGGTGGTGGTGGTGATGGTAGTTTTGGTTGTAGCCTTCACAACCTGAAGCCCATTTGACCAACCAACACAACTTTGTACAGGGCAAGCATATTCTCTGGGTAACCCTAGTGGCAGACATAACAGACCAACTGCACCATGCTAATTAGACTAGTTTTTCCAGTGTATCAAACACTAATTCCTTCAGATTGGATGCCTCAAAAGAATTGAATTCAGACTTGTAGCATGATGGCCAGTGACTTAGCAGAGTCAAGGTGTACTGAGTGCTCTCTGATGCTTGGCTGTTGAAAAATGATGGGCACCTCAGAGAATGGAGCAGTATTGACTCCAGAGTTTCCCTATAGTTGCCTTTGATTACTAACCTTCCTTTACTATTGCTCAGGGAATCTCTTTTTGCTACTTGTTGACCTATAGATGTCTCACTATATTCCAATATACAATCTAAACTAGCAGGAGATTAGCTTAAGTCAGGCCCAGCCCAGGACATCACCCAAAGGCTCCTAAGTCCACAAGGCAGGTGAAATTGGAACTGAAAGGATGCCTTTGAATTCAAGTACCAAGTGTTTTTCTGTTTCAATGAGAAGCACAAAAAGTTGTAATTTGGAATTAGAGTTTTTAGCTAGATAGCTAGATGGTATAGTGGACAGAGAGCTGAGGCTAGAGTCATGAAGAGTTGGACATTACTGGAAAATGAATGAACAACAAGAAAAAAATAAATAACAAGAAAAAAGGTTAGATTTGTATGCTGTTTCTAACCCTCTCTCATCATTTAAACAATGAGTTTATTGAGTACCAAAGATGCCATTATCTATCTTCACAACAGCTCTAACTGTGGAATGGTAAATGTTTCCACAATGTTGCTCCACTCTACTGGGGGTTCAGAAGATTGCCTCCACATTACTGCCCCTCATCTGATTGTTTGGGAAAGGCTTCCTCTAAGAGGTAGTAGAACTAAGGCTTAAAGAAAGCCAGAACTTCTACAATGGATGTGATTCAGGAAATCCTAGAAAATGGTTTCTGAGTACCATGTGTAAAAAAGAGCAAGAATCTCTCCAGAGTAACAAGAATTAAAGAGACTGGAAAGATAGAGTTGGAAAGATTCTCAAGTTGGGAAGATGTTTAAATACACAGAGGAAAGTTGACATTTTATTCTGGTAGGAATTGGAAGACTTTGGATTCTATTGATTTAATGAATGGTAAGGGTCATACCTATGATTTAGGGGGGAAAATAATATTTACAGCTGTATGGAGGAATGATTGGAGTGTTGAGAGACTCAAGGTAGGGTAAGTAGAGAAAATGCTAGAATAGCTAGATAGTTATAGATGTGATATTGTGAAAACAAATAGAATAATACTCAATAAAAACAGAATATGTTGTTTATCCTTCATTCTCAAAGAGGACTATGGCATTGGAAGGTAATGACATGCCTTGCAGTGAACTCGATTTATGTGAGGAAGAGCTGTGCAGTCACTCTCCTATAGATCCATCTAGTTCCAGTGGCAAGATATAGATCAGAATGAATGGAGATATTTCTGGATGTTTGAGGCAATTGGGGGTTAAGTGACTTGCCCAGGGTCAAACATCTAGTACATGTCAAGTGTCTGAAGCCAGATTTGAACTCACATCCTCCTGAGTCCAGGGCCAGTGCTCTATACACTGTGCTACCTAGCTTTCTGCTATGTAGGGTGAGTGAAAGCACAGAGGTAAGATAAGCCAAGGTTGTGAGCCTCAGTGATTGAGAGTATGATGATGGTCTATAATAATAGGTGTGGGAATTGGAGCACCACCAACCTGCTGAGAAAGACATTGCCCTGAGGAGAAAGAATGAGGTGACCTTTCTGGGGTTTTGAAGGTCGGATTGGTGTCGGGAAGTTGTGTCTACTGCCTGTGGGTCATGTCAATCAATACTACCAGACAATTATCTTGGAGCTGTGTGTGAGGATGGCCCTGCTTCCTGTTTCACAGGGGGCTTCTGGGAGTAGTGGCTAAGGATCTGGGTCTTTTCATTCAGGAATTGGCTGTTGGTGGGAGGAATACTCTCTCTTATATAGCTAGATGAAGGCTGTTTTTCCTCTCTCTCTCTCTCTCTCTCTCTCTCTCTCTCTCTCTCTCTCTCTCTCTCTCTCTCTCTCTCTTTCTGCTAACCCCTAATATACTTTAATAAATCCTTAATGCCTAAAGACTGGTGATAAAGCTTTTCTAATTTAAGGCAACTACTCATTAGATATTAAACATCACAACTAGAATTTTAGGCTTTACATAGGACATTTTAGAAGAGGCAGATATGGGTGTAAGATACTGATTTTTTTCCCATGGTATGATATAGGGCAAAGTTCTTATTTAACAAGGAAAGATCTGAGGAATAAGGGGCTAAGTGATGTGCCAAGGGGTCAGACAGCTAGTAAGTATCTGAAGAAGGATTTGAACTCATGTCTTCTTGACAACAAGTTCACAAATCTATCCACTAAATTAGTATGATATGGCATGAACCATAATGTAATATGATCTCATACTACATCATGAAAGGCACTAAAAAATCCAACATGGAAGAAGTAATCAAACCACGTCAAGCTGATCTTGTCTGACCACACTACAGAATCAGAATCATCAAATTTCCAAGTTGAAAGAGACCATAGAAGCTATATCCTCCAAATCCTACCTGAAAAAAAAATCCCATCTGCATCAACAATAAGTGTTTACTCATGTCTCTAAGACATGGTAAAGGAATGCACAATCTGTCAAATCAGCCCATTCTAATTTTAGACATATTATTAGAAAATTAGATTGTCTAGTTCCCAAAGTTGAGTCTAATTCAGATTCCCTTAATCTCAAATTTCTGATTTTTAAATAATTTCAACAGACCATATCTCTATTTCATAGCGTAGCTAGATTGCATTTTAATAAAAACTAAGTTCTTCCACTTATTCATACTAAGCGTGGAGACATACAAAGAGCACCGGATTCAGAGTCAGAGATTGGATTTAAATCCCGCCTCTCTCACTTACTGCTTTTATGACATTAAATAATATATTTTGTTTCTTGGTGCATTTGTTTTTTCAACTGTAAAATTATGGAGGTGAACTAGATGACTCCCAACAGCCTTTCTGGTTATGGATCTATGCCTCATTAGCCTCAAACAAAGGATTACATCTAGAGTGTGGTTCTGTGATTTTTCCTTACTATTTACAAATAAGATTTTGTAATATAATTTCTACATTCTATAGTATAATTTATCCTGGGTGATCTGGTAACTTTGAGGAATTCCTCACTTTTTTTTTCCAGTGTGAAGCAACCTCTGGGATTTTGGAATTCCTGTGAGTATTGTTTGCTCTCACCTCTCTGATGGCATTTGGCTTATACTGCTACATATCCTAGTTATCCCCAACCATGTCAACTCTCCCACTAGGATTTGAGGTCCTCGAATCCTGTGACTACATTGCATTCATCTCAAACCAACACAATCCCAAGCACAGTCTTTGCACGCAGTAAATTGTCAATAAATCCTTTGTAGAATCAAGCAATCTTGGTCAAGCTAAGGCAACAAGAATTTACTAAGGACGTAATCTGTAGCAGGCACTGTGCTTAGTGCTATGGACAAAAAGAAAAGGGGGGTTCTAGCTCTCAAAAACAGTCTAATGGTGGAAGATAACACGCAGCATTTCTGTAGCACATAATACGATAATTGTAGCTAATCGACTATCATTAGAAAGTATTGGGAAAGTTTTCAAACAGAAGAAAAGATTTCAGCTGATTTGAAAGAAGTCTACTCCAATCTGGGTTCCTACTCAGCAGAATTATATCTGTGATATTCATGACTGGGGACCATATGGCTTTTCCTTTCATTTTCTCTGGGATGGATGGTTGAGGCGGGTTATCTCCTCCCAAGATATCATTTGTTGTCTGAAGGGGATGCCATATGTATTCCATTTTGGGGATTTCTGTGATCCATGCAGCTTCCAGTTAAGGGTTCTATAAGCTTTAGAAATGAGGGCCACATGGAACCATCTGCATTTCATCTTTACACATATTTCCCAGTGGTATCAGTACCAGAATCAGAGCTCATACAAAAAAATAGCTAATAAAGCTAAAAATACAACCTGGATACTAGAAGAATAAAAGTGGATAAGATAGCTCTCCAGGTATCTGAGAGTCTGTGATATAGATATTGGCTTACACTAGGAACAATAGTAGAAGTTGGGTCTATAGAGCGAAATTTAGTGTTGGTGTAAGGATGGACTCGCTAAGAATGGCAGTTTGGGAGTAGAATGAGCTGCCTCACAAAGTGTTTGACGCCACCCTTTCTTGTGGGGGTAAAAATCAAGTGATCACTGATGAGCAGTGTTATAGTGGGCTTTTTTTAACCCAGTGTATGTGAGGTTGTATGGTAGCTGAGATATCATACAGTCCTGAGATGATTAAGGAATTTTGTGATTTCATAGTAATCATGGTGGTCATTTCAAAGCTAAAGCCACACTCGTTACAGTGTCTTAAAGAGTTTGGGCTTTGTTGTAGTAGTATTTTTTTTTGTTTGTTTTGTTTTGTTTGTTTGTGTGTGTGTGTGTGTGTATATGTGTGTGTGTGTGTGTATGTGTGTGAAGGTAGTGGAATTGCTTTGTTGTATTATGTGAATTTGTCTATGGATGTATCTGTGTGTTTGTGATGGCAATTAACTCTAGACTTCTTTAATCAGAAATATTATTCAACAGTTGAGGTTTCATAAAGGACAATTCCTGTTGAACTTAGTGACTTGTATTCATGGGGCTAAATCAGCTACATGTATAAATCTGCCTAAATTTTCCATCAAAAAACACCAGTTCACTACTAGCCACTGATTTGTGAGCTTCACCACAACAAATCTATTGGTTATTCGATGAATAATATTGCTTATAAGATTTCCAATGATACATTAGGTAATTCATACCTGAATGGTCATGATTGCACTTGCTCCCTTAAGCATCTTTTTCCTCCCAATGGCTGTTGCAACCTTTTGACACTAGAGGGCTTCCTGCAACCTTTTTAAAATGAGGTTTAACCTTAAGTCAAGATTATCAAGGGATCCTTCATGAAAATTTACATTCTAAAAAGAATTCTATTTTTATGATATTGAAATAAATATTAAGATAATATCAAAGAATGAGCATTCAAATTCATTAACAACTATTTTCGACTGAGGTCTTTCTAACTGAAGGTTGTCCACATTGCTTTTAAAAACACTAATTATGGACCTTTATGCTAATTTAGTTTCTTAAATCATATAGAACCATGAAATTACATCTATAAACAAAGAGTAATGTCTAAGCTTAATTTGAGCCTTGCAGGTCTTGGCTATCATTAGGGTTTGCAACATGCTATTATGCAAAGAGGTTAGGATAGCTCAGTTCAAATTATCACCAAACCTCTGAGTGAGAAGGGGAAAGATACTTCACCTATTTGGGCTGACTTCATTTTCTTCAAAAAGATGGAATGGTTTCTAATATCCCATACACCTGAAATATTTTAGTTTGCCACATCTAGATTAAGAGGAGGCAATGTGGCTCGATGGTTAGAGCACTGACTCTGGAGTCAGCTCAAGGCAAGATTGCCCCTCTAGTCCTAAATTCCTGGGGGATCTCAGGCCAATTGTATAACATAGCTCTTGACATGTCTGTTTCTTCAGCAGTGAAAAAATGAGGGATTTCAACCAGATCATCTTTTAGATCTTTTCACATTTTAGTTCAGTTTCTTAACCTGGGGACAATGAACTTAACAAAATATATTTTTAGGATTGTAGAGTAACAGACTTGTTGTGTTTTGTTTTGTTTTGAAATCCTATGGATTTCCTTTTATGTATTTAAAAGCATTCTTCTAAGAAGGGGTTTATCCACAGGCTTCCCCAGACTAATTGGCCAAGGGGGATACAGAAAATATTAGCAAACTGTGTTCTGGATCCATGATGATAGAATCAACAATGCTGCCCTCTCTAAGCTCACCCACATTTCTGACAATCTGTGAATCAAGGCAAGCGTTGGAAGAGACACCCAAAGGAAATGTTGTATTATATAATGAAGTGTATTTCAAAATATGATACCCTGTCTTCGTTGGCAATTACTATTTTTGTTCTCATCCCATATGAATGAATCTATATATTGTATTGTATCTATATATTCCATATAAATGTATCCCTGAAGTAACTTGATGCTTAGCCTAGAGAAGAGAAGATTTAGGGGAGACAAGATAACTATTTCGCAGTATGTAAAGCAAGGTCATGTAGAAAATACACAAGATTTGTGATCCTTTTCCCTAGAGGGCAAAGCCAGGAGAAATAGCAATGGGAGAGAGTTTCATAAATGTGCATTTGACATAGGGGAAAATATCCTCATGGAAGGGACTGCTATAGATGGCTCAGTGAATAGAATGCTGTGCCTAAAGTCAAAACGTCTCATCTTCCTAAATCCAAATATCGCCCCGGTAAAGTCACTTAACCTGTGTTCACCTTAATCCACTGGAGGAGGAAATGGGAAACTGTTCCAGTGTCTTTGCCAAGTAAATTCAGTGGACAATATGGTCCACATGGTTGCAAAGGGTCAGACATGACTGAATGACTGAACAACAGCAACCACTGTAGAAATACCCCAAATTTCAAGGCAGGGCCTTAAGAGGTAATGGATTCCCTCTTACTGGAGGTCATTAAGGAGAGAATGGTCAACCATTTTTTAGTATATTGGAGGGGATCCCTTGTTCAAGTGTGGGTCAGACAAAATTGTCATTGAGTTCTATTCTATCTCTGTAATTTTGTGAGAGGGCAGAAATATAATTTTGTAGTGTCATTGTGCTTTGGGTAGGGGAAGTGCTGGCCCTGGAATCTGAGAACACAGGTTCAAACCCTGCCATAAATTGTTACTCCCACATCCTACTTCTTCTACAAATCAATGTATTTGTATGGGTCTCAGCTTCCAACGCAAAAGGATAAATGGGTTGGACTAATTTTTTTAAAAATTTAATTGTTTTTTTTTTTGTTGTTGTTGTTTTTTGTGGAGAGAGTGCTAAGCACTTGTCTTATTTCGTTTTTTTTGTTTGTTTTGTGAGGCAATTGGGGTTAAGTGACTTGTCCAGGGTTACACAGCTAGTAAGTGTGTAAAGTGTCTGAGGTCAGATTTGAACTCAGGTCCTCCTGAATCCAAGGCCAGTGCTCTATCCATTATGCCACATAGCTGCCCCAAATGGGTTGGACTAGATTGCAACTTCCAGGTCTATATTGATGCTCCTATGAATGAATGGATTTGTGACTTTAGGCAAATCTCTTAACCACTCTGGGCGTAAGTTTACTCATCTACAAACAAGTGGGTGGAACTCAATGGCACAAAAGGTCCCTTTAAGTCCCAACTCAGAAGAAGGAATCAAAGCCAAGGTTGTTTGGAATCTGCTTTAGCTCTCTCCTAAAACGCTTATTTGGGGCTCATTCAAATGAGGTGGACATTTTGCTTTCCAATTTGAGACTCCTACTGAGTGTCACCAGAAGAGAATATATTGTAGTCTGGCCTCTATAGGGATTCTCATTGCTGATAGGTCTGTGTAGAATGCCAGGGATCTGGAAACCAATGGAATTCATTCCTGTGATCATCTTCAAGTCTAGAGGTAACACACAGTGTACACTTTCATTGAGTCTTTTTCAATGGACAAAATATTGAAGAAAAGGAAGGAGACATTGCAGACAACACTGTCACCCCCATCTTCCCGAGTAAAGGGGTTAAAGCTAACACAGGTAGACCATCTCTCCTGAAGCATTTCCCTTCTCTCTCCCTTATTGGTAAGATCCTGGACATATTTTTTTGTACCAGTTACTTGTACCAGACACTCCCAGAATCCACTAGAAGCATTATCTACCACGGAGTCCCATGAACAGCCCCTTGGTCACATGAGAGACACACAGGTGAAGTAGGAACAGGACTCCAGGCCTCCACATTAGATTTATGGAAGCCAGGAAAGGGATGCCATACTCCGAACCCAAGAAGCAAGTTTGGCTGCCTGCAAGGATTCGGGCAACAAACTGAACTCAACAAATTATGAAGAATGGGAACTGTGCAGGGGGTTCCCAAAACAACCCAGTTCCTGCTTTCCTGGGGTTTCTAGGATAGCATCATTCAAGTAGATGGGGCCCTGCACAGGGTACACTAGGCACATGCTCCTTCATTTGATCCCATGCAATTGTGCTTTAGAAACTGTCATTGAAATGTTTTCAGACCCTTTAGAAACACCCATGGCATAGCTAGCTGAAAAGGACATCAGATTCCTCATCCAGCTGAAACCTTACACTCATAAATGAAGGAACTGAGGGCCCAAGAGAAGACCAACGAACATGGGAGTGGATAAGGTGGAATGCAGCTGAGGCTTTTCTGCCTCCTTGGGGAGTCTTCCCACCACTTGGTCATGGTGGCTTTTCATTAGTCGTAAGGTCTCGGGGCTTCTCATAACAACAATGGCAACAATCCAAAAATAGTATTTATATAGAGCTTTACACATATCATCTCATTTGATCCCCACAATAGCTCTATGAAGAAGGTGTTATCATAATTCCACTTTTACAGATGAAGAAGCTGACCCAGAGAGGTTTGGCTTATTTTAGGCAGGAGTGCCTCCTTTTCGAAAGTCACAGAGCTAGTAAAGAGAGGAGGCAGAATTTGAACTCACCTCTAAGGGTAGAGGTGGAGGTAGGGCCAGTGTTAAATCTGCCCCCACCCATTTCTGCGATGAAGGCAGAAATCTACCCAACTCTGTAGGTAGGCACGAGGTGGTAAGGACACTGGCTTTACCACTTCATCAAAGTGACAGATTTCAGGCCTCTGCTTGACCCACCATGGCTCCCTTTTGGGCTTTTGTTTGTGCTCCTTTCCAAATATCATCACCAGTTTGAGCAGTGAATTGACTACAACATATTATTTCATTTGATTCTCAAGATAACTCTAGAAATTAGGCCAGCATCACCATGGCCATCATCACCACCATCACCATCACCATCACCACCATCACCATCACCACCATCACCACCACCATCATCACCATCATCACCACCAGCACCAGCACCATCATCACCCCCATCACCAGCACCATCACCATCATCACCACCATCACCATCACCATCACCATCACCATCATCACCATCACCATCACCACCATCACCATCACCATCATCACCACCATCATCACCACCATCACCACCATCACCATCATCACCACCATCATCACCACCATCACCACCATCACCATCATCACCATCTCTGTTTTACAGATGAGGAAGCAGAAGCTGAGACAAATCATCATCACTTTCCCAACCTCACATCATTATTAAACATCAAAAACTGGATTCAAACTCAAGACTTCTAGCTCCAGGGGGGTATCGACTGTGCCACTTAACAAGGCACAGCAAGACAGTAAATTAGCAAGATTTTATTGGCCATTTACTATGTGCCAGAACCTGTGTTAAATGCTAGGGAAACAAGTAAAAAGAAGGAAGTGATCCTTACTCTCAAGGAGATGAAGAGGAAGGGAGCAAAATTAGCTCTTGTGAAATGGTTTTAGTTTTCTAGGTGAGACATGAAGGGAGGTCCTTAGCTCAGAGGTCGAGAGGAAGGAGTGCCAAGGGAAGCTTTAGGAGACATGGGATGTGTAACAGCTACTTTGGAGGGTGGAATAGAAAGTGGAGTGGCTTGACTCTTGAGGGGCTCTGCTCCCTAGAGGCCTTCAAAGAAAAGTTGGATGGCCACTCAGGTATGTTGTAGAGAAAATCCTTTATTAAAAAAGTGCATGCATTGGACAAGATGGCCAGGGAAGTCCCTTCCAACTCTCACATTCCATGATTCTGCAGCCTCTAAGATGACCTTCCAACAATAGGATTCTGGGAATCTCCAAAAAAAGGAACCTTTCCAAATATTCTTTTCCCAAGGAATCAGCTTCCTTGAGTTATGTTCTTCTTTTCAAGGATTGTAGTAGACTAAGATGCTAGGTCCCTCTAATGAATCATTTTATGAAGAACACGCCTTTTCCTATGTGGTTAGTGAAGAATTCAAAGCACAGCTGTCCTGTTCACCCTTGGAGTCTCTATTCCCTGCACTGTGTGGGAAAGAGCGAGGCCAGTTTTTACATCGCTATAGCTCCAATTTAAGAAAAAGATATTCCCTGCCCTATTCTCTGCTTGCTGATGGCTTTATGGGGTTCATGAACTTTTTCCTCCATGTGCTAGTGAGGGAAGGCTGCCTTATGGTCACACTGACGCCTGTGGGAAAGGGGGCCTGCCCACACCAAAACAGACATACCTGCTACGCAAGATGGATTAATTCATGGTGTGCGTGTGAGAATCAGCCTGCCTCTTCTTTGACCTCGAACTCCATGCTAAGCAAACAGCCCATGAGCTCATTAGGGTGGCTAAAACTCTTCCAAACCTCAAACAGACCAAGGCCAGGGACTCTCCCCACATCTCCAAGAGCCAAAACCCATGTTCTTTCCACTTGTCACTACCACAAAACAAATAAGCAAAATGAAGCAATGAACACCAAAAATAGAACCATGTAAATGCCACTTCACCTTTGGAAATCTGCATGTGTATGTACAAGCATATGCATACGAGTGTTTATATGTGTACATTTATGGGTACATGTGTACACATACAGGTATGTAATTTTTATAAAGATCATGCAATGCCAGAGCTAAAAAGGATCTTCATGTGTGTTCAATTAAGTTCCATTTTATAGATGGTAAAATGGATGCCAAAAAAGATCAAAGAACTTGACAAGAAACCAAAGTAAGCATTTAGAGGAGTCAGATTCAAGCCCTTCTCTCCTGACCTGAAGGTCAAGGTGCATGTATATGTATGTTTGTATGCATGCTTTTGGGGGTGGGGTGGGATGGGGCTGTTCCACAGCCCTGATTGGTACCACTGAGGTTTGAGGGAGAAGGAACTATGGGATCATAAGGTCAGCTCCTTTATTCTTTTGATTAGAAACCTGAGGCCCAGAGAGGAAAAGTGGCTTTATCATTCTTCTTAAGGTTTCAGTAGGGTTACAACTAATTAGATTTATTTTTTTTCCTGGCCCCTTGATTTCATAAGGGTACAGATTTCCTCAGAGTCCCTGTTCAGGCCAATGCCTTTTCTCAAACATGTCATGTGGGAGAGCTATATGGGGGCACTGAGAAGTTAAGGGACTTGGCCAGGGTCACTGAGCTAATGGCTCAGAGGCATGGCTTGCCCTGTGGTGTCTGATTTGATGTCAGTTCTATGACTCCCCCATCGCTGATACTTCTCAAAGCTTCTGGGCCCCTGAAAAATCTCCCTGAAGTCTTTGGAACAATCACTCACTGACCACACTAATGCTGAATGGTGATGGGGTTAGGGATGGGGGTAGGGATGTTTGAGGTCTCTCTCCAAACACAGGATAGCACTGGCATAGGAGATAGGTTTTAAACTAACTTGCAAAGAGTGGCTCATCCAGATCAAATAATTTATGCTTTGGATGAATGGAAAATAATACAGATTTGATTTAATGATTATATAGCTCTGAAAGTGAAGGAAAATATACACATACATGTAGAGGCTCATGCACATGTACACACACAAGTACATTGCACATACATGACTTCACACATGTATACTAGGCACATGACTTTGTAGATTTTGAAATATTTATATGTATACATACATACATATTCAGGCTGGTAAATTAATGCTTATTTCTAGAATTGAAAAGAGCCTGAAAATTCTTAAACCCTGGGTTTTAAGCAAAATTACTTATAAATAGATAATGATCACAAACCTTGATACCAATCTGGATACAAATCTGAATGACACTTTCATTGTCCAGCATTTAGATTTCTAAATAATTGAAAGGGGACAAAGATGAGACAGAATTCAAAGGCAAAACATTCACTTTGTTTCTCCTATTTTGGGGAGAGGGCTACCTATTCTATCTGTAGTGGTATTTAAAACACTTAAATAACAATACACTTAAAGGTAATTGCATAATTCACTTGCATAGCATCTAGCACCAAGCCAGGTGTAAGAGGTGCTTAATAAATGCTTTTTCAAGAGACCATTAGAAGTGGAAGCAGCCCTTGAGATGACTTGCACTCATCCTTTTCATTTCGTAATACAGCAAGTTGATGAGAGTTAGTGATAGAGCCAGGACTGGAATCCATTCCAGTGTGAGTCATTTAGGCAAGCAAATACATCAATTCATGTTTGGAGCTGTGGACCTAGCATTGAGTGGCTAACAGTGGGCCAGACAAGCACACTGCCCAATAAAACACAACACTTTATGTTCTGCTACTAGGACTCACCTACCAACTACTTCCTTCTTTCATCTTAATAATTCTGTTTCCATACCTACCATGTGACTAAATCAGATGTTTGGGGGACCAGCAGAGGCCTCCTTATTGTCAAATGCATTGACCTTTTCTTTGTTTTCATTCTTCATGACCTCTACATCCTATGATGCTGTCATTCTCCCATTCTTGAAGTTCCCTCACCTGTCTGGACATTAAATTATCCCACCCTTCCTACTTTTAACTCTGACTTCCTCTCATTTTCCATTCTAGCAAAAAGCAGTGTTGTATAGGGAATAAAGTCTTGGACTCTTAAAGATGTGGGTCCAACTCTTGCTTCTTACCTATACCATCTAGGTGACCTAGAAGAAGGCCCTTAACCCACCCCTCCTCCCCAAGTTCTTGGGTGTATCTCAATGATTTTAATTGGCAGATCATGCATTAATCTGCATCAAGAGAAGGAGTTTTCATGTCATGACTTCCCTACATAGGTTTGGCAAAAAGAAAAACAAAACAAAACAAAACAATAACAACAAAACAAAATAACAACAACAAAACCTCAAAATATTTTAATTTAGTTTGACTCCTCTTGCTTTGTCCATCTCACAACTGTTTTTGTTCTTCAAAATTTTGTCTTTAATGCTCTAGAATTCCCTCTAGACCCTTTATGATCTGGAGAGGCCACCACAAGAATTACCTGTTAAATATAGAGCTGAATGACTCCACTATCAAGTTGAGTCACTGGCCTGTGGGGTCACAGGTTTTGTGTATCCAAAGCAGGTCTGGAGCTCTGTCCTACATTACTAAAGTTTGGTCATTTCTCCACAAAGCCATGGCTTCTTAAGCTTTTTAGTCTCTGGTCTCATGTATAAATGATAATAATGTCTTCAAATTTTTGACAATTGTAGTTTTTGTCTATGTGAGTTATATCTCTTATGATTTACTCCATGAGAAATTAAAACATCTGAGTATCATTAGGAAAGTGGTTTTTGACTTGAGGACTACTTTGACAATCATTGCACTAAGTTTTCTGTCTTTGATCCCATAATTGACACATTTCAATAGCCTCTCCAACATCACTCCTCACTTCAATCTATTCTACACATATATCACTTTAAGAGTAATCTGGGGGCAGCTAGGTGGTGCAGTGGATAGAACACTGGCCCTGGAGTCAGGAGTACCTGAGTTCAAATCCGGCCTCAGACACTTAACACTTACTAGCTGTGTGACTCTGGACAAGTCACTTAGCCCCAATTGCCTCACTAAAAAATAAAAACAAAAAACAAAAAACAAAAGAAAAAGAAAAAACAAAAGAAAAAAAAGAGTAATCTGTATTAAACCTTGTTTTCCTTATGTTACCCAATAACTCAGAAATCCCTTTCTGGCTTTTAGACCCATTAAGAAGCTAAAAGACTTCAACTCAACTATCCTACATTATTCCCCTTTTCCCCTCATTCTCTATGCATGATGCAACTATAGTGTGGTCAGTGTCTTCTCTGTCCCAAGATTCACTATGTCCAAGATGACATTACTAATTTTTCAGAAGTCAGCAAAGGATTCCCATTGTATTCATTCCTAGAAATTTTGATCCTTAGAAAAACCATTAGAAACAAAGAGTGTTAGGATGTAAAAGCAGCAACTATATACACACTGTAAAAACAAAACAAAACAAAGCAAAACACCGTATTTTTGCCATCATTGTCCTAGAGAGTAAAATGTATATTTCTAGTTGAATTAGATTTCATTTTTTTCTAAAGTACATTCCAGATTGCATTTGGGAGGGGGCAAAGTAAATAGGTGATTTATTATGGTTTTCTCCCCTCCCTCAGAGTACAAACAGATGCTAGCACCATTATTCAGACTGAGCGATATGGCCACAATGTTTTTAATGAAGAGATGACCTCCCCTAGTTAGGTGGTATTCCAAAGAATGGGAAGGAGGCTTGGAATGGTCTGCCTGGATTATCAGAGAGGGATCGATGAAGGAAATAGTCTGTGAGTTGGACCAGTCTGTGGTCTCTACCTATTCCCTTTAGTTTTTGTTTCCTATTTCACTAGCCCCAAACCACAGCAGTTGTTCCCTAATTAATTTCTAGTACCACAACATCAGGTGCAAAGTCTGGTACTTAAGATCCCATGTGAATCTCTACCCAGCTCCACATCCACTGATGCTTCACCATCATTTACTGGAGTGAAGACCAAGTAGCATGATAAAGAGGATAAAGAGCTGGCCTGGAGGTCACCAAAATCTGGATTCAAGCCCTGTCTGGCTTCATGACTCTGGGGAAGTCACTTAATGACAGCCCTTTAGACAAATTGCTAAGATGATAAGGTCTGGGGGAGGTGCTGACCTGAAATAATAAAAGTAGTCTCCAGATCAACATCCCTATAACAAGGAAATCAGAGTCCTGGCTCCTGCCCCTAGAAGAGACACAGTCATGTTTCCCACATCCCCCTTACATGGGCAAAGAATGAGCCTTCCTGTTAGATATACTTGGCCTCCAATCTGGTTTTTCAACTGTTCCTCCCCACCTCCACATCCACAGCCCCCACCTAACTTCAGATTGCCTTCTCTTCCTCATGCTCCTACAAAGAAGGGCAAAGAACTGGGAAGGATCTCTAAACATTCACAATCTTCTCATTATTTGCTTGGCTAATGTTCTGAGGGTTACTATTGAAGCCTTGCCCATTAAGCTGGCAATTAGTAAAGAAGCTGACATTTACCTAATGACTTCCTCTTTCTCTGTCTCTTTATCTCAGTCTCTCTGTCTCTGTCTGTCTCTCTCTCCACTCCAACTCTTTTTCTGTTCTTCTATATATATAAATATACACATAATATTCACATATATGTATACATAAATGTGTATGTACATATATATGCATACACATACACACCTAAATATTAATGGACATCTATTTTTTCACAAACTTCCATTAACATTGCTATTTACATAGTTCAAATGTCCTCATTCCATTTTTTTCCTGAAAATAACTTTCTTAGCATGTACTTCTTTAAAAGACATTGCCTGTTAACAATTACAGTAACGCTACACGGTTCTATCCATTGATCATCCATTCTGAAATAGTCTTACTGTGCAATGTTCTGCATGAAACAATAGCTTTTCTTGACTTTTTCCTGAGAAGGGCAGGAACTTTGATCTAGCTTCCCACAAATGGTCTAGTTACTATTTCATTTTTTTTTCATGGTCTTTAATCCCTATAATCCTATAGACTTTTAGGAAGTAAAAGGCATTGTCCAATAATCCCAACTCAAATTCTGAGAAAAGCGTTCCATTCCGATTAATGTCAGCTCAGGTTCTATTCGGCTGGGACAAGAGTTCCTAGGATGGTCATACACAGGTTTTGATCTCATTTCTCATTCATTTCTGATTCATCATTCAAAACACCACAGGGGTAGGAATAAGAGAAAAAAAAAACATTTTCACAAGTAATTAAAAGGACTTCTGAAGGAGGAAATGCAGTTGCCATTACAACTTCATGACTTCCCAGGCTTAGCAGTTGATCCCTTGGAAGGTGCTGAAGCCCCTAGCTAAGGCGGCAGCTCTATCTCCTGTACACCCTCCCTTGCCAGCACAGGGATTCCTGCTCCTCCACACTAAGCACATTCCACACCTTCATTTCCCGGTCAGCATTCTTACCTTGATCAGGGCTTTCTGGGCCAGCATGGTACCAAGATGCTGCTAACTTTAGCATCGCATCGCTCAGGAACCTAGCTCCTACCTAATTTGGGGCCCTGCCTGGCACATAAACAATTAGATCATCGGCCCCACTCTGCATGTAACTAGAGCCCTTCACCGCAGAGCAAAGAGAAAAGAGGCAGACTTCTGGGAGAGCGGGCAACCCTGCCAGCAGCCCCCTGGCCTCCCTATGATTGGCTGAGTGGGACTAGCCTGGGCCCTCTCTTTCAGCAGACTTGTTGAGTTAACCTGGGAGCATTTGTTTCCCCCTTCATTTTCTCTCTTTTCCTTCCCTCGAGTCTCCTTTGATTTCCTGCTGGCTTTTTAAATTGAGGATAAAGTTAATTCACTCCACAATGCCACAGCTGGAATTAAGCATGCCTCTTCTCCTGGCGGAGGAGGGGAGGGGCTGGGCCAAGGCCTGGGTCCTATTGGATCTCTAACACCCTTGAGGGCTGCTGCTCCTGGCTCAGGGGCCCTACCGTCACAAGCACCAAGTTCCCTAATTACGACCATATGGTTTGGCAGCTCTACACTCAGCAGACACCTTGTTAGCTCCATGCGGCCTAGGTGTTGGGAAGGAGGAGATCGGAGACTTTGAGGTAGAAGGTGTGGCTATAAGTCCCACTGCCGAGCCAGAGGGAGGTTCGATTGATCCTAATCTATTCTTTTTGTTCGGAAGCAGCATGTTGCTGGCAGCAACAGCTTGGTAATAACAGACATTTGGGGCCTTTAAGTCCTTGTGGTTACGGCCCGGCGGCACGCGACCACTCAGTGGGCCCCAGACAAGCTCTTTCTTTAATTGGCTTCATCGGTGGCACCAGAAATGAGATGTTAGGTCAAGGTACACCACATGGCCTACCTGCCCTGGCTGACTGTGAGTGGGAGCACAGATGTCACCCCTTTGATTGGGCAAGTGGCCACTGGAGGAGCAGGAGTAAGGCTTTCAGGGCAGCCTTGGGGAAGGTTGCAGGGGCTGGCATGTTCAGGGTGGAATTAATTAAGGGGAGGGTCCTAAGCATAGAAGAGCACAGGAAAACACATTAGATCAGTTTATAATGTGGCCTGTTAGAGGGGAAAAGAAATGGGAATATGATTTTATCATAGATAATTCTTATTGTTTTTCAGGGAAGTTGGGGCATGATCAAAACACCATGGAGCAGGCGCACCCTCTGGATGTCAGAGTGTCTGGGGTCCATTCCTTCGTTTGCTGCTTGTTACCCATGTAACCTGGAGCAAGGCCTTTCCCTCTCTTGGCTTTGCTTTCCTAGTATGTTAAAGGAGAGGTTTGGCCTAGATCAGCCGTATGGCCCCTTTGTGTTCTCAAGGTCTTATGCTAGGGGAAGATCCATGCAGACACTCTATCCTTTGTGCTTGTGTCCCCAGGATGGAGCCTGGCATTTGGCATATAGGGCAGCATATAGGGTGCTGACCTTGGCATCCTCAAACCTGATTTAGAATCTGGACTCTGACAACTCCTATCTGTGTGGTGAGTTTGGGCAAACTCTTCTCCCTGGGCCTCAGGGTAGTGGCTGGACTAGAAAGAAAACACCTCACTGTGTAGCAAATTTGGTGATGAACTGAGCTAGTCAGGGACTCCAGCAACAGGACAGCTGTGGTGCCCCAGGACTTGAAGCCTTTCCAGCCAGCTAGGACATGGCAGAATTCCTACATGGGAGTAGCCTCCAGGAGCTCGGTGACCTCAAACAAAAGTACTAAACCCTGGAGGGAAGAGGAGCAGTGAGGTCAAGCCAGTTGGTGGAAATGAGAGTGATGTTACCTTTTAGCCAAGGATCATTGAAGTTGCTGTCACCTACAGCAGGGTTTCTTAAACTTTTTTCTACTCATGACCCCTTTTTACCCAGAAATTTTTACATCATCTCAGGTATGTAGGTATATAAAGTAGGCATATATAACCATTTATTTTTGCCAAAATTTTCACCACCCCCACATTCAGACCCCAAACCATCCATACATGGAAGCATTGGTTACAGCAAAAGGGGATGTTTTGAATACTGTGTATAAGTTCACTTACCTTTGCAGAAGACTTTCCAGGGATGTACACATTGATAATGAGGTTGATGTACACATTGCCAGAGCTAGCTCCGTATTTGGGAGGCATTAGGCTGACTACAAAATTGAAGGTCTACGGACCCATTGTGCCGACTTCATTCTTACATACCTGTGAAACCTGGATGGTCAGCACCATGCCAGGAAACTGAATCACTTCAATTTGAATTGTCACAGGAAGATAAGATAAGGTATTGGACACTGAGGTCCCTTCTTAAGATGAACTTCCAAGCATTCCAACCCTAGTGAAGAGATTGCGACACAGATGGGCTGCCTATATTGTTCAAATGCCAAATGTATGCTAGCCTAAAAGACTATTATGGATAACTTATACAAGGAAGGTGCTCACATGGTTGTCAGAAAAAGTGATACAGGGACACAGGATCACTAAGCATGGTATGCCCTCATTGAAGAAGGGGCTTTGCTCTAAGCTGAATTGAAGTATTTCAAAAGAAACTCAAGATGTTCAAATTTAAAGAATCCACCCAAGTGTTCACATGGATTATGTGTGCCCTATGTGTAAAGACGGCCCAGCTCAGATTGATCTGATCAGTTGGACACACTGTAATTTGACTCTAACTTAGTGATGCCATATTGGTCCTCTTCAAGAATAAAGGACTACAACCAACCAATCAACCTCCTTTTCCCACAAATATATATATATATATATATATATATATATATATATATATATATATATATATATATATATATATATATGTGTGTGTGTGTGTGTGTGTGTGTATGTATGTATATATATGTACATATACATATATATACTTTATCAAATGCTTTTCTGAAATCTAGTATCTGAAATCTAGTATCACTGTATCTTCAGTTTAGTGAATAAAGCAGTAAGCCTAAAGTCAAGATTTGAGTTCAAATTTAGCCTCTGACACTTAATAGCTGAATGACCCTGGGCAAGTCATTTATTTTCCCTTGGCCTCAGTTTTCTTATCTATAAAATGAGGATGACAATAGCACCTACCTTCCAAAGTTGGTGTGAAAATAAAAAAAAAGGAAAGATAATAATTCTAAAGCATTTAGCATAGTTCCTGTAATATAGTAAGCACTATGGGAATGTTAGCTATTGCTGTTATTATTATTATTATTATTATTATTATTATTATTATTATTATTATTATTATTATTATTATTATTATTATTATTATAGTAGTGATGGAAGGAGGAGAATGAGGAGGAAGAGGATGAGTAGGGGTGGTAATAGTAAGTCTCCCTCAATGTAGATTTTCAATCCAAGCCTAGAGGACCACTTGAAGGCATATTATAGAGGGAAGTGATTTTCAAGTCTTGTTTGGTCTAGATGGAGATTGTGGTTCCTTCTAACTCTGAGATTACTGATTTAGTGAATATAACTACTTATGTTGCAGGAGTGGTTCACAGGCTTGATTCTTTCAATGTTAAAGAAACAAACAATTTTGAAATCCAGGAGCCTGATCCTCTTTTAACAGAAAGCTTCTGCCTCAATTCAGCCATAGGACTCTGGGGGCCCAAGTTTATATTTCTCTGCTCAGTGGATGAAGAGTGAGTCATGAGCTTTCTTTCCCATTACAAAAAATAGGTCACTGAGTACCACTTGTAATATTTCCATTGACCAGAATTGTTGAGCAGGCAGGATCCTAACACCTCCTGGCTGACCTGACACATATCAGACAAAGAATGGCTTGCTTTCCACCATTGCAACCTCTCCATCAGAGTTAATCAACATTGCCCCTGGTTTTAACTTTTTTGTCAATACCACATAAATTATTTCGCAGCTGAGATTGTCTTTTTTGTTGTTTTGTTGTTTTTGTTTTTGTTTTCGATCAATCCTCAGTGCCCCTTAGAGTAGTAGGTACTTAATAGAAGGAACAGAATTAACACACCTTGAAGGATGAAGATGCATCAACTAATTCAATGCATTAAAATGCATAAGGAATAGATAGTAGTATGAAAATTGTTATTTCCATATAAAATTATAGCATCTGTTTTTATTTATATGTAAAGTACATTTGCACGTATTATGTATAATGTATCTTAAATATAATGTATCTTAAAATTATAGTTTTTAAATGCTTCCATTGCTACCCTGGGTCCTTTTCATGTTCTAGCTGAATCCACCAGTTCTGGGAGGATTTTAGCAATGGATGCTTTTCTGATTAAGCTTTGCCAGAACAGAGAAATACCAGCATTACTTCTTCTCAGAAGTGACTAGTTAGTTACTTTTAGGATCAATTAATTGGAAATTCGTATAATAGTCAAGCCACATGAACACATACAAGTTAAATAAGAAGAAAATGAGATTCCAAAGTAGAATTCTGGGTGTTTTTTATTTGAAGTCTTAGGCTTGATAAATAAGAAAATATATTGTCTTAAAATTATCTTATTTCCTAAAAATTTGTCACAGAAATCTGTTATATTGGATTGCATGCAAACTTCGTGACTTCTCAAGTGGGACCCCAAAGGAACACAGACACAGGATAGGATTAGTCACTGTTGATGCTCAGAGAAAATACCATGAAATTCACTTGAAAATGAACAAGAAACTCCAAGACACAAGACTCCATGATTTGGAGTTGGGAGGTTGGGAGTGGGGTTGGGGAGGGGATGAGGACGTATTGACGAATATCTCAGGATATTGGTTTCTAGAACCAGTGATATTATGGGAGCAGGAGGCAACTTCTGTGGAATCTGCTGGGACAGGAGGGAGAAGCAGGACAGGAATGCTCTGAGAAGCAGCTTACCTGGTTATAGAGCTCCCAAGTGAGGAAGCATCTAATAGCTTATTTTTAAAGTAATTATTCCTACCAATTCTAGGAATTACTAAGCTTAGTTGTTTCCAAAACCATAGAAAGAATAAAGGTTACTATGAGCACCACCAATCCTAAGGAAATGACCAAATTTCTTTCTTCTGGTTACAGATCTCACCAGGACAGAACTGTGGCAAGTAAACCACAATAAAAGAAAACTGAATCACACTTTCTCTGAGCAAGATAATAGTTTACTAAAAGTGAGGTGTATAGCTGTTAATAATATGGTTCAGACCAGTCACCTCATTTAGGTCAGTGAATACAAAGGAACAGAAAATAAGAAAACAAAACAAAACAAAAAACCTCTTTATTGAAGTGCAAGAAAGGAGGAGTTCTGGGTAGGTGGGGAACATTACAATTGGCTATGCAGCCAGCTAGGTGGAACAATGGATGGAGTAATGATCCTGGAGTTAGGAAGACTCATCTTGCTGGATTCAAATCTGTGATCAGATAATTACTATCTGTGTGACCCTGAGCAATTCACTTACCCCTGTTTGCCTCAGTTTCCTCATCTGTTAAATGAGTTGGAGATGAAAATGGCAAACTGCTCTAGTATCTTTGCCAAGAAATCCCCAAATGGGCTCATGAAGAATAAAAAAATGACTGAAAACTGACAGAACAGTAATTGGTTACAACAGAGAAAGGTAGGCTGGCCTTCATGTGTGGATAATCACACTTCTCTGACAAAGAATGGTAATTATTTTATGGGTCTCAACTGCCTTTAGTAATCTTGGCTAGAAAATCGGAACGACCCTCTTTAGGACCCCAGGTTAGTCTTCCCCTTGGGGGAAATCTAACCCCCTCCTAATTTTACAGGGAGAGACAAGGGAAGAACTGTCCCTTGGGAAGGTGCTCAGTATGAACAGGTTTCTATTTACAGGTAAACAAAACAGTTGCCCCATGGGCCAATCGAAAAAGAATGACAACATTATTTAGTCAAGCCTTTAATTCAGACTGAAAGAAGCCACATATTTAAGCTTAACTGAAAAAACAGGGATTTAACAAAATAGGGAATTGGGTAAGTCACAGAGGGGAATCAATTATTAACTGATAAAGCATAATTTTAATTTCCTTATAAGAAAATAAATGAAAAAGGGGGCATGAATTCCCCCTTGAAAATTCTCTTCTTAATGTCATTATACGAAGAAATGAATGATTGTTTGAGTCTTTACATAATCATCTATGCTCAGGTTATGGAAGGAAATCTTCAAATATGAACATTTTAGTGTGGTTTAGATATTTTAAAATCATCATCATAATGTTGTGTTGGATAGAAGTCACTTGATTTGGCTCTGGTGCCATGACAAGGTGAAAACAGTTATGATTGAATTTAACAATCAGAACTAGGTATATTACAGGCCTTATGAACCTCAATCAATGTCAGTTCTTTTAGTGTTTGAATCCCAATCTAACCAATTTCTACAAAAGGAAGAAGCTACCTCAGAAACATTTCATTTTGCTCATGACACCTGTTAAATATTATATAGGTAATTTGCCTACTTCTCCTGTCATTTGGAAATTGTCCTTTCTGCAGCAGAACTTAGATACATCTTCCACCATGTGGCCTTTTTATTATAATCTAATTCTTTCATTCTTTGAAATGGAACAAACCAACACAAAGGTCACTAGTGTGTCACTATTTGCACTTTATTTATGGATTTCCAACTGGGCTTCTCTCATGTATGCCCTTGGATTTTGGATACATTGTACTTATGAGACATGGAGAATTGGAATCTCTTCCCCAGTGGAATTTGGAGGTTGGACATGACAGTTTTGGGGAGGACATATAGTTATGATGTCTTTGGCATAGTGGCCCAAGATGACATCAGGACCAGGAGAATATTGGGCAAGTACAATTTCAGCTACTAGAGAAGAAACAGAGTTTAATTATACATCTTTAAGACACTTGCAGAAGTGAGACCATGATATACCTTTAGGAGGTTGCTTCAAGAATAAAAGTTATCCTGTATTCCTTGGCCTCACTTTCCCTCTCTCTCTATTATTGCTTCCAGTCCTCACTGGCTCTATTTTCCCTCCAATTCTTTAATGTAGAAGCTACTAAATCTTGTGCTACTCTGTAGTTCCATGATATTTGAATTGTTTCTGGATGCTTGCAATATTTTTCCTTGTCCTGGGAGCTTGGCAATCTGAATATAATATTTCTGGATTTTTTTTTTATTTTAGAATCTCAGGAAGTGATTGGTATATTATTTCATTTCTATGTTAACTTATAATTCTAGGACATAAGGGCAGTTTTCCTTGATAATTTATTAAAATATCATGTCTATGATTTTAATTTGAAAATAGCTTTCAGGTAATCTAACTTAAATTATCTCTCCTTGATTTATTTCCCAGGTCAGTTTTTTTTTCCTCAATGGGATATTTCATATTTAATTTTTTTATTATTCTGATTTTATTTTTTCTTGAAGTTTTATGGAGTCATTATTTTCTACTTGTTAAGTTCTAATTTTTAAGGAATTATTTTCTTCAGTGAGCTTTTGTATCTCCTTTTCCATTTCACCAATGCTCCATTTTAAGCTCTCTTCAGTGGATTTTTGTGCCTCTTTGGCATTTGTCCTATTCTGTTTTTTTTTTTTACATGATATTTACTTAAATATTTTCTGTGTCACCTTTACCAAACTGTTGATTCTTAAAAAATTTCTTTGTATATCATCATTTCTTTTCCCAATTTTTCTACCTCTATGATTTAATATACTTTTTGTGAATCATTTTGATTACATTAAATTAAAAAGGATTTGTACAAACAGAAGCAATGAATGCAGTCAAAATTAGAAAGAAAGCAGAAATCTGGGAAACAATTTTTACAAGCAGTGTTTTTGATAAAGGCCTAATTTCTTTCTTTTTTGTTTTTCTTTTCTTTTCTTTTTTTTTTGTGGGGCAATGGGGGTTAAGTGACTTGCCCAGGGTCACACAGCTAGTAAGTGTCAAGTGTCTGAGGCCGGATTTGAACTCAGATGCTCCTGAATCCAGGGACGGTGCTTTATCCACTGCACTACCTAGCCACCCCCAAGGCCTAATTTCTAAAATATATACAGAACTGAATCAAATTTATAAGAATACAAGTCATTCCTCAATTGAGAAATGCTCAGAGTATATGAACAGTTTTCAGAGGAGGAAATGAAACCTATTTATTGCCATACAAAATGGTTATAAATCACTATTTATTAGAGAAATATAAATTGAAGCAACTCTGAGGTACCACCTCACATCTATCAGATTGGGTAATATGACAAAAAAAGGAAAATAATAAATGTTGGAGAAAAATTGGAACACTAATGCGTTATTGGTGTTGTGAAGTTTTCTAAACATTCCGGGGAGCAAAATGGAACTATGGCCAAATGGCTATAAAACTGTGTATTCCCTTTAACGCAGTAGTACTACTTCTAGTTCTGTATCCCAAAGAGATCATTGAAGGAGGGGAAAAGGACCCACATGCACAAAAAATATTTAGAGCAGCTCTCTTTGTAGTGACAAAAAATTGAAAATTCAGGGGATGCCCATAAATTGGGGAATTGTTGAACAAGTTGTAGTATATGAATATAATGAAATAGTATAGTGTTACAAGGAAGCAGATTTCAGAAAAAAAAAACCTGGAAAAGCTTGAGTGGACTGATGTTGATGGAAGTGAGCAGAACCAGGAGAACATTGTACACAATAACAGCAATGTTGTGTGATGATTGGTGGTGATAGACTTAGCTCTTATCAGTAATGAAACGATCCAAGAAAATTCCAAAGGACTCATGATGGAAAATTCTCTTTGCCAGAAAAAAGAACTGTGGAATCTGAATGCAGATTGCACCATACTATTTTTACTTTTGTTGTTTTTGTTGCTTTTTCTTTCTTTCATGAGTTCTTTTTTCCTTTTCATTCTGATGCTTCTTTCACAATATAACTAATGTGGAAGCATGTTTAATATGATTGTGTATATATATATATATATATATATATATATATATATATACACACATACATCTATACATACATATTTACACACTTATATGTGTGTGCATACACACACATATATGTATATATCTATCCATATCTATATCTATATATACATATAGATATCCTATATCAGATTGCTTATGATCCTGGGGAGTAGCCAGAGAAGAAAGGGAAGGAGAAATTTTGGAACTCAAAATCTTGTAAAATGAATTTTGAAAATGATATTTAAATGTAACTGGAAAAAACTATGAAGATTGCGAAAATAATTTTTGAATTTGTTCAAAAAATTTGTTCAGAAAAAAATTATGTTTTTCTTTAAGACTTTCATGTAGCTGCTTCAATTTTGTTGTCTTCCTATTAGTTTGTTTTGATTTTCCCTGTAATCATTATAACGGTTAGAGTCTTTTTTTCCTGTTGTTTTCTATCTTATTTCTTGATTTTAATTTTATACTAAAGTTTGGCTCTGCTCCTCCTGTGGGTAGAGCATAGTCCTATGCTTCAGGTTTTTGGTGCTATAGTTTTCAAAACTGCTTTTCAGGGTCTCTAAGTTTTCTGTTATTCCATGGTGGGATGATTTGAGGAAGGGTGTGGTCACTGCTCTCCTGACCTATGCTCCTGTCTGTGAGTGACTACAAGCACTCTTTTCTACCCTCCAATTATGACTAGTTTTCCTGCTCCTAATAGTGTTCCTCTTTTCCCTGGAATTGAGTATTGGCAATACAACACAGTTCTCCTCCCAGTTCCAGCCAAGAGTTTGCTGAAATCTCCTCTAGACCAGTTGTCCAAAGTCTGTACTATCTGTAGACTGAGAGCTCCAAAATGCACTGCAGTTGCTGATTCAGTCTCCCCTAAGGTCTGTTGCTGATTTCTATGCAGTCTACACTGGACCACACTCCACATGTGCCCACAATGAGACAAGATTTCCCTGGCAACCTTTGAAGTTGTCTTGGGCTGGAAGTGTTTCGCTCTGTCCTTTTGTTGGTTTGGCAGCTCCAGAATTCACTTTGACGTCTTATGTTCATTTTGTTTGTGTGTGTGTATGTGTGTGTGTGTGTGTGTGTGTGTGTGTGTGTGTGTGTGTGTGTGTGTTTGGGGGTGAGAAGATGTCTTTATTCTGTTGCCTTGACTCAGGTCCTCAATATAACTTTTTACAGTTGATTTCTCTGAGAAAGGCCTAATTCCTCAAATGTATACTGAGTATTGACCTGAGTCAAATTTTTAGAAGAATAAATCACAGTTATCTACTGTCATATGAAGAAAAAAAATCAGAATAACTACTGATTAAAGAAACTCAAATTAAAACAATTCTGAAGTGTTATCGCACATCTACCAGAAATGACAAATGCTGGAGAAGAGGAGAGGAAAATAGGTACACTAATAAACTCTTGGTAACTGGAACCACCATTTTGTTTCATTTTGCTTTGTTTTTTTTGTTTGCTTGTTTTTTTGTGAGGCGATTGGGGTTAAGTGACTTGCCCAGGGTCACACAGCTAGTAAGTGTTAAGTGTCTGAGGCCAGATTTGAACTCAGGTCCTCCTGACTCCAGGGCCAGTGCTCTATCCACTGAGCCACCTAGCTCTCCCCAACAACCATTTTGTAAAAATGATGTGGAACTATGTACAAAAGGCTATAAAACTTTGCATACCCTCAAATCAGTGCTACCACTATTAGGTCCATGTCCCAAAGAGATAAAAGAAAAAGGAAAATAAATATATATACAAAATAATATTTTTAGCAGCTATTTTTGTGCTGGCAAAGAATTGGACACTGAAATGATGCTCGTTAATTGGGGAATGGATGACAAGTTGTGGCATATAATTGTAATGAATGCTATTGAACTATAAGAAATGACAAGGGGAGAGGTTTCAGAAATGGCAAAGAATGCCAAGATCTATATGAACTCATGTAAAGTGAAATGAGCAGAATCAGGAGATCATTGTGCATAGTAAGAGCAATGTTTTAATGATGATTAACTGAAAAATATTTGGCTACTCCAATCAATTAGGACTCAATATTAACAAAAAAAATGCCATATATCAACAGAGCAAGAACTGATGAACTTTTTTTTCTTTTTCTTTTCTTCCCTTTTTTTCCCAACAAGGCCAATATAGAAATATATTTTCTGTGATTTCACGTGTAAAATTGATATATTGCATGCAATCTCAGTGGTTGTGGGAATGCATGGGAAGGAGAGAGAGAATTTGGAACTCAAAATTTAAAGTGGAAAGAATGCTAAAATACATATTTCTATCCCTATTTCTATCTGCATCTATAGCTATATATGGATCTAGATCTGAATCTAGATCTGCTGTCAGGGAGCTTATGTTCAACTCTGGATGGAGAATGATATGATCAGTGATAAATCCAGAAAACCTTTGTTTTGTTTGGAATATAAAATCGTTAGCACTATGAGAAGGAAGTAACAACTGGGAGAATTAGTAGAGGTCTCAAGTAAGAAATGATGAGAGGGATTGTAAGGGGTTGCCATGATGAAGGAGAACACTGTAGAATGGAGACCTGGACTTGCAAAAATAGAGAAATAGGAAGTGAAACATAATTGATGAATAACAGAAAATTGTTCGGTTCGGCTGAGCTATAGATTAATTAAAGAAAAAAATTGTAATAAATCTGGAAGGATAAAATTGATCCAGATTGTGAAGGTTGGAAATGTGAAACAGAGAAGTTTCCATTATATCCTAGAGATAATAGGGAGCCACTGAAGCATCTTGATTAAATGGATGAAAAGCATGAGAGACAGAGTTTTGGTGTAATTAATAAACAATTTAATAACTAGGCTACCAAATAATCAATAAAGTAGTCTCTGTAACCAAAGACAAAACCATGCAGATCCCGGAATGCTTGGAAAAGGAGGTGCCTCTGACAGGTGAAAATCTACTCTGAATCATAAACAATTAAAGAAGGAGTGTACATTTTAATTAGGGTTGGTCTAAAAGTATTCAGCTCCTCCTTCTGAGGAAACAAATTGATAATGCAACTCAGCCACCCCCAACAATCTAGAGAAAGAAATCCATCTCTTCGCAGACCACTCTGGTTGGTTTTCTCCTTTGTGAGCTGGGTTGACATAAATTATAATGGTGGTTTCCAAGGAAAGGGACTTACCTAGACTTTATTCTATGTATACTTTAAAAGGAAGTAAGGTCTTCTATTTGGATGGAGTCCTGTCCAAGGTGGAGGAGTATTACCGCAATCATTTAGTCAATCTCATCAATGTCCTTCAGAAATTGATTGAATAATCTGCAAGTGCTGGTCCCTGGATGACGAAATAGAAAGGAAAAAGCTCAATCCTAATTTAATATTTGCTTGTTAATATAATAGAAAAATAATCATTTCTCTCATTGGTCATATAAGTGACTTGGCTGAAACTATTATTCAGGGATATCAATTTGGTAGCTGTGTGGAAAATGGATAAGAAAAGGCAAAGACTGGAAACATTGACCCTGGAAAGGAAACTATTGCTATGGTAGAGATCAGAGATTATAGGAGCTTGAATTAGATAATCATATGATTGGACAGTAAAGATACTTACATGAGAAATGTTATAGGAACATAATAGACAATATTTGGTGACTAATCATATATTAGGGGAGATGAGGGAGAATGACAAGCATAGGTGGTGTCTCAATTTCCAAACCTGGGTGACTGATATAAATAGGGAAGTTCAAATAGATGGTGTAGACACCAAGGAGATGCTCATCATTAATGAATGGTTATGGAATTCACAGTCACTCATTATGGAATATCACTGCACTGCAAGAAACAATGAATATGAAGCATTCAGTTAAATATAAGAAGGCTGAATAGAATGGATGCAGAATGAAGTATGTAAGCAGAACCAGGGAAATAGCAGCTATAACGAATGTGATAATGTAAATAGAAAGAAAAACAGGAATAAATCAATCAAAACTAAATAGTGCAAAATTACATTGACAACAAATCCCTAAAAAGTGATGTGAAAAGGCACCTCCCTGTGATTCCTTGTAGGGGGTGGTGTGGGAAGGGAACGAGCATTTATTAAGTACTTATGTGATAAGCACTGTGATGATTAAAATTATGTGAGACATAGTTTCTGGGTAATTTAATCATTTTTGGGGGGGGCAGGGCAATGTGGTGTTAAAGGACTTGTCCATAGTCACACAGCTAATAAATGTGAAGTGTCTGAGGCTGGATTTGAACTCAGGCCCTCCTGAATCCAGAGCCGCTGCTTTATCCACTGTGACACCTAGCTGTTCCAATCATTTTTTCCCAATATGTCCACAGGTTATTAACAAAAGTATGATCTATTGACTGCAGCAGGTCCATCACATAGCAATCAAATCTCATAGGTTGACATGATTTAGAAGGGTGTTACATTAAAATGAAGTCTGGGAATGACTTAGGTCATTCAAATCTTGGTAAAAAGAAAACATCAGAGAAAGAACGTAGACTACATCCAAACTGATGGGGCCACAGTGGTTTTCCCTTAAGTGTAGCTTGGTACAGGATAAATCTCATCAGTAAAGTCTTTCAGCTATCCAGATAAATGGAACTGTCTCCACTCAAGGCTTTTGACCCAGATGAAATTAACTTACAAGGAGAACTGGACTTTGGAGTTACAGGGGAGAAAGGAATAAGCAAGAAAGGGAGAACACTGAGTCCCCCCTCCCAAGATATCAATCATTAATAATTATTTCTCAAAGCACTGTATAAGATGACTTAAAGATATTACCTCATTTGATACAATAACCCTGAAATGCAGGTGCTATAATGATTCCCAATTTATAGTTGAAGGAATTAAGATAGACAGAAGATAAATGACTTGTCTAAAGCCACACAGATAACAAATATCTGATGTTGAATTTGGACTCAGCTCTTCTTTACTCCAGGCCCAGCATTCTATCCGCTGCACTACCTAGGTGAAAAAGGTGTGGAATTATGTATACATAAAATTGTTTATCCTGTCAGAATGTTGATATCCTGGATAGTTTTGCTAAAATATTTTCCCTAGTCTTTTTTACTTGTTATAAAGCATAAACTTAGACTTTTTTTTTCTTCTTGTCATGGGACCCTTTGGCAGCCTGGTGATAATTATGGCTCCCTTTTTTGGAATAATCTTGTTAATTGAAAAAGATATATATGCACATATACATACATACATATGCATATGCATATGCATACACATATCTATTTATTTATTTATTTTCATTTAACAAGGTTTTTCTGAAAAGGGGTCCTCTCTTTATCTGTCTCTGTCTCTGTCCCTCTTTCTAGCTATTGGATTACAAATAAAGCCAATTATTTCCACATCACTTATAAAACTTTTTAAAAAGCTAATTAACCTCACCTTAAAAACTTCAGTTAAAATAGATTACTTTCTATGAGGAGGAATAGGGATCTTGAATATTAGGAAATGTAGGTGATGGGAAAAATATAAATACAAGTTATTTTAAAAAGAGTATTCTTATCCCTGCTTGAGTTTTGAAAATTATTTGACCTAGTTCTCAATTTTGTACACGTGGCTAGGAAGATTGAGGTTAACTTTCTTACATTTGGAAAGAATCAGAAGTGAGCTGACTACAAAAAGGGATTGAAGAACATCTTCATCCCTTTAACAAAAATTCAGGTCACTTGCCTTGCTTCAATACTATGGCAAAACCCTCATTCTCCATAATCTTTCGAATATTACAGAAAAATCACTCACCAATTATTTTGTTTGTTTGTTTGTTTTGGTGAGGCAATTGGGGTTAAGTGACTTTCCCAGGGTCACACAGCCAGTAAGTGTCAAGTATCTGAGGCCAGATTTGAACTCAGGTCCTCCTGAATCCAGGGCCAGTACTCTATATACTTTGCCACCTAGATGCCCCATCACCAATTCTTTCAGTATTCAAAGATGCAGACTTGAATTAATTAAGAGAAGCTACTATACTTTATCTCTCACTATCTCCTTATCTATAAGGATGGTTAGTGCTCTAATAGAGATACATTTATGTGGCAGCCCAAGAACACCTTAAATTTAAAAAAAAAAATTCTATGTCACACCATTGTCACATATTAGGCTTATAGTTCAAGATCCCAAAATCTGTGTGTGTGTGTGTGTGTTTGTGTGTGTGTATCCTCCAGTCAAACCCCTGTTTTGCCATATTTCTCTATGATGAGCTTAAAATCATAAAATCTTCACACAGAAAGATAGAATAAGACCAGTAGCCAACTCCTTGGTATTCCAATTAACAATAAATAAACAATAAATCATATAGATGTTCAAGAGATCAAATTTTCCCAATTATGCACTACAAGAGATGAGGTCTGTCCACACACACACACACACACACACACACACACACACATGCATACTGTGTGTGAGTAAAATAGAATATATATTATATAAAATATATACATATACATGTGCATCTCTCCCTCCCTCCTTCTCTCTGTCTCTCTCTGTTTCTTTCTCTCTCTCTCTCTTCCCCCATAGGGTTGTTATAAGGAATAAATAATATATTGTATGTAAAACAGTCTGCAGACTGTGATTGTTAGTTATTCTTGTAATCATCATCACCCAAAAGCTTTAAAGCAACATTTGGATAACAGTCATCTCATCTCCTTTTATCTGCCAAAAAATGTTTGAGTTATACCTACCATTGTTTGAGAGGAGTAGACCCTGAGAAAGTTCTTCTACTGAGGATATTCCTCAATTTCAGCATGTCATGATTTGTGTGAGATAATTACCCTAAGAGTACTACTCCTGTGTCCTGGGATTTAAGAACACCAGGGCAAAAAGGTTGTGAGGCAATCTTGTCCCAAGGAAATGTCTCAAGAATGTAGTGTTGTATAAAATTACTTCCACTTAATATTTTTATACTGATAAATAAACTAATGAACAACTGGGTAATAGGCAATACAGGTAGAATTTATTCCAATTCTCCTGATGGAGTTAAGTGATTTCTCCCAAGATCATACACCAATAAGTGTCGGGGTAAGAGATGAACTTCTTTTTCCTTCCCTTTCTTTTCCTCCTCTTCCTAAGCCATTGCCCTTTACGCTGCTCCACTCAAAAGCTATTTGTGGGAATGAGCATTTTGGTTGCATCTCAGTAGGCAGGGCACTCTAAGGGTCCCTTTCCATGCTTCCTCTACTTCCTGAATATATGAAGGATTTTCCTTGTAATAACTATCTAATGGTCATGGTGGACAAATGCTGAGAACCTGCTTACTTGGTTCACTTTGTTAGCCTAAACCTATAGTGCATCAGCCTCTTTCCCGATAAATATGACACCTGTGTCTTCATGAAATCAGCATGTCTGCTCCTTAACACATAGAGAGGCATTGTTCAGAATGGGCTTATGGTTTCAAACAAAGGGGCTTAGCAGGGGGGTGTTAACCTCCCCTCCCCATCAGGCACAACAGCCTGTGTTTGTAAACAGAGCATTATTGGGCTATAGGGAGCCCCCAGAACAGTGTCAGCTAGCTAATTGGATGTCAGCTCCCTGCTAAGAGGAAAAACTAATGAGTCATCTATTTCCAAAGGGTTAGGGTATGGGGGGAGGGCGGAGGCTGGGGCATCAATAACCTCAAGCTTAAGAAAGTTTGGAACTTGCCTGTTGGTATAAAGAAAGAACAACATTTGGGAACTGGTGCTCTTTGATCAAGTAGTTCTGGTAGAAAATGCAATCATGAATTCCCTCATGTCGCAAAGAGTATGAAGAAGAAAATTGACTGCTCAATGAGATTGTTTTAAGTTTTGAGTTTTCTTTTACATTTCCATCTGCAATATGCTGCTGCCTGCTTACATACTTTTTCAGTATTAGTATTGTTGTCCATTACATTATCAGTGGCAAACTGTTTTTGTGAGGTCTCCTAATGCTAAGCAGGAGCTATATTTCCTGGATTTTTGCCATAGAACCCAGAGCACAATGGAGATCTAAAAGACATGGAAGAAATGATTCATGTATCTTGGTGGCAAAATCATTTTCTTTTCTTGACGTCTTGTATCTGCTACCATTAAAATAAGAAAAAAAAAGAAAAGGAAAGAGGCCCTGGATTCTGTGAAATCACATTTGATTTGCCAGCTAAGCCCAGGTTTGTCTCTATGTTCAACCGACTGATGTCTCTCTTTCTTTGTTCACTGCTGCCCTCATGCTTAGGTAAAATTATTTAATCCAGCTCTGGCCTTTCCCTGATTTCCCCCACTCTCCTCCTCCCTTTCCATCTTATGTTTTACACCCACCCCCTTCCACCCTACCCTGCCTGTCTCCCTCCCAGAAGATTATTTAGCCACAAATTTCTCCAAGAGTCCATCTGGACCAGGAGCCTCCATCTACCTTCTTTTATACTGCAACATACAAGCCTATAAACCCATTGTACCGTTCCTTGTTGGATTATCAAGGAAGACCTATCACTCCATTTTAGAGGTGAGTGGCTGCTTCAATGTTCATGCTATTCACTTTGCAAATCACAGAACCAGCATCTGGAAGGGACCTTACAGGCCATCAAAACAACAATAAGCATTTCTTAAGCACCAACTCTTGACCAGGAACTCAGCAAGGCACTGGGAATCCAAAAGCAAAACCATCCCCACCAACACCAACCACCACCAAACATTCAATAAAGCAGTAGCAGCAACAAAAGCAACAATATGGTCACTGACCTTAGGGAACTTTTGTTCTGTCAGGGGAAAAAGCATGTACACATTATATGGAAATAAATTCGAAAGAAAGGAAATTAAAATCAAGTTTTTATATGAGGGAAGGAGGTAATACCATGTAGAATGTAGACTATTGCACTTGAAATGAGCTTTGAAGGCCCCTCAGGGTGCTAATAGGCAAAGGGGAGGTGGGAGACCCCTCAAGGAATGAGGAGAGGCTTTCCCAAGGCACATTGGAATAAAATGTAATGTCAGAGGCAACTAAGTGGTGCAGTGGATAAAGCATCAGCACTGGATTCATGCAGACCTGAGTTCAAATCTGGCCTCAGACACTTGACACTTACTAACTGTGTGACCCTGAGCAAGTCACTTAACCCTTATTAATCCAAAGGAAAAAAAAAGAAAGAAAGAAAATGTAATGTCATGTGTAAGAAGCAAATAGCAAAACAAGTTGGCTGGAAGATAAAGTGTGTGAAGAGGAGCCAAGTACACTAGAACTGGAAGTATAGGACACATGGTGAGGGCATTTATAATGCTCTTATAAAGTTTCCCTTTAATCCTGACGTCAATAGGCAGCCACTGACACTTCTGGAATCTTCTATAACACCTTTTTCAATAACCATATTTATTTCCTGACTACTCAGTAAACTTTGCATGCTAAATTGTATTATAATTTTTATCACATTATACATATTTCATTTAGAGTAATTATGTATTCCCAAACTCATAGATCTTCTTAATCCTCTGCACAGGAACTATAGAATACATCTATCTCAGCCTTTCATTATATGTATGTAAGATATACACATATATATGTGGATATATATACATCTATATATGTATATCTGTATGTGTGTACTATTTTGTACGTTTTCAAGTTTATGTTACAACCAATCAATATTCATTAAGTGCCTACTATATGCCTGTACAGTATTGGTTCCTAGAAAGACCTGAATAAATATTAGATGAATTGAATTGAAATATCCTCTTATAACCTGTTATTCTGTCCTTCACTTAATTCTCAAACTTAAATAACCAGATTATGAAATCAGAGATAAAAGATCTTGGGATGGAATGGATGGCAGAAGTCATGTAATCCAACCTTTTTTAATTTTACAGATGAGTAAATTGAGGTACCTATTTCTTCCTTGTTGTTGTTTGTTCTTCGTTCTTGAAGAGGACTATGATGTGAGGTGATGTCATGACTTTCATTGAATTAGATTTAAGTGAGGGAGGGTTGTGGAAAGTCACCAACCTTATTCTCTCCTCTACAGCCATCTGGTTCCAGGGGCAAGATATCTATATATCTATACATCTCTATCTCTATCTCTATCTATATCTCTATCTCTATATATCTATCTATCTTCAAGAACAAAGACAGAGACTGTCATTTAATTTTTAATTTATTTATGAATCTATTTAACATTTATTTGTTTGTTTATTGTTTATAATACTGAGCAGAGAGTTTTGTATTCATTTATAAAAAATAATGATTAGCAAACATCTATAATGTCCACAACTTGGTGCTAGGTACTAGGGATACAAAGTCAAGTTTACAATTAGAGTCCATTTTTAAAATTTGCATTCCAATAAAAGGAGGGAGGTAAGTATATACCACTTTCACTGTGAAAGGTACTTTGAGGTGGGAAAGAGCAGAAATAGTAACAATGACCAGGAAAGCCTGTAGGAAGGTGATATCTGGGCTGAGCCCTAATGGAAACTAAGAGAAAGAAAGGCTTTGCAGAGTGTATCTGAGGCTGGAGGGAATTTGGACAATGTTACAGAAGAAGGAGGTGGAGAATTGAATTCAGGGAAGAGCAATAGGCACCAATTTGGCTTGAGGATATAGTGAGGTATGTGAAGGGCAGTAATGTGAAATCTGGATGGCAATGTAGGCATAGGCTGAAGCTTCTGGAGCCATTGAAGAGTCTGGAGAAGCCAGGTGACATGGTCATATCTGTGATCCGGGAAGATGATTTTTCCAGGCTCTGGGAAATATGAATCAAGAAGAGAAATTCTTTCCTCCAGGAGAAAATTATGAAATTATTAAAAGAGTTCAGCTGAGAGGTCATAGGGAGTTCAACTAGTATGGTAGCCAAATAGATGGAGAGAATGGACTTGATATGAATGATGTTATCTAGGGAGACATGGAAACTTATTTCATATGGGATGGAAGGTTTGAGGATGATCTTAACTTTTAGACTGACTTGGGGATGATGGTACCCGACAAAGAAATTGGAAAGTTTTGAGAAGGGACAGTTTAGGAGAAAAGTTTCAAGGATGATAAATTTTGAGCTGGAAGGTCTAGTTGAATCACTCATTGTATGAAGAAGGGATCTGAGGCCTAGGGAGTTTGTTATCTGTCCAAAGTCACACAGATAGGAAGCACCAGAGGGAGATTGGAATTTAGGTCTTTGTGACTCCAAATCCAGCATTGTTTCCTGTGAGTTGAAGTCATTTCTCCTGAGTTTATAGGTTGAATTGTAGGTGCCTATAGTGAATGGTTATTTTAATTAAATAAGAAATGATGTCCTGACTATAGAATTCTGATAGATTCTGATGACATAAAGACCAAAAGGTAACAGTAATTCTGTGCCTTCAAGGAGTTTCCAACTTAATATTCATCGCATGCTTTCTATACTGGAGGTGGTTTGTCTTTCTGATCCAATGTTTCTTGGTGACTCACTCTAATACCTTCTACTTGACAGGAGATAGCTAGATGGCATAATCAGTAGAACACTAGGTATGGAGTCAAGAAGGCACGAGTTCAAATCTAACTTCAGACAGTTACTACTGTGTGATCCTGAACAAGTTGCTTAACCTATGTTTTCCTCAGTTTACTCAACTGTAAAATGAATATAATGCCAGAACCTCCCCCCCCTAGGTTGTTGTGAGAACAAAATAAGACAATGTTTGAAAACTGCTTAGTACAGTGCTTGGTATATAGACCATGCTATATCAAGGCATCCCTTCACCTTCCCTTTTAAAATTCATTGGTCAAAATCTTTGTTTTGTTTTGTTTTTAAAAAGTTGAAAATATCTCTTTTACTGATGCTTTATTGGGATTTTGTTGGGGCACATTTAGGCAAACATCTGTTTACCTGCTTGTTGGAGAGCCTATTAAATATTGTCAAAGTCGCTGATGATTCTGGTTGTCCTTGGAATCTGGGTTGGCAAACTACCTGCTTCTGCCACCCTGTTCCTTGTTCCTCCCAAGATTTTCAGAGAAGGCTCAATTTTAGGAGTCACGAGAGGTAATAGGTTTTGTAAATGCAAGTTAAGCCCATAATAATTCCAGTCCCAGATCTGATTAAGAGTTGTCAGCATTGCAAAGCTCTGGAATGAAGCTTAAAGGCACAATTAATATGAGCTTATATTAAAAGCTTTTGGGTAGTTAAGAAGCTTTGTAACAAAAGATCATTAAACACATGTGTACCACTACAATGTAGGATTGGCTACTATGATTTCTAAGAAGGCTTCCTTGCATTTGCAGGTTTGGGGGTGGCACTCCATCAAATGAAACCCGGCATTCAGGGAGAGCAGAAAAGCCTGGGCATTTCTTTATTGTGATGGATGTGTTATCTCACTGACATTATTCATGTTTCAAAGAGCAGAGGTCAGAGCTCATCCCTGCCTGGCAGTTAGGAGATGCCATAGAAATGCCTTTCCCTTCCCCCATTAATTATGGCCCTTGTGAAGCCAATCTGAGTATGACCTAAGCTGCCAAAGGACTCTGTGTACCCTAGGCAAGAGGGAAGATTAGTCTTCCTTTTTTGTATATTAAGGGATGAAATAGTTAAAATCTTGTTAATATCCTGAGCAGAGTTACAGAAACTTGGGAATTTCTCAGTAACCATATCATGCAGTCCAGATCTAATATTTCTCCCACCTAAAATGTAGTGATAAGAGGTCATCTAGCCATTGCTTGCAGCCCTCCTTTGCAGGGGAGTCTACCACTTCTTCAGGGAGGATGCTTGAACTATGAAAACATTATTTGGTTTGTTTCTTTGTTTTTCTTGACATTAAGCCTAAGTTTGGTCATCTATCCTTTCCCCTCTTTGTTAGTTCTGTATCTCCATTCTGAAGTTAAATAGAACCTTTTAGTATGACAGTGTGCTTCAAAGAAAACTGACTCAAAAGAATAGCTGATAATAAATTGATTTAGCCACAGAAGCATCTTAGCCCAAGACAATCTCAGAAAAGTCCAGTAACACTCCATTAAAGAAGCAGCATATGACATCACCAGCAGGTGGCAGCATTTATTCAACCTAGAAAGAGTCAATGTATCATCCAGAGACAAAGGAGAAGGTGTAGAGGGAAAAGGGAATAGCAGGGTCCAGGGTGGCAGCTTAAGGGGCAGACAGGGACATGATGATACATAAAGTCCCTCAAAGACAAAGCTATGAGAGATGCTGCAGTTACCCTGCAACTCTTTTGTAGTTTGGGATGTCATGTCCCCAGTCATGTTCCTTTACCTTCCAGCAGGGGGGCTGTGGTATGTTGGAACTGTTTCGTGGTTGGAGGCTGAACATTATTATCTTCTTTAGTCATCTCAGTAATAACTGATGCTCCATGACCCCATTCAGAGTTTTATTGGAAAAGTTACTAGAATGATTCACCACTTCTTTCTCATGCTCATTTTACATATGAGGAAACTGAGGCAAACAGGGTCAAGTGACTTACCCAGGCTCACATAGCTAGTAAGTGTCTAAGGCTGGATTTGAACTCACAACGATGGCTCTCCCTGATTTCAGTCCCAGAACTCTACCTACTGTGCCACCTAACTGCTCTAAATTATCTTAGAAATTACTGGAACTTAATATTCCTTCATATTCTACCTGCTTATTTGAATTTGTGGCTCCATGTTAATTAAGTAGTTTTCTATTTGATGAGTGGTTCCTTCTTGGTGAGTCAATACACAGCATGGTGTTGAGTGACTTCAGCATCTTTCCATTTTTTCCCACAGCATATTTTCACAGTGATGATGACTAAAAATATTTTACTTTGAAGCAAGTTGTGCCAGTTTGTAGAGGATGAGTACCCTTTATTCAGAATGATGCCAAAAGATCAACTTAGTACTATAATCAATTAATTCAGTCAAGAAAGACAATGAAACAACAGTCATTAAATGATAAAGAAAAAAACAATAGTAGTAGACGCACCAGATAACACCCAACACGTGACAGCCTCTTCCAAAGTACCTGGGCCTCTCTGATTCCAAACACCTGTTCCACTTTCAATAGCAATCAAATACATCTGTGCACCATGCCCATGAGTAAATCCATGGTCATTCATCACTTACTCCTTTATCTGGGACCCTTTTCTATTGTATAATTGTATAGATTTTATATAAACAGATTGGATACAAAGAAATAAGATACATGCGCAATAAAGATAATGAAAGGTAAATCACTGACCTGCTGGACTAGGACATCTCCCTTTGAACTGTTCTATATCTACAAAGAGATTAAACAGAAGGGAAAAAAGACAGGCAGACAAAGGGAGACAGAGACAGAAAGAGATAGAAAGAGAAGCAGAGATAGGAAGACAAAAAGACAGAGAGGGAATGAGTAAGACACAGAGAGACAGAGAGGCAGAGACAGACAGGGAAGAACAAGGACAAGGTCAAGAGGAACAAGAATAACAAGAAGTGATTCCCTGGAATGAGCCACCAAGTCTGGGATTTGCAGAACATAAAATTTGCCAATTGAACAGTGGCCCTTGAGCATTGGAAGCATTAACAATGGCCCAGTAATGTGAGTGAGCTGGTACATACTTTATTTTGAATCTATATCATAAGAGCAAACTTAGCTCTTGTTGAGATATTCCCCAGTCTTTTAAAGCCCAATGCAAATGCCACAGGCTATTTGGATCCTGCCCCCACTGTCAGTGTTTTCACCATTCATAGTCTCTGGAGACAGTCTCCATTATATTCCTCAAACACATCCTTATACTCTCTAGTGACCTTATCATATATCATGATGATATGGATTCCTTCCTTTTGCAGATCCAACTAGATGTACATGGAATTCCCTTCCAACTCTCAAATTCTGTATTCTTAGGAGATGGGGTTAGCCAGAGGATGGGACCTCAGAGCTAAGTTATGATTAGAAGATCCACAAATCCATATATTCCCTGAAGGTTTGTGGCAGCCTGGCTTCAAGAAAGTCAATTAGTGCCATTTTCCAACAGCTCATGTTCATATCGTGTCTCTGTGTCACATATTGGGAGTTCTCACAATATTTCAAACATTTTCAATATTATTCTATTGGTTATCGTGATCTGTGCTCAGTGATCTTTAATGTTGCTATTGTCATTATTTTGGGGCACCACAAACTGTGACTATATAAGATGACAAACAATCCATAAATTTTGTGTAGGCTCTGACTACTCCACCTGCCTGAAATTCCCTTATCTTTCTCCCTCTTCTGGGAACTCCCTATTTTCTGAGACACAGCAATATTGAAATTAGGCTGCTTAATAACCATCCGATGACCAATAAGTGTTTGGGTGAATAGAGGAGTCAAGAAATAACTTAATTGTCATCTTATTTTAATAAATTGCCACAGTCAACCCAACCTTCAGCAACTACCACTTTCATCAGTCAGCAGTCATTGACAAAGAGACAAAATTCTCCAACAATTTTGAAGAGAAATTTGTAGCTATATCCAAAGGGCTATAAAATTGTACACACCCTTTGTTGTTGTTTTTTTTGTTTTCTTTTGCTCTGTTTTTTAGTGTGTGTGTGTGTGTGTGTGCGCGCGCACATGCATGTGCATGTGTACCCTTTGTCCCAGTAATGCCACTACTAGGTTTGTAACATAAAAAAATCATAAAAAAGGAAAAAGGATCCACATGTACAAAAATATTTCTAGCAGCTCTTTTTTATTTTGTGATGGCATGGGATTGGAAATTGAGACATACCCATCAATTGGGGAATGACTGAACAAGCTATGGTATATGAAAGTAATGCAATAACATTGTGATATGAGAAATGATGAGCAGGAAGATTTCAGAAAAACCTGGAAAGACATTTATGAACTAATGCTCAGTGAAGTGAGCAGAACCAGGAGAAAAATGTTTACAGTAACAGAAACACTGAGATGATCAACTATGATACACTTAGCTCTTCTCAACAATACAATCATTCAAAACAATTCCAAAAGACTCAAGATGGAAAATGCTCTCCACATCCAGAGAAAGAACTATGGAGTCAATACAGATCGAAGCATACTATTCTCTTTTTGTGGTTGTTTTATTTATTTTTTCTTTTTTGTGCTTTTGCCCTTTTGTTCTGATTCTACTTTGACAACATAACTAATGTGGAAATATGTTTCATGTGATCATACATATATAACATATCAGATTGCTAACTGTCTTGGGGAGGGGGAAAGGAGGAAATGTGAAGCTCAAAATCTTACAAAAATGAATGTTGAAACCTAAAAATGAGAGAGAGAGAACTATCCACTAGCAAAAATATTATGACTAATTGAAGGCTCCAATGATGTTTAGCATTTCTTTAGCAATAAATATATTTTTAATTATGGTATTTTCATTGGCTCTTTTAAAAACATAATACTACTGTAAACATAGTTTTTGTATGTACTGGGAAACAAAAAATGTGACTTGCTTTATTACAATTTTTACTTTATGGCAGTGGTCTGGAACTGAACCCACAATGTATCTGAGGTTTGCCTAGACTGGCTAAGCATACCAAATTATTTTAACTGATCTGTATCTGACATAATTACTCATATTCTTACCACCTTAAGTGCACCCATCTGGATACTCTCTGCTTTATCTGTGTGCTTCCTAAAATCTAGCATCAAAAATTATGTAAATAAGCTTCATCTGTAGTTGATGCATGGAAGGACTACAGCCTCCCTTATTTTGAACAATTCACTTCTCTTAACACACCCTAAGATTTGCTTTCTTTTTTTGTCTGCCTTATCATACTATTCTTGAATCATGCTGACTTCTTAGTTCACTAAAATACATGAACCATATTCACACATATTATTATCTTCCTACCCTTCCTGTCTCCATCGTTTTTCCTTTATTTGTGACATAGTTGTTACTAAATCCAAATGGAGGACCATTATATGTAATCCTTTTCAATTTCCCCCTTTTAGAAGCAGCAGCCCATCATTCTAGCCAACTGACATTTTTTTTAAAATCTTGCCACATACGTGAGAGGCAATGTAATAGAGCAGATAGAGTTCTAGCTTCAGAGTCAGGAAGATCTGGGTTCTAGTCTTGTCCCTACTACACACAAAACTGTGATCATGAACAAATTGCTTAACCCTCAGTGCTCCAGGCAATTCCATAGCCCTTTAAGTAACAAGTTGGTTGTCCATACAAGTTTCAACACAAGTAGTTCTCAAAACTGATTCAATTGTAGCTTCAGAACTATCCATTACCCACACAAACACATATAATACCCAGAAGCAGAGAGAATTAGAGAACAATTACTTCTTCCTAACCACATGTTATCTGTAAATATAAGAAGCCTGACTTCTCTAAACTCATTTATAGGCATTTTAAAGAAAGTATGGCCAAGGACAGATTCCTTAGGCAAACGATTCCAGACTACCATCTACCTCTCTAGTTCTCTGAATCACAAGCCTGATACTAACTTTTGAAAACAACATTTTTTTGTTTTGTTTTTTTGGGGAGGCAATGAGGGTTAAGTGACTTGCCCAGGGTCACACAGCTAGTAAATGTTAAGTGTCTGAGGCAGGATTTGAACTCAGGTCCCCCTGAACCCAAGGCCAGTGCTTTATCCACTGCGCCACCTAGCTTCCCCCTGATACTAACTTTTACAGGAATAAGCTAGAGACTATTTGTCAGAAATGTGATGGTATGAATATATTGACTTTGACTCCTCCCCTTTCTTTTTTTATTTACATTGAACATGCCATATTTAAAGATGAAGCATGTCATGACAGGTGCTTTGTATAGAAGACCAATTTCTTCTAAGTGAAAATTACTAACTGTGAAGTTATTTCGGTTCAATAACATGTCTTTGCTCCCTATGCCTGCCCTTGCTCCTCTGAACGCTCTCATCTCCCTAATGCTAACTCTGCTCTGCTACCCATCACAGAATACTTTGATTTGCCCAGTTTTCAAAAGTTTCAAGGATTTAAAGAATCTGTCAGAATTCTCCCAGGATTTTTACTCCAGTTCTTGAATTCCTTTCACCATCTTGTTACTCCAAATGAGATCATATTTTTAAAGCACTTGGTCTAGTGCCTGAAACATAATAAGTGCTTCATAAGTGCACATTTGTTCTCCCCTTCACTTTTCCAGCTCTTCTCTCTGTATTTTCTGGTTCCATTTTCTCCAGACTGTGTGGACACTGCCATTCAGATTGGTTTCCTGAGAGTTCTCTGACATCCAGCCTGTACCAATTCTACTTTTGCCTACTTTCAAGCTCTCTTTTTCTCCCCAAAGTCTCTCTTTCTTTTCCAATGTACTAACTGCATACCTGATGTTGGAGTGGTACCTGCCCTGCTCCACTTTCATGAAAGGTGCTGAACCCATGAAAATGATCCACTGGAGAGATGGTTACATGTGCTGGGTGTGCACAATGCAGCTTGAGCTAGATGCGGAGGCTGGGGGCTGCCACTCAGCAACAGAGGAGATTTTCAAAAATAATTTCCTGCCACATTCCTGACTGTATTTGCAGCCTGAGTTTATCCCCTTCCCTGCTGCTTTCTGATCTGCCCCTGGGTTACTAACAGCCCCACCAGACAGAGCGGCTCATGCTACCTGCTGCTCAGGCACAGATTAACTCCCTACCAGCCATATGGACCCGACGGACTCCACAAATTCCTCTCCTTTTGCTTTTGGCTCTGCAGAAAGTCAATGGATGGTTTTCTGGTGGGGGATAAACAAGCTGGTGGTGTCCAGTCTGGGCCATGATCACCTGCGCCCCACACAACTGGGCCTCCATCTGCCTTTCTGCAGCTATTTGTCTGAATGGATGGATTATGACATTCTGTCCAACCTGGCTCCGCTAGCGGCAATGGCTGGCCTCAATTAGAAAGCCAAATTATTAAAAAAAAAAAGCCAATCACATTTGTATTATTTACTTTAATTATCAGATGCATTCATTGCTATGTTGCCTTTGTGTTAGGTGCCAGTATCAGAGGTGATAGAGCCAAAGATTCTTTAATTTTGCACATGCATCTGAATACAAAAATTTCATTCATATATATATATGTGTGTGTGTGTATGTGTATGTATATGTATATATAGATAGATAGAGATAGAGAAATATAATTGTGTCTATACAAATACATATTTTTACATCTGACAAAATAAATGTATAAAGATATTTTTATCAGGGTATTTGTATAGGGTTTGTCTTCAATTTTGTTTTTGCATCTCCACTATTTAGGATAGTTCTGGTCGCATAGTGTTTAATAAATGCTTTTTCATTCATTATTTAATACCAAAATTGTGTGAGAGGCTGATTTCTTTTGGGGGCCAACTCCAAGTCCCCTGAATTGCATTTACCCTTTGTCTGGCTAGTGAAACATCTTAGAAGTACATTTTATTCTAGCAACCTATGCTCGATTAAAAATAATAATACTACTTTGATTAAAGATATGTTAAACATATTCATCAAAATTATATCAGTAATCATCAGTTATTCTTATTCCCTTCAGTGAATAAATTACCTTCCAGCCATTTTGCAGATGAGAAATATGATGGACATGGTAAGAACGTTAAAGACAGAAGGGAAGACCTTGGGAGAGACAGTAAGAGAACAATCTTACCCTGAACAACTCACTGTGACTGAGTTAACTAGAATGTGACTGAGATCTTCAATGGCATTCTTTGGTGAGACTGGTGTGAGAGGTAAGACCTATCATTCTTGCTGTAAAGTAATTGTGATTCTAACCTTCTTATGGATAGAACAAAAACCCTCACTGCCTCGATTTATAAGGAGAATGAACTTTTAAAATGTCTAATCTCCCCTTCCATTGTTACTTACAAAAACATTCTGAAGTCCACAAGAATAGAATCGGTATCTCATTCATCTTCTCACTATTCTTATCCACCTCCATGCCTAAAGTGCCTAGAACTGAGCCTGTCCTATGAGGCATTAGGTAATTGTTATTAAATGGATAAATGTATCTCATCAGAGTCAAATGGAGATTATGACAACAGAATGGGAGTTCTTCTTGATATGAGATAGGTCTAGAAGCCATAGATATATAAAAAAAAGATTATGTGTGTATATACATATGCATATGTGTGCATATATTGTGCATGTATATATGAATATGTGTATGCAGCTAAGATATACTATTAGTCCTGAAGTCAGGATAATCTGAGTTCAAATCTGGACTCAGACACTATCAGTGTGATCCTAAGCAGGTCACTTAATCATGTTTTTTTCTGAATTTCCTAATCTGTAAAATGAACTGGAAATGGAAATGCCAAACCCCTCCAGCATCTTTCCCAAGAAAACCCTAAATGGTGTCATGAAGAGTAAGAAAAGACTGAAATGACTCAACAATACATATACACACATATACATATGTATACATATATATACACATATGTGTGTCTAATTATAAGTATATACATGTATATATGCTTCTAAAATACATTTAAGTATGTTTGAATGTCCATATGTTTTTATATGTAGTGGTTCCTGTAGAAAAGAGGTCAACCACATACAGGTACCAACCAGCTGTCCCTCTGAGGACCATGGATCCAGGCTGACAATAACAACAAAACTACTGGAGAGACAGGGGGCAGCAGGTCACATGATCACCTTGCAACACTGAAAGAGTTTATCACTTTGATCAGAGCGGGATCTAATCATGGCTTCAGAGTTCTGATGATGAAGCATAAATAGAGTTGGGATAGTAAGTATTTAACACCTGGCTGTCTGATTCACTTTTTCAGTGTAATCTGCATTATTACCATTTCATCATCATGTTCTAACATCTAGACAATAAAAAATAATGTATCAAGCCCTAATTTGAAGCCATGAACCAGTTGGAGCCTGCTCATGCATACTCCTGAGCATAAAAATCTTTCTCATCAGAGAGCCAGTGGACTATATGTGCAGAATGAGGAATGCATTTTTGGACTGGGAAAATGCATTGATTTATTTTGCTTTACTGTATGCATTGATCATGATATATATGTAAAATTTATTTTTAGCATTCATTTAAAAAGATTCCAAATTGTCTTCCTTTTATACCTCATTCACCTGTGGTGAAAGCAAGAACTGTGATATCTATTATACACATGTAATAAGATCTTCCCTATCACCAGAGTAGCTTTTAATGGCCAGATTATTTTTGTTGTTGTTTGCTCATTTTTCAGCCTATTTCTTGAATTTTCCATTTAAATTAAAATTGGGCTCTGCTTCTATCGTGGAGGGGGCGCTGTTGTAAGTTTCAAGGGGTTTTTGGTGCTTTTATTTTCAGAGCTAGATAAGCAGATCTGTATGTTTCCAGTGCTTCCAATATGGTATAATCCAAGGAGAAGTATGGGGAAGAGGATAGACCTTGATTTGTCCTTGTGTTACCAAAGAATGAAATAGAAGTAAGAACCAAGATTTTGTCTCCCAGAAGCTCTCCCCTGAAAGATCAAGATAGAGACAAGAAAGAATGGGTAAGCAGGAAGCCAATAAAGAAATAAAAAGGGGATCGAGCTTCAAAATAGAAAAAAACAAACAAACAAATATGGAGAAGAAAATTATTAGTCTTTGGGGAGTATGATGAATATTACTCAAGAGGTTAATTGGCAACAGAAAGAGAAATTTCAGAGTAATATTCATATATGTGCTTATATAGGTAAGGGAAAAGAAAATATGCAAATATGAAAAAATAGAAGAGCATAACTTAAGTAAAATAAAAAATCCAAGATATATGTTGGTGAAAAATGGTTGGGGATAGTAAGAGTCTAAACAGAAATTAAGAACAAACTAATTTAAGTAAATTTAGGAGTTGAGGCTAAACTCTCAATTTTTACTTGTTTTAAATTAAATTTATTATATTCTGAACTTAAGACATCCAACAAGCATTTCCATAATGTACTAGGATATGGGGGAAAAGATGATTGTACATGAAAGTGCAAATCTATTAAGTACACCTTGCTATTATTTTTAAATGTCTAAGTTTATCATGTAACTTTCTTTTATTCCCTTTTATCCTTCCCTCCCACCCTCACCCTAGAGATAGTTACCATTAGACACAAATATGTAAGTATGTATGTATGCATGTATGTATGTATGTATGAATGTATGTATGTGTAAAATAATTGTATACATCTATTTATAAGTTCTTTCTCTGGATGCAGATAGCATCATCCTTCATATGTCCTTTGTAGTTCATTCATGTATTTATAAGTCAAAACTATTTAACCACTCAACCTTGTTCTTGGAATAATATTGTTGTTGAAAGATTCTCTTAATTCTGTTCATTTCACTATTTCATTTAAGTTCATCCATGTTTTTCTAAGATCATTAAGCTCATCATTTCTCATAGCACAATAGTATTCCATCACATAGCGCACAACTTGTTCAGCCATTATCTAATCTGTGAGTATCCCTAATTTCCAGTTCTTTGCTACTATCTGTCTCTTATTTATGTATAAATTGTTTGCCTATCCATAAGTCTGAGATGTACTATATTCAATGTTGTTCAAATGTTCTTGTAATATCTCTATATCTAGGTCATGTATACATTTTGATCTCATATTGGTACATGGTGTAAAGTATTGGTCTTTCCTCAATTTCTACCATACTGCTTTCCAGTTTTCCCAAAATATTTTACCAAATAGTGAATTCTTATCCCCAACATTTGTTTTTACACCTATCAAATACATGGCTGCTATATTTATCTGTTCCTGAAAATTGTATGTTTGCTCTGTTCCACTGATCTATCTTTCTCTCTCTTAGCCAGTACCACATTATTTTGATAATTACTGCCCTGAAATATAGTTTAAGATCTGGTGCTACTAATCCTCCTTCCTTTATATTGTTATTAGTTCCTTTGATATTCTTTACTCTTTGTTATTCCAAAAGAATTTGTTGCTTTTATTATATAAAGTTAAAATAAATAAATTACTTAATTATTTTATTTGCATATAACTTTATTTCTAAAGTAATAAACATTTTCATTTATAGTTTTGAGTTCCAATTTTTATCCTTCCTTTCTCCCCTCCCTTCCCCCCTTTCTGAGGTGGTAAGCATTCAGATATGGCTTATACAATTATGGTTATGTAAAACATTACCTATTAGTCATTTCTACAAGAAAACTTGAATAAAAGAAACAAAATGAAAGTAAGTAAAAATAGCATGCTTCACTCTGTGTTCCAACAATATCAGTTATTTCTTGGTATGTGGATAGTATGGTTCAAAAGTAATCCCTTGGGATTTTCTTGGATCATTGTATTGTTGAAAATACTTGTCATTCACAGTTCTTCAAACAATATGCCTGCCTCTGTGCACCATGTTCTCTTGGTTCTGCTCACTTCACTATGCTTCAGTTCATACAAATCTTTCAAGGCCTTTCTGAAATTGCACTGCTTGCTTGTCATTTCATCACCATCATACACCACAGCTTGTTTACTGATTCCCAAATTGATGTGCATTCCTTTGATTTCCAGTTCTTAGCCACTACAAAAAAGAGCCGCTATAAATATTTTTGTCTGAATGGGTGTTTTTTCTCTTTGGGGGATATCTTTAGGATATAAACCTAGCAGTTATATTGCTTGATCAAAGGGTACACACATAAATAACTTACTTTAAAGAGGTATATGTAGGGAGAGGGGTACAGCCTCTTCATTTCTTACCTAGCCAACTACAACGAGCTCTCTGCCCCAAGTATGTATACTTCCAATTCCTCCTCCATACAGCTGCCAAAGGGAAATTTCCAAAGCCCAGCTTTTATCATAGCATTCCCCTGATCCAAAACCTTCCCTACTTTCCTATTGCTTGTGTGGTCAAACACAGATTCTTATGACTGGCAGTTAGAGATCTACACAACAGGCTTCCAATGGACTTTTGTAGTTTATTTAATATCATCATCTTGGTCCTAGATTCTGCAGTCCAGCGAAGTTGGCTTCCTTGCTGTTCTCCCTACCCACTTTTCACTTTTGGTACCATGCTTTTGTGCAGGCTGTCCCCCTGTCCTGGCATGCTCTATTTACTCATATATACTTTTTATAACCCATACTTCCTTTCAGGGATCAAATCAATTGCTACTACCCAGACTTTCCTTCTGACTAAGACATGGAAATGGCTTTTTAAAATTGCATTTATATTGAATTATTTGTAGATTTGATTATTGCTCATAATAGAATAAAATCTCTCTTGGGGGGAGGGATGTCTTATATTCTTTGTAGATCCAGTTCTGAGCACAGTAGACACTTAATGCTTGATTTCTTGAAATAAGTTAAGGAGCTAGTAAGCACATTTGTCTTTCACAGAGACCCCTGTATAATGAAAAATGCATAGATTTTCTTTAATTCATAACAGACTTGTAAAAGAAAATGTGATGAAAGTGTAATGTATATATAAACAATGCCATTATTACCTTACAAACTGTAATGCTAATTCAAGAATTCATTTCATTTCTTTAAATAAAAAAAACATTTTTTATTTAAAGTTTTGAGTTTTAAAATCTATCCTTCCTTCCCTCCCTCCCCTCCCCACTCCTTGAGGTGGTAAGCAACTAGATATAGGTTAAACATATACGACTATGTAAAACATTACCATATTAGTTATTTTGGATAAGAAAATTAATAAAAGAAAACAACGAAAGTAAGTAAAAAATAGGATATTTCAATCTCTGGAAGTGTGGATAGTCTGTTGCTACCTTAGTCCTTTGGGATTGTCTTGGATCATTGTATTGCTGAGAAGAGTTAAGAAATTCACAGTTCTTCATCAAAATTACTGATCTTGCTGTGCACAACATTGTATTGGTTCTGATCACTACCTTATACATCAGTTCATAGAAATCTTTACAGGCCTTTCTTAAATCATCTCGTCATTTCTTATAGAAGAATAATATTCCATCACAATCATATACCATAACTTATTTAGCCAATCGCCAATGGATGAGCATTCCTTTGATTGCCATTTCTTAGCCACTACAAAAAGAGCAGCTATAAATATTTTTGTACAAATATGTCTTTTCTCTCTTGGGGGATTTCTTTGGGGTATAAATCTAGCATTGGTATTGCTGAATCAAAGGGTGAGGACAATTTTATAGCCTTTTTGACATAATTCCAAATTGTTCTTCAAAATAGTTGGATCCATTTACAACACCAACAGTGGATTAGCATCCCAGGTTTTATACATCCCCTCCAAAACTAAATCTTTTTCTTTTTTGTTATATTCATGTCTCTGATAGGTGTGAGGTGATACTTCCAAGTTGTTGATCAATATTTATTTGGAGCATTTTTTTTCACACGATTATAGATAGCTTTTATTTCTTTGTCTGAAAATTGCCTGTTCATATTTTGACCATTTGTCAATTGGAGAATGACTTGTATTTTGATCTCAATTCTCTATATGTTTGAGAAATTAGGTCTTTATCAGACATACTTATTTCACAAATTATTTTCTAGATTTCTGCTTTAGGAATTAATTTCTACATGGCAATAAGTATTTCTGTTTTGTTCTTAGTGAAAGAAAGCATCATCTGGGGTTCTAAATTATGTAACCAGAAATCAGTCATCTATCTCTGTGGTCTAAGAACTCTTCTGTCTGAATAGCCTTTCCCTGAAGCAATTCTGTTTAAGTGTTTAAAATATTAGGTAAAAAGTCTGGAATCCATGCTCATTGACCCAGATAGTTCTGAAGTTATATTATTACAGGGAATAGCACACAGGAATATGGATCAGACAGAAGGCACTGTCCATGACTTATGTTAGGAAACAGAATGGTAAAAATCTTGTAGGCCTCTTTGTCATCTGTAATTCACTCCTGAAAGTCTTCTCTTTTCCTGAGGAGAAAATATAGTATCATATTTGATATCTCTGGAATACTTAATAAAGTGCATTTTAAGGATATCTTTTCTATGGTTGGGTCCCCAGTGTAGTTTTAGGACCAGGAAGACACAGCTAGATGGCACAGTGGAAAGAGCACTATCCCTGAAGTTAGGAGGAACTGAGTACAAATCACACCCCAGACACTTACTAGCTATGTGACCATGGGCAAGTCCCTTAACCCAATTGCCTTAAATATCTGAAGCCATCTCAAGTCATCCTGATGTATAAATATACATAAATATAAATATATAAATATAAATATATATATATATATTCTCACTGGACCCAAATGGCTCTGGAGGAGAGAGTGATGCTGGTGATTTTGCACAGCCCTCCCTCACTTAAATTCAATTCACTGAAAGTTATGATATCACCTCAATGTCATGGTCCTATCAAGAATGAAGCACAAGGGGGCAGCTAGGTGGAGCAGTGGATAAAGCACCAGCCCTGGATTCCAGAGGACCTGAGTTCAAATCTCACCTCAGACACTTGACACTAGCTGTGTGACCCTGGGCAAGTCACTTAACCCTCATTGCCCCACAAAAAAAAAAAAATGACAGACAAGGGGGCAGCTAGGTGGTGCAGTGGATAGATCACCAGCCCTGGTTTCAGGAGGACCTCAGTTCAAATCCAGCCTTAGACACTTAAAAATTACTGTGTGACCCTAGGCAAGTCACTTAACCCCAATTGCCTCACAAAAAAAGAATGAAGGACAAAACTACAGTGCAAGAGGACAAGATAGGTCTAGAATGGGAGAGGAGGCAGAAAGACAGAAGCTTATTACTGGAAGATAATTAGTGGACATGAGAAGAAAGAAAAAGCTTGATTTCCTTTCATGTGGGATTTCACCCCTTTCTACCTCTCCCCTTTCCCCTTCCCCACTCCAATCATCTCACCCCTCAATTTTACCCTAAAGATATAACCATGGGGCAGCTTGGTGACACAGTGGACAAAGCACCCACCCTGGACCCAGGACAACAAGAGCACAAATCTAGCCTCAGACACACAACACTCTCCCACTGTGCAACCCCAGGCATGTCACCCAACCCCAAGTACCCCGGAAAAAAAAGAAAAACAACAAATAAATGATTTACAGATATAATACCTTCATAATCAATTGTTACCTGTGTACTCTGTCTAAATTTATTTCTATCATCTGCCCTAATACTGAGAAATTTCTTATGAGTTATATGTATCATCTTTCCATGTAGGAATATAAACAGTTTAACCTTTTAACATCCCTCTTAATTTCTTTTTCCTGTTTAGTTCTTTATGCCTCTCTAGGATCTTATATTTGAAAGTCAAATTTTCTATTCAGTTCAGGTCTTTTCATCACAAATTCCTCAAAGTCCTCTTTTTCACTGAAATCCCATTTTTCCCACTGAAAGATTATACAGAGTTTTGCTGGATAGGTTGTAATCCCAATTCCTTTGCCCTCTCAAATATCATATTCCATGCCCTATGATCCTTTAATGTAGAAGCTGCTAGATCTTGTGTTATCCTGACTGTAGCTCCACAGTTTCTGGACAATTCTGAGCAAGAGTTGATATACAATATTAGTTTGACAAAGAAATACATAAGAATCTTTGACCTATTGAATCTCTTTCCACTACTCCAACCATTTTGCACGCACCCACTCATAAATATGTAGTCTCCTTCGTGAGAATGTAAATACCTCATGGGCTGGAGCTGATTTGTATTTTCAGTTTTTTGCCTTGGATTTGGATCCCCAGGTATTAGCACAGTGCCTGGCACACAATAAGCATTTAATAAATGCAAATTGATTGATTGATATTTCTGTTGTGCAAATGAAGAAAGAGAATCCCAAGGTTTAAATAATTATCAAAAATCTGAAGCGAAAGGAAACTAGGGATGGAATATGATGTTATTCTTGGAAATTGAAAACTCCCAATGAGCAAACTCCCTCCATGAGTATAATTAGGCATCTTCTCTGCAATTTAGAGGCCTAAGGTTCCCCAGAGATGCAGATGTATATGTGTATGTATCTATTTATGTATCTATACATATGTATAAGTATCTATGCACAGCATGTTGATATAGATAATTGGTAGATCTTGTCTCTGTGTGTACATGCATGTGTGTGTATTTCATGGAGTCCTTTGCAGAGAGTAATTGTGGAAAAAAAGTGGAAAATAAAATATTTTAGGTAGTAATAGATTTGAATAATTGGAGGAAATACTAATTTCCATTAGATGTTAGTGAAAATATATACATATATACATGTATACACATTCACACGCACATATATATACAAATACATATCTTTTTGCCAATTTTCAGGGAGCCCTTAGAGGCCTATAGAATTTAGCTTATCTACTCCTTCAGTTTTAACATTAACTTCATAGCTAACCCTTCTTCTAATCCTGCTCCTAACCCTGTTTCATATCTAACCCCTGTGAACTTTTGTCCTAATTCTTTTTCTAACTATAATTCTACTTCTATACCTTCAATTAACAGAGGGACTCAATTCATCCTTCATAGAAGATAAATATTAGTCAAAAATGAACTCCATGAAAAAGAGGATTGTTTTATTTAGGTCTTGAGTGCTAGCATCTAGAAGAGGGCTTATTCAATTAATATCGAATTGAATTAAGTTGAACTAACATGACTTGTCTCTACTGGAATCTATCACTGTTTGGACCCCAAATGAAACTGTCCTAAAAGCATCTTAAAAACACAATAAGAATAGGCTCTTCCATTCTGATAGCAGGATAGATCCCCATTATGATCTTGACTTCATGATAGAGAAATACTATTGAGGAAGTGTTTTGTTTGGTTCTTTGTTTTGTTTGTGTTTTTAGTTTTTTCCAGCCATCTGCTAATAGTCCCTGATTGTCCAATATGACTCTCCTCCTTTCCTGGAATTTTCTTCAGTCTCCAAAGTCCTCCTGTTAATTCGTCAATATAAATGACATTGTCATCTTTGGAAAGGTGCTTTTGTAGTAATAGGAGGTGTCCTTATTAAATGAACAGAGAATAACAGGGATGGCTGACAGGCCTGAAATGATGAGTGCAAGTTCCTTGAGGTAGCATGTGTTTGCCATGAATTCGAATGCTCTACATTGAACCCTTAATGGAGCAGTACAAGGCAGAATAAATGTAGAAAAAGCAGCTCTGTGGCCATGACAAACACCACTGAGGAATTGGGTGATGCTGCTTCTGCAGATCACATTGTCAGACATATATGCACCAGAAACCACCACGGGGAATTAGGTCAAAGCTGGGATGTGCCATCCCCCCAAAAAATTAGGTTACAGAGTAAGGGTTTCCAAAACCACTGAATTAAGAAGTCAGAGAGTGTTGAATGTGGAAAAGACTTCAATTGCCATAGAGACCAGTCTGTATCTGAAAAGCATCCTTGAGAGGTGTTGTTATACAGTTATTTTTCAGTCGTGTCCAATGCTTCATGACCCCATTTGGGGGTTTCTTGGCAAAGATACCAAAGTGTTTTGTCATTTATTTCCCTGGTTCATTTTATACATGAGGAAACTGAGGCAGAGTTAAGTGACTTGGCTAGTGTCACCAAGCTAGTAAGTACCTGAGGAAGGATTTAAACTAAGCTCTTCTTGACTCTAGGACATATGCTACAGGCATTGTGCTCCTAGCTTCCCTCCTTGAGAAGTAGTTATCCTGTATCTCTTTGAAGACCTCCAGTGAAGAACACCCCTATAATCTCCAGGGTAAACCAGACTACTTTGGGCTAATTTTATTAGTAGTGAGAGAAAATAATGGGATTTGGCAGATACTCAAAGGCTCACCTGGAGATTAATCTAAACTGAATTAAGTGAGAGTGATCGACTTTTCTGATTAGCCTACTTCAAGTTAATTAGATTGCATCCACACCTTTCTAGCCCTTAAGAAGGTAGTGTTCTCAGAATCGAAGGACTTTGAACTCAACTTGAGACCACCTTCAAGTCCAGTGAACCAATGGATTTGGATGACGCCTACCAGTCAGCTTAAATCAGTGTGTAAGGACTACCTCTGCTCCGGACCTATAAAAAGCTTCCACACTCAGTTTGGGAGTAGTTCGTGGTTGAAGCAGGCTCATGGAGGCGAATTTGAGGAATAATGAGACCAGGCTGGAACTCTAGGCTAGCTAGACTTTTTCTTAAGTTTCTGAATTCCATGTGAATACCTGGTATGCTTTAATAAATGATTAATGCCCAAAGATTGGTGCTAAGGCTTCTAATTGAAGGCAACCACACATTAGAATTTTTAGACATCACACTTAGATTTTAAACATCACAGTAGGAAGTTCTTCCTGGCATCAAGTTCAAATCTTTATATCCACACCTTTATCCTAGTGAACTTTTTATTTTTCTGACCTCTGGGTCTAAGCTGTTCTCCATATGAGAGTTTTCTAATGCTCCCAATATTCATACTCCTTATTAACCACTAGACCTCCAGGCCAAAATGCCTGCATCTTTCAAATGATGCTCTTGTGATATGAACATGAGGTAGCTGGTAGTACACTTGATAGAGTGCTGGGCCTGGGGTCAAGAAGACTGAACTCACCGAGTTTAAATCTGACCTCAGACAATTTCTAGTTGTATAACCCTGGGAAAGTCACTCAACACTGTTTGCCTCAATTTCCTCATCTATAAATTGAGCTGGAGAAGGGAATAGAAAACCAATTCAGAATCTTTACCAAGAAAACCCCAAACGGGGTCACGAAGAGTTGGACATTACTGAAAATGACTGGACAGCAAAATGGAAAGGTTTATTCCCTCCTCCCTTCCTTTCAATATCTAGTCTTGCCCTCCTCTAGATATATTCCAGCTTATCTTTGTCCTAAGGTTAGCCACTCTTTTAATACAAAGGGAGGTGTGGGGTAATGGAAAGAGTACATAGTTGTGTTAAGGGCTAAAATTCTAGCTAGTCTGTCTAAAATATCTAATGAGTGGTCGCCAATAAATTATAAGCTTTAGCAAGAGTTAGACTTTTAAGCATTTATTAAGGAAAAGAAGAATTTGGTAAAGAGAGAGAGAAAGGCCTAGCTTCCTATCTATTAAAGGGAGAGCACATTTCTAGCTCCGCTCTCCACCAGAGTCCAAAGGCCAGAGCGCGAGACTGAGCGCCAGTCTCTTCCTTCCTCCTCCCACTAGCCCGCGTCACTTCCTGACTCCTAGTCTTGCCCTCAAAGACCTTCCCTTCATGGGCAGAACTCTTCTACAGTAAGTATCCAGCAGGTGGCGTCATTCCAATCATTACAGTCCCCCCTGTTGTTCCTCAAGAAACAAAATGTTTCCTTGATGGAACAGTAAAAACAATATAATAACTATTGCTAACTAATAATATGTGAACAACAATATAGAAAAGGAAGAGAGGAAAGTTTTGTCCAGAGGGGCGATTTTTTGTCCTCATGAACCGACGCTTTGACATTAGTCTTGCAAAGGGAGGGCCTCTGCAGAGAATACATGTTACAGATGGTGTATATTATAACAGAAAGAGAAAAAAAACCAACAAAAACAAATCAAAACTGTTCATTTAAAGTCTCTGAAAGTCTTTTCTCAGATGTCCTCTAGGTGTAGTCATGGAATGGAAGTCTTTTCAGGGGTTGATGTGTGGATACTGGTAATCAGCCAGGAAATTTCCTACAAAATTGAGCTTAACACAACTTTAAAATAGCTTTGTCAATAATCAAATCAAACAATGAAAGTTCTCAAAAACATGTCTAAGGGAATTCAGAATCTTAGTTGTTACACATGAAACATATAATAAAACAAAAATTGAACCATTCTTTAAAATTATAATATTACTATAGTCCCCCCTTATGGAGGGTATTTGAGAAGACAATTGCTGCGATATTAATTTTTAAAAATAATTTTTATCTTTGTTTCATCACTTTTTGCATCATCTGCCTAATTATCCTCATGCCATTATGAGAAATTAGAAAATCTAATATAATTGGTAACAGGTGTCAAGGCCAAATTCAACACTGTATTTATCATGACACCTGAGATAATTATGGGGGTTACCATAAAAGAACAGAGAAATGATGGGATATGAGCATTCCCACACTTGAGCAATATGTACTGCCCATACAGTATGCCAGGCTTAAAATTGGTGGATGGAATATACGTCCATGCCACCGAACATATTGGAGGAAACTGAGTCAGACTTAATCAGATCCATGGGATTAAGATGTCCATGGCATCAGGCATATAGGAGGGAGCATAGAAGCCAGGTGTAGAAGTGAGATGGGTGGGATGAATACTTCCAGCCATCTGTACAATATTGTGGGGAAAAATAAAATAAAATATTAAACCAAGAGAATCCAACCTCAACATTTGTCAAAAGCCGTTCTCTCGGCCATACCTTGACTTCATGCATGTCTCCCCTCATGTGACAGTTCAGTGTCTGCTCTTGCATGTATTCCTCTTGTGATTGGATGGCATCTTGGCCAACTGGCATCTGATAACTCAGAATAAAGGCAATTAATGTCTTAAATGATAAGTTCCCATAATCCAAGTCTCATATGGATTTAAAATTGAGGATAATAAATGATTGCAAAAAATGTGAATACATCTTGACTCAAAATATAATATATAATTATGCAACAATTTCAAATAATACCCTTTTTTTTACTTAGTATACAATTACTTTTGTGAAAAATCAGAACATACTTAAATACAAGTTAAAGCACAACAGAATCTCAAAGAACTTTTTTTTTTTGAAAATAGAAAACTTTTACAAATGTTCCCCTCTTTTTTTTTTTTTTGGGAATATGCTTATCAAAAATAATACTTCTAGAATCAATTTACACTTGCCATGGCAACCAATTTGCCACGGAAATGCTTTAAAGAGTTTGATCAAATAATCAGTTGAGAAAAAATAACAAAAACAAACAACTCAGAATATGGGAGCACAATACTCCTAGAATTAACATTGTATAATAAAATCAAAACCATCTTGCAATGTTTCAAAATTAGATAGACAAATGAATAGAAGAAAATACACATGGAACAATAAAAGACAATGAAATTCAAACTAAGGAAGTCTAAATGAATGTGAACTTAATATTAATAAGAGTATTATAAAATATAAACTTGATCACATGACTATAAAAAGCTTTTACAAATATTCTCCTTGTTTTAAAAACTAAATATAAAACACAATCTCAAAAGCATGAAAATCTCTATGAAAATAAACCCATACCATTAATTTCAAAATGTATATGTAATAGCATAGAAATCCTATGTAACCTCTGAACTTATATTAATACTCTGAGTGAATTCAGAACACCTTTGATTCCGATATCTAAAATCCCCAATACTCATATCAATACCTTGCTGCTTACTTCTACATTTCTGTAAAATATATACCCTTCCATGGCAAAAGAGGCAGAGTCTTGAACTATGTTGATTGTCATTCTTATTCAGCTTAAGTTTTTCTTCTTTAACCCCTCTATATTGTCTGTCAGTCTTTCCACCATACAAATGCTTTATAAGATTACTAATTAAAGACAAAAGCAGGTTAGCAAAATTATGAACAAATCGAGCATATCTGGAATTTAAAGGGTTTTCTAAGGTTGTCTCAGAAGCACAGCCAGGCTGGGGAAGGGCTGAGCCTAAAGCTGCAAATGCAGGTAGAAAAAGTTGAGCATGCGCATCAGATCTCTGGACTTCCCAGGCAGGGGAAGCTATGGGCTTGGCCATAGGAGGAGTAGAGGGTGGGGTCTGGAGAGGAGGGGAGGGACCAGCACAATTTGAATCACACTTGATTTTGAACTCAGGCCTGGATTCCTCTTCCCCCACCTTGCCTCCAGGTGCTAGGGGATTAAAAGCTTCTAGAGGGTGGGTCATTGCCTCCAGGCATGCAAAATTAAAGCAACAATTAGTGTTAGAACTGGGAAAAGCTGCAGGAATCTCTTCAGGTTTCTCTGAAAAAGCATGGTTGGGAGAGGGAGAGATATTTCCTTGTGTGAGTAAGTTGCTGGCTCTTTTAACAAAAATAAAAAGAAAAATAGAAAATCCACAAAAACAAAGCATTAACATGATCTTATCTCCCATTTGTCTGGTTAAACAGACCAAAATCAAAAATAGGATAATTAGGGAGTTTAAAAGGTCCATTCGAAAAAATTCAAAGGAAAACACAGCCAGTACACCAGTACTTAGCAGTTAAAGGGAGAGGGAGGGGAAATTTCTTACCCAACCAGAAGATCAGAAGAAGACTGAGGGTTAGCTTTCCTCTTCTTGGTCAGCCATCTGTTAAGGGCTAAAATTCTAGCTAGTCTGTCTAAAATATCTAATGAGTGGTCGCCAATAAATTATAAGCTTTAGCAAGAGTTAGACTTTTAAGCATTTATTAAGGAAAAGAAGAATTTGGTAAAGAGAGAGAGAAAGGCCTAGATTCCTATCTATTAAAGGGAGAGCACATTTCTAGCTCCGCTCTCCACCAGAGTCCAAAGGCCAGAGCGCGAGACTGAGCGCCAGTCTCTTCCTTCCTCCTCCCACTAGCCCGCGTCACTTCCTGACTCCTGGTCTTGCCCTCAAAGACCTTCCCTTCATGGGCAGAACTCTTCTACAGTAAGTATCCAGCAGGTGGCGTCATTCCAATCGTTACAGTTGGACATGTGTATATTGATGGAACACTCCAATGGGAGTTAGAAAGATGTAGGCCCCATCACCATATATCTTTTAATCTCAGTAAAGTGATTTACCCAGAGCCACACAAATCATAATTTAAATATGTTTAAATACACTTGAATATTCACATATTGCTTAATATACCAATTCTTACTGAGAGGGTTGGGGTGGGGGGTCAGAGTCAGGCACTCCCATGTGGGAAAAATTGAAGACTACAGGCCAGACTGGAATATTAGAACCATGCCCCAACACTGTCTCAAATGCTATGGGACATCTGCTCTCCTTCATTCTGGCATGAAAATCAAAGTGAAGCCATTGCTCTGGGCACACTCCTAAGAAGAACTGAAAGAAAAAAGAGGACCTCTTGTTCAATGGCTGAGATTCATGATGTTTCAATGGCAGCTTAAACTTTTGGGGCCTGAACCTTCTTTTCTTCCTAGCTTCCCTATTCCAATCCAGGGCAGCCACCATCCTCCCCCATCCTCCCAGTCCCTAAGACTTTGCAGTATCTGAATGTCATCTTTGACTCTTCTCTCTCTCTCTCTCTCTCTCTCTCTCTCTCTCTCTCTCTCTCTCTCTCTCTCTCTCTCTCTCCCTCTTTCTCTCCCTCTCTCTCTCTACCTCTTTCTCTCCCTCTCTCTCTCCTTCTCTCTCTCTCTCTTCCTCCCTTACTCCACAGATCCAAGTAGTTGTCAAGTTCTGTCCTTTGTAATCTTTGTCCTAGATATGCTCTCGACTACTCTGATGCTGCCTCCTCGCTGGTGTCATCCCTTATCACCCTCAAGGATGGCCTGTTGTAATTCACTGCTGAGGTTTCTTTTGACCTCACATCTCTCCCCCTTCCCCCTTCAGTCCATCCTCTAGTAACTGCCAGCTTGATCTTCCCAGAGTAACAGTGATATCTGATTCCCTCCCTCCCTCCCTTCCTTTCAACATATAGGCTCATCCTCCTCTGCATATGATCCAGTTGATCAATATCCTTCTAGGTAAGTCACTCCTGTAACACTGAGGGAGGTGTAGGGCAGTGGAGAAAAGGCAGGGTTGGACACACATATCTTGATGGAACACTTCCCTGGGAGTGGATCACTTACAGAGATATTTATTTATTTAATCAATTCCAGTGGCTTCTTGTCACCTCCTCGACCAAACATCAAACCCTCTGTTTGGTATATAGTGATCATTATAGCTTAGCCCCACACTGCTTGCCCTCAGAATTGTTCTTATACCTTCCCTCCCATCCCTCCTTAGTAGGGTTCCCTTATTTGAAAGTGAGCTAAATGAATGCAGGGACTACCTTTTCACTAGTATTCCTTTCTCTGTCACTTACCAAAGAGCCAGATACATAGAGAGTATTAAATAAATGCTTCCTAATTAAATAGATTAAATAATCAGTTTGTGGCCTTGGGGAATGGAGAAAGAATGAGTGGAGTAAGAACTTCCTTGGAAATAAGGTGAGATGGCAGAAAGACCAATGTTTTGGGGGTCATAAAGATTTAACTGACTTCAGTCTGTGGCCCTTACTACCTCCATGTCCTGAAGTGGGTCATTTAAGTTTTCTGGACCTGACTTTCCTCATGCTTGGATAAAAATATTGGCCCTTCTTATATGAACATTTTCTCTAATTTTATTTACTGAAAGAGGTTCAAAAAGGGGACTTGCCTAAAAAGCTCAGAGAAAAGAAGCTTGAGGAGAAACCAGAGAGAAAGCAGGACATCAGAGCCAAAGCAGAGGCCTCTATCATTTGAAAAAGCAGTCCTAAAAAGATTTAGAATTCTTGGGCTTGGGGCAGCTAGGTGGCACAGTGGATAGAGCACCGGCCCTGAGTTCAAATCCGGCTTCAGACCTGGGCAAGTCACTTAACCCCAATTGCCTCACCAAAAAAAAAAAATAAATAAATAAATAATTCTTAGGCTTTAGGGGATTTTTCTTTCACTAAAATAGTAGACATTGCCTAGGTACCCTACCTCGGGAGCAGACCTGAGATGCTTTGCCTTGCACATCATCCCAGGGTATAGGCTGCTATGTTAAAAGAGAGTTTTGTCCAGTCTTGGGGACCTAGAAGAAAAGAGAAGTGTCTTCACCCAGCAGGAGAGCAGAGGCACATGCCCAGGCTGTTCTCTGAGGAGATCAATGTTGTCCATAACTGCAGGCCCTGGTTCTGAGCTGCTAGAGTGCAAGGCTTTCTCTCTTCATATTCCTCATGGCTACATTACTGTAATCATGTGCCCTTTCTCCCTGACAGATACTCTGTAAGGGGAAGAGTATGACCTAGGTTTATGGGAGGATACTCCTACCACATTAGGTTTATTAATGCTTTTTCTTTGCTGTCCCTAGATGTTCCACGATTTAAAGTTAATGGTGCCATCACAGGTGATATGTTAAAATGTGAAGAGCAATCATACTGGCTTGGGAGCTATGGTTGTGAGCAGTAAACCTGCTCCCCAAACCAGACTCCAAGAGTAAGCTATGGCCAGTCGCCATTTCTCTGGGGAACTACTCCAATCAAACAACCTAGAAAACAGATAGGGGGCAATGGCCACAGCCTTGTTACTTTGCAAACAAGTGGGATATAACAGAGCTTCTTAAACTGTGGGTTATAACCCCATGTGGGGTCATGTAACTGAATATGGGGCTTGTGAAAAATTTGGCAACAGTAAAATGCTATCGATGCCTATTTTATATACTTATATACTTGGGGTCACATAAAAAAAATTATTGAGTGCAAAGGGGACACAAGTGGAAAAAAATTTAAGAATCCCTCAGTTAGATTATCCCCCCCCAAAAAAAACCCATTAAACTTAAAAAAAACTAAAACAAACAAGCAAAGCAAATCCAAACCCTACAATCCTTACTGTCAAAGATGTTACATTCTTTATGTGTTGAGATATCAACTTTTTCTATTGAATGGAACAAGGCCATCTTAGCTGAAGAACTATTAGAAAATCAATTTCCAACCTCATTTTAGAACTGGATAAGATTTAGTAAATTTGTTCAGGAGTGAGGAATTTTTTTTTACTTATAGAAACAATTTTTACTAATCCATACATTTAATATTGAGCCAGATCTTTCACCAAGACATTTATTTGGCTATATTGTGGTGAGTGTTTTGAGCTTCAGTTTTTATTAATTTCCTTGAGGAATCAATAAAAAGATACTAAACACTTACTATAAACCAAGCTTTCTACTAAGAGCCAAGAAGATAATACCACATGAAAATGCAGATATTCTCTTCCTCTAGGAGGCTTACATTTTCATGTAAAATAGTGGTGGCTATGGAGGGGGATTTGGAGTGAAAAGTACAGGAGTGCAAAATGGTAGGAGCCTGATATATGCTTTCCAGAAATAAAGGTGATATTGACTTTATTATGGTTCTAGAAACTGGGGGATGGGGAGCAATGAGTTGTTGGGGGGCATATGTGGGATGCCAATGCAGATGGTGAGACAATGGCATGGAAATAAAGCAAACCAGGGATTCAGTTAGTCTACCGAGTCAGCCAACTGAGGCACTTATCAATCAGTCAGGAAACATTAATTAAGCTCTCACTATTTGTCAGCCACTTGGCTAAGTGCTGGGAATTCAAAGCAAGGCCAAAAAGTGCCTGCCTTTCTAATGGGGGTAACAAACTTGAAAAATCTGTAGTGGCACATGAGAAGAAACCTCTGAGAGAAAGCCACTACCAGAAAAGGAGGTATAGACAAGTGACCTGAGATATTAAGGAAGCCAAATAAAACATAAAGGATAGATTTATGAGGATAGTTCATTCATTATGGGGGGGGTCATTTCAAAGGCATGGAGGTGGGAAATGGATTATTGTTAGAAGTCCACCAAGTAAGACAGTAGAACTGAAAGGAAATGGAGTTCTAGATCTAAAAGAGTTAAGCCCTCTAATATACCCTGGTGTCAAGCAGTGGAGAAGATGACCAGAGAGCTCAAGTGAATCATATCTGGAACCAACCTATCTAGAAAGTCTGCCAAGTCTCTCATTTGGAACTGCCAAAAAACAGATCCATAGGTGGATAGAGCATTGGACCATAATAGATTTATGGCAATACAGTCCCACTCATATCTCAGCAGATGACTTCATTCCCTACTCTATTGAAAAAATATTGTCCATTAATCATGACTATTTTCCCCATCATATTCAACCTGAAAGTCCCTCTAAATATTAACCCATATTCTTCATTATTCTAATCACTAAGGAAGAGGTAGCTTTCTAAAATTTTCTAATGCTCCAGTTATGCTAACAATCCCACCCTCTTTTATTTGTGCCTATCAATCATTCCCTTTATTTCATCTTCACTTTCTATCAACTGATTTCTGAAAACATATATGACCACTCCTCCCCAACACCCATTCAAAAAAAAATGAACAAAATCTCATTGGACACTGCCATACAAAAGGATGAATGTAAAATCCTTGATCACTTCTCACTTTGTTTTCCAAATTCTAAACTCATTTTCTTCATTTCAATGTAACCTACTTAAATTGCAATTCAATATAGCCAATTTTAACTGATCACTCTCCTTCCCCTGATATCGTTGAAATTCTAATTGGAGCATTTGTCAATCTTTATATGCCTTGATCTTACTGAAAATGCTATTGCTGTCAACCACCTCAATTTCTAGATTCTTCCTTTGTTTAAATGAAACTTCTTTCTCCACTTTTAAATCATCTATTTCTCACGTGTTGAGCATGAGTTTAGGTTCTGTCTTAAGGCTTTCCCAGTTGAGTATCAACTTATATTTTCATTGCAAGTCATTATGGACTCCATATTGCAGCCAATTTGTGCTACATTTCCTGCATCTTTTAGAACTTGAAATTCTCATGATAACTGAAACCAGAATTCAAAATTTCACCTGTGACTCAATATAAGGATACCTCACAAGTTCTGTTCAGAGAAGAAAATAAAGAAATTAGTGGATGTCAGCTGACCAGAAACACTTGTGTCACTTGGCAATCATGAATGTGGTACTCATCATACACACGTATAGGAGGACCACCCTGAAGATACTTGCAATTTTTGCTTCAATATCCATTGCAGAAGAAAAAGAAGAGGAGAAGGTATCCAAAGAAATGTGAAACAACCTTGAAATAAATGATTTTGGTAACATTTTTCATAACTTTGTGGCAAGACAATTATAGGGAATACATATTTGAAAATGTCATTCTGTAGCAAGAAACAACAGAAGTTCCAAGCTTGTGGATAATGCTTAAGTATCAATACTGCATATAATGAAGACTTTTTTCTGAGAAGTGAGCCAATAGGTTCTAGGATGGATGACCCTGAATACAATCTCCCTAAAGTGAACTCCATTTCTGTCATGTTGAAAAAGACTCTATATTTATGTGACATCACTTCTGAGTCAACAGTGTTATGCTGTTGGATCACTGACATGCTAAGTGAGTTATTAAATTCAACACCAAATTCAAAGAACGAAGATGAATCTGTGGAACACAATTGAGTAACACCTGCCTGATCTATAACACTATAGACTTGAATCAAATATACTAGGAAATGAAAGTAAAACAATCTTAATATTGCAAAGAACTTTAGTTGATGAAAATCAATTATCACAACTAAATGCCCCCAAAAGCCTCAACACTTGAGATCCTCTCCATGTTCAAAGATATGATAATAAGGAATAGCAACTATTTAGATTATACATCAATCTGTAAACTCTTATGGAAGAGGATGGTGGAAGGTTATCAAGAGTTTAAGCAATAAAAGAGTTAGTGAAAAGAATATGTTTAGTAAAAAAAAAATTCCAATAACAACCTTTGTGACAGAGACAAAATAAACCAGAATTATGCTGAGAATATTTGAAATGACTAAAAAATGGAATAAAATCTCCTCTCCTTAGCATGTAAAAGCCTTTCCCAATCTGGCTCCCATCAATCTTTCCAGGCTGATTTCCCTTTCATACATTCCAACTGGCCAATGTATTATTCCTCGAATTCATGACATTATGCCCCAATTCAATGCCTTTCTGGAGACAGACAGCTCCCTGCCAGTGTTTCAAATGTTCTCTCAATTCACTTCCATCTCTTATAATTTTTGGCTTCTTCCAAGGCTCAGTTTATATTTCAGCTGTTATGAGAAACCATCTTGGCCCCCATAGTTGCTAGTATTCTCTCCATTCTGAAAATACATATGTATATAACTATTTGTTCACATGTCATAGTCTCCTCTTCCCCATAAAATGTAAGCTCACTAAAGTTTGAACCTCTCTCTCTCTCTCTCTCTCTCTCTCTCTCACTTACTCGGCTTTAGACACACATTGCCTACCATGATGTCTTACTCACAATATGAGCTTAATAAATGCTTGTTCAGTTGAATGGATGTACAATAGCAGAGGACATTAGAAGAACAATATAAGGTAGAAAATGAAAAAAAAATGGGGTAAAGAATTCTATTACCTATTCATTTTTGCTGTCCATCTCTGATGGTAGAGCAATAACATTATGACCAAAGTCTACTGATTGGAACAGCCTTTCTTATTTGTGGGCCCCCAGAAAAATTATACTCAGACTATTGTATTATGTGGGTCAGCCTCCACTCAAAACTAATGTCCCAAATGGTCTGTCTACTGTTATTCATTAGTCAGAGTGTGTAGTAATTAAAAACAAAACATTTTAATAAAATAGCAAATAATAGGTTAGAAAAGAACCCCTTCCTTTCATGCCTGCTGTCCCCCAATGGTTTAATCACTATATGTGTAGGGAGAAAGTGATGGAGGGACACATGCAGAGAATAAATGACCAAAGTGAAGTAATTTGAGGACAAAAACATAAGGGAAATATGTGTCCTGTGAACTTCAAATATTCACACATCAGTAACCCATGTGGCAAGAACACATGCATATCTATCTAGTTTGCCTCTCATCTCCATCATTACAAAGCTGTCCATGTCTTTTCTGATATCCTTCTGTCATTCTCAGCTGTGGTCTCCTGATCACCCTGCCTCTAATCCCCACGTGACATGCCAGACTTCACTTTGGCTCAGTTTGACATCTCTCTCTTGGCTGGGTGATAACTAAGATTCTCACTGCTATCCTTTTCTTTGTTTAGTTCTCCCTGGCTCTTTATTGACTCTGCTTTCTTCTCCTAAAGTATGGTGACTAAAAAGACTTTTGCTGAAAAAGTTATCTGAACTCTCTTAACCTCAAAAGAGTTATAAGCCCAAATCCTCAGCTAATGAAGAAAATTTGATAGTCGTTCTTTTTTCTGGCTTTTGCTTTTATTTTCTGTTTTTCTGTCATAAACATATTTTATAGATTTGGGTTCCATTTTTATATGTTCTTTCTTCTCTCCCCTGCCCCCTCCCTGAGGTGGTAAGTAATCAGTTATGGGTTATACATGTAAGATTAGGTAAAAATTACCATATTAATCATTTCGTGCAGGAAAATTTAAATAAAAAAATGAAAGGAGGTAAAAAATAGCATGCTTCAGTCTGTCTTTCTTCCATATGTGTTATTTCTTTCGAGGTTGATAACATGTTTCATCAATAGTCCTTTGGGATTGTCTTGGATTATTGTATTGTTGAGAAAAATTAAGTCATTCACAGTTCTTCATTGAAAAATATTGCACTGAATGTATTTAGAGCTGATTCTAACATCATTTTCCCAGACAACTATCAGAAAAAAGCTCAAATACTCAATTGACCTGTGATTTTTTTCAACATTTATGTTTCATTCAATGCTGTAGATTGAAATCCATGTATTCCTGTCTCCCTGTGTAATTTGTATCATAGTCTTCATGTAAATTTCCCAGTGAAGTTTTGCCAAAATTTCTACCAACCTTCCTAACTTCATATTGAAATTATGAGGATATGAGTGGAACACACACAGAATATCAACTGCTTAAAACTCATTTTTGGTCCATGACCAGTTCATCTTTTTCTTTTTCTTTTTTGGTAAGACAATTAGGGTTAAGTGACTTGCCCAGGGTCACACAGCTTATAAGTGTCAAGTGACTGAGGCTGGATTTGAACTCAGGTCCTCCTAAATCCAGGGCTGGTGCTTATTCACTGTACCACCTAGCTACCCCTCTTCTTTTTCTTTCATACATTTCTGCACTGAAATTCTTCACTCTTGTTCTTAAGAATTTCTTGGGTTAGAAATTCCTCTTACATCTCATATAATCAACCTTTGGGGATGCCATGTACCCAAATCCTATTTTGTGGGAGCATCATTCTGTCAAAGTACTATGGTAGTTTGAAATGTACAAAATTCACTTTACTCCAAGATTTTTTTTCTATTACTGAGTTCTTCTGTGTGCTGAAAAACAAGGAAGGAAGTGTGTATGTTTTGTGTGTGTGTGTGTGTGTGAGAGAGAGAGAGAGAGAGTGTATGTATGAGTTTGTGTGTATATGTGTGTGTATGTGAGTGTGTGTATGCGTGAGTTGTGCTGTATCTTTTGTGAGTGTAACATCTACTGTGAGTGCAATGGGTACATAACCTAGAAGGGGAAGATGAGAATCTATTCACACATGAGGATCAGGAGAAGGAATTAAGGATGCTCAGTTTGGAGAAAAGAAGACTTGGGAAGGGGAGCGAATTCTAGCTCTATAAGTATTTGGATGGCTCCCATATGGAATGGGATTCAATTTTTTCTGCTTGACTCCACAGATAAGAACTGGGAGAAATTGAAAAAGATGTGGAGATAGATGTATGGAAAAATAAAGTTGATTTTAATTGCATTTAAGGAGAAATAGAGTTAAGCTATATGTAAAAATAAGGAATAATTGAATTGTGTTATATTTAGATACAAGGAAAATCTAACTAACATTTGGAGCAATGCAATACTGAAATAAATGGCCATGGCAGGCAATGAGTTTGAACTCATTGGAGGCCTTAATGGAAAGTCTGGATAATCCCTTGTTCATTCTGCTCTACAAGGAAGGCATTTTCAGGAAGTAACTCTTTTAGAGACCCTCTGAGTTCTTTTCTCATTCTGAAATTCTGAGATAAATTAGCCTTCCCTCCTCTTCCCCCAAGAATTGAAGGATATGCAGTCACTAGAGTGACTGATCTTGGGGAAGCTAGGTGGCTCAGTGGAGAAAGTACCGGCCCTTGGGGCAGGTAGGTGGCACAGTGGATAGAGCACCAGCCCTGGATTCAGGAGGACCTGAGTTCAAATACTGCCTCAGACACTTCATACTTACTAGCTGTGTGACCCTGGGCAAGTCACTTAACCCTCATTGACCTCAGAGAAAAAGAAGGCAGTAAAATTGAAAGGTATACATAGGCACACACACGCAAAAAAGAGTGGCTGGTCTTTCTTTAATAGCTGCAGACACTTTTGTTGTTGTTAGTTATTTTAAAACAGATTTAAAGGCAGGGTCAAGGAATCAAGGGATATGTAGGTGAGAGGGAAGTTGCTCACTTAAGGGTGGAACCAGGTAATAAAATGTCAACAATCCATCTCCAATATCTTTAGAAGGAAAACACACTTAACTGACCCCAATGTTCCCTGAAAAGTTATTTTAGAATCAGTGAACATACCCCGGGCATGTGTAGTTGTCTCAAAACAATAACTGGCATGTCTCTAATATGTCACAATTCACATGCATTAGATCAGGTCATATTACCAATAAACCCAAGAGCTAAATTATCTTCTTCCATCTCCCAACTCGCTCTTCTAGAAAAGAAGTTAAGGTGCATACCTATGGCCACACAGGAAGAATCAGAGGGCATTCAAATCCCAGGATACTAAGTCCAGAACTCTAGCCACTCTATTAATTTACCTTGTCAAGGGTTGAAGTAGAACTTAAATTCATGTAATTTGGAGTTAAACAAAAATGCCCCATGTCTCAAAGATATCTGCATTCAGCTTTTTTCAATATTCAACTTACCTCAACTGATACATAGCACATTTTCAATTAATATCCTATTAACCTTTTGATGTTAGGTATTTGCTTCTTTAATGGATTTATTCTTAAAAGCTATAACTGAGAAAAATTGACAATTCTTTTTAAAACCTCCATTTATTTCCAAAAGGATTTGAGATGGCCCACAAATGCAAATACATTGCAAAACAGGAAATTTGTGGACTTAAAAAAAAAGATGCTTTTTGAGAAGTAGAGTGTAGATGATATTAGACACCTTAGCTCAGTTATTTATTATGGCTGGATACTGAATCTGGCTCTAAGTATCCTGGCAGGTAAGGCCAAAACGGAAACCCACTCCCTTGCATATTTTCCATTGTCTGGAAAAAGAAAGCAGACAATTCCATCTGCAAAGACAAGCTTTTTCCTGGAATGAAAAGCAAGGACAAATTTATCTTGTGGGTCACTCAGTGAGGGCCATTGGGTAACACTGGATAATATCTTTAACTCCAAATTTCCAAAAAAAAAATCACTAGCACTGTTCATAGTTATAATAATCTCTTTATAAAGGCTAACATAGCCTCAGACTTTAATCTGAGTATTTATGGGGGCTGGTGCTGAGATTCGGGTATATTACTTTAGAATTCTTTCATTTATATGAATTGGACATGTAATCAGAAGAGATATTAATAAAATTTTAATTCATTTACCTTTTATTCCAAACTACTCTTGTCAATTTCCAGTCCATAACACTCTGATGACCAGTCTCTTTTCTAGCTTCTCCATGAGATTGTGGTTAAGTTATTCCTGTCATGCTCTACTCCTTGTGACCCTATTTGGGGTATTATTGGCAAAAATACAGGAGTGGTTTGCATTTCCTTCTCCAGCTGATTTTACAGATGAGGAAACTGGGGAAAACAGGATTCACTAAGTTGACTAGGATCACATAGCTAGATTTGAACTCAGGAAGATGAGTCATTCTGATTCCAGGCACTCTATCCACTGCACCACATGGCTGCCCAAGGTTCTGTTAAACCATGAGAATACAATCTCCTTGACGGCAGACCCAGTCTTGCTTCCATTTGCATCCCCAGAATTTGGCATAGTAAAATGGCACATAGTAAGTATGTAATATATACTTTTTTCATACCTATATCCATTGGGCTATAAAAGCCAAAGCTGCCAGAGACCGGATAGCAATGAATCTCTATGTGAATACTCAAAAAAGTGCCTTCATTGCAAAGACTGAATATTCATTAAAGAATCAGAATCACAAAATTTGAAATTTGGAAGAGACCTTAGTAGTCTCTAGTTCAACCTATGCTTGAAAAGAAACTCCACCGTAATATATACCATAACCGTCATCCATCTTGTTCTTGCAAACCTCCAAGAAAGAGAACCACCATCCTTCAAGGTAACCCACTCCATTTTGGACCACTCAGATTTTGAGGTTTTTTTCACAAGTTTAACTGTCTTTTTGCAATTGCGACTTCTGGGGCAAAGCAAAACAAGTCTGTGCTTCACATAACAAAACTTAGTACAACTGAAAACATCTATGACTTCTTCCCTTCAACAAACTCTCAAGTCATCTTTTCTACAAACTAAACCTTTCCAGTTCTTTGACCTAATCATCACATGAGAGACTCAAAAGGTCATCCTGCTTTCCTCCCTCCAGATACTTTCCAGGTTTTCAATACCTTTTTTAACCCGTAACACCAAACAATGAGTACACTACCCCAGGTATGGTCAGATAAGGATACAGACTGGTAGATTATTGTAGCCAGATTCTTTGACATTTTGCCTTACTAATGCAGCCCAATGTCATACTTACTTCTTAATCTGCCACATCACACAGCCAACTCATCAACTCATGTATTACTTGGAGTCCATTAAATCTTTTTTTTTTCTCCACCATAGCTAGTATCTAAATATATCACCCTAATCTTCTAATATTGAAGCTGAGAATCTAGATGCAGCTTGAACCATACTATTTCTATGTATTTTTTTTGCTTTTCTTTTTGAGGTTTTTCCTTTTTTGCTCTGATCCTTCTTTCACAGCATGTCAAAGGAAGAAATATGTTTAATGTGATTGTACATATATAACCTATATCAGATTTCTTGCTGTCTTGGGGAGGGGTGAGGGAGGGAAGGGAGGGAGAAAAATTTGAAACTGGAAATCTTATAAAAACAAATGTTGAAAACTATTTCTAGATGTAAGTGGAAAATAATAAAATACTTTTATAAATAAAAATATTGAAGCTGATATTTTTACTCAAATATAAATCTACAGTTATCTGTATTGTATTTAATTACATTAAATTCAACTGCATGACTTAGTCTGTTAAATATATTGTTGAATCCCAGATCTGTCAAACATTGTGTTAGCTCTCCCTATCAGCTTAGAATCATTTACAATATTGACAAGCATGTAATTTAAACATTTTTTCCAAATTATTTCTAAAAATATTTGCATGGAACCAAGGACATATACCTGCTGCGTGCACTTCATGGGAAAATTCCTACCATGTTCATGTTGAATCATTATAGATGACTAGTCTTTTAGTCTCATCATTCAAACAGTGCTGAAACTATTTGAATGAATTTTCATCTAATCCTTAACTCTATATTCTCCATCATCATCATCACCTCTACCACCAGCAGCACCACCATCATCACAATGTTAATAAGTTGCATTATTTTAAAAAACTGCTGAAATCCAAGTAAACTATATCTATGATATCCCCATTTTCTAAAAATTAAATTATCATGTCAAAAAATGAAATGAGTTTAGTTTGTAATGGCCAGTTCTTAATGAAGTTATATGGGCTTTTTAAAATCAGTATTTCTTTCTATATATTTTTTCTGACCCCCTCTTTAATGATTCACTGGAGAATTTCCATATCTATCACAGTCAAGCTCACTGGCCTATTGTTTGTAGACTCCATTCCTTTAATCATATCCTATCCTATGAAATTTCCAGTTCTGACATTTGTGATTCTCTAATTCTGTGGTACCTCCCCTCTTTTCTCTGATCTTTCCAATATCACCAACAGTGCCTAATTGAGCATATCCGCCATTATTTATTTGATTTTTCCTCCACAATCCAAGGGTTTAGTTCACTTTGGCCTAATTTCAAATTAATGAGGGGAACTCAGTGCTCTTTTGATATATCTTTCATATCTTTGTCCCAGTTCCTTCTTCCCTGTGTTTATTTGGTCATTGCTAGTGTAAAGCTTGGTTTCCTTCATAGAAAACTACAACCAGAAGCTAGAAAGAAGCATCTCTGCCTCTGTTCTTTTTCTTTATCATAATGTTCCCTGTTCCATCATATCTATCTGTCCCCAGATATTTTTTTTTTCTTTTTTGGTGAGGCAATTGGGGTTAAGCGACTTGCCCAGGGTCACACAGCTAGTAAGTGTTAAGTGTCTGAGGCTGGATTTGAACTCAGGTACTCCTGACTCCAGGGCCAGTGCTCTATCCAATGCGCCACCTAGCTGCCCCCCTCCCCAGATAATTTTTGATGCTCCTTTTCTCCAGTGGAACTAAAACAAAATGAAACAACACCATCGACCAGCAAACCCATTGGTTTTACTTGGCCTCCCTCATTATCCTCAGTGCATTTAGGACTTTGGCATTCTTGACAGTGTTTAGCTAGGACACTCTCTTCTGCTTGTCCTCTTCTACCTGGTCTGCCTTCTACTTTGGATTTGTTTCACTTCTAAGTGGTTTGGCGAGTTCTTTTGGCATATTCATTGATCTATTTAGAATAAGTCTCCTTATTCTTTTTTCTTTTGGACCAAACACCCCTTTGGCAGGTAATGAAGCCTATAGATGTTCAATCATTATTCAATCTAGTATGACACTTTGTGACTCCATCTGTTTTTTGTTGTTGTTGTTGTTATTGTTGTTGTTGGCAAAGATATTGGAGTGGTTTTTAAGTTCCTTCTCCAGCTCATTTAAAAGATGAGGAAACTAATATAAACAGTTAAGTGACTTTCCTAAGGTCACATAGCTAGTAAGTTTCTGAGGCCAGATTTGAACTCATAATCTTTAGTCTTCCCTACCCCAGGCCTGGCAGGTTATCTGCTATATCATATAGCTGCCCTGAAGCCAATAGAAGCCTTCTCAAAATGATTATTTTAAATGCTTAAAGTAAAATACATAATTTTATAATGGAAACCAATTATATTGAATTATAGTTATGAAAAAAACTTTTTTTGAAAGATCAAGGTTTGTATGTTAAGAACACCAGCACTAGACAAATTGCATTTTTCCTCTTTATTGTAATTTTTTCCATTTCTGTCTTCAGAATTTCATCCTTGAGAATTTCCCATCTGTCTTGGACTGACTTTCCCTGAAGCCTTTTATTCCCTGGGATCATACTTCTCTTTCCTCTGAAATATGTTAAATCTCTTACAAAATTTAGCGCATGTGGTAAATAATGCCAAACTTTTTTTCCCCTTCTCTACCACAAATTGTCAATTGGCATGGCCACTTCCTCTTAATGTCTCTAATTCCAATCCAAGAACCAATGAACCCCACTGAATGAGAATCTGGTCAAGCATAAGATTTCAGCTTGTTGTTTCCTCCTCTGACTTTAAGAATGCTATAACTTAAATACCAGACATGAGGCAAAGATGCCATTCCAAGGTGAGAACTTGAGTTTGGTTTGGATTATCATCTCTGTGTCAGTCTCTCTTGCTTTTCATTAGTTAATGTGCTACAGAAATATTTATACATGTTGAAATATGGAGAAATGTTATACCTTCTTTAATTGGCAAAGAGAAGAGGTAGAAGATACCTGTCCTTGTGCCCAGGGATCCCAGAGGCTTGGATTTGAAGGCCCTAAGATAGCAGAGCCTAGAGGAATTGGGGGTAGGCATAAGGTAGAAAAGGAAAGAAAAGCAGGAACAGAAAACAGAGAAGGGTGAAAAAAAGGAAAAGGAAGAAAAGGAGGAAGATTGGAATAAGGAAGAGAGGAGACAAAACGAGGAGGGAGAGGAGGAGAAGAACGAAGTGAAAAGAAGAGCAGAAAAGCGAGAGACAAGAAGAATCTGGGTTTGAGTCTCACCCCTGATACTGAGTAATAATGGCAAGTAGCATTTATATAACACTTTGAGGTTTGCAAAGCATGTTACAAATGTTCTTACTTGAACCACAATATCCCTGGGGTGAAGATGTTATTATTATCCTCCTTTTACCTATGAACAAAATGATGAAGGCAGAGATTTATTGACTTACCCAGAGTCATACAGTTAGTAAGAGACTAAGGCCATATTTAAACTTCCTGTTTCCAAGCCCAGCTCTCTTTCAATTGTAGGATCAAGTTGCCTTATAATCTTAGAACACCTGTGGTAAGTGGCTTCACTTTCCTCATTATCAGTTTCTTTATATGTCAAATGAAAATATCAATACCTGTATCACCCTTATAACAGACTTTTTATAAGGAAAGCATTCAGAAACCTTGAAACTCTTATTAAATGTTATTTATTGTTGCTGCTGCGTTTTAAGCACTAGGTATATAAATATATAAAATAGCCTGCTCTCTGCCCTCAGGAAGCTTATTCTCTAACATACCCAAAATAACTATAAAAGACATCTGAAGAAAGGTGCTGTGTATATTCAGATAAAGAACTGATAAATAGAAGTGTATACCACATATATGTATGTATATACATATATACATATATACACATATACACACATGCATATATATACACACACACACATACACACACACACACACACACATATATATATATATATATATATATACTTATACATATATACAGAAACATGCACACACCTATTTGGTTCTAATAGTGGCTGTTTCTTGGGTGGGGGGAGGGAAAAATTAATTTGCATGATAGTTTTGTTGTATATTTGAAAGGAAAAGCAAGTTGTGCACAGTGGATTTGCAGGTCTGTGGGCCATCATGTTTTGTACTGTTCTAGAAATGCTTTTTTTCTTCCCTAAATTAAAAAGAAAATTTAATAATGAAAATTGAGGACAAACACGTATCAGTTGTAATAGAGGGGACAGAAGTAAATGCAGAGGAGAGGACCACGTGATGTGTAATTAAGTGCTTCTAGAGGGAGATATCACTTCCAGCTTGCAGGGAAGTATGAGCCCAGGTTTTAAGGAAGAAGGGGCCTTGAAGGGAGTAAGAGTTTTCTTTTTCTTTTCTTTTCTACATGACATGAAGTTGAACTTTTATTAGAAAATTTGAATTTCATGCATAATGAGAATGTGTGAAACGTTGCATATTCTTAAGTATGATCCAATACTATACTACAAACTATAATACAAACACATTTTGCTTTTATCAACTTTAATAAAGTTTCACTAATAATATGAATCTGAAAAAAGCAGTCAGGGGGCAGCCTGGTGGCACAGTGCATGAAACACCGGCCCTGGATTCAGGAGGACCTGAGTTCAACTGCGGCCTCAGACACTTGACACTTACTAGCTGTGTGACGCTGGGCAAGTCACTTAACCCCCATTGCCTTACCAAAAAAAAAGAGCAATCAGATTAATTGAACATACATACTCACTTCCCTCTTCAGATGATATAATAACATATAATAAATATTAAATAAAGTATGTTTTTTCAACCCCACCTATTTTACTAAATGGAAATTATAATCAATGAGTCTGGTTTCATTGACAAACTCAATCCCCCTTCCATTAATTCAAAAGTTTCATAAGCATTTTGATCTTAGTGATATATAAACATATTTAGGATTTCAAATGCCAATTTAATTTTATAGGGTTCAAAAATGAAGCAAAAATTTCTAGTAATTCTTTGTCTTTAGCTTATCTCTTATTTTATCACAATAAAATAGGGAAAACAACTATTTTATGAAACTTCCAGAATAATTCTCTTTTATGTCATATGGGAGTGGGAGTTTTCAAAAAGAAGAGAGATGTAGAGAGAAAGAATCCCAGACATTGAGAACAACCTGCTCTAATATGAGAAGGAAGAGAAAGCAGTCTGGGTATGGGGCACAGGGAGTGGCAAGTTTGGGTATAATAGAGGGTTGCAAAGAAGCAAGAATAATTATTTCCATATATAAGAGAACATTGTCTTTGCCCCCCTATTCCCTTTCAAAGAAAAAAAATAAATCAAATTAGCCTTTGTATAAGAGCTTTAATTGATTTTTTTGGTTCAGTGGTCATGGCTATGACAAGATTTTCCCTATCTCAACTGCTATTTTGTGACAAATATTTGGGCTTAGATAAAGGGAAAAGAAGCTTGTCTTTTAGCATCAATGGTGGAATCAGATATATACTAAGGACCTCGATGTGTCTGTAGATCAGATGAGATGACACATTGTAGCTGTGTATCATTCGACAACCATGAAAACAAAATTGTTATATAAAAATTTGGATCTGGCCCTCAGATAAATGCTTCACTTTTCCTTTAAAAAGTGCAAGATCTGAATTTTCTCCCTACTCTTCAAGTAACTATGTGTTGGCCAAAATTAGGGGGAAGTAAGGGTGCCCAGTGGCTAGACACTGGGCCTGGAGTCAGGGGAATCAGAGTTCAAATCTGAGTTCAGTAGCTTTCTAGCTATGTGACTGTGGGCAACTCACATTCTCTTTTTGCCTTAGTTTCCTCAATGTAAAATGGGAATAATATCAACACCTATCTCACAGGGTTGTTTCAAAGATGAGATGAGATAACATTTGTAGAGCACTTAGAACAGTTACCAGCAGGTAGTAGACAATTAAGAAATGCTCATGTCTTTAATTCCTCCTTTTGACAATCCACGCCAGCTTCTTTCCCCTTTGAGATCTTGGTTTTCTCATCTAGAAAATGAGATCTTGATGATCTTCTGGCTTGAAAATGTTCCGTTTAATGAATACAGCAAGTACAAAGGTGATTGCCCAGGAAAGAACTGAGTGGTAGAGGTTACATTAGAGGTTACAGTGAGTATTAAGGGAAGGTTTAGAGTGCCTAAAGAACAGGAAAGATGACATGATAACAGATGATTATCACCTAGAGAAAAGTTGGAGTTGATAGACATGAAAAGAGCAGAACTCATTGTTGATGGTATGGTCGAAGGTATGGCAAGTGTGTGGCTGATCACTTAAATGACCTCAAAGGCCTTTCATTAGAATTGATTTCTTGAGGAAGAGGAGAAGGTCGTGGGAATTAAATAGACCACTGAAAACTGAAGGTGGCGTATTTGTACATATGGCAAGATGTATGTCGAAGTCCCCTTCTATGTGGGCAAGATTGGGGTGCAGAAAAGGACTATGAAACAGACATAACTCTCTGCAGGGGAGTGTCCTGCAGGCTTGCACATAACAGTCATGAGCTTCTGTATTTACAGGTTAACATTACTGGGTCTAGTTGAAGTTCTTTCTGAATGCTGTGAGCTCCCATAACATGTTCCTTCCTGTCATAGCCTCCAGGAACACAGGGCTATCTCCATACTGTACCACAGGCATTGTAGGAGGAAGGAAAATGTCTAGCCATAGCCAGAATTTATCTGAAATGAAGGTGTGCAAAAATATTTTACTTCCATATATTTCATTTGTCCCTCACAACAACTTTATGAAATCAGTAAACCAAACATTGCCATAATTATTTTACAGACAAGAAAATTGAGGAAAAGGTGTGTCCTTGGTCATACAACAAGAAAGCACTAAAGATCGAATTTTTACCTGGCTCCCTCCTGTTTCCAGATCCAAGGCTCTTTCCACTATAATCAAAAGACCTTGTAGGTCAAGAAAGCCATCGTTCTGTCCCTGTGCCCATATGAAGGACAAAAAGCCCAACTTACTGGAGACAATTACCCTAATCATATACACATAGACATTCCTAATTCATGGGCCCTCTATGTACCATGCAGCTTCATTAGAATTCTAGAGTTGAGGGGGCAGCTAGGTGGTGCAGTGGATAAAGCACTGGCCCTGGATTCAGGAGGACCTGAGTTCAAATCCGGCCTCAGACACTTGACGCTTACTAGCTGTGTGACCCTGGGCAAGTCACTTAACCCCCATTGCCACCCCCACAAAAAAATGAATTCTAGAGTTGAGATGATGGATAACATTAAGAACCCTTGAGACAACTTGGGCAACGTAACTGATTTGGAGTCAGGAGACCTGGTTTCGAATGCCGATCCTATTGGATCCACCTATGTGACTGTTGGGAAGTTATCAACATATCTGGAGTCCAGTTACCTCATCTATGACATGAGAGACTGGGACTAGATTGTCTTAATCTCCCTCCAAGTTTTTAATATTTTATTTTATGATCCTTCTGAGTCAGTTGGAGCAAAGGGTCATTGACCTTCGGTCATTCTATGTACAGGGAGAATTGTTTGAAAGCCCCTCTCTCCCCTCCATAGCCAAATATAGGTAGAGTGAACATGACTTGGAACCTCCCACCCCCCCAAAAAAAACAACAGTAAAAATAGGACTAGGAAAATTTGTATGCTGTGTTGGTGGGGAAGTTATTCTGGATTCTGTTCAGCTTCCAATGTGCAAGGAGATTCTCTCAGATAACAAACTGGACTGACAACTCACATTCATCTACCACATCCCAGTCGCTTAGTCTGGGGTCCAGTACTGTAACTCTTGGTATGGAGCAAAGACAAAACACATTTATTTAAATATGAAGTAGTCAGCACATTGCAATAATGTACTGTGTGTAAAAGAGGTTCCCAGAGTTGATTATGTTTTTACTTTGGGATTAGAAGGCCTTAAGGCTGATTTAATTAAACAAAGCAGGTACACCTTCCTAAACCCCAAGTCAGGGCTATTCTAACCCTTTCACATGCCCTGAATATAGACAACCCTTGACTATGACCAATTAAAGCAAACCTGAGTTCCTTAAAACAGCAACAGGCAGCAGCATCCTACCTGGGTCACCCTCCCCCAGATGCAGGGTTTCATCTCTGGAGACTCCAGATGCCTGTCAACAGCACAGTGATTAACTACCTTGTCAGGAGGCTCCGAGTAATAGAATTAGGCGAAATCAATCTTGGACTGACAGACTACCAGGCCCATGCAGAGAGAGTGGTACCACAGGGGCAAGGTCTCCAGTGGTTATTCCAAAGGGCTAAGTTGATTATGATGGAAGGGGTCTCCAAGGTTTAAGACAATTAGCAGGTTTTGGGGGGGCAGGGCCTGCTTGGAGCCAACACCTGCTACCCCAGACTAAAGAGGTAGCCAGCATATGGTTCCCAAGGAATGTGTTTTTACAAAGAATGTCCAAATCATATAATTTGGTGATCCCAGAATACACACAGGGAAGACTGTGTGAGCTCTCTCAAATCTATGTGGCTGGAAGCCACATCAATGATTCTCCATGTGAACCTCAGTGTTGGAAAAAATGGGAGAAAGAAAAGAAACATTTCTCTAACACCTACTGTGTGCCAGGTGCTAGGCTAAGTACTGTACAAACATATCTCATTGGATGCTCAAAAACCAAAAACACATTGGGAGATGGGTGTCATTATCCCCATTTTACATTGAGGAAATGAAGTTGAATGACATGGCAAGGCTGATACAGCTAGTGAATGCCTAAAGCTTGGTTTGAGGGAGTTTTCCTGACTCCTATTCAGTGATCTGTCCACTGTCTCTCTTTCAGAAAGACAAAGACAGACAGACAGACAGACAAAGAGATACAGAGACAGAGACAGAGACAAAGATAGATACAGAAAGAGACAGAGACAGAGAGAGAGAACAGTAAGCAAGCAGTTATTATTTGCTATGCAGACGGCTAAATTGATAAGTTATGGCTATACAAACATAAGCAAACAAAATGCTTTCTACCTTCAATAAGCTTATCTTCTGAGTATATCTAGATGGGGGCACAGGTGTGTATTGACTATGAAGGGATGTTATCTAAAAGATGAAATTGGGGGGTGAGAGAGGATTGCTCTGGGAGAAGGGGAAGGGGAGAGGTAGAATGGGATAAATTATCTCACATAAAAGAAGTAAAGAAAAAGATTTAATAGTGAAGGGGATAATGCAGGAGTCGAGGGGGAGTGAATGAACCTTACTTTTATCAGAATTTACTCAAAGAGTCAATCACATCACAGTCATTTGTGTATAGAAATCTATCTTATGTTACAGGAAGGTGGGAGGGGAAGGGATAAGAGCTGGGGGTGGGTGTTGGAAGGGAGGGCATATTGGGGGAGGGAGGATTTAGAGGCAAAATGCTTTTGAGGAGGGACAGGGTGAAAAGAGAGCATAGAATAAACAGGTGGGAGAGGATAGACGGAAATACAGTTAGCAATTGTAACTGAAAAAGTAACTTTTTAGCAAGTTTCACTGATAAAGTCTTCATTTCTTGAGCATATAGATTACTGAGTAAAATTTATAAAATAAGAGACTTTCCCCAATTGATAAGTGATCAAAAGATATGAACAGTTTTCAGGTGAAGTCAGCAAAGCTACCTATAGTAATATGAAAAAAAAATGTTGTCACTATTGATTGGAGAGATGCAAATCAAAACAATTCTGATGTGCTATCTCATACCTATTAGATTGGCTAATAGAACAGAGGAGGTAAATGACAAATTTTGGAGGGTATGTGTAAAAAATGATACATAATTTAATGTTGGTGGAGTCGTGGACTGATTCAACCATTCTGTAGAGAAATTTGGAACTATGCCCCAAAGGCTATAAAACCATGTATACCCTTTGACCTATCAATACCATTACTAGATATGTATCTAAAATATATATTTTAAATGAAAAGAACATATCTGTTAAAATATTGGTAGTAGCTATTTTCTTGTGGTGAAGATCTGGAAATTGAGGGTATGCCCATTAACTGGAGAATGGCTGGACAAATCATGGTATATGTTCATGATGGAATACTTTTGTACTATAAAAAATTAGGAGCAGGAAACTCTCAGAAAAACCTGGAAAGACTTACATTAGCTGATGCAAAGCAACATGTACAGTATACAAAATAACAACAATATTGTAAGATCATAAGCTGTGAATGACTTAGCTATTCTCAAGCAATATAATGATCCAAGACAAGTCTGGAGAATTTATGATGAAAAATGCTATCTATGCCCTGAGGGGAAAAAATTGATGGTGTCTGAATACAAATTGAAGCATACTTTTTTAAACTTTATTTTTCTTGAGGTTTTTTGTCCTTTTTATCTTTTACATTATGACTAATATGGAAATGTTTTTCAGAAGTACACATATATAACCTACATCTAATTGCCTGCCTTATGAAAGGTGATGGCAGTGGAGAGGGAAGGAAGGGACAGATTTCGGAACTAAAAAATTTAAAAACAAATGTTAAAAACTGTGTATATAATTAGGGGAAATAAAATACTAAGTAAATTGAAAAATAAGCTTATATTCTACTGGAGAAAGGTGTCATTTAAAAGTGAAATAGAAAGGAGTGAAGGGCACTTGCACAAGGAAAAGACAGCTGATGAGTATTCCAGAGAGTGAGAAAATCTGGGATTGATGTGTACATGGATGGGAGCACCTGATGAATTGAACATACAGCCTCCAGAATCACCAACTAGAATAGTAGGGCTTCAGGGTAAAAAATGTTTTATTTATGTGAGGACTGTGGGAGTGGAAAAGGAAAAGAAGCCTAGATAGAGAGTTTAGTTTAACCCACACCTAGTCATGAATGCCCAAGTGGTGAGCCAGCCTCTGGTTGATAGCCTTGAGTGAGGGAGAACCTCCTGAGTTTGTTCATTCCATGTGGGGGTAGCTCACATTATCAGGGTTGTTTTTTGTCACTTCTATCTCTTTGTAACTTTCTAATCACTGCTTCTGGTTCTGCTCTCTGAGGTTTTGAACACAGGTGGAAGGAAACATGAGATTCTCATTAGATAAAATTGGAATGTTCAAGCAACAAGAAATTGGGCTTTTATGCCAAAAGGTGACAAATTTGCTATTGGACCATTGCATGAGAAGACAACAGTGCATATCTGAAATTATGGGTAGAAGGCAAGTGGAAATGCAGAGTGAAGCTTAGAGAAGAGTTTCATGGATAGAGAAATAAATTTGGAGATCCTTCACAGATAGATAATTATTCTAAGCCCTGGAATAGAGGCGACTTCCAAGGGATGGATGTGGAAAGAAAGTAGCAAAGGGCCAATAGACAAACCTTGAGAAACCTTCTTGAGAAGAGGAAGATGAGAAAGCCACATTGTCTCAGAGAAAAAGTTTATATTTTTGTCAATGTGTGTGGGGGGGATATTTTTGACCCGATTACTCTTAACGATTTGCTACAAAATCATAGAGAGCCTGGAACCTCTGTCAGAGAAAGCAGATTTATGAGGATGTCACCATGACTCCTTGATGTACTCAAACATTGAACAATTAAGGGAGATTAATAAGACCTGGCTAGGAGAGCTCAAATGTCCTGTAACCTCTTCTACATAACAAACTTTCAATACCTTTGTCATCATTATCGTCATCATTGTATCATTATCATCACTGCAGTGATAATGGCATACATTTATAAAACAACTCAAGTCTTCCAAAACACTTTCTATGCACCATGTCAATTTCCTTCAAAATTATCTTATGAGGAAGATGCTATTATTATCATCTCCATTTACAAATGAGGAAACTGAGTCTTAAAGAGGTTAAGTGACCTATCCAGGCTCATCTAGCCAAGCATAGTGTAGTCAAAGAGAACTGAATTTCAAGGAAAAGGCTCTGGGTTCAGATCCCAGATCTTCTAATTACTATACCCTTTTGAACTCAGAAAATTCACTGAATCTATATGGGTCTTGGTTTCCTCACCTATAAAATGAGAAGCTGGAACCTTTGCACTTTGTGGTTCAGATCTATAATTCTATATTTGTTCTGGCAAGTCATTTAAGCACTTTGGACCTCAGATACTTCACCTAAAATATAAGGGAATCAGATTAGTTGATCTCTTAGGTAACTTCTGATTCTAAGTCTTTTTGAAGCTGCATTGAATTTAGGTTCCCTGACTCTAAGCCCAGAGCTCTATGCACTATAGTATATTTCTTCTTGGGAACTCTATCAAAGGAATTCCAGATGAGATAGTCTTACCTTCCTTGGTGAAGGAAAACAAATATCATCAGGGACAAGCAGAAATTTTATATCATTAGGACAAGCATGTGGTAACCCTGTGCCCAATGAGGAAGAATATGTTGGGTCAGAATGGCTTTTTTCATACCCCTCAAATTTAATGTCTACTACCCCTATAAATAGAATTGACTCAGAATCTATTATGTCACTGGAAAGAGTACAGAAAGAATACGACTCAATGAATATAATAATAATGATAGTAATTGGAAAGCTATTAAAGTATCTCAGAATCTCCAGTCATTCCATTTTATGGAATCCAACACATAACCCAGGTTACAAGATCGGTTATCCAAATAGACAGGAGGTAACCCCTCATGTTGTGTTTCTTTAGGAGCTATGGGAAAGGCCTTCAAACACAAGTTCAGTTGACTGAATGGTGCCAGAAATTTCATAAGTAGGAATTTTTTCTTTTGGCTTATGGCTTAACTTTTAATTAAAATGTAAATACCCCAACAAGGAAGGACCTAGAAGAGGGGAAGGCAGGTTAAAAACAACAACAATGACAACAACAACCAACAAACTCTACTGATTTCCTAACAATACTGAGGGCTTGAGCTCTGGGCCTTCCAAACTAAGCCATGAAGGCATATGGTTCTGAGGGTAAGCAATGCCACCTTATGGCTTGTCTTGTCATTGCAATTCTGGGTAAAACCAGATTGTTAGGCTTTACATCAATCCTCCATAAAATGAGGAAAAGTTTAATTACTTGGAATTCTACTCTATGAATTTATGAAAAATTCATGTGCAGTGCAAGAGACAAAATATTTATTTCATGTGTAATTATGTAATCAGTTTGTGTATACTAACTGTTTCAATGAAGGTATGCTTTCTTAAACATGAATGAGGCTAGGTCTGCTCTAAGACTTCTGTTTCAAGATACTAAATAATTTGGGATACATAGAAATTCCAATATTACTGCACTGCATCATCACACAATGGAAAACAAATAAAGAATTATCTCAAATAACTAAGATGGCAGGAGAAAAAAAGCTAAGATGTTTCTTTGGTTTTGTTATATTTTTTAATTGGAATTATTGCTCCACTCAAAGCATCTTAATCTCCATGCCTTTGGAGATGATCATAGGCTTATGCAAACAGTTCAAATTTCATTTTATTTTGGGATTTGAGTATATACTAGGATTTATTGTTGTTGTTGTTCATCCTTTATTCTCAAAGTGGACCAAGTGGACCAAATATAACATGTCCCAAGTGAAGTCATTTGAAGATGATATGATATAGTGGAAAGATTGCTATCTTTACAGTCCAAAGAACTTGTCATTCAATGACTCCAATCAAATTCCTCGAGTGTTTGACTTTGAGTAAGTCATTCCATTCTTTGGATCTCAGTTCTATCATCTTCAAGATAAAGGTATTAGGTTATACTCAAAATATAATGTATTGTAAATATATTATATATAATAATATAATATATATTTCAGTACATTTACAAAAAAAGTAGTATAACAAAAATTATTCAGCATCCTCTAGATATGTAGCCTTGTGCAAAGTGTTGGGGAAAATAAAAAGTTTAGCTAAGACTTGTTTCCTGCCTCATGGATCTGATTTTCTAGTGAGGAAAACAGGATACCAATGCAAATAAACAGAATATACAGGAGTTTACTGGAGAGTTTCAAAACCGTCTTCTGCAATGTGTTAAGGAAAGGATCATGACCATGGGAATGCTTTCTGTTGAAGGTAGCTACTGAGATGGGTATTGAAAGAAGAACAGGAATTAAAGAAGCCGAACTATAAAGAGATATATCCCATGAATGGAAAAATCACATAAACAAAGGCATAAGAGTATGAGAATTTAGGAAATTCTCAGGGAAGAAAGAATTATCTAATGTATCTGGACCAGTGATATTATTGAGTGGAGGCAATAACATGAATCAAATGAAGGAAGATAGAGGATGTTAGATTGTTTAGAGTCATAAATGCCAAGTGGAAGAGTTCAGCTTGGAAGCTCAATCAGATATCTAGAAAGATTTAACTGAAAGAAATGGGGACTTTCAGTGAGGAGAAGAGACTTTGTTTTGGACATTTAGAGAAAGCCATATTAATTGAATCTTAGCTCTCTTTAAGAATTTACAATTCTACCTTGTAGAAAAGAAAAGCAATGTTTTACATAGTTCAATAGGGCAGACTCAAGTGCAATGGAGATGAATTTCCAAGGGGTAGAGCTCATTATTAAAAAAGCAACATCCCTAACAATTAAAGCTCTCTCTCTCTCAAAAACGAAAGTGGGATGGGACTGGAAGCAATGGATGGCCAATTGGAATAATGGATGCTTATGGGAAGCAATGAATGCACTCTAGAAGCAATGAGCACCCTTAGATTGGAGGCTTTCAAGTGTATACTTAGTGACAACTCACCATTGATTTTGTAAAAAGGATTCTAGCTCAAGTGTGCATTGGACTATATGCAACTCAATATCTGCCTCTCCACTCAAATTCAGAGTTATGAAAAATTGCGTGAAGGATTTACAAGAACTCATAGATAACTTAGATGACACAGGTTAAGTCAAAGTTTAGTAAGAATTATTTCTGAAGTAGTGTAAAAGCTAGATTTAACAAAAGAAAGGGAGTAGAGTCAGAAAAAAATATGATAATACTACTTAAGAAGTTCAGGTGCAGTTATGACAGCTTGTTCCAGGATGTTCATGAGTAGGATAGAGAGGAGAGGGAAACTTTGAGAGCTGATGCAGAGATGAATTCGATGGGTCATAGATAATTGGAGAGTTACAAGGTTTGAATGACAAGATTCCCTAAATTTAAAAAAAAAGGTAAAAATAAGGAGTCTATATGCCATGAGTGAATGAGCTTGAAATGTTAATTACTAGGAAAATTCAAGAGACTAAAACTGGCAAGCACCCCTTTAAAGCTGTCATTACAAAAGGCCAATGTTGCTTCATCATAACAAACTGATTTTAATTCCTTTTTTGACAAGATGACCAAACTAGGACATGAGGGAAATATTGTAAATGCAGTTTGCCTGTGTTTTAGCAGAGTCTTTGATATAATTACATATACTATTCTTCTGGAGAAGATGGTAAACTGTGTATAAGGCAACCATGAGATTAGATAGATTTAGGAAAACTTGAATGGTAAGACTCAAAGAAAAATTGCTAATGGTTCTAGGTCAAAGTGGCAACATATCTCCATGGGTATATGTCAGAGACCTTGACTTAGCATTGTGCTATTTGCTATTTGCTATTTTTTTCTTAGAGATTAGAATAAAACTATAGAGAGTATGCAGGGAATTTCTTCTTTTTATATCTCCAGCTCTTAGCACAGTGGCTGGCACATAGTAGATGCTTGCTAAATATTGATTGATTGATTAATGACCAGATTTGCAGATGACCCAAAGCACATAAGGAAAACCAACACTATGAATGACAGAGAAGGGATCCAAATGGATTTTGACCATCTAGAACATTGGGCCAAGTCTAATAAGATGAAATCTAAAAGAGAGAAATGAAAAATCTTGCACTTGAGGCCTCTCTCCCCGCCAAAAAACCAAAACAAACAAACAAAAATATCAGCTTCATAAATTTAAATTGGGAGAATCATGGTTAGAACAGATGTTCTTCTGAAAAGATATTAGGGCTTCGGTGGTCTGGGAGCACAGTATGAGTTTACCTGTCTTAGGAGGCATCCAAAAAGCTCAGTTCATCTTAGAATCAACAAGCCCACAATTCCAGGAATAGTGAAATAATCATTCTACAGTCCTCTGCTCTCTCATCAGCCCTCATGCAAAGGTGGGTGATCTGGTCTGAGGAGCACAATTTAAGAATAATTTGTATAATCTTAAGTGTTTCCAGATAAAGGAATCCAAGATGGTAAAAGATCTCAAGTCCGTGTCAAATGAGGATCAGTTCAAGAGAAGAGTTGGGGGTTGATAAATATTCCAGGGATCTGGACTTAGCTGTTTGTGCTATTTGACCAATATCCCTTTTAAAGTAAATGTAACTGGGGAAGCTAGGTGGCACAGTGGATAGAGCACCAGCCCTGGAGTCAGGAGGACCTGAGTTCAAATCCGACCTCAGACACTTAACACTTACTAGCTGTGTGACCCTGGGCAAGTCACTTAACCCCAATTGCCTCATCAAAACCAAAACTAAACAAAACAAAAAATAAAGTAAATTTAACTGTTGCTGATAGTTCTATCACTATGCAGAAATCGTAGAGCTGAACATTTAAATTGTATTATGCTTAAGCATAAATTCAGGTCTCAGAAAAAAATGAATAAAGATTAGGATTCTACTAAGACTTCTTATACACAAAATGATACCAGAGGGACAGAAACATAATTCTTTTATACATTGCAATCTTGTACATTCCTTTTAGGCCATAAAAAGTTAAAGAAAAGCCAGATTTATAATCTCATGCTTTCTTCAATGTCATAAAAATTGAATAGATTTACTTAAGCAGAGTCATAATTTCACACATCCCTTAAAAATAAGCCTATTTAAGCAAACTCTATAGGTAAACTAAGTTAGGTTCCAGCTTAAAATACATTTATAGGGTTCATAACTAGGCCATTGGAGAGAGAGGGGATTTACCAGTCACCAAGTTCACATTTGGGGCCAACTGAAGTTTTTCCTCTGGCTTCTTATCTAAAAAATGTTTGAGGCCTTAAACCAATTTGCACATCCCATGGGATGAGTTTCAAAGAGCTTAATAAGCTTCTAACAAGGAAAAAATATCTCTGACTTCTCCAAATAATAAGAATTAATAAAAATATTTTTAAACAATCTCATAGCAGTGGATATGTCAATCAGACATTTGGAGGCACAAAATTCAAGATTTCAGATAGGGTCACTATATAGATATACTTTGGAATCGAATGCAGGGACATAATTAAGCCCACAGTAATTGATTAAATCAGTAAGAGAGTAGGTAGAAAGAAAATCAATTATCCCCCAGATTGAATGGGGCTGGAAGTATGTACACATGCTTAGGAGGCTGAAGATAGGTTTTGAATTGTATGGTAGAAGAAACTGGTCAACAGAAGCATCAGAATCAAGTTAGAAGAAGAAACAGAAAGGAATAATATCAAAGAAGTCAAGAGAGTATTCAGGATGACCGAGTATCTTGCCCATGTCAAAAGCTCAAGAAAGATGTAGGATGATGCTGGGAAGTGGTCATTAGGTCAAGTAATTAGAGAGACCTGTAGAACCCTTCTTGAAAGCATTTTCAGTGAAAAGATAAAGCCTAAAGCCAGCTAGCAAAGGGTTGGGAAATGTGTGAGGAAGTAAATCACAGATAATATTTTCTTGGACTTGAACAACTCAAGAGAAGTGGTGGTTTAAGGAAAGAAGGTCACTTTAGGACGTGCTGGATTTGTTTCCCAAATGGGGATTTTTGATAGGCAGGAAAGATCTACTTCTTCAAGCTCAGAATAAAATTCAGAAAAGGAGATACAAATTTAATATTTATCCATTTACAAATGATACTTGAAGCCTTTGGGTGAATACGATTGACAATTTGCTCAGCTATTAGGCTTCCGCTGTCAGATTATTTTCCATGTACTCTGTATTTTTACTTCATGTTCCTAGATATTTATGTGTTGTTTCTCCCATTAGAATATAAGTTTGCAGAGGTCAAAAACTGTTTCTTTCTTTATATTTCTTTTTTTTTTTTTTTAGTGAGGCAATTGGGGTTCAGTGATTTGCCCAGGGTCACACAGCTAGTAAGTGTTAAATGTCTGAGGCCGGACTTGAACTCAGGTATTCCCGACTCCAGGGCGGGTGCTCTATCCACTGCGCCACTTAGCCGCCCCTCTTTCTTTATATTTCAATGACCTCATATACATGACCAAAAGTAAGCACTTACTAAATTTTTATTGTATTACCAACCAACAGATTGACTCCCATGTGAAAGCTGATTAGATGGGGAAAGAACCAAGATGGTAAAGTAGAGGCAGTCACCCAGCCACACTCTCCCATCATTTCTCTGGAAAAAAATTAAAATAAAGCTTCAAATCAAAATTTGGAGTGGCAGAGCCAACAAAAGGTCAAGGTAAGACATCTTTTTCCAGTCTAAGAACAAAGGATGTCAACAGCAGATGTCTGTGACACCAGGGAGGGTTCTAGCTCTAAAAGCATCCAGCTTCAGCAACAGCTGGAACCACCTCTGTTGGAGGCAGTTGTGACAGCAGCAGCAGTAGCTTTGAGAGCTCTCAGTCCAGAGACAGTCAGGTGGCAGGACACCCAGTCAGACAGGGGTTACAGGCGATGCTTTGCTGGCACTTGGTGCAGCTAGAGCTGATTTTATACTCTATTTCCAATATTCAGTTCTAGGTGGCAGTTTCAGGGAGGAGAGCAGCAGTGGCCCTGGTGCTAGTTTCAAAGCAGAGAGAAGCACTAGCACTTGCAGCTTCAGAGGTGCAGGGGACCAAGTCCCAGTGCCATATAATTTTTATGGAAATCTATGGTGCTATAAGAAATGATGAGAGTGATGATTTCAGAAAAACCTGGGAAGTTCTATATGAATTGCTGCAAACTGAAGTGTGCAAGGTCAGGAAATCATTGTACATAGTAACACTAACAATGCAACAATGACAAACTGTGAAAAACTTAGCTTGTCTGATTAATAAATAATCCCAGACAGTTCTAAAAGATGCATGAGGAAAAATGCAGCCACCTACAGAGAGAGAAGTGAGGAATGTTCTGAGTGCAAACTGAATTTATGACTTTCTCAGTTTATTTTCTTGTTTTTTGTAATATAGTGAATGAATATATCATTTGCCTAATTTCATATGTATAATTGATATATTACTTAACTTCTTAGTGGGCAGGTTGAGTCAAGAGAGAAGGATGGAATTGGAATAAAAAATTACAAAAGAGAATATAAAAAATTATATTTTAAAAACCAACAATATACAAATATGAAGAGGTGATTTAAAAGTTAATTCCTGGGGGCAGCTAGGTGGCACAGTGGATAAAGCGCCGGCCCTGGATTCAGGAGGATCTGAGTTCAAATCTAGCCTCAGATGGTTGACACTTACTAGCTGTGCAACCCTAGGCAAGTCACTTACCCTTATTACCCTGTAAAATAATAAAAAAAGTAAATTCCTATCATTAATAATGCAGCCAAAAAGCAACACAATGGAAATAAAGTGGGTACACCTTCATGATTGTCTCCTCCACAGTGGTTCTCTAAGCCAAAACTTCTGAAAGCGAACTCCATTCCAGATGCTTCCAAAATAAACTCATGAAATATGGATAAAAGACTTAGAACTCCAGTGAAGCATCCAGAAACTGTCTATTGATTTATTTCTCCACCAATTTTTTTTTCATATTTTTGATGTCACCAATTAGCTGTCCCTTTAATTTAAACAATTATTTATTAAGAGAAAGTTAATTGAAAAACAAGTTGCTGTTTTTCCCCCCTCCTAAATAGAGGACTGCACCCTGCAAGCAGTTAAGATTCTCTCTTGAAAGGAATTCTTTCTCCTACTTCTGAGACTTCCATGGAAATAAAATGAGGAAAAAAAGGAGGAGGGAAAAAAGGTCTTGCAGAAGCTTTGCTTTTGTGGGGGCCTGAGAGCCAAATGGGACTAGAAGAGCCAAAGTCTTTGGTTCTTTCTAAATTTAGAAGTCACCAAATTCAACTGGAATCTAAATTTGGCAAAGCAAGTTACTCTCAAGACCCACTGTGAGTCCTTCTCAGAGAGATGCTTTTGGCTCTTATGGCTTTTTAATAGCAGTGGCTAATCTGCCTCACCCAAGGTTTAGAAGCATTCCTTCTTACTATTCCTGAATCCCAATTTTGATGAGGTTTTAGGAGTCAAGAGGCAATGGTGTTTTAGGACTGGGGAAAATTGGAGGCATTTTTTTCTTCAAAAAAAAAAATCTATGTTCACATCCTCAAATAGAACTGGTGTCTAGGTTCCTCATTCTGTGCAACTTTTGGCCAGAACTCAAGCAGGACAACCCAATCTAATTAAAGAGAAAATATAGGTCTCGGGACAAGGAATTAAATCTGTCAGGTGTTCTGGGTTCAAGCTCTAACTTCAAGGCTTAGTATTTGAGGTAACATTAACATATGACTTTATATCCCCAAGTCTCAGTTTATTTACTTGTAAAAGTGAAGAATTAGATTAAGCTATATCTGAGATGCTATTCAGCTCTCCATGATTTCTACCTCTTCAAATCCAGGCTTTCCTGCATGACTCATCTCTAAGGCTACATCCTCCATAAGCTGTTCCTTAACTCCCAGTTGCCTAGGGCTTCCTCTATGAGGAAAGGGAAAGGGAAGTTATCAATTTGTAATCACTTTGGATGCAATTTATTCAAACCTGTATGTGTATTAGATGTTTACCTCCTTTGGAATATAAGCTCCTGGAGGGAAGGAATGGCTTTGGTTTTGTGTTTCTATCCCCAGTGCATACCAAAGTATGTGGCATAGAGTGTTGTTCAATAAATACTTGTGGATTGCTTAAATTCAGGAATAATCTCTGATATTATTCCCCACCCTGTGTTGATACTGACTGAATCTCCTTTCAGGTGCTTCTCTAAAAGCTATAAATCATTGGTTTATATTGTTTCATCACTCTCCCCACTTCTAATTTCCTCTAGCTTACCTCTAGGTCCACACTAATGCCAGAAGAAAATCCCAGTTCTAGTGAAAACACTCAAAATAACAGTGTGGGTCAAACACAAACCATCCTTTATTTCATTCCAGCAAAAAGTCAATAGGAATGTTTTCTTAATATTTATTTTATTTTTGTGCCATTTTCAGTTCAATCTGTCTTGTTCCTTCCCTCTCAAAACCTCACTAGAGAGGGTATATATGTGACACCATAAAATATATATGTTCATATATCATTTTTTATTTCTCTAAAGTTGGATAACAAGTAACTTCATACGTCCTTTGTAGTTGATTTGAACATTCATATTGTGCAGAATAGATTAGTCATTCACAGTTACTCTTCATACACTATTGCTGTTACTAGGTACAATCTCCTCTTGGTTTTTCTTATTTCATTCTTCATTATTTCATTCAAGTCTTTCTATGTTTTTTTTCTCTAAAATCAACCTGCTCATTATTTCTTATTACACAGAAGTATTACATCAAAATCATATAACATGACTCATGAAACTATCCCCAACTGATAGCTATCCTCCAATTTCCAATTTATTTTTGCCACCACAAAATTGCTTCTATAAATATCTTAGAACATATGGGCTACTTTCTTTTCTCTCCCTGATCACCTTGGGAAACAGACCAAATATTGCTCTCCAAAATGGTTAGATCAGTTCACAGTTCCACCAACAATGTATCAGTGACCCACTTTTTCCACATACCCTCCATAATTTGCCATTTTATCTTCTATAATTTTAGTCTCTTTGATAGGTAGGAGATGATAACTCAAAGTTGTTTTAATTTGCATTTCTCTAAATAATAGTTATTTAGAGCATTATTTCATATGACTATAAATAACTTTGACTTCAAAAAACTACCTATTCATATCCTTTGACCATTTATCAATTGCAGAATGGCTCATGTCCTTATAAATTTGACAAAGTTCTCTACATATTTGAGATGAGGCCTTTGTCTGAGAAACAGTCTATACATAACCAACAGCAGCCCAAATTTCTGCTTTTATTCTAATCTTGACTACATCATTTTTATTTGTACAAAATATTTTTAATTTAATGTAATAAATTATTCATTTTTACATCTCACAATGTTTTCTATTTCTTGTTTATTCAGAAATTCTTCTCCTAAACCTGATAGGCATTATGTTCCATATTCATTAAAATTCCTTATATCTCCCCTTATGTCTAGGTCATGTATCCATTTTGACCTTATCTTGGAAAATGGTATAAGATATTGCTCTATACCTAGTTTCTAGCAGACTGCTTTAAAGTTTTCCCAACATGTTTTTTTGTTTCCATTGATTAAATTCTTATCCCCCAAACTGGAATTTTTACATTTATCAAACACAAGGTTACTATAATGATTTATTGCTATGTATTGTATACCTACTTTATTCCACTGATCCACCATTCTATTTATTAGCCAGTATAAGACATCCTTGATAATTACTGCCTTATAATGTAATTTAAGATTTGGTTCTGCTAGACCTCCTTCCTTTACCCCTTATTCTAAACAATTTATTTAATACTGGAATCAGTTGATATTTAAATGTTTTGTAGAATTCACTTGCAAATCCATCTGGTCCCGATAATTTTTTTTCCCCTTTAGGAAGCTAATTTATCACCTGCTCAATGACTTTTCCTAAAATAGGGTTATTTTCTATGTGAATATATAAGTATATGTATGTATATATGCATAATACAATATCTTACAACATAATATATAACTAATATATAAATTATATGTTTATATGTTTATATTTTTGTAAGCATTCTTCCATTTCATTTTTTTTTGTGGGAAAATGAGGTTTAAGTGACTTCCCCAGGGTCACACAGCTATTAAGTGTCAAATGTCTGAAGCCGGATTTGAACTCATGTCCTCCTGAATCCAAAGCCGGTGCTTTATCTACTGAGCCACCTAGATGCCCTCTTCCATTTCACTTAAATTGTTAATTTTATCAGCATAAAATACCACTTTATAATTACTTTAATTTTGTCTTTATTAATGGCATATTCACTTTTTTCATTTTTAATACTAGTGGGGTTTTTTCTATCCTTAAAAATCATGTTAAACGATGGTTTACAATTTTTACTTTTTTCATAAAATCAACTCCTAGTTTTATTGTTCCAGTGGTTTTCTTTTATTATTTTATTAATCTCACCTTTAATTTTTAAGATTTCCAATTTGGTGTTTAATTCAGACATTTTTATTTGTTCTTTTTCTGTTTTTTTTTTTTGCATACCCATTGATCTCCTATTTTCTGATATAAGCATTTAGATATATAAATTTTGTTCTCATTACTGCTTTTGCTGCCCATTATAAATTTTGGTATATTGGCTCATTGTTATAATTCTTTTTAATAAAATTACTTATTATTCCTTATCTCACTCATTCCTTAAGTTTAGATTATTTAGTCTCCAATTAATTTAAATCTGTGTTTCCATGGTCCTTTATTAAGCATAATTTATGCATTATGATTTGAAAAAAAATGCATTTCACATTTCTGCTTTTTCTGTGTTTGGTCATGAGGTTTTTATGCCCAAATACATTTGACTATAAAGTTTTTAGGTTCTAATATTTTTATAGGTATCATGTGGTGCTGAGATATAAATGAGATATACGGGGGCAGTCAGGTGGCATAGTGGATAAAGCACTGGCCCTGGATTCAGGATGATGATCCAGTTCAAATCTTGCCTCAGACACTTGACACTTATTAGCTGTGTGACCCTGGGCAAGTCACTTAATGCTCATTGCCGCTCTCCCCCCAAAACGGTACATTCCTTCCTATTTCCATTTATTTCTCTCCAGATTTCTGTCACGTCTATCATTCCTAGCTTATCTCAGATACTATTCACCTTGAATTCTTTTTGTTTTCTTTTTAAGATTAGATTTATTTAGTTCTTACAGGGCAAAGTTGAACTTATATGATTTTGCTATATATTTCCACATATAATTCATTTACTTTTTCCTTTAAAGTTTTTGATGTGTTTCAGCTGGCATTAAAAAAAAGGAATAGCATTAATGATCTCGGACAAAAATAAAAAGGTATATTTCTTTCTATTCCTATTCATTTCTATACAGATATCTATCATGTCTATTCTATATAAGATACTATTCACCTCCTTGGATTCTTTTTTCTTCTTTTTAAAGTTAGATTTATTTAGTTCTGATAGGGGAAAGTTTAACTTAAATGGTCTTGCTATATATTTCCCCTATAACTTATTTACTTTATCCTTTAAAAGTTTTGATGCTATAGCATTTGATACATATGTATTTAATATTGATATTACTTCATTATCTACAGTACCTTTTGACATAATCTAGTTTTGCTGCTTATCTCTTTTAATTAAAATCTACTTTATCTTCAACTTTGTCCGAGATCATTAATACTATTCCCTTTTTTATGTCAACTGAAGCACAACAGATTTTATTCCAGCACTTCATTTTCACTCTATGTGTGTCTCTCTTTTTAAAATATTCTTCTTGTAAACAAAATATTGTTGTTTTGATCCATTATGCCTTCTGTTTTTATTATATGGACAAGTTTATCCCATTTACATTGAATGTTATAATTAGAAGTTGTCTATTTTCCTTCATCCTATTTTTTCCTGTACTGTTTATCCTTTTTCTGTCTTTTTACACTATCCCCCCTCAGAAGTCTAATTTACTTCTGGCCACTGCCTTCCTAATAAGCCACACCCTTCTAAGAGTTCCTCTCATCATACCCCCTTGCCTACCCATGCTCCACTCTATTTTCCCACCCAATATAAACATTATTCCATTCATACTTCTTTTGCATGACATAATTTGTTCGTTTTACTTCTCCCAATTTTATTTGTAGTATCATGCCATCATGATGAAGCCAACCCCATTTTCTATCTATGTGTATCCTAGTAATTATAACATTTGTAATAGTTACAAATCTCATTTTCCATTAAAAGAAGGAAACACATTAATCTTTATTTATTAATTTGTTTAATCTTTATTTTCTTACATTTCTCTTATTTTTTCTGTTTTCTTTTACTTAACATCTCTCCTTAAGGGGGCAGCTAAGTGGTGCACTGGCCCTGGATTCAGGAGGACCTGACTTCAAATCTGACCTCAGACACTTGACATATACTAGCTGTGTGACCCTGGGCAAGTCACTTAACCATCCTTGCCCCACAAAAACAAAAACAAATAACAACACCAACAAAAATCTATGCTTTGTAAAGTCTTTTGTAAAGTTTTTCTAAGACATTTTTAGGGGCTTGAGATCATGTTACATTTTTCTTTGAATTTTACAAGTAGCTGTTTTGACTTTGTAATCTTCTGATTTAGAAACTTTATCTTCTCTATCACCAAAGTACATATATATGGTTGCATTCTTTCTCTGCTGTTTACTTATTTTAATGGCCTATTTATTGGCTGTTAACCTTATTTTAGATGCAGGTTCTAGTTCCTTAGTTCCTATTTCTTTGCTACTCCAAAAAAAATCTGCCACAAATATTTTGGTGTATATTATCCTTTCCCTCCTTTGAGTCATTTTAGGGGTAGAGTTTTAGTAATGGTATTGCTGGGCCAAGAATTATACAGTTTAATGCCTGTGGGGCCATAGCTCCAAATTGTTTTAGCTAATGAATGAACCAATTTGAAATAAAAACAAAAGTGCATTAGTGTGCCTGTATACTGTAACCCCTCCAACTTTTATTATTTCATTTTTTATCAACTTTGTCTATTGTATATGATGGAGAACTTCAGAATTAATTTGTGCTTCTATAATTGTAGTAATTTATTGTTTCTATTTTTTAATTTATATATATTGAACGTTTTGAAAACTGCATGGTGATGTCCTTTGGCAATTGATAAACTGGGAAATTTTTGAGCCCACTTTTCCCTGGACCCTGTGATGAGTAAAACTAAATGTGTGGTCACCTTATTCCTGTCCCAAGTGTAGGGAAAACTACCTAGGGTTTACTTATAAATTAGTAGCTTTAGCACCAGTTTGGGGCATTAAGAATTTATTAGTGATAAAGAGAACACCTGGGTCAGAAATTTTAAAAAGGCCTATCTAGCCTAGACTTCCATCCTGTCATGGTTCTTCCTCAATTTCTCTACAACCAGCTTGTTCAGGAAACGAACTGAGCATCGAAGCCTCCTCTGCATCCCAAGGAGAGGCAGTCCTTCCCCACTACTTCAAGCTAATTGGCTAGCATCACGTAAATCAATTGGTTCACTGGACTTGAGTTGCTCAGGGCCCCAGGACATTGGCTTTCTTGTGGTTCCACAAAAAAGAAACTCCATTTCTCACCTATGAACATTTCCACCATCACCCATGCCTGGAAGACTCTCTCTATTCTGCACCAACTACTCATCTTCCTGACTTCCTGTAAGTCACAACTAAAATTCCATTACTGACAACAAAGCTTCTCTAACCTTTCTTACTTCTAGTAAGGGAAGGCCCTAGGATAATTAGTAACTATATCTAATATTTGCTTATGTTTTCTCCTTTAGATTACAAGACTCTTCAGGGCAGGGACTATCTCTTGCTCTCTTTGTATCAATGGAACTTCAAATGCTGACTGGCACATAATAAGTGCTTTTGTTGTTATTCAGTCATGTGTGATGTTTTGTGATCCCATTTGGGTTTTTCTTGGCAAAGGTACTGATGTGGTTTGCCATTTATTTCTCTAGATCATTTTAGAGATGAGAAAACTGAGGTAAACTTTTCTCCCCCTCCCAAGAGTCAATTCATGTAACAAATTGTACTTTTTCACAGGAGGAAAAAAAGCAGCATGATTTATCCATTCATCAAGAATGTTGGGGGGAGGCTGGGTGGTGCAGTGGATGGAGCACCGACCCTGGATTCAGGAGTACCTGAGTTCAAATCTGGCCTCGGACACTTGACACTTGCTAGCTGTGTGACCCTGGGCAAGTCACTTAACCCCCATTGCCCTGCAAAAAACAAACAACAACAACAAAAAAAAGAATGTTGGAAAATATGTGTAATATCTCTGGACCTCCCACTTCTCTAAAGGAGGAAGTTGGAAGTTTTTTTCTCATGTTTCTTCATATGAGTTCCAAATGATATTTATAATTGTGTTACATCTACTTTTGAGTTTTGGGTGTGTCATTGTTCTTTCCATTCATGTGGTTATGGTTACTTTGTAGACTGTTTTCTTGGTTCTGCTTCTTTCACTCTTTATCAGTTCAGAAAGATTATTTCCATGTCTAACTATATTCCTCACATACATTTCTTAAATTATAGTGATATTCCATTACATTAATATAACACCACTTACTTAGTCATTGCTCAATTGATGTGCATTTACTTTATTTCCAATTATTCGGTATCACGAAAAAGTGCTGCTATCAATATTTTGGAATATATGGGGACCTTGTTCCTATTGATATCTTCTTTGAGGTATAAGTTCAATAATATATACTCTGGTTCAAAGAGACGTTTTAGTCACTTATTTACATAATTCCAAATTGATTTCCAGAATAATTGTACCATTTCACAGCTCCACCAACAACATATTAGTGTGCCTAGCTTTCCATAACCTTTCTAATATTGTTGCTATTTTCTTTTTTGCCAGTTTCAATAACATCTCTTGTGGGTAATAGAGTACTCACAGAGAACTAAAAGGATTTATAAATATGTTTTTGTTTCTTGGGTTGTGGCCACCTTACTAGTACTGAACCTCTCCATACTTGGTTGAGATGGGATTTGTAAAGGAATGTTTTGTGCCTTATATACAATGTGACAGAATTGAAAGCCTTACCATTGACCACCTTTATCCCATTGTAAGGCATAAGGGAAGAAAAGTATTTCTTCTTCCTCCTCTTCCTCTGCCTTTTCCTTCACATCCTATTTCCCTTTCTCTCCCTCCCCCCTCTCCTTCACTTCTTTTTTCTCTTCCTCTAATTTCTCCTAGTTTTCCTGTGCTGTCTTTACTTTCTTCTCCCTCTTCTTGTCATTGTTTTTCTTCCTTCTTCCCAGAATCCTTTATCTCCCTTCTCTTTCTTCCTTTACATATCTACCATTTTACCACATTTTAGTTTACAAATGGTTTTCACATGAGTTCTCATTTGATGTATTGATTGTAAAGATTATTTCATGCAATTAAAATAAAAAACTCGTCTCTACTTCTTCAAATTGTACTTCATGTTGGTTTATATATCTATATCTCACTTTCTGCATGGCTTTACCTTTTACATTCAGAGGATTCATTCAGAGGATTTAAATCCTCTGAATTATTTTTGCTATTTTTTTCTCAAGCCTCATAACTCCACAGCATATCTGGACATTTGTTTTTGTGCTCCTTTCTCTACCCTCCTTCTTGTCTGAAGTTGAATGCAGCACTGAAATATTTGGCAAACATGGTATCTTCCATTCTCAGGAGCACAACCCTGAGAACACAACAAATAATGGAGTTTCTAGTCTTCAGAGCCATTAAGGCTGATTAAAATAAGCTGTTTGTGTCCATAGTGCAAGTTTGTTTGTTTTGAAGCATTCAAAGTGTAAGGAAAATATCCAAGCCAGGCTTGGCTGTTGCCATGGCATCAGCCACATCTCTGGGTATATGGTCGCTGCAGTCAGGGTTTAGATGGAATCTGCAGCATCTATAACAAGAAGGAGCTAGGCAAAGAAATACACACATATACATACATACTATATATGTATATATATATATATACATATATATATACATATATATACATATACATACATACTTATATGCCACATATGTGCAAGTTCCAGTGACAATGTGGTTGAATAGATTCTGAGTGTTTTTCTCTGATGATATGTACTAGGAACACCCTGCATGCATTCCTATTTACTCATTCTGCTATCTTGGTAGAGGTGATATGTTTCATTCAAATAGAGATAACAAAAGTCAAAGACATCAGGGAAGGGATTTCATGCATTCAAATGAATTTCAAGAATTGATTTTTCCCATTGCTCCTATTTCTGTCCAGTTTTTGTTACCTTTAGTTCTTTCTTTAACTTCTCATCATATTTTTTTGTTTTGTTTTGCTTTGGTTTTTGCCTCTGTCATCTTTGTGGCCCAACTCACAAGAACAACTTCTATTGTAAGCACCTTTATATGTCACATAATTCTTCCTTGTTATATTAAGAAATAACTCAGGAAGAAAAAAAATAGCTAACATAAGCATCAAAGATTCATCTTGAGGGGGAAGACATTTATTCTATGTCTTGTTCTTGGTACCTCCAGGGTTGATCTGGAACCTAAAGAGTATTCCTCTTTCTCATCCCTCAGCTCAAGCCTTAAGTAGGGAAGGTAGGTGGCAAAGCATATACAACACCAGATTTGGAGTCTGGAAGACTTGAGTTCAAATCCAGCCTCAGATACTTATTAGCTGTGTGACCCTAGACTAGTCACTTAATCCTTTTTGCCTCAGTTTCATCATCTGTAAGATGAGCTGGAGAAGGAAATTGCAAACCACTCCAGGATCTTTGCCTGAAAACTCCAAATGAAATCATGAAGACTCAGGCAAAACTAAACAACATTTCTCATACCTTAACTCAAGTCTAGTGAGTGGAGATCTACCTTAAAACACCTGAAAACATTTTCTATTGGAGATAATAAGTGAAAATCACTCAGCTCCTGAAAGTCTTGGCAATTTTGGCAAAGGAATTCATCACATTTTAAATGCAATTTTGATTCATATTACTTTTCTTCCCCCTCCCCTCTTTGTTGTTTGATAGGGACTAATGTGGGAAAAAACTGCTTCACAGTTCTGAATATTTTCGGCATTATCACATGAATTCCCTTTCAGGATTTTCTATTGCACTCCTAAAGGCTTGAAGGTTCAGACAAATAGAAAAGTAGAGGAATGTTAAATCTAAAAACTTGCCTATTACCCCAGACTTGCTGATCTGAGGGACCTAAATCCACAAATACACTTTGCAACTTAGCATAGCTCTGTCCCTGTGCCCCATAAAGCTCCTTAAATCCTACAGGGTAAAATCTTTCCCATTGGTCTCCACCTTCCTTTGAGATACATGCATTTTGAGGTCATGTTTTCCCTAGAGGAGCAAACGATGTATATTTTATTCTATGAATTCGATTCTGGGGGGTCTTTTGTTCAGGTTTTCCAAGACAAAATGGCCTTCTTGGAACATCAGGAAGGCAGTTGTGTCATTGCCCCCACAATTTTCTATTCCTTTTAGCTTATTCAGGTGGCACAGAAGGATTTGTAACCTTGCTTCTCTAATTTTCGGTACTTGTGGTCAGAGAGAATGGCATTTTCTGCTTGGATGCAAACCAATCATTTATCTGGACACCCCTGAAAGGACTTAATTTGCTCCAACTAGTCAGTATTCTGCCTTCGTTAAAGGATCCCAGACTCAGACTTGGCCTTGGTCTTTTAATGCACGTTCTGCCCTCTCCTTCTGGGACCGTGGCCACCCCTGCCTTCCACAAATTCTCAGAGTAAGCAGTGACCACCCCTCTTTCGGCTGTCCCCTCCCCTTTGATTTCTGCTTTATTACTATGCACTTCAGCTTTCCTCAGCTGGAGGTGAGCCTTCCCCCCCATCCCTCCATGTGAATAACGTACACTTCACTAAAATAAATACTAAATAGAAAGAATCCATGCCTGGTGTGTTCTCAGCTACCTTCTCTTGGAGCATGAGGTAATGCTGAACTATTCAGTCTGTGATGCAACAAGCTGATGGACATGGAGAGAATCCCAGTGGTGGGAGATGAGGAATGTACCCAAGCAAAAGCTGGCAGCCAAAGCCAGGCTTGCACACAAGAGGCTATTTAAATCCACAATAGGATGAATTTTTAATGTTTCCATTCAGAAGGGGATTTAATTGCTCATTGACAAAGTACCTAGACCTTCTTTGTCTGCAGCATTGGAATTCTTCCTTTTATTTCAGTTTTGTTTAGATGCCTACCCCATTCCCCATAGTCCCCTCTCACCCACAATAGGATCAATATGATTAAAACTTGGCTTGGCTGTTTCTTCTCTCCTCATTCTCTTACTAGATTTAGGAAAAACAAGGGGGCTAAAGAGCTTGGGGGGGGAGTATATAGAAAGCAGGACTCTTCCCATGAACTATTGCTTTGCCCAAAAAGGAGTAGAAAGAGCCAGCTCTTCTATAGCTTTTTAAAACTTGATTAACATAATTTGAAAAAAAAATTTATTATCCAAGTTAATATATATCCAATATGCATAGAGTAAGCTCCTGAGTTGGGCTAGAAGCACACACACAAAAAAAACAGTAAAATTATTACTTGAATTCTTACCCTCACGGAGCTTACATTCTAAATAGGGGTGGGAGAACTCTGAGTCAAATATAGCCAAAGTATTTAAATAGTCAAAGCCAACATAGAATGGTTTAAAATAAAGTCATAAAGATGAAGTTCTAGAGGAATTCAGAGAAGAAAAGATGCATCAGAAAAAGTTTCATGGAAGATAATAAGTTGAATCCCAAAAGACATGGAACCAAAAGTTGAATTCGATGTTGCAGCAGGAGGCTTGGATGAGCCTCTGTTAGGGATATGCTAGCTATTGAGTTCATGGAGTTGTAATAGTAGAATTCAAATCAATTAATGGCTATTAAGACCCAGATATATGTCAGGTACTCTGCTCAGTGGTGGGGGACACAAAAATCAATATGAAAGCACTCCTGCACTATGAGAGTTTATCTTCTTCTAAGGGATACAAGGTATCGGACTGAACAGTCACACTGTAGCCTGTGGCTCTTAAAGGTGCTGATCCGTGACTGGCAGAAACCTACTATAGCCAAGTAAGTACAAAACTATTTAAGATAAGAATAAATATAAGTAACTTGACAGGACAGAAGCATTTTACGTAGGAAGGGGCACCTGAAATTCTCTACACGGTATCACGGAATTTGAGAGGTTAGGGACTGTCAAGTACAACCCCTGCCTCAAAGAAATACACAATATAGACTCACCAAAACCTGCTAGGTTAGTGTTTGTCTAAGGGCCTCCAATGAATGGGAATCCACACTTCTCAAGGCAACTTATTTCAACTTGGGGACAGATTTAATTGTCAAGAAATCTCTCTTAGATCATTCAAAGGCTGGAGTGTTGGATTTGGAGTTAGGAAGACTGAGTTTGAATCCTACTTCAAACACTTAATAGCTATGATACTCGGGGTAAGTCACTTAACCTCTCCCATCTTCAAATTCATCAGGAAATTGGGGGTGATAATATTACTGATGTTTTGGAGCTGGTGTGAGGATCAAATGGGGTAAAATACAGAAAGTGCTTCGCAAGTCTTAAAGGACAATGTAAACCCTTATTTCTGATGTTATTTATTTTTATCACTGTTAATATATCTTACTAGATACTTTGCAAGCTACCCTCACTGTTCTTGTTCTGTCCTTGGGGCCAATCAGAAAAAATCGAATTCTCCCTCAAAGAAGTTAATCAATTCTAAGAGGTTATGTGAGAAAGCTATATATTCCAGGCATATAGGAGAGGTTATGCTAGGAAAAGACAATGTTTTCTCAACTATACAAGAATAAAATGGAGAGGGGAGAGGCTGGAAGCAGAAGACTGTTAGAACCAACCTAATAATAATCCAGGTAAAAGATTTTGAAGTCAATGGACCAATTTTGAGGAGAGCAGCTATGTAGAAAGATATAAAGTACACTGATACTTGGGCATTTTTTGAGGTAGAATTGATCAGTTTAAGCAATTGATTGGATATGGGAAATAACAAGTGTGCTGGAGTCAGGTCATATGGGTCATTGTTAAGTTTTCAGTATGATGATTAACTCCTAGAAAAATGGCAAACTCTACAAATCTTTGTCTACTGTTTTTTTTGCCTGTAGACTTAAGAAAATGATAAGGAAAATATAAGTAATAAAGATTAAATTTTAAAATATATTTGTGTATTTGTATATTTTTTGAGAGCCTTTAGTATAATATTTATCAATACATGCCTGGAGATAAAAGATAATGAAGAGTTGAGTATGTCTAGGAAAACCTGACTGATTGTAAAGATCACATTATTAATAAAAACCAAGAACTTTATTGAAGGAAAGGGTTTAGTTGGGAGAGAATATGAGCTCCATTTTGGAAAAATGGAATTTGAGATACAAATGAGACATCCAAATAGAGATATATAGTAAGTGTTTGGACATGGAGGAATGGATTTCAGGGGAGATAGGAAGATAGAAAGATGGATAGATGGATAGATAGATAGATAGATAGATAGATAGATAGATAGATAGATAGATAGATAGATAGAGGTTTTTAAAATAATGTGCTAATTTTTTCTAAATTATTAATTGTTAATTACATATTAATGGCTATTGTACCAGTTTTGACAGTAAGAATTTATTATTAGTTAATATCATAGATACCAGTAAGAAATTGATCATGTGCCCCTCTAACTTTTCATAGTCTCAGGCCTTCCTTCCTACATAATACTAGGAATGTACACCAAGAGAGAAGCCAGAAAGAGTGGCAAGTGAGGGCAAAAAGAAACCAAAAGAGGCTGACTCTGGTGTAGTCAGGGATTTTATCCTTTTTAGATAGAGACAGGTTATTATACATTGATCTAAGGTAAATGGTTATAGCTTCATTCAGTTCCATTGATTGACATAATTTCAAGGTGGTTTGGAGTATATGAAAGGGAACATTCCAGTGTTTAAGTGTTTTTCTAAACAAAAGAATCAATCTGCATTTCTTTAGTTCCCTTGGGCTCATCCCAGGTGTCCCCCCCCCCAAGAAATTCATTATTAATAATTATTTTGTCACAGATAGACAGATAGACAGATAGACAGATAGATAGACAGAAAGAATTTATATATCATAGGCATTTGTACAGAAAGGACTATTTGGCCCACAAAAGAAGGTGAAACCATAGTAGAAAAAGAAGGATAAAGGTTGAAAAACAAGTTTTGCTTGTGAGTCATGCTTCAGGAAATAGGATACAGAATATATCCAGAAAGGAAGCTTGAAAAGTCATAGATGGGGAATCACCAAATCAATGAGCCAGATTCAATAACATTAAGCAATAATGGTTGACATTGACCAATGTGACTCCCATTATAAATACTGACCATGTCATTCCTGATCTACAGTTGAGTAATAAACAAGTATATATTAACACAAAGTTTTTAAAAATGATGTCAAAATTTGTTTTTACATATATTTTGGAAAATAAAATTCTATTCAAGAAAAAGAAATAAGGATATATTAAGTGTTTCCTCTGAACAAAGCACTGTGTTTATTGTTGGCAAAATCCATCGTTAGTGGATTTCCTACATTAATAAAACTTCACATTTATATAATACTTTAAGGTTTGAGAAATACTTTCCATAGGCTTTCCCATTTGATCCAATCAATCATGATCAGTACCATATCAGTGTCATAGACCTTGGCTGTTGAGACAAAGAGTGACAGAATATTCCATCCTCTTCTCCAATTATCTCTAAGCCACCCTGGTGAAGGCTCTTAGTGATTCACACCTGGACTACTGCAATAGCCTGGGAGTTGGTCTGTCTCTCTGAAGACCCACCTTAACTCCAGTGTATCCTCAACAAAGATGTCAAATTAATTTTCCTAAAGTGAAGATCTAACCATGTCAACCTCCTCTACCCTATCTGGTCAACTCCACTGGTTCCCTATTATCTCCAGGATCACATATGCCATTCTGTTTGTCTTTGAAAGTCCTTCATAACTTTGTTCCTTCATGCCTTTCTAGTCTTTTAATACATTGCTCTCCTATACATGTTTTGAAATCCAATGGACAGGCCTCTTTGCTATTCCTTTCTTAGGATACTCTACTTTCCAACTCCAAATAAGTTTTTATCAGCTGTCCTTTCTGCCCCAAATTTTCTTCTTCTATATATCTCCTGGCTTCCCTGGTTTCCTTCCTTTTAGCCTTAACTAAGGTCCCCTTTCTGCAAAAAGCCTTTTCAAAATCTTCTTAATTTTTTTTTTGTTTTTCCTTTGAGAAGATGTCTAATGTAATGTGTATATATCTTGTTTGTATATTGTTTATTGCAAGTGTGTTAAAATTAATTGCTTCTTGCTCTGGTCCCCCTGACTACCTCTTCCCTTCTAGTCAGTAAAGTAAGGTTCTAAGTAGCCAGTTTCAAGGCAAAATAGCAGGAATTAAAATTGCAATGTGAAAACTGGAATTCATCCACCTTCCAGGGTTATAACAATCAAACGAGATAACATTTTAAAGCTTTTAGCACAATGCCTGTCTCATGGAAGATACTTAATAAATTGTTGTCCTCTTGTTCCCATGTTCAAAGTATATTATCTCTATGAGCCTCCAATTTTCCATCTGCAAAATGAGAATGTCCCGTATGATCTACTTCACTGGATCATTTGGAAGTCCAACTAAGAAATTTAATGTTCTATCCTCACTCTTTTGCAAAATGGAAACTCTTTGAGATCAGAATTAATTCATCTCATGTCTTTCTATATGCAACATTCAATAATAGAATTTAGTAGGTATATAAATGTTGCTGATTGACTGGTTGTTATGTAAAGTGCTTTGCAAACTGTTGAACACTGTGGACACTGGGAGGTCATTCTCAATCTCACCAACTCTCATTCACCATGGTCCCTCGACCTCTAGACCCTCTCTTGCAAACTCACAAGTTAAGCTCCATGGTTTATTTGCATTGGTGGTGCTGCAGATCCCTTGTGACCAAAGGCTGAGATCTGCATTCCCAGAGGCTAGGTAAATGCCCAGCATCCAACTACTACCCTGCTTCATAAATGTGTTCTGAATTGCATCAAAGAAAATATGATGTGTAAGATATTTGACTGTATGGCTAAAATGGGTGGAGTTTGGCTCATGAAGTGCACTTCTGTCTTCAGGATGAATTCCAAGTCAATGCAGACAGCCAGAAGAGGGTGAATTTGGCCAGATTGATGCTTTCTGCTTGGAAAGCCTTTACCACACACTCCCCTGTGTATTAAAAATAAAAGACAATTGCAATATGCTATATAGCTTAACTCTAGGAATTTCCTTTTTTCTCCACTCACACATCACCTAGATCAGGTCTTCATTGTCTCTGACTTGGTTGGTTCCAGCCATGTCCTAATTGGTCTTTCTGTTTCTAGTCTCCAGCTCTCCAAACTAGCCTTCACAGAAATGTCCTCTAACAGCACAATTAGAATGAGAAGGGTAATATGTATGTAACTAGGTATATACAAGATAACAACTGAGTGCATGCAGGTAAATTGAAAGTAGAAGGCATTACCAACTGTGGGATGGGTGAAGACATTCTGAAGATGATGGAATTTAAGATGAGTCATGAAGAAATTCAGTGAATCATGGGCAATGAAACCTGGCTTGTTCAAGGAACTGGGGCAGTCAGTGTATCTGCTTCAGAGAGGGCGGGGAAATTTTAAAAAAGCTAAAAAGATCTGCAGGGATAAGACCATGAAGAGCTTTAAATGGCAAGTGGAGGACTTTCCTTTTTAAGACTAGAAGTGAGAGGGACCTTGTGAGACTCAATGAGCAGAGAGATGGCTAGGAAGGTTTGAGGAAGAGAGACCATTTAAAAGTCACTGCAGTGTCCCAGTAGACATGATGAAGGATTGAACTATGGTTATGACACTAAGTTTGGTGAGAAGGGAGCATATACCAGAGCTGTTAGGAAGGTAGAGGAAAATAAAAGATTGGACAGTATATTGGATATGTGAGGTGAGAGAGTTTGGGCGGGTTAAGCAAGAAACCAAGATCAAAAACCTAGGTGTCTTTGAAGATCGTGATGGCCTCAACAGTAATATGGATGTTCAGAAGGAGGGAGGGATTAAAGGAAGGGAGAGCAATGAGTTTTAGGTGTGTTGAATTTGACATGTATATCAGGTCTCCAGCTTGAGATGTCCAAAAGGTAGGTAGAGGACAATGACTGAAGCTCAGTAGAGAGATTGGGGCTGGGTTTATAGACCTGGGTATCATCTGTATAGAAATGATAATTGAACCCAAGGGAGCTGATGAAATATCCAAATATGGAAATACATGTCAAAAAGTGAAAGGGCTGGGGGCAGCTAGGTGGCACAGTGGATAGAGCACTGGCCTTGGATTCAGGAGTACCTGAGTTCAAATCCGGCCTCAGACACTTGACACTTACTAGCTGTGTGACCCTGGGTAAGTCACTTAAGCCCCATAGCCCCGCAAAAAAACAAAAACAAAAACAAAAAAAGTGAAAGGGCTGAAAGCCAAACTCTGGTGGGGGGGGGGGGAGGTTTACCCATGATTAGAGGTATTGGCAGGAATAAAGAATTAGAAAAGAAGACTGAGGATTGGTTTGCTATATAGGAGAACAAGGAGGGAGAAGATCATAAAAGCATGGAGTAGAAAGGAAAATGTGATGAATAGTATCTAATTCTTCAGTACAGTTAAGTAGGATCAGGCTTGAGAAAAAGTAGCTAAAACAAATAGTTCATTCTTCATCCTCTCCTCTATAGGTTGTGGGACAGCACTTTATTCCTGGTTCTCCTCCTGCACGTTTGACCACATTTTTCTGTCTCTTGTCCTGGATCTGCATTCAGAGATACCTTCTAACTAAGATGTCTTACAGTGTTCAATTCTTGGTCCTCTCCTCTTCTCTCTCCATTCTACTTTGAGTTGGTGATCTCATCAGCTCCCATGGATAGAATTGCCATTTCTATGCTGAGGACTCTCAGATCTTGTTATCCTGGCCCAATATTTCTTCTGACTTCCAAACTCAGATCTCCCAACTGTTTTTTTAATATCTCTAACTAAATTTCCAATAGAGATCTTAAACTAAACATGTCCAAAAATGAACTTACTGTCTTTTCTCCTAGAGCACTTCTTCTAACCTTCCCTATTAGTGTAAAAAGGGCTATAATATCCTCCCAGTCCCCCAAGAACACAACCCAAAAGTCATCTTCAAATTCTTACTATCTCTTACCCCTCCTTATCCAATATGGTAACAAAGTCTGTCAATTTCATCTTTGTAAACCTCACACATACAACCATTTCTCTCTTCTGACATCCAGCCACCACTCCAGTGCAGGCTCTAATCTCCTCATACTTCTGGTATTGCAATAACCTGCTAGTGGATCTGCCTGCCTCAGATCTATTCCTACTCCAAGCCATCCTTCATTCATTTAACAAAATGATATTCCTAAAGTTCAGATTTCATCATGTTGCTCCCCCCCCATTCAATAAACTCCAATGGCTCACTATCACTTCCTAGATCAATTTCAAAAGGTTCAGTTTGGTATTCACAGCTTTTCATAACATAGTCCCTTCCTGACTGTCCAGGATTCTTATACCTTATTCCTTGTCACATATTCTTCAATCAAGTGTAACTGGCCTCCTTGCTTATGAGACACTGCATCTCTTGGGTCTGGGAATTTTCTAGTTGTCCTCCATGCCTAGAAAACTCTCTTTAACTCTTGACTCTCCTGGATTCCTTTTAAATCCCAAACAAAATCTTATCATATAGAGCAAGCTTTTCCCAATCCATCTTAATTCTAGTGTTTTCTTCTGTTATTTATTCCCTACTTAACTTGTGTATAATTTGTTTGTATTTTTGTACATTTCTTTTCATGCTGTCTTCCTCAATATATTTAAGCTCATTTATATGAGGGATTTTCTTTTGCTTCTTTTTGTGTCTGCAGAACTTAAGTTCCTGGCAAATATAAGGGACTTAAACATGTATTCACTGTTTGATCATTGGTACTTAGAAATTGGAGTTTCAACTGAATAATGATTTTCAAAGCCAGATTGCACAGGACTGAGAAGAGAGTGAGAGGGGAAGCATAGATTATATAGTTTTCTCAATGTGCCTAACTGCGAAAGATAACTTGATAAGGTAAGGTGGCAAGAATGGATGATGGGATCCATGAAAGTTTTCTTTTTTATGCATTTGGGTAACCTGGGCATATTTGTAGACACTACGAATAGAGCAGGGAAATAGGAAGAGATGATAAAAGAGAATAAAGATTCTACAGAGAACCATATGCTAAATAAGTGGGATGTGATAGAATCCAGGTTACCTTGAGCCACCTCTTCATTTGTGACAGTGGTGAAAGAGGAGGCAATAGAGTGGATGGCAATGTGTGAATGATATCCAAAAATGGGGTAGGGACAAGGGAGACCTCTCTGTGAAAAGAATGAATACCTTCAATTTTCTTCTGGTGAAGTATGAGTCAAGTTTCTCATCTGATAGGGTGGGGGACACAGGTGCCATTTCAGGCTTGAGAATAGATGAGAGCAGGAGGAATTTCCACTTGGAAGATTGGAGTAGTTAATCACAGTTGAATGTTTGATTGTAATGAGGGCCCAGCTGAAGTTAGATATCATCACATTGGAATTGGCCCAATAAGAACAGGTTTGTGCTGTCCTCTAACACCATGACATGAATAGGAGTGAAATTGGCAAAGAGTAGAAGGTAGATTTAACCCAATGTTGCGATGGCAAAACTTGCTCAGTTAAGGGCAAGGAATTAAGGGAATCAAGGACAGAGGAGGAAGGGCATCAAGGAAAGTTAGTTTGTTCCACTAAGGGTAGAAAAGGAAATAAATGCAGCCAAAGCCAGAATTATAATCTGGGAAAGAACTAAGGAGTGGAGAAAGTGGAGATCACAATGGGATGAACAAGTTTAGGAGCCATAAGGCAGAGGGAAAGAAAAAATGAATAAGATTCTGATCGCATAAAGGTATTTTAGTGTGTATAAATATAGGAGTGTCACACATATGAGTGATGGTAGCTGAAGTAGAGTAGAGGAAATGATGATTGACTTAATCTCTCCAGAATCAAAGACAAACTACTCCAGTTGACACAGAAGACAATTCAAAATTTGGCCACAGGCTTCCTTTCAAGGATTATTGCATGTCACTTTCTACTTCAACTGTACTCATTCTGTAATTCCTCCCTAACAGATCTTCCCTTCTCCCTCCATTCACCCAGGGCAACATAAGGTCCTTGAGGACAGGGACTGTTGGATTTTGTCTTCCTAGCCCTAGCAAATAACAGAAAGCTTGGCACGTTGTGTTTGTTGACTCCAACTGGATATATTCCAATGTCATTTTTGAGGGATTCCAAAGACTCTCAGAACACATCACAGTCAGTCAGTCATTTGGGCAAAGCTCAGAATTCTTTGGGAGATTGTTTGTCACCTTTTTTATTGAGGGGGATTCCATTAAGGAGTCTCCCAGTCCCTAATTTTATGAACAATTATTCCTTGTTACCAAGTCCTTTGATTTAAAACTTATGTCTTAAAACAAAAGCACACTTTGCAAATCCTACTTAATAATAAGCAGAAAACCAATGTAGGTGTTTGCTTTCTGAAGTTTCTTGGGAAACCATGGGACTATTTGGCAAAGATTCCTTGCCAGCATGGGGAGTCAAACATTGCAGAATTGCCATTGAAATGTCTTTTTTAAGCTTCTGACTCTCCCTTGAATGGCTGTTAGGTCTACCAAGTCTGAAACCTCTTGCTACCCCCAACTTGTTTCTGTCTTACCAGATCTGGGCTGAGCACCCCATGTAGGTCTGTCTGTGGAGAGATGCTGAAATTTGTGGGATATATTTTTCCTTTTTTCCCCATTTCCCCCAACCATTTCAAGATGCTGAGAATTCTGAGGAGAAAAATAATGAATTTCTCCTTTAGGGATAACTTTAATCTTGAACCATTGCCACTTCCCAAGCTTTCCACAGACTCCCCCCGACACACACACATACAGAGTGTTGGTAGTGGTGTTATTATGTATATTACCAGTTATTTTTACCCTAATCTGAATGGAACTTCCCCACCTTACAATCAGATGCTGGCCAAAACTAAAATGTCCTTTTGGACTATAACAGATAAATTTAAGAACATCAATATAATCTGAAAAAAAATTGCTAACTATAGGTCAATGTCCCCTGCCTGAGATCACTAAAGGTGCTGACATTTAGGCCCTTGTCCTTATAAACACTTGCATCCTTGGAGTCTCCATTAATGGAAATGGGGTCACTCTCCTCCCATTGTGGTAAAGTTGAACTGAGGGCAAGGAAGGGAAGATCTTTGCCAGTAGAAGACCCCTGAATTACACATAGGCAGGTCTTGAGGTGCTTCAGAGATACTACTTCCATCTCCAAACCTAATTTTGAGCTAGTCTCATTCCAAAAGTAAAGAAGAGGGACCAGCAGCCCCTAGCACCATGGGAGTTAAATTCTTAGAGCTGTAATGCCAGGCTTTGCTGCACAGTTTTCTAATTCTACTTTCTTAAGCATTAAGTAAAAAATGAGCCATTCCAAAAATACTTAAAGGATTCAATTGATACTCCCATTCCCCTTCTAAAAAGAAATGCTGCAAGAGAAATTCTTTGTTAAGAAGATAGCAAGGCCAACACCAAGGAGCTCACATTTAATAAGCAGCAAAAATGGTACTAGGCCTTCCTCCATTGGTGAACTGGCACAAGATTATCAAAATGAAACAAACTTTCATGAAAACATATTGGCATATTTTTTGTCCACTCACATTTTTTAACCCCACCTATTCAACCACTGTTAACAGTCCTGATTAGCAAACACTCTGGACTTTAGTGGGGACCATCCCCGGGGGAGCCTGGCTGAGGAGGAGATTAGTTTAATCCCTACACAAGCTTCCCAGCTCTGATGAAGGTGGGCTGAGGGAAGGGGGAGAGGGCAGGGAGCAGGGGGGAGGTAGAGGGGCAGAGGAAAGCTTGTCTGTGCCCCACTGTCAGGGCTCATTTTGTCCACAAGCTAAGCTTGAATAGTAAGGAGGATATGGGGAAAGAAGAAACTGAACATTGGGTGTGAAATTGGTGGGTGAGGGAGAATGCAGAAGTAGAGAATGTCTTCTGGACTTCATTGGAGATGGAAAGATTCCAAGCCCTAGGGGGAGATAATAAATAAGAGGAAAAGAAAAGAGGGAGAAGAGTAGAATGATGATTAAAAATAGCAAAGCAAATTGAACAAGGAAAATAAAAATGGATTTTCTAAGTATGTGTAGGAGGTTGGAGGGAAAAAAAAAAGACTGACTATCTTTATTGCTGATTGAGTACTACTTGGTAGCTGAGAACGTATTTATGAGGAAGGGGCCTTTTGTTCACCAAGGAGCCTTGGAAGAACCTCATACTTCTGCTGAATCTTTTATCTTCCAGGTCTGTGACTTAAAGAAGAACAAGAATGTCACATACACACACATTTTTGCTGTGCAAATTGATTATGATTTGCATATTTTGTTTAGAATAGAATCATCTGTGTCTTCAGGTAGGAATAATGTTGAATAATGAATATAAGATCATGAATTTAGAGCTGGAAAAAATATCAGAGCTCATCTAATTAAACCCCTTCTTTAGACCGTTAAAGAAATTGAGGCTCAAAGGACAAGAGTTTATGCAAAGGCCTATGGCCAGTGAGATGCAGAGTAGGAATTCAAAGCCATGTCCTTTGATTTGAGGTGACTGCTCTTGCCATGATCTTGTGCAGTGTCTTATTGCAGCTTTTCATCCGAAATCTACTTCTGTAAAATGTTAAAGAACCGAAAAGACAGACGTAGGACATTTCTAAAGTAGAGACTCTACTGTGAAGAATCCTTTGAAGTATCTAAATAAAGATGGTGCCTCTCCTCATTACTGCCAAATATAACCTGGGGATGGTCCATACTGGAACTGAAAGATTTCTTCATGTTTCATTGGAAGTTGGGCATTCACTTATAGCCATGGAGAAGTGCCCCACCCAGTGCCACATGGATCAGCAGGTGAAAAGAAACAGTCATTCCATATTCCAGCAAGTGTGCCAGTGTTTCCAAGCTATTGGGCCCCACATTCTGTCAGACACAATATTAATGGTCATTTCTTAGAGTGTGTATTTCTTGGCTCATACTGGAGGGATTCAAATGTCATTTTGAGAGATTCCCCAAAATGTGTGCTTGTTGGCCCATACTATCAGCCCACAAATATGGAAGGGAGCCGAAAAGGTTTTTTACTCTTTCCTAACTGCTCCTCTTGCCCACTCCTTCCTCAGTGACAACTCAATACATTTTTGCATACCTTTATGTCTTCCACCTCACTCCACATCCCCAACCCCACCTTTCCAGTTGACCTTATACTTTTTTGGGAAAAGAGAGGCCATTTGCCAGGATGTCCCTTATCTCTCTTTTTCTTCATCTTACATTCTCTCACCATTAACTCCCCACTATCTCCTCCATCATGCCTGTCTGCCCTGATGAAGTGGCTATTCTCTTCCTTCACCTTTGGCCTCATACTGTATTATCTTTTTCCAAGATTGTACCTACTCTCTCACACATGGAAATCTTTAACCTGTTCTTTATTACCTATGAACATTCCCATGCCTCCCTCCTCATGAGCTCTTACCATCCACTCAAGTGATCATACTATATCCTCTTTCCCTTGTTCCTCAAATTCCTCTAAAAATGTGCCTACCTCCATTTCCTCTTCTCTTTCTTACTTGCCAATCTTTCTTGTGACCTTATCCTTTATCTGCAACTGCTCTCTCTAAAGTTATCTGGAAGAGAGAGCCTGGAAACCTCAGACCTAATGTGCCATCTTCCCAGATTGCAGCTCCCAGTGATATCTTCATTTACATATCTGTCAGGCTTCTGGGTTATCCTTCTTTCCCTCTTTGATACTGCATCTGACACTGCTGATTTTCTTTTCCTTCATGAGATTCTTTCCTCTCTACTTTTCTTGCCCTTCCTCTCTGATTTCTCTTTCTCCTTGCCAAATCGTCCCTTCCCAATATCCTTTGCTGAATAATAACTGATACCATGCCCCTGAATATTATGACAGTTCAGTTTTGGGTCCTTTGCTATTCCTTCTCCATACTCTGTCTCTTTTGCTAACATTTTTAATTCCTGGTTGTGCCAGTGTGATAGACGTTGGGAAGACTGAGCCCACACCAAATGCATGCCTGAATACAGAACAGGGAGTAAGAGACTACCCTTTACCCTGTTGACTCAGCTCCATATGCAGGTGTGTACAAAATAGAAATTCCAAATCCTTCCCAAAAAGATATATGGTAGGGGCAGCTAGGTGGCACAGTGGATAGAGCACCAGTCCTGGAATCAGGAGGACCTGAGTTGAAATCTGGCCTCAGACACTTAACACTTACTGGCTTGTGACCCTGGGCAAGTCACTTAACCCCAATTGCCTCATCAAAAAAATTAAAAAAAATATATGGTAGTGAGAGGAAGAAGAAAGAGGAAATGCTTGCAGCATGGTGGAATAAGGAAAGAACTCAGGTAGAGAGTAGCATGTGAACTGGGCTGTGAAGGAAACAGCCTTGTGAGAGGTACAGGGGAAGAGGAAGTGCTTTTCAAATATAGAAGGTGAAAGAAGGGGTGTGGGAAGAAAACCAGGGCCAAGACACTGAGTTAGCTATTAGAGTGTTATAAATGAAGAATAGTAAAAAATCTAGTTGGCTGCCATTAGGTCAGTAATGTTTAATAGAGTGAGATACGTAGATAGGGGTCAACTTTTGACATTATTCAAAATTAAATAGAGAATTTTATATTGAATCCTGGAGATAATAGAGATCCTCTGCGGGTCATTGGGGTGTAGTTAAATTGGTCCAATTTGTGCTTTAGGAAAATCCTTCTGGAAGCCATTTGTATGATGAGTTAAAGAAAGGAATGTTAAGAAGCAGGGAGACCAATTAAATGGCTATTTCCATAACCTTGGGGAGAGGTGATGAAGGCTCTAAAGAAATGAAGTGTATGTCAATTGAAGCATCTTTTTAGAAGTCCTCAGATGTCTATATCTATCCATACTCAGCAATATAGGGTGATGCCAAAGTGGCAGTTATTTTAGTGCTGGTCTTTTTTGCAAATGTTTATTGCAAATACTGGGCTGTGAGATGAATGAGTTTCCCCTGAGATGCTGTTTCCTGTTATGCTTTAAGAACAGGTGAAACCCATTCTGCTAACTCCTTTATTTGCCTCTCATGGGAGAGCCTGGCAGAACCCTTTTTTCATTGCATACTGCTTTTATTTTTTTCTAAAATAGAAAAAAAAACCACATCAAGATAAATATGACTTTGTTCTCCTGCCATAAGCCCAGTCTTGCAGAAAGTCTGATTCCAATGACTTGGGGCAATTCTGGAAGGTGATGGCCAGCAGGGTCCAAATTCAGTACAAGGGTCCTGTGAGGTCTTTCCATGGTTCCACACTCTTGAAGTCCTTTCTCCTTTCTCAAGGACAGACTGCCTAAGTACAGAGTCTTATAGCCAGTATATTAGTCACTTGGTGATGAAGTCTTGTCCATAGCAAACCATGACCTAATGAAAACCATTCTCAGTCCTATGGGACCCCTTCATCATCTTCAGTCATGGGGGCAGGACAGGGCAGAGGGTGCTCAGATTTACCTCATTTCTAGACTACTGATAAAGATCAATTTACTTATCATTTTTCTATATGTATAAATGTAAGATCCATATGAAGACAAATAAATTGTTGTGGTATACATGTATATATTTATCTTGTTTAGGTTTCTTGTGAGCATGGTGTGTATGAAGTACCATTATGTTACTCTACTACCACTACTGGTAGTAGTACTGGCAATGCATTATGAATGAAAAGTGTGACTCTTGTCAAGGTTCGCATTACTACTCACGTAGGACTACTGAATCTCCTCTAGACTTTCTTTCTTGAACTTTCTACCTTCTGGCCATGTGCCTTTTTCCTCTGATTGGCTGGTTCTTTCCAGAGCCTTCATTTTCAAGATGACACCCAGGCCAACCACATTTTCATTTCTCTTCATGCCAGACCCTCTCCACCATGCCTTCAAGGCAGGTGAATTCATCTCCTCCCCACCTTGCCTTGATTTTCAGTTTCCTTAGATGTGCTGCCTTCTCCTATTCAAATATAAACTCTCTGAGGGTAAAGTTTGTCTTTCTTTCTGCATGTATTTATATACAAACTCGAAGAATGATGCCAGAGTTTAACAAAACCTTGTTTACTTAATGACTTGGCTTATTTGTTGGCAAATAGTCTCCAGATTGCCCCTTTTTTGCTTGGCTGAGGAGAAAGGGCAGATATTTAGATGTAAAAGTAATCATCCCCTGAAACAGCATATACAGATATACAAACAAGGAATCCCCTGTAGGAACTGACAACTGACTTTAAAAAAAACAACCTCGAGTATTGTAAATGCTTGAGGCAGGTTTTCAGTGGCATGTAGGGGTATCTGCTCTATTTCTTTTCCTACTGTGGTTGTTAACATTATCTGTGCTGCAAAGGCAGGAAGCCCTCCCAGATGTAAGAGCAGGTTGAATGATATAGGGAAAATGGCTCTGAACTTCAATCTCAGAGACTCTCAAGTATTCTTAAGTAGGGTGGAAGAGGACTTCTGGGGGTGGAGCCAAGATGGTGAAGGAAAGACATTAAATGCACAGAGCTCCTGAAACAATTACCCCCAAAAGAGCAACACAACAACTCCTGGGGCAGCAAGATCTACAAAAGATGGGATGATATTATTTTCCAGCCAAAGACAGATTAGAGGTGGCCATGCTGAGCTGGAAAAAGAGTCCAATCCCTCGATCACACCAAAACAGACCCCAGGCACACTGTTCCAGAGAAATTTACCCCTGAGCCTCTTAATCGGCTGTAGCACCAGTGTCTTCTGGAACTAAGCTTGCCATCAGGTGAGAGGGATAAATGGCTGGTAGGGGAGGGGAGGGGGAAAGGGATATATGGGTGTCTGGGGGACCTAAGGAGGCATTTAGCTATCCCATCCCAGCAGGATCCCAGGAAGAAATCTTGAGCCATGGGAGGCCCAGGTGGGGGAGGGGCGCAGGCTCATCCGAGCTAAGAACCACTACAGCACACAAAGTTCTGCTGGCTGGTTAATTATCAAGATGGCTTGAGGTTATCTTTGGACCAGAGAACAAGCCAGGTGAGAGAAAAACCTGTCCTTTCTCAAACTGAAACACCCTGGACTCTCTGAAGCTTGGGATAGTGCAGCTTGTAAGTAGGACCCCACTGTAAGAGGGAATTAAAAGACAAGTTAAGTAGGGTGGAGGAAGCAATTCAGAAGGGAACTAGTGAAGAGAGGACACAAAGTTTCTAAGAGAAAATGAAAGGTCACCTCAGTCAAGAGAAAAGGTATGGGTACATAGGAAAAAACAAAACAAAACATGGTGCAGCAGGGAAAGAGAACAAACTCACCAACATTTAAACTGTCCCACAGACATGAAGCTCATTTCATGGAACATGTTTCTGGGCATTACCAAGAAGAAGCACCAAACTTTAGACAGATGGGTGCTCAGTAAAATGTTGGAAGCTGTCCTGTGATTAGGGGAGTCAAGTGATTGGGTCTTGGAGAAAAATTTCAAAATTAAGATCCCACTGTTATTATTATTTGTCCTTCATTCTCAAAGAAGACCATGACATCTGGGTAATATATGACTCGCAGTGAATTAGATTTAAGCAAGGAGGATTATACAAAGTCACTCTCTCTTCCAGAGTCATCTGGGTCCATTGTCAAGATATATATCAGGATGACTGGAGATGGCCCTGGATATTTGAGGCAATTGGGGTTAAGTGACTTGCCCAGGGTCACACAGCTAGTAAGTGGCTGAGGTAAAATTTGAACTCAGATCCTCCAAACTTTAGGGTCAGTGCTCTATCTACTGTATCACCTAGCTGCCCCATAAGATCTCAAAAAGAATGCATTCAAGAGCACAGATTCAAAGATGGCATGGGGAAGAAAGCAATTTATCAGAAATGCCAAATGCCAGAGAAAGGTTGAAAGCTAAGGACCAATGCAGTTACTTGAAATGTATCTCCAGGGAAACAACATAGAGGTACATTACAAGAGAGATAGGGAAATCACTGCCTGATACTCTTTGTATCCTGAAAATCCACTTATCATCTCAATGCCATACAGTCCCCACCTCCTCCTTGCTCTAATGTGGAGGTCCATGGCAATAACAACAGCACAGCTAGGGGCTTTGCCAGGGGTTTCCCCCAATGCCTACATTGGCTTCAGTATCCCAAGAGACCTGGTCTCCATTTTATAGATGTGAAAAGGGGGATGCAGAAGGGTTAAGTCATAAGTCCAGGGCCAGATAGCTAGACTCAGACGTAGGATTGGAACACAGGTCTTAACTGGCTCGTCATCCTGTATGTCCCACCTGACCTCTCTCTGTTGGACCCAATCCCACAAAAGATCATTTGTTATTTTATCACAAATGACTTTGGATTTAGGCTTTCTTCATGGCGATGGCCATGACATGCCATTGCTGTTGGTACCTATGATCATCTATTAAAACCACATTGGTCCCTGGGGAACCCACAGATTCTTTCTCTTTTATCTTGTTCCTGGTATGTGATATAGATCAGATTTTCTGCTAATGTATATATGTATGGCCTCAATGATATCTCCTCCTATGTTAGTTGTGTTGGATAAGATGCCATAACCTTCTTAGGTCTATCATATATCTCTTGAGATTCCTTTCAAATTTCAGTTTTTTGGGGGGACAAGGCAATGAGGGTTAAGTGACTTACCCAGCTAGTAAGTGTCAAGTGTCTGAGACCAGATTTGAACTCAGGTCTTATTGAATCCAGGGCTGGTGCTTTATCCACTGCACCACCTAGCTGCCCCTGCAAATTTCATTTTTGCTAAAATCATGGAAATCCAGGGAATACTGCCCTTTAAATAGTAATAGGGGTCAAAGACCTGACGGAAAATTGTCAAGAAACCTGCATAACTCAAGAAGAGAATACACCATGTGCAGATCACTGAATTAATCAATGAGCATTAAGATCTTACTCTCTGTTGAACAATGGACTACGCTCTCAGAATATAATTTCAGACTGAAAACAGGGCCATCTCTCCAGGTGAAATATTTACTAACAGTAAGAATTTCAAAGGCAGCTTTCGGTTGTAATAGATTCTATTTATGCCCCAGTTTATATGACCCAGTGCATCATTACTGTTCTATATGATAAACAGGCCATCATTTCATGAATGTTTGTAATTATTATTACTTTGTAGACCTTCAAGATATCCTAAGAAAAGCATACAGTAGGGGCAGGATTACATAGAGTAATTCTGTGGTCTCACTAAGGGCTTCTGTTCTATAACCCAAGGGCATCTTTCTTCTCTCTGAGGGACCTCTTTGATCACTGTGTATTCCAGGTGTTCCCAAGAACCCTGGCTGTCAGGTAGGTATACCCATCTTCAATGTCTGTAAGGTAGGGACTGGCTTGTATTTGTCTTCATATACCCATTGAGCAGTACTCAGCAGGAATGTAAAAAGCAATTGTCTACCAATCACCACTGATGGTCTCCAAGGGGAAAGTGGTAGAATCTGGTTTCTTGAGGCTTAAATACAGAATTTCATGACCCATATTTAAGCTTTAGCCTCATTCCTCTTCCTGTCTTGTTTAATGTGGACAACTCCCTGTTGGAAAAAAGCAGAGCAAGAAATATTTTTCCCCATCTTAGAGATGTGGAAAATTAGTTTCAGGGATATTATGTTTTATTTGTTTTACATTAACAATATGTTCATGATACCCCTTTACATAGGGTAGATTTAAAGGCCTTCAAGGTTAAGATTCTATGATTCTCTCAACATAACTCAGGAATGATGTATAGATATTTGCCCAGTTTTAGAGATGAGAAAACTGAAGCTCAGATAAATGTTGTTACTTGACCAAAGGCAGAGGACTAATGAGGAGTTCAGCCAGAGCTCAAATCCAGGGGTCCTGACTACAAGCCTATGCTATGCTACCTTTGGTAGAATTGATCTAAAGTTTTGTTTCTGTTTTTGGTTTTGTTTTTTGCTTTTTTTTGGGGGGGGTTATCCTTTAATGTCACAATCAATGAGGTGAAAGATTACTTTTCTACCTTATTTTGCTTTTGATAACTGCCCAAAAGGATAGAAGCATCTCCACAAGAACAACATATTTCTGGCACTCATTTCTCTGATAACTGTAGGTATGGCTCCACCATGTGGCAGAAAATAGCTCTTTTCTTTTTCTTTTCCTTTCTTTTCCTTTCTTTTCTTTTCTTTTCTTTTCTTTTCTTTTCTTTTCTTTTCTTTTCTTTTCTTTTCTCTCCTCTTCTTTTCTTTTCTTTTCCTTTCCTTTCTTCTCTTCTCTTCTCTTCTCTTCTCTTCTCTTCTCTTCTCTTCTCTTCTCTTCTCTTCTCTCTCTCTCTCTCTCTCTCTCTCTCTTTCTTTCTTTCTTTTTAACAAAAGTCTAGGTGTGAACAAGCTTGGTAGAAGGTTATATCTGTATGATCTTGAGCATCATCCGGAGCCAACAAAGATCCAGGAAGAAGTGACCACATATACATGCTCCTTGACTTCTGGTTTTCACATTTATAGTCTCCAAGGCAAAAAGTCAGTTTCACATGAGGCACAATTTTCAAAGTTGTGTTTGGTAAGTGTGAAAGACCAGTAGATCCCTGGTCAAAATATGAAACCTTTGGAGAGAGGTGTGGGGGATACAGTGGGGCAGAGAGACAGAGGCAGAGATAGAGAAAGAGGAAGAGACAAAGAAAATATTTAGGCAGAGAGACACAGAAAGAGGGAGGAAGATGACTAAAAAAGGGACAAACAAGCTCTCTTTCTCTCTCCTCTTTTTATTTATTTATTTTTTTTTTTAGTGAGGAAATTGGGGTTAAGAGACTTGCCCAGGGTCACACAGCTAGTAAGTGTTCAGTGTCTGAGGCCGGATTTGAACTCAAGTTCTTCTGACTCCAGGGCCGGTGCTCTTTCCACTGTGCCATCTAGCTGCCCTTCCTCTCTCCTCTTAAAAAGGAATGAGGGGTTTGGGTTAAATCTAGTCACAAATCATACATCAAAGTCCCAAATCAAACACTTTTTGCCTCCGATGGATCCGGTGAGACTAGGGAGCTCACATTCTTCCGTGGAGGAGGGGAAGGCATATATGTCTAGATAAGGACCAAAACAATAGAAAATAAGCATAAGCGAATCAACGAAGACCCAGGAAGCAAAATCAGACATGACAACACATTGGAGGCAACATGAGTTGACACTTAAAGGGAGCTTGACATTCCAAGAGTCCCAGGTGGGCAAGGTTAGAAAGAGCACTCCCAGGATGGCAAATGACCTCTGCAAAGGTACAGAGCTGAGATGTGGGTTTATTTTTCTTGGTGCCATAGACAAGAGCTAAGAAATGCTGAAAGTCGAGAAGAAATAACTTTAATTTTTATATCGGAAAAAGCTCCAAATAATCTGAGGAATCCCCCAAAGTGAATGGGGGCTTCCTCCTCAGGAGAATTATTCAGCCAGAGGTGGATGACTATCCATCAGAGTATTCCTTTCCAGGTACAGGTTGGACCAGGTGGCCACTGAGGTTCCTCTCAGCTCTGAAATGCTTTGACTTTGCAACTGATCTAAGGCTGAGTTTTTATCCTCACAAAGGTTAAAATAATCCTTACTTTTCCAGGGCCACAGAGTTGTTGCTGCTGCAGTATATTTGTGAAAATGGGAGTGGGGATAACAAGGATATAAAGTCCTTTGTAAAGCTGAAAATTCCTCTAGTTATTGCTGTTATCATTGTCCTTTTTTGTTTTCAGGTAGGTGAAGTCTGCTGGGAAAATCACTGGGGTTGTAGATCAATGGAGACCAGAACTTAAACACAATCCCTCTGACAGTTGTTTCTGGAGGCCACTATGTAGCAGGGGCATGAACCTGGTGGTTCCTGCCTTTTTATCTTGCTAGCAATAATGGGTTATTTTGGAAAATCTTTACTCAACCATTACTTGCTGCTCCTGGTCCCCTAAACCGCAACACTGGTGGCCCATTGTGGAGACTGCTCACAAGGCATATCTTACCAACGCTATTTATATTGTGTTTTGCATATTACAAAGCATTTTCCTTGAAATAAGATTTAAGGTCATGCACAAGGGGGACTTGAAGACTGAATCCAACATCTCTGGTGACTTGATGCCTGACAAGGGCTCAGAAAAAATTTCTCCTTTGAGAAACAAAACCAATGATGACCAGATAACAGGACAGATATATCTAGGAATTAAGGGACTATTAAAGTTTAGCTTGGTCAACAAGATATCAGGAAGGACACACCTAAGACATCAGGGAAGATAAAAATCTATAGCAGTTGTCAGTTAGAGGTGGCTACTATCCGAGCTAGGAGACAGATAACTCCAGAAGTCAGGACTATCATTGAAAAAAAATTAAAAACAAAAACAAACAAACAAAACACCTGACTTTCAGGAATTTTTCCCCACCCCCAAAAAGACCTTTCTATTTTCAGGTGGTCACCCCATATATCCTCTATAAAAACTTTTGCCTTCCTTCTATTCTGGGAGGAAAATGTTTCTAAGCCATCTCCTCCCCTTGAGGCTAAGTCTTCAACTTCCTTCTCTGTCACTTTCTCTAGCACCCCAAAAAAGACCATTTTAAGTCTAACTGGACTGTATTCAAAAGTGTAGGTATTTACAAAGGAATACCTAAGGACCCCCACTACCTCTTCCCCTCTTGACAGTGGCCATATAAATAAATATTGAAAATATCCAAGCGGTCAGCCCAGAAATGGTGCATTCTGGCCAGATAAGATGGTCTGCTAAATGATAAGCCCTAAATTCAAATGTAGCCAGTCTTTGTGAAAATAATCTCACCAGTATGCCCTGCACGGTGTCTAGGACTTCTGCTGTTAATTCTTTCAACTGTTTCTGGTGTGTACAATTGGCCAACAGCTTCTGTTGATTAAAAAGGCTGGGTGAGTGGCCAGAGCAAACAGGCTCCAAATTGATTTTCAAAGGTTACAAAGTCCTTCATGCAATTCATTAAGATACGACAGGACAAAGGGAACTGCAGCAGAGTGACAAATTGTTTCACCACTGGCCCATGGAAACCATCCAATAGGGACATGTCTGCTGTTGCTTAAGCCAAAAAAAGTAATAAGATTGGAAAAGCAGAGCCAGCTTAGAGAGGGCTGGGGGGCAGGGTGCATGTGCAGATCCTGCCACAAAGGCCAGGTCTCTGGGGAAATCACCTTAATACCCAGACCACCAAGGAAAACCTTTTCCTTCAAGTGGCTTGCTTAGATCTGGAGTTCAGAGTAGGATCTAGTGAGACAATCTATCAACTGGTCAATCAAATTGAAAGTATTTATTTAAAGTGCCAGGAATTCTGTGAGACCTGGGGGTACTGACAAAAAAGAATCAGTCAGTGTTCTCAAGGAGCTTCTATTAGATAAGGAAAATTACCACATGCTTCAGAAGTAGAGCCAGAAGATGTGCTTAGGAAATTGAAGATGGGGGAAGGAAGGCACCACAGCGGGAGCAAACAGGAAGGGACGCAGAGAGGATGTGGTTCTCAATATGAGTTGTGAAGAAGCTTGTGATTCAGAGGCCCAGGAACAGACAGAATAAATTCCAGGGTGAGGGCAGAGACACAGAAATTGGCGAAGGATCGTTGTGTGGGAAGAAGGGTTGAGGCCAGTTGGGCAGAAGTGTAGAATGTGTGACAGTGTGCAGTGTGTCCTGGGTAGGTGAAATGGGTAGGTTAAAGTACCTGGTGGAACATTTTGAAGGGGTCTTTTTAAAGGGCAATGGATCTGACTTACTCTGTTTGGACTTAAAGGAAGGGGGAGGGAAAGGAAGAAGTACTTATTAAGTGCCTACTATGTTCTAAGCACACACTGTGACTAGTGTTTTGTAATTTTTAGCTCATTTGATCCAGGAGCAATGAATGGAAGCTGCAAAGATGCAAATGTTGCCCTGACATCTGAAAAACAAATGCAGAGCTAAACAGAATCTGCCTAACAACTAGGGTTGTCCCAAACCACAGCAAAGGCACTCGAGATAGAATGGGTTTCCTCTCCTTGGAAGCTGTCAATCTCAGGCATGAAGACACTCTGGAGAGAATTCTCAATCAGAAACAGCTTAGACTGCACGGCCTCTGAGCTTCGCCAAATTGAAGTTTTAATTCAATTCAATAAATATTTATGAAGCACCTATGATATTTCAGGCACTGTGCTAAGTACTGGGGATAAAAATACAGGCAAAAGACAGTCTCTGCCCTCAAGGAACTCACAGACAACATGTAAATCATATGGAGGATAAACAGGAAATTACTGAAAGAAAGAATCCCCGGGAATTAAGAAGGGTTGGAAATTGTTCCTTGAAGAAGGTGGGACTTAAAAGGAAGCCAGGGAGGTCAGTAGTTAGAGTGGAAGAGGAAAATGTTCCAGCTATGGGGGAGAGCCAGAGTAAATGCCCAGAGCTGAGAGATGGAGTGTTTTGTTTGAGGAACAGTCAGGAAGCCAGTGTCACTGGATAGGAAGATACATTTTAGGGAGTCAAGTATAAGAAGATGAGAAAGGTAGGAGGGGGCTAGGTTATAATGAGCTCTCAATGCTGAACAGAAGCTTTTGTATTCAATCCTAGAGGCAATGATGAGCCACTGCTGTTTATTGAGCATGGGGTGGCATGATCTTACCCGTGTATTAGGAAAATCATTATAGTGGCTAAAGAGAAGATGAATTGAAGTGGGGAGAAACTTGAGGGAGGTAGACCCCCCCCCCAACCCTTCCACCCCCACCCTAGCACAAAACCCTTTTATCTACACTGTTCCTGGGAAGGAAGGTTGTCATTATTATTATTCCCTTCTGATAGAAGAGGAAGTTAAAGTACAGAGAAGTCGATGTCTTATCCATGAAAAAGGAAAGTGCAGTGGAAAACTACAGGGTCTAGATTTGAGTCCTGCCCTTATAATTTGGGTGACCTTGGATTAGTCTGCCTTTCTTGGCTTCTTTTTGCTCATCTGTAAATGTAGGGTCTGGTAATGTATCTCTAAATCCCTGCCAGCTCTTTATTTTTGATCTGATGCTAGGGAAACCATATGATTTGTAATTATCCAAGCTAGGATTTGAACCTGGGTTGCTGCTGTTTCCAAGCATAGCATTCTTTCTATCATAATCATCTTTCATTGATCATATCCCCCATAAGGAGTCCAAGAGTCAGATTCTAGGAGATAGGGCCACAGCAGACAGAGTATCCAAGCTGAAAGGCATTCTAAAGACCTACAGGGTAGAAAAAGTCCAAAGCATCTGGTAATCTGAGGCTATGACATTTATTTTGAGGCCACTCTGGGAGTGCAAATCTGGATGAAGTTCAATGATAGCACTAAGCTCCTGGGGAGTACTGCCTCACTAGTGATCTAGGAAGAGACTGCACTTCCACTTTTGTCTCCCAGGATACCCTCTGTTTCCACCTGGCTATAATAGGGATGATGAGAGGAAGGACCCAGAAATGACCAGCCCTGGACCATTTGCGACCATCTTGAGCCTCCTGATCCTGGGCCATCCCCAGATCTGTGAATGAATTTCAACTCTAGAAGGAACATTATACCTATTGAAATCAATCAATCAATCAATAAGCATCAGGCATGTTCTAGGCACTGTTAAGTGTTGGAGATATAAAAAGAAGCAAAAAGTCCCTGCTCTCAAGGAGCTTACAATCAAATGGGAGAGACAACATGAAAATATACACAAGGCAGGCTCTATACAGGGAAAATAGGAAATAACATAGGGAAATTAATAGAAAATGATTAACAAATCTCTGAAGCCAGTAAGATGGCAGTGAATGACACTATCTAACCCTCACCCCGCCCCCCCCCCCACCAAAACAAAAATGAGCTATATGTCTCATACTCTCAGTTCCCCATTTGAATCACAGCTTAATTCTTGGGAAGCAATGCTTTGTTTAGTCTGTGTTCTGGTTTCCTCATCTTAAAAATACAGATTATAAATTTTCCTGCAGATAGATGTTGACAGGGAAGATTTTGGAATATCTTAGGTCAGAAAGTGACCTTGAATGGCTGTCAGTGTCTAAGCAGGCCTGTGCTTATGTTATCCCAGACAAAGGAAACTATTTCACTTTTACATATTTCATGCAAGATTTCCATACTCTTATCCAGTGACCCATATTAATTTCAACAACACTTTAAGCAGTTCAGTAGCTTTTTATCAAGTAAAAACCCTTATCCTGCCTGAGATAATTGAATGCCAAGATTTAATAGCATATGGTATCCACATTTTAATGTTTTTTTAAATAAAATTTAGTTTTAACTATGATAAATAAAACTTAAACACTAAATAATTTATAAAGAAATAACACATTTTTTTTCTCAGAGATTGTTTACAATGGGAAAATAAATGGTCTAGATTTGAGATTTCATAGCTGTAGAGAACTGTTGTCAAGTGACTGCCTGCATGATCCTTCTTTTCTCCATTTTAGTGCCTGGCTTACAATTGTTCCTGTTAAACCTCTTTTTTAATTTTTTTTTTTGGTGAGACAATTGGGGTTATGTGACTTGCCCAGGGTCACATAACTAGTAAGTAGCAAGTGTCTGAGGCCAGATTTGAACTCAGGTTCTCCTGAATCCAGGGCTGGTGCTTTATCCACTGTGTCACCTTGCTGCCCCCTCTCCTCTTTTCCTAAAGGATTTCAATATATGTATTGATAGCCCCCCAAAACTCTAACCTCACAATTCCTCAACTTATTCATTTTCTAATACCTACTGCTCCACTCTATCACACACAAAGATGGTTGTCATATGTCTCCATCACCCCCCAAAAGTTCCACAATCTGCCACAAACACATGACCTCCATTTCCATGAGCTGATTGTTTTCTTATACGATCACAATCTCTTATTATTCTATATCTCACTCTGTTATGCCACCCCAAACCCTGTCCTTCATCTCCACCAAGTGCTCCACTTCCTTATCTCCTCAATTCTTTCCCAGGCCATCTCCTTTGTCCTAGTTATGCTTTCCTCCTTTCTTCACCTTGACTTTTTGGTGAACCAATTAAAGCCTTTTTCTTGAGCCCCTTGTCCCGCTATTTTATTGCCTCTTGCTTTGTCAAGCTTCAGCCTTGGCCTACTTCCCACCATCTGCTACCTTCAATCTTATACTTTGGTTTTTCAGTATTTTCAGTCATATCTGACTTTCCATTTGGGGATTTCTTGGCTAAGATACTGGTGTGTTTTGCCATTTCTTTCTTCAGCTCCTTTTACAGATGAGGAAACTGAGGAAGATAGGGTTAAGTGACTTACCCAAAGTCACACAGTGTCACATCTGAGGACAGATTTGAACTCAGGCCTTCCTCACTCCTGGTACAGTGATCTATCCACTGAACCACCTAACTTGCCAGTCTATCCTATATACATACTGCTAAATGAAGCTGGAGAAAAACATGAAATGGTACTCACTGATTCTACCATAAATTTGTGTATATAAAATCTCAACTGGGCCTTCACTCTGTCAAGGCAGCCTTTTTATTCCTCCCTATTTAGCTCACTATCCTGTTCATTAAACGACTCAATAGCTTTTCATCCCTTCTCAAAACTACGTATTCTCTTCCATCTCCAAATAAAATTTTTGCTTCATAAGCTTCAGAAAAAAATGGGTCCTTTCCTCATGAACCTCCACTTGTCTACTCTTTTCAGCATCCTGGCTTTCTTGGCTTTCTTCAAGCTACAATTAAAATCCCATCTACTAAGAGGAGCCTTTTCAGATACGCTTCAAGTGAGCACTTCCTATTTATTGAACATTTGCAATTTATGGCAGATCTAGTTCTTTGTATATAGTTGTGTTTTTTTTTTCACATACTTATTTTTCTGGCCCTAAGAAAGGAAATACACCAGAAATCTTAGACTACTTGAGGAGGATTTTAAATAATTTGATTTGCACCAATGACTAAAACCCTTTGATGTGTTTGGGGAAATATCATGAGATATTTCGCTTATAGATGCTTCATTCCTTATAGAATATTGTCTTCCATTCGGGGTATCCCAACTTAGGAAAGACATTTGGAGGGCATTATTAGAAGGGCAGCTAGAAGAGTGAAGTATCTTGAGTGTATGACATAAGAAGTTAGAGATAAGAAAGTTAGAGTTGGAGTATTTTATACAAGGAGACCACTGTCACTGGATCATGTAGTATGTGGTTGGGTTGGAAGTAAGATGTGAAGTTTAAAGAGATTTGAAAGAAGTCTTCCCCAAACATGTAAAAACTCCCCCTACCCCATGACAGAACCATCATTGTTGTTCTTTGTTACTTCAGCTGTGTCTGACTCTTTGTTACCCCACGGACTACAGCACACCAGGACCTTCTATCATCCACTGTCTTTGTCTGTCTCTGTCTCGGTCTGTCTCTGTCGGTCTGTCTGTATGTCTTTCTCTCTTTTTTATAATTTTTTTGTATTTGACTCATTCTACTTTTTTTCCTCTCTGAAGAGTTCTTTTTTAATAAAAGTATTTTATTATTTTCCAGTTACATGTAGAGATAGCTTTCAACATTTGTTTATATAATATTTCCAGTTTCAAATATTTCTCCCTCCTTCCCCCCTCCCCTAGACAGCAGGTAATCTGATGGGAAACTCCTCAATTTCCCATTCCTTGCCACCACAAAAAGAGCAGCTATAAATATTTTTGTACATGTGGGTTCTTTCCCCTTTTTATGATCTCTTTGGGAAAAAAAAAACAAAAACAAAACAAAAGTGGTAGTGCTGGGTCAAAAGGTATGCACGGCTTTATACTCCTTTGGGTATAATTCCAAATTGCTTTCCAGAATGGTTGGATCAGTTCACAGCTCCACCAACAATGCATTAGTGTTCCAATTTTTCCACAGCTTCTCCAACATTTATTATTTTCCTTTTTTTGTCATACTAGCCAATCAGATAGGTGTCAGGTGATACCTCAGAGTTGTTTTAATTTGCATCTCTCTAATCAATAGTGATTTAAAGCATTTTTTCATGTGGGAATGGATAGCTTTGGTTTCTTCATCAGAAACTTGCCTGTTCATATCCTTTGATCATTTTTCAATTGGGGAATGACTTGGATTCTTATAAATTTGATTTAGTTCCCTATATAAAGAGTTCTTTTTTATCCTTCAATATTGTCTTTGAATTTTGGAGAATTTGGAGAATTTGTGAAATTGCACAAATTTACATCTAAGGATGAAATCAGATTTAAAAAAAAAATTCATGGCTCCTGAACATTTCCTAGTGGAAGAACGAATCAGAATATTGTACTTTTATTTAGCTGCCAGCAACATAACCTAACCACCTTTGTTTGAAATATATCTGCTTCTTTCTAATCACCAGCCTTATTCCTAGATGCATAATGACCTTTCTCTTTCCTAAAAATGTCTTCCTCATGCCATCAATATTACTTTTATTGTAAACAAAAGCAGATGCAATGAGCCTAAGATCATTGTGTCTCATTAGCTCACTGGAGCTAATCTCTGAGTTCTATGAGCCATTTGATCTGAGAGCTCATGGTTTGTAATGTGCAGAGAACCCTTTCAGAACAATTACTGCCATATGTTGTATTCTTTCCATCTATTATGGCTAAATATTTTGCTGGGAACTTGTCAAATGCATATTTTTTTTTATAATCCCCCAGAGAATGTTGTTTCCATCATTCCTTGGGGCCTTGGTTATCATAAAAACAAACAAAATATACTCAATCCTGAAAATGTGTGGGTCCAATTGCCTAAAATGTTAATATCACAGTCTTTGAATGAAAAACGCTCACTCGCTTGTATCCAGTTTAAGGAAATTATCATACATAGACCCCATTGGCCTCTGCAAAGCCCTAAACAAAATGGCATGGAATCAATTCAAAGGAAATAACCCTTTCTATAACATCAACTGGGCTGCTTATTTTTGTTCTTTATTTTTCCCCTGATGAAGGTAAGTGTCAGCCATAAAATGAGCAGAGTAAAAGTTGGAGGTAAATGAAGGTCCAGTATAGCCACAGGGGGTCTTCATTTTTTGCTCCTAAATTCTACCTCTTCATTCTCCTGAGTTAATCATGGGTTAGTTGTATTAACTCTTTTAGACTACTGATGCTTTGGAATCTTTAATTAACTTATCAATAAACATTTACTAAATATCTATAGGGGCAGCTAGGTTGCACAGTGGTTAGAGCACCGGCCCTGGATTCAGGAGTATCTGAATTCAAATCTGGCCTCAGACACTTAACACTTACTAGCTGTGTGACCCTGGGCAAGTCACTTAACCCCAATTGCCCCACTAAAACAAAACAAAACAAAACAAAACAAAACATCTATTATGTGCCAGATGCTGTACTAAGTGGCAAGGATGCAAAAAGAGGTAAAAAGCCAGGAGCTCATAAAGGAATAGGGGAGAAAACATGCAAAGAAATAGATCTAAAGCTGGGCATATAGAGGTTAAAAAGGAAATAATTAACCAAGGGAAGTCATTGTCATAAAGAGGAATTGAGAACACTTCCTGTACAAGGTAGGGTTTTATTTGGGACTTAAAGAAACATGGGCAGGTCAATCATTGGAACAGAGGAGGTAGAGCATTGCAGACATGGGAGACAATCAGGGAATCATTTCTGTGATTTATTTTGGGAGCCAGCAGGAGTACTGATACAAGTTAAAATGGTGGTTTAGCTTCCTGTTGAGTTATCTCCTGCAGGTGGCTGCTCAGAAATAAGGCTGGGCAATGGTAAGCAGATGGCAATAATCTCACAATGCAAAAGTGTACCAGAAAACTCAAAAGTGTGTTGGGTTTGGAATGTGATTCCAATCTTGGCTCTGCCATATATGACATGGGTATCCTAGGCTAATTCTTGGGAGTTTCCTGGCCCCTTGCTTTCTCAACTATAAAATGTGGCTATTGGACTAGTCCTATTCATTCCCTTTTAGTTTGTAATCTATATTCCTATGGCTTAGTCCAATTTATGCCTGTTTAATACTCCCTTCTATGACACACCCAGAAAGTGGTTAGCCTACTTTTGTTTGCACACCTCCATGGAGAGGGTAGCCACAACCTGGGAAGGAGCCCAATTATATTCCCAAAGAATTCTAGTTATTAAGAAATATATTTCCTGACATCAAGTTAAATTGGTCTCTATTAAACATCTACCCATTTCTCCTAGGTTTGCCTACTAGAAACAAGAATTATAGATATAATCTGAGATAATGGAAGAAAATGTTGTGTAAAACTTATTAAAGAATCACAAAATTAGAGAACAGGAAAAGGGCTCTGTGACCACTTATTCCAACTCATAAACAAAAGGAAGCAACACTAGAACATTCTCCAATGAATCTAGGACCTCCTCAATGTAAGTGTTCCCTTCAATAATGCAGGTCACAGCTCATCTCTTCCTGACCACCCCCAGGTAGGTTTGATGACTCTTGATGATGCTTATGCATCAGTTCACCACAGGAGGTCCACCTAATGTCCTACAACTATGTTTTCACCTCACATTCAGGCTAACTGTGAAGCCCTTGGGGTGTCCTCAGTCACACTTCATTCTTGTGATTTGGTCAGCCCTTATTCCTTTATTCATTTCCCTATGGTGTCCTTTACTTTGGTTCCTCAAAACCTTTCCTGTGTGTGTGTGTGTGTGTGTGTGTGTGTGTGTGTGTGTGTGTGTGTGTGTGTAAGAAAGAGAAAAAGAGGATGAGAGAGAGGCAGAGACAGAGACAGAGACAGAGATAGAGAGACAGAGACAGAGACAGAGATAGAGAGACAGAGACAGAGACAGAGTGACAGAGACTGACAGACAGAGACAGAGACAGAGTGACAGAGACTGACAGACAGAGACAGAGACAGACAGAGAGACAGACAGATAGAGAGAAACAGAGAAACAGAGACAGAGAGACAGAGGGAGGGAGGAAGAGGGAGGGGGAGAGAGACAGAGAGAACCTGCTTACATCTTCCCTGCACATCTCTGGGATTCCCTGTGTGATGTTCACTTTTAGTTCCTCAGATATTGCTGGGTATATCTACCATCAGGATAAAAAAACTCAGAGTTTTATTTAAATGTTAAAAAAATTATTATTCCACACAGCTGCTCTTCCAATATTTGAGGGCAGATATGATATCCCAAGTAAAGCTTTTCTTCTTTAGGCTAATCCACCAATTAATCATTATATAGGGTGTCCCCAAAGCCTTAACAACTTAAAACTCCAAAAGTGGATGCATCTGGACTGCCTTGCTCCAATGGGAGTGTAGTGGGGGTCAAGGGAGAGGTGCAAGCAGCTGTAAGTGTTCTCTAGCATGGTCTAAGCTCAACGACTTGGCTGAAAATTTACAGTTGATGCAGTTCCTTCTTCCCTGTCTCCATTCCCTTTCTCCCTCTTCTGATTTGCACAATCCCAGAGCTGGAATGTTTTCTGTGTCCATTTAGCCAATACCATACCTGCTCCTCTCTGTGATTTCCAGCCTATTCCCTGGCTTTCTAAATCAGAGCTGACTTCCCATCCCATCTCTACCTAAAGGATAAAAGCTTAGAGATCTTCTGGGACAATCCTTCTCCCTTTGATCAGGAAGAAGCTAATAATCAGAGATATTGAGTGACCTTCCCCAAAAGATTTGAAGCTAGAGACAAATAGTTACTGCATATTCAAGGAAATTGTGGTAAATAAGGCTATCACCTAGTGGGGAGGGGAGGAATAAGCATTTATATAGCACCTATTATAAGCCAGACACTCTGATAAGTGCTTTACAAATATTTCATTTGATCATAACAACTCTGAGAGGTAAGTAATATTATTATCTTCATTTTACAGTTGAGGGAACTGACACAAATAGAGGTTGATTGATTTACCCAGGCTAACCCAATTAGGAGTGTCTGTGGCTGGATTTGAACTCTGGTCTCTCTGACTCATGCCCAATTCTTTGTGCACTGCACCATCAATTGCCCAAGTGGGTGAAGTTCTGGCTTAGGAGTTAAGAAAACCTGCATTCAAGTCCTATACATACTGGCTTTGGTGACAATGGAAAAGACATTTAACCTCACCGTGCCTCACTTCTGAGAATATATGTGGCGAAGCAGATACTAATCTAAATTTATAGACCAATTCTTCATTTTTTCTATACCAATGAAATCATGGGCTTTGTGATAAATGAATAAACAAATTAAGAAATAAATGAATAAAGTAATTATTTAATTGATTAATTAATAAACATAGCAGAACCAGAATTTGAATTTGAATTCAGGACTTATTTCTATACTATGCAGTATAGAAAATGACAGAGTAAAGTTCCAAACAAAAGTAGTTATAGATTGATTCCTCCAATAATTATGGAACCATGAAGGAGGTCTTTGGAGGGAGACACAACTACCCATGATTAAGAGGATGTATCTAAAAGCAAATATAAAGGTCTAGACAAGAAAATGACAAATACTTCCCATATGTCCAAGAGAGAGAGTTTCTATTCTTACTGAAAGAAACAAGTTAGGGAGAATTATTCAGGGGTCTACCCTACCAACCAATATGGTAGTGTAGAGCTTGGTCTGAAACTACTGGGCAATGTGATTTATTAATAATTTGGTGAAGTGTGGAAGAAAATGTAGCCCAGAAGTACATATTTTCAGCCTTGACATTGTGCTCCATTTGGGAAGTTGGGTGGAGTAATGGATAGAATGCTAGACCTATAGTTAGGGAGACTCATTTTTTGTGAATTCAAATCCAGCTTCAGCCACTTACTAGATGTGTGATTCTGGGCAAGTAACTTAACTCTGTTCATTTCAGCTTCTTCATTTGTAAAATGAACTGGAGAAGAAAATTACAAACCACTCCAGTATCTTTGACAAGAAAACCTTTAATGGGGAACAAAGAGTTAGACATGACTGAAATGACTAAACAATAACCACAGTGCTCCACTATTTTGGAGACTCAAGTTCTTTCTTACCAATCACCTATATTTTATATTAATGTGTATACCTACCCCAGGATTCTGAAGATAATAGTCATTTACAGACTTTCATCATATTAGGAGAATTTCACTTATCCATTCTAGGAAAGAAATGTCTTTCTATGATTCTTTATATTGAAAATATTTTTAACAGCATGATAATATTCCATTCCATAAATATAACACAATTTTAAGCTATTCTGCAATTTATAGGCATCTATGCTGTGTCCAGTTCTTTACTTCAACAAACATTTCTGCTATAAATATTTTTTTTATGTAAGGTCTTTGTTTTCTACCATTGATCACCATGAGATATACTTCTAGCAGTGGAGTTTCTGGGTCAAAGGATATGGACTTTTAAATTACTTTCTTCACATGATTTTGAGTGGTTTTCCAGAAAAGTTGGAACAATATACAGCTTGACCAATAATTCACAAAGGTACTTGTCTTTACTCCAAAGTTGAATATTCTCATAGATTTTCAAGTTTTCAAATTTGCATAGTGAGGCTTTGCATATAGTAATTTTTATGTCTTCTTATAATTTTGTTTTGATTTTCCCTATCACCATACTGAGTTTTATTGTCAGGTTCTTGTTGTTTACTCATTTTTCCAGCCTATATATTTTTTAAGTTTTCTCTTTATTTTTATCTTAAAGTTGGGTTCTGATCACTTTGGGGGGGGGCACTGTTCTGAGCTTCAGGGACTTTTTGGAGCTGTATTCAGAAAGACTTCTAGGTACTGATAAGTTATCAATTATTATAAGGTGCCGTGATCTAAGAAGAGGTGTGTTTACTACTCTCCTGGCCTGTGCTCTGGGCTGTTATCAACCATAACAATTCTTTTCTGCCTTCCAACTGAGACCAGGGTCCACACTCCCCTGCTGCTATGAACTTTGGTGTTCTAGTGCTCTTCTTTGCCCAGGGACTACAAACCAAGAGTGTGACCCTGATCCATATATAAGCAATGCAATAGAGTCCTGAATCGAGGGCCAGAAAAGGAACCCTTATAATATCCTTTGGAATAGTTGACCAACCCCCTTAACATCTGCAGGATGAGAGTTCCAGAAACCACCACTGCCTATTCAGTTCCCTCAGAGGCTTCTGCTCATTTCCTAAGGTGGGGCCTGTCTGTGTTATGCCAAGGCATTTATTGTGCCATATTATGCTCCACTCTCACCTTGGTGTGACAGACTTTTCCTGTTGGCATTCTTGGTTGTTGTGGGCTGAAAAAAATGTTTCACCCTATCATTCTGTGGGTTCTGCCATGCCAGAATTCAGTTTGAGGCATTATTTTAAAGTTGTTTAGAGGGGAATTGGCAGATCTCAGGAGATCGCTGCCTTTCCTCTGCTACCATTGACCTGACCCCTCATGCATTATAAATTACCCCCATCATCTTGAAGCTATCTTATATGCTGGATTTCATAAAAAAATTTCCTTGTTCTCACCCTACTGTCCTGAACATGCCTTTTGTCTCATCCCTAAATTCTTTTTTCTCCTCCCAATTTAAGGTTGTATTACAGTACTTGGTAGTCAGAGAGCCATTCTTTTCTCTGCACACATTCTCTTAGAGAAAATACCCATTTTCATGATTTCAGTTCTCTTTTCCATGCATTTTAATTAAAAAGTACATAATTGACCTAAAGTATTATGTATTCTCAACTATTTTCAGGACATTTACACTTATATATTTTGTGGCAAACTCCATCTTGCAATATCAATAATTAAATCCAACTTCATCTTCAGGCCAACCATAATCCCCAGTATTCATGTCTCCCAATAATATCATCATTCTTTCAGACATCTGGGATAAGAAACTTTGAGTATTTGTTTTCATTCTATCCAGTCAGTCACCTAGTTTTGACATTTTTTCTTAATATATATTTTGTATTTGTTGTTTCCTTGCTCTCCTCACCTAGTGAGGGCAGTACCTAATAGCCTTATTCCAGGGATATATTGGCAGGATCATAACATGGCAATTAGTTTTCCACCTTGCTTAAGTATAAAACTATTCAAGAAAATTGGAGGTTGTCCATCAGATTCAATCCAGACATGATCCTAAATATTCATTTTTCTCTCTTTTTGTTTCATTTTTGAAAATCTTTCTTGTCCACCTAAATTCTGAATGATTGAAGGACAGAAAATATTTCATGAATGTTCTTTATGTCCCCAGTTTTTGTTTTGTTTTGTTTTTTGCGGGGCAATGGGGCTTAAGTGACTTGCCCAGGGTCACACAGCTAGTGTCAAGTGTCTGAGGCTGGATTTGAACTCAGGTACTCCTGAATCCAGGGCCAGTGCTTTATCCACTGTGCCGCCTAGCTGCCCCTATGTACCCAATTTTACCTAAGTCCAGACATTACAAAATCCCTTTTGTAAATAAATTAATGCACCATCAATTCAAGTCTCACTTAAATGTGTCTCTGATTTAATTATAACTTTGATAGAATGTCAACCAATGATGTAACTTGTGCAAAACATAAGACTCTATTGTCCTGGGGTACTAATATAGATGATAGATACAGATCTAGGAGGGGGCTCAAAGGTCACTGAGTTTAACATCTGAATTTTACCGGGGAAATTGTGAGACTCAAAGAGATTACAGAAAGTTCTTCATTCTAGATCATCCACAAGGTAATCATTAAAGGAATAATTGTAACCAACATCTTTCCCTTGGGTCAGTGAGCAACATAAGAAATATTAAAAGATGATTTTCAAAGAATCACAAAACTTGAGAGCTGAAAAGGACCTCAGATCCCATCTAGTCCAGTCCATATAGAAGGAATTCCATGACAATAGAATAGGAAAGTGTTTCTCCAGACTCTTCTTGAAGATATCCAAACAAAAGTCAAACTGTTCACAGTATTTTTCCCTAAATTTGTCTCTTTGAACTTAGAAATTTTTATTACTCACATTTGTTGTCAATTTATATGAGTAATTTACACCCTATTCTAAGGTGATAAGACTCCACTAGGCAACAATCTCAATATTACTGGGATGTCATTCTAATTACTTTCACATATCTGAGGGTGTATGTGTCCTGGAGTAGGAGGAAGAATGAGATAGGGATATAAGAGCCACAGATTTTCCAGTATGATACTCTCAGAGAATTTGTCAATGATTTTCCTCTTCTCACATTTATGTGCAGATAACGAGGATGATCTAAGAGAAGGATGGTGAAAACCTTTTCTTCTCACTCCATATTTTGTTACAAAAGCAAGGACCTAAATATGTGATTCTAAACAATTATTCCATGACTTCATGCCAAATTATTCATTTGTATATCTTTTCCAACTTCAGTTTTTCTCTACATAAAGTAAGGGTAGAATTCAGTCATTCTGCTTCTTTTTGTTTGTTTTTGTTTTTGTTTTATGAATAGACTTGTTGGTACTGGGCATAATTCTATTATGGGGTAGTTTATACCCTCTTGTTCTAAACATTAGTACAACACCCTTACATGGAGACAATTTACTCCTATTCCACATATGAAACACCACAAAGTCTGAATCTACAACAGACCCTTAAATGCGGTCATGTTGACTGCAATGCACACTGCTAGCACAAGGTCACTGTTTGATGAGGATCTAAGTGTAGGCTGAACATTAGGGGAAATTTTAAGATTGTTCACCACGTTTGTGGAATTTGCATTCCATAGCATCTATGATAGACCCCACCATGACTTAGAATCTCCATGGTCTGTCAAGATTGGGCTCCAATATTACCCCTTCTACATCATAGGGATTCTTAAACTTCACTGTGAATTCTCTATAATATATTTCAGCAACTGTATTTCAACAAAATTTATTTGCATGTAATTTTCATGTATTTAAAAACATTATTCTGAGGTGCTGATAGGTGTTGTGAGACATCCAAGGTTTCATGTCACCATGACATGAAACAGGCTAAGAATTCCTTCTCTTAGGTTAATTGTATTTACTACGTATACCTTGCATATACCTATGAATAATATTTCAGTCATTAGATTGTGAGCTTCTTGCGGAAAGGGATTTGTACCCCCATGCTTAACAGAGATACCACCATACAGTGAAAAGTACGAGAAGCACTGGAAGAGCGAGGTCTCCAAGACCTGTACTGCCCTTAGCAATTGATCATAAAGACTGACTGAATCATTAAGTATGGCCTGCAGGAGAAGGCCTGATACTCAGAAACTCCCAGTTATGGCAGATGGAAATCAGTATCTGTGGAGTCTATAAATATGCAGAAAATGTGGAGGCTGACAGGGGGAAGTAGTGTTACCAAACCACAGAAAAACAGCCAGGGAGAACCAGACTCAGCCAGCTGGCTTAGTATCACAAAAGTAGGGTGCTGGGCTTGGAGTCAAGAAGACTCAGATACATACTGGTTGTGTAACCCTAAGAAAGTCACTTTGCCTCTATGTACTTCAGGTTCCTTCTCTGTAAAATGGGCATGAGAACAGTGTCTACTTTCCAGCATCTTGGCAACTGTTCCCATCACTTCTTGGCAAATAGAAGGAGAAGAAATGGAAGTGGAGTCAACTTTGATATTCTTCAGTTCAGAGATCACTGCAGATGATGATTGGAGATATGAAATTAAAAGCCACTTGCTCCTTAGAAGGAAAGCTGTGTCAAAGCTGGAGAGCGTACCAAAAATCAGACATCACCTGCTAACAAAGGTTTGTACAGTCAAAGCTATGTTGCAGTTTTGTTTTGTTTTGTTTTTGGTTGTTGTTTTGGGTAGCAATGTATGTCTTTGAGAGTTGGCCTATAAGCAAAGCTGAGCACCACAGAATTGACACTTTCAAATTGTGGTATTTGAGGAGACTTTTGACAATCCGTTGGATAGCAAGGAGATCAAATGAGTTAAATAATTCAAGAAATTGATTCAGGCTGTTCACTGAAAGGTCAAATAATGAATCTGAAGCTTAAATACTTTGGCCACATAATGTGAAGATCAGGTTCATTAGAAAAGTCCCTGGTGTTGGGAAGGATTAAAAGTAAAATGAAAAGGGGATGGCAGAGAATGAGATGGAAAGACAATGCCATAGAAATAATAAACTTAGATTTGGTCAGACTTCAAGATTGTGAGGAGAATGGATGGACCTCATGTACTATGGTCCATGGGGTCACAAATACTTGGACATGACTGAGTAACAACAACAACGACCTTCCAGGATTGTTCTGAGGATCCAATCAGACAGAATTTGTCACATGTTTAGCATAGTGCCTGGCACATAGTAGGCACCTAATAAATGCTAAATACTTCCACTCAGGAAAACAACTCACACACTAAGATAGAAAGTCAGCAGGTTGAATAACCAAATGTTTATAGTTGGAGGAAAAAAATCCCCATTAAAAGAATGCTTGATACAAGGTGACCAAGCAGAAATCGTCTCTGCATTATGAGCTCCAATATAAAAGCTCAGAAAGGCATCAATCTCTAGCCACACTTCAGATGTTTACTGATCTTCTTGCCATTTTGATACATGCAAAAATGAACTCTTTTACAAATGTCTCCCTGTGCCACAGAGAGGAATATGAGGGTTCTCAGATGTGTGTGTGTGTACACACACACAAACACAAACACACACATGTGCACACACACATGTATATACATATATATTCATTCAACACTATATATAATATACATATACATAGTATTGAATGAATTGGAGTATGCTTATCAACCACTCATTCAATCAATAAGCATTTATTGAATACTTACCATGTGAAGTACTGCAGATACAAACAAAGGAACAACACGATCATGATCTCCATGGGGTCACATACCAGTAGGGAAGATGACATGCAAATAGCTATGTATATATAAAACATATACAGGGCAGATGGTAGATAATTTCAGAAGGAAAGATAGTAAACAACTGAGGAGATCAGGAAAGGCACGTTGAGGAAACTGTGATTTGAGTTAAGGCTTGGAGAAGGGAGAGAAGATTGATCCTATTCACAATGTCAATGGAATAATTAATGGTGACTGGATGTACTCAGTCAATAAGAGATTTTTATCAGGCTGAAAGATTAGTTTTCTAGAAAAGTCATTTTAGTTTTATACATCTCATGACAACACTAAAATGCTTAAAGGAATATCGACATAAATATTCCTTTCAGTGAAGCAGATCATATCCCATCCATTTCTGCCAATGCTGTAAATCTATTTGTCAAGTATCCTGAAAATTGTTAAATAGGTGACACCCAGTAAGATGATGGCTTTCCTCATTTGCTCTTGATATTGGTAACAGCAGAAACAAAACCTGTTAGAACTTCTTTGGAAATGAGAAAAAAATATAAACTGACTTCAGATAAGATAATTAAAATGAAGATACCAAAGCTTGGAGGTATATATTAAACAATGTGCTACAGAGCATTGTCATCTCTAGTCCATTCTACTGAACTGGAAAGGCTTTGAGTGCACATCAATTACCAGGATGACTATATCAGTATGCTTGATGATGGCACTCATCACCAGAGTGAGGGGAGATGTAGTGGATATACTGCCTGCCTCATTCAACAATCCCCATGTTGATTTCAGAAATTCTTGAAATAGTTATTAAAAGAAGAATTCTACTGAGACCCTTTGCAGGAGACAGTGAAGCTCATTAGAAAGCTCCATTGCTTTATCACAAAATGGCAGTCATGGTATAGAAAATATAAATGCCTGTTGAGGAGGAGGTAATTCTGCTCCTTGATTTGTCTCTGTTTCTATTCATATGAATTGGAAAATGTAGTAAAATAAAGTTTTGTTGCCAATAATTTTCACAAAAGATAAAAAAGAAAGAGAAATGGTTTTGGACTTACTGGACCACACTTCTAATTCCAATATCTGTGTCACTTTGAACAAGTCCTTTACATCCCTTGACTTCAGTTTCCTGAGGCAATTACATTAGGTGACCTCTAAAGTCAATTGTAGATCCATCTCTCTAATCTTCTGAGAAGGAAAGAAGGATAGAGAATGGTTTTGTTGTTTGTCCTTCATTCTCTAAGAGGACCATGACATCAGAGTGATGTCATGACTTGTACAAAATTGGATTTAAGTGAGAGAGGGCTGAGCAAGGTCACCAACCTCTCTCCTCCAGAGTCATCTTAGTCCAGTGGAAATATATACATCAGGACAACTGGAGATGGTCCTGGATGTTTAAGGCAATTGGGGTTAAGTGACTTGCCCATAGTCTCATAGCAAGTAAGTGTCTGAGGTGAGATTTGAACTCAGGTCCTCCCAACTTCAAGGTCAGTGCTCTATGCAATGCACCACCTAAATGTCCATCAGGGTGGAGAATATGATGATGGGTGCAGATAAAGGCAATTAAATTGGTTGCTGGTTAATATATATGAGTGTCCTTAAATTCAAAATAGTCCTTTCAAGTTGAGCCGTACCTGACCTATTCAATACCAATGTATTGACAGATGGTTGCGATTTGTTTATCTTAGACATTCATATTTATCTCCCTCAGTTTATTTCATTATAAAACCACAGAATCCTTAAAATCTATGTGACATATCTAGAACCAGACAGATCTTGTAATTTGTAGATTAATAGGATTTTAGCTACTTACACATGCAATTTTACCTTCCCCAAATTATCAATTTAACAAATCACTTTGTGTTTTTTTTCAATTGCCCAAATTGACTGGTGCAACATCTATGGCCATTTTCATTGCTTTCAGGCCATCTTTTTAAACTTATTCTCAGCTGTTCAGTTGGTAGAACATTAATTTTAGTATCTCACTAATATTTATTTGCTGTTCACAGAAGCACAGAGTTGGAAGGATATTTCAAGGTCAGCTAATCCAACATTCTATTTCAGAGATAACACAACTTCTGTCCTTGAGTTCCTTTCCCCTTATCCCTTTGGCAAATTCTTTCCTATAATAATAACTGATCAATGTGGTGGTGGTGGTGGTGACGATGATAGGGGCAGAGAGACAGGCAGACAGACAGACAGAAAATAAAGCATAGCGTTGTAGGATAGGAAGCTGGTATTGGCTTCTAGAATCCTTGGATTTAAGTACTGACCCTGACAGACATTGGCTTTATGAAGATAGGAGAGTCACAGACTCTCAGTATTGTAGGCAAAACCCTAAGAATATAATTTGAAGAAGAGATGGAAATATGCATTTCCTGGAAAGGGAGATTCTTTACTACAGTTTCCTATAGCAATGACACTACAGGAAAAGCAATGATGTTGAAGATAATGAGAATACCTCAAACTATCATTTGTCATTCATGCTATGGTCAGTCAACAAACATTGTTTTTTTTTGTTTTTTTGGTTTTTTTTTAGTGAGGCAATTTGGGTTAAGTGACTTGCCCAGGGTCACATAGCTAGTAAGTGTCAAGTGTCCAAACCTGGATTTGAATTCAGGTCCTCCTGAATCCAGGGCCAGTGCTCTATCCACTGTGCCACCTAGCTGCCCCAATAAACATATTTAGAGAGCTTGCTATGTGTCAGGCACTGTGCTAAGCATTCAGGACTGAAAGGTAGACAAATCATTTCCCTTCCTTTAACAAGAGCCCACATTATAATGGAGGTGACAATATGTAAATGACTATGTACAAAAAGTTATATAAAGAATTAAGGGGAATGGAGATTGTGGTAGTGTATCAAACAAGCTAGATAAAGAGTGGAAGGAATGATATGGGAGGAGTGCCATGTCTTGTTACCATAATTTTGCCTGGGCCTATGACCCAGAGAGGAAGCTGCTACATGACAATTTCTTCCTCCCAATCTGAATCACCAGATTTCCTTTATAATAGGCATTTTTATCTAGTGGTCCATGAGCATGTACGTGAGTGATTTTTAAAATATTTTCCTAATTATGTTTTGCTAGACTTGTATGTCTTTGTAATTTTGTGTATTTCATTGTATCCATTTCCAAGCATTACTCTGAGTTCTCCATAGGAATCAGCAGAAGGCCCAATTGATCCATGACATAAAAATGACAAGCTCCCTGTCCTACAGAAGACCATCCTCTCAAGGGGTGGAAGAACATTCAGTGATCATCCAAAACCATTCACACCTGCTCATTTCTCTAATTTCTAGCTGATTCCTAAGCTTTCCTAAGGATGGAGCAGAACCAGCCACTACGTCCCACCTTTGCAACATACTGAGCTGTGTGTTCAAAATATATTATGGACATGGATTGACAGAGATGGTTAGAGAAAGGGGGAAAAATTAGCTCTAGAGACCCAAAATGAAGCTGGGGAGGTGGTCAAAGTGGGGAGGGTTGAGTAAAGTTCAAGGGTCATTAAGGGAAGGCCTGAGGAAAGAAAATGGACTATTATGTAGTCAGGTGGCAGCAGTTCCACAATGTTAAGCAGAGTTTTAATAGGAGACTTGTCTAATCCAATCCAGTTGCTTTACGAATGAGGAAACAGAAGCCCACAAGGATAAAATCAATTGGCCCAGTTTGCACATTTGACAATGACAAAAGCCAGAAAGAGAATGAAAGTCTCCTACTCCCAGACCAGTGCCCTTTTCAGATCATCAGGTGACATAAAGCTCCAAAAAACTATAGAGAGGCATTGCATGTCAAGAGCCATGTACTTGATTCTGCATAGTAGGACCTGATCGCAGCCTAGCTATATGAACTTGTGCAAGAGATAGATATCTGCTTGAAGCCTCAGTTTCTTTATCTATTAAATGAGGATGATAGTAACACCTGAGGGCAATGGGCAGAAATCACCAAAAGGCAAAATTCCTCTTGATGTTAGGGAAGAAATGTTAACAATTGAAGCAGTCCAAGTAGATTATTCATTGTCAGAAATGCCTCCCCTTTCCTTAGAGCTACACCATTGGAGGCTGTGTGACCACTTGTATGGTAAAGTGAGTGCTCCATTCATATATGGGTTGGGTTATATAATCACTGAGGTCTCTTCTAACTCTCAAATTGAGTGAATGCATGAGCCTCATAGCATCATGGTGTGTGTGTGGGGGGGAATCAAATGAGATGATATTTTAAAGTATTTTACAGATCTAAAGCATGCCATAATTAAAAGCTACGGTTATTAATGTCTAAGCATAATAAATTCAGAATAATAAATGTTTATTGACTGAGTCAAATGGATTCAGATTATGCCTTTGACATATACTTGTAACTCTAGCTCAATCAATTAAACTTCTTGAGTCTCAGCTTCCTCTAATACTTATCCTACCAACTTTCACAGGTTTTAATAAGGGAAGCATTTTGAAAACCTATAGTGGGACAGAGATATGAGTTGTTGCAGTTATCACCGACTACACTTTAAAGCTAAAGAAGTAGACAGAAAAAACAATAACAACAACAACACCACAAGATTAATTTACCCAAAAGCACAGTGTTTATCCATGCCAGAGTCATCTAAGGAAGCGATATTTCCATAAATAGAAATTCTCTACACCACCCTGCCCTCATGGTGTTGTGTGACCTTTGCAGGTGTGTTAAGTTAGGTTGAGAGTGCACACAGGGCCAGGAGATGTTAGAGAATTAAAAAAAAATCCATGGTGATGGGCAAACCCTGGACTTCATAAATTAATATCTGTTTAAAGAAATTTCTAAAATGAGTCTGAACCACTTTGAGGGTTGTGAATATGTGTATTTCTAAGGCCAGGCTGAGTCCTTCCTGAGGAAACTGATAAGATATAGATAATTTTCTATGATGAGCTGCTGTTGTTTTACATGTTGCTATGTATAGCTCTGTGAAATGAATTCTCTCTTCAGAAGATATTGCTGTTTCCATGCTTGTTCTGGTTCTTTTTTTATATTTTATTTTTTATTTGTGATATATAATTAGATGTTAAACATATATCAAATATAGATATAATATATACATACATACTTATATGACATATATAATGTAAATGTTTTACATTATTATATTTATATATAACTAGATTTATTCTAATAATATAATTTAGTATTTTAAATCCTTAAATAACTGTTGTACAAATAATATATACATATCAATTTTTATAAATTATATATGACAAATTCATTTAAATATATTTACTATATAAATAAGACTGAATATATCTTTTCTGTGCAACATATATATATTATATACATATATATGTGTGTGTGTGTATAAATACATACATACCTCCTGAACCCTTCCCAAGACACCCCTTCCCCACCTTTTAAATTTTTTTCCAGATTGAACATTTTTCTTTAGATTTTTCTGTTTCAATAGCTATTCCTCCTGTCCTCCCTACCCTCCCCCCTCTCCTAGGGCAGCAATCAATCTGATATGGGTTGTCCATATATGATCATACAAAATATCAGCATGTCGCTTAATGAAAGAATGTGAAAAATAGCATGCTTCAATCTGTTCCATCAATATCTGTTCTTTCTTTGGAGGTGGATAGTATGTGTCATCAATAGTCCTTTGGGATTGTCTTGGATTAATGTATTGTGGAGAATAGTCAAGTCATTCACAGTTCTTCATTGAACAATATTGTTATCTTTGTGTACAGTGTTCTCTTCTATAGATCTTAAAAAAAAACTCCTTTTCAAACAAGAGATGTGGGGGAGGAGGGCATTGCTCCTTATTTTTGGACTATCATATACAGGATTGGGGAGCTGAAAAACCTGAAACTTACAAGTTGTAATGCTCCATTGACTAAGATTTCTCAAGACACCTGAATGTTTAAAAGCCCTGAAATAAGTGTATAATTGAAAACTAAGATGACCAAGAAGAAATGCCACATAACAGCTCACTGGCACAATTAACTAAATTGATATAAATTCCCCAAGTATTTCTTAAGCCCATAAAGAGCCAGGCATCATTGTAGGAGGTAAGAATACACAAACATATATCAATCTGTCCTTACCCTCAAGAAGGTTACATCTTATTGGAAAAATGAAGTATATGTATCATTAAATCCATCTAAATTATATATTACATAAATAAAGAGCAAGTTTAGGAAAGTAGGAGTGTTAGCACTCGGCAAGGAGAAGACTGAGACTCCATGAGGAAGATAGGGTGTGAATAGAACCTTGAAGGAAGCAAAAAATTGCAATAGGCAGAGAAGGGAGGACACTTCTCACCATGGGGATAGGGATGGAGGTGTGAAGAGGGTCACACATGGATGAGAGACAGAATGCTTTGGATAGGGAACATTCTATGGGGAAGATTTATGGTGATAGTGAGTTCAAGATGGGGAAGGGGGGTAATAAGAATTTACTTAGGAAAGATAGGTTAAAGCCAAATGGTAGTAGACTTGAAATGCCTTCTGGAGAAAGTTGTATAGTTTCACAGAGGCAGAAGATATTCACTGTACCTTCTTAGGCAAGAAAGTGACATGACCTTAGTGACCTTAGTTTAACAAATATCAATTTGGAACCTAAGCAGAACGAAAAAATAGAATGGAGAAAGGATAGAACCAGGGAGACCAACCAGGAGGCTTTTATAATAGTAAAGATTAGACCTGATGAGGGTGTGAAATAGGGAGGAAGAGGTAGGGAGAGATGTGAGAAATGATGAAGCTGCACTTTAATAGACTTGAATTAGTTGTGGAATAGGATACATTGGGAAATATAAAAACAACCTTTGGTGAAGAAGAGAAATGATATGGTAGTCGATAGACTTCTGGACATGGAATTAGAAAAGCCTGAATTCTGACCCAATCCCACATATGCACTAACTGTGGAATGGGCAGACCACTTTTCCGTCTGAATCTTATTTATAAAATAAGGAGGTTGAATTCAATGGAATTTAAGATCCTAACCAGCTCTTAATCTATGATCTTTTGTTGGAAAAATACGCCTCACAACCAGGAAGTTAAAGTGTCCAATAACTATAACGTAGGGTGGGCTTCACATCTATACATCATGAATTTTTTTTTTCAACAAGAGATCTGGGATATGCTTCTTCTGTAAAATATTGAATAGCATCATAAAAATCAAACCATTTCTTAAATGATTAAAACATGTCTGTTTATTGTGTGGATCCTTTCTAAATTGGCCATCTGTATAGAATCAGACCATCAACTTGTTAAAGCAAAGATTAAAGTGAATACAAAAATAGAAAAGAAAGAACCAAAATGAGGCATAGATGAACAAACTAGCAACCCAGTCCATTAATGGTAACTGTATAGCCTAAACAGATACTGTAGCTCAGAAGTGTACTGTTATAGTAACAATTGGATCTCTAAAAAAAAATAACATACACATAGCATTCCACATATTTTAAAATTTTAATCTGAATAATTAGAAAATTTTCTATCATTTTCTTAACTCTAAAAATCAACAGAATAAACCCAGACTGATTTATAACATTTTTTCATGTGGCTTAAATACCATGGAAATTAAATAATCAGTTCTCCAGGGACATTTCAAGCTGGCTCCAACAAACCCTTGCTGCAGATGACCATTGAAAGAGACACAAAATTAAATAGGAAGAAGAGTATAATACACACACAAATATAGTATACCATATAATACAAAAACATACAATGGAAATAGAAAAATGAATGAATTTGGAAGCAAAGGATTGGGGGTTCCAATACTTACTCTATTCTTTACTACCTACAAGACCAAAGGTTAGTAATTTCACCAATCTAGGTCTAAGGTTTTGCTAATAAACATGACATTTGGGACTGGATGAACACTATTGCCACTTCTAAGTCTATGGTGTGATAACCCTATGGAGAAAGGAAAAGGGAACTTGATTGCCTTTGGGAAATCACGTAGAGCTTTTAGTAATACTAAATTTCTCCCTGGAATAATCTCCTTCTTTTCAGAGGCAGCTTAATTGTTACTGTAGGTAAAACATTGGACTTAGTCATCAAAAACAAAGTTCATTCTTTTGTTGTTATTGTTATGATTGTTATTTTCACTCAGACATTAGCTACATGAGTCTACTTAAGCCATTTAACCTCTTTTTCCTTCACTTTCCTCGTATGTAAAATGGGTGTAATAATACAGCCTACCTCCCAGAGTTGTTGTGAGAATAAAATAATAATTGTATAGAATTTACAAACCTTAAAGAAGTATAAATAATGGCTAGTAGTAGTAGTAGCCATAATAGTAGTAGTAGCAGCAGGAGCAGCAGCAGCAGGAGCAGTGGCAGTAGCAGTAGTAACATCACTATTTGCTGTAGAGTCATGAGTCATAACATTAGTTGCTAAAAGTTTAACTTTATTATTTTACCAAAGGACAATGGAGAGATGCCTGGTGTTTATAAGTAGGTTCAAGGATCTGTCCCATGAAAGAAGACAAATAAAAAGCTAAACAAAGAAATGCATGACCAGCTAAGGAAATAGAGTAGTCATTTGGTAAGGGCACAAGCAATAGGTGGGTAGCCCTTCTATTGTCATTTTATATGAAAAGAACTAGAGGAAGGCCTCTATCACGTTGGACTGAAAATGATGCTGAGGATTCCTTGAAGAAAGGGAGCAGGAGAATTGCATGGGAGCAGCATGGGAAGCTTCTAACCTCTTCCACTGGACAGTGAGTGCCCATATGGACAAGATTATATGGCTACTATATTGAGAGTGCAACATTGTCCTTAGGTGCTATCACCATATCAAAATGTTATTTGTTGAGGTTGCCAGAGAAGTGCATTTGGTATGTGTTTATATCTCATGTTCTGCTGTCTCTCTGTTTAGTTTTTGTTCTTGCTAATTTGTTGGCTTTGATTTTTTTCTTTGATGATCTAAGAAGGATGAAGAACAAGAGCAAGAAGATGTACAGTAGTTATAAGAGTCATTTTGAAATAACTATTTGAAATAACCCCAGAGGTTCAAAAGGAACAGCCATGAGAAATCTTGCTAACAAAATGTGTTGGGTCCAATGCCTCTCTATGGGTAGAAATTGTTCCATTATATTTGAACATCTGAAACTGAAGCATTGATATCTGAAGCACATGAAACCAAAATACTTATCAACACACATGAACAAGGGCATATTTTAGAATGGGCTGGCAATGTATCAACTTTTTTTCTAAATTAAAAGAAAACATTTTAAAATATGACACTTCCCAATAATTTCCCATGTACAATATAGATTCCTAGAGTCTAGAAAATTTATCTTTTGGATAAATCTTCCACCAAGAGATCTATATTTCTTAAAAGATAGCAATGAAAATAGGGCTAGAAGATAGATAGAGATCTAGATATAAGATAGATAGAGATAGAGATAGATACACACACAATCACACACACACACGCACACACATATATATAATATAAATATATATATTTAGTCATAATCAAAGGAAGAAAAGAGATATTATCCTCTCTCTGTTTCTCTTTCTATCTCTGTCTCTGTCTCTCAGTCTATTTCTCTCTGTCTGTATGTCTGAGTGTGTGTGTGTGTCTTTCTCTTTTTTTAGGCAATCCACAGTCTATATGTGATTCTCTCACCTTCAATTTGTAACTACTATAATTTTTTTAATGAACAGAATGAAGTTTATTCCCACCAAATAACCAAAAAAGTTCTCTAAATTAAGATTGAAATGGCAGGCCTGAAAGACTATTTTTATTATTTATTGGCAAAGAATTTCAATTCAGTTGAATAAACATTTGTTAAGCAGCTACAATGTGTGAGGCAATGTGCTAAGGGAATCCAAGCTTAGAGATCCAGAGACCAAAAACCAAAACCAAAAAAAAAAAAAAAAAAAAAAAAAACCCTACTGTTCAGGACCTTGATCAGAGGGAAATTAACATGTAACAAGTCAATACAAAATATATATAATATCTGTATCCAGAGATGGAGTGTTTCTTTAGGGAAGAAAGGTTTCAATGATTACTAGAAGACTGAAAAATAAACCACACAAAGGAAAGTTCTGTTAGGGAGGTCGGTTAGCCATAGAAAGGGGCTCCAGAGGGGACAATGGAAGAGAGGCATATGGGAAAGGTAGGGATAAGATAGATGCTGTTGAAGATGCAGGGAGCTAGGGGATTTGCATATAGGCATTGTTTGACTAAATCTTATAGATTGAGAGGGGAGGAGCACCAAGCTTTCTAACAGTAGGGCAATTGATTGTCACAGGCTTCCCAGGAAACAATGGCTGTGCTCCAAGATCCACCTGGGTCACTGATTTCATTTAATTCTTCAGAAAGAATCTGAGGCTCTGGCTCAGGGTCAGCAGTCCGGATGTTTAGATTGGGCGATATAGAAGAAGGAGTTCTAAGGCTTATAGAAGAGTGATGTGGTGAATTTAAGTCACCTCCACAGTCAATGATGGGTAGCTCTGACATCATATATTTCAATGTGTATTAGAATAAGGACTCCTTGCATGATAGATATTTCCAATAATTGATCAACAGTGTTTTGCTTTATTCCCACTTCTGAGAGGAAACTCAATACTTCTTGTGAAAACATTTTTTTGTTTTGGGATAGATCTAACCTCTAGGTAATATTGTCTTCCTTTGAGCCAAATATGTTTCTTGTTTTCCTCCTAGCTGGAGGTTCTTTTTTATATATCGCTATACATTTTATTTTTTAATTGAATTATTTATTTATTTATTATTTCTCCCAAGTTACATGTACAGACAGATTTTAACATCAATTTTTAAAACTGCTTCAAATTATTTTCCTCCCTTCTTCCCCTGGACCACTTAAGAATGCAAGCAATGCAAGATAAGTTATACATGAACAGTCATCCAAAACAAGGCTGCTACTTCTCCTTCCTCATTCTCTATGATCTCTGTTTTTTGTATGTTTCTTTGTTTTTCCCTAGGTTCTGTTCTCTGGGTCCAAGCAGAACAAGTCCAGTGCCTCCTTCATATGGAAGTAAAAAGAATGTTTGATTGAAGCTAGGCTATAATTTATTTTCTTTTCTTTATATATATATATATATATATATATATATATATATATATATATATATAATTTCTTTTCTTGATCTCATCTTCTCCAGTCTAAAGTTGTGGTATATGATTCTGATGTAATATTATTGTGCTATAAGAAATGACAAGCAGGATGATTTCAGAAAGACCTGGGCAGATTTAAATTAATTGATACAAAATAAATAGAACCAGGAGAACATTGCATATAGTAACAGCAATAATGTAAGAATGGCCAACTATGAAAGACTTAGCTACTCTGATCAAAACAAGGATCTCAGAAAATTCCAAATAATCCATGAAGAAAAATGCTGCCCACTTTAGGAGAGAAAGAGAACTGATAAACTCTGAATACAGATGAAATAATATTTTATTTTTCCTTGTTTTATTGTTTGACTGTTTTCTTTTGCCACATGTCTAATATGGAAATATGTTTTGCATGACTTCACAAGTATAATCAATACTAAATTGCTTGCCTTCTCAAGTATGGGGGAGAGACAGGAAAGAGGGTAGAAATTTTGAACTCAATTTAAAAAAATTTTTTTTCTTTTCTTTTTTTAAATTTTAGATTTTTATTTTCCAAATTACATGTAAAAGCAAATTTTGACTTCAATTTTTTTTAAAACTTTTTGTTCCAACTTCTCTTCTTCTCTCCCCTCCCACCCCAATCCCAAGAACTCAAACAATTCAACATAAATTATACCTGAGTAGTCATGGCAAATAGTTCTACCTTAACTAGTTTGTGAGTGGAAACAGTTAAAAAAAAAACTTCAGATTAAGGAATTGTCAAAAAAATATGTTTCATTCTGATTTCAGATACCATCAGTTCTTTCTCTGTAGATGTACTGCAACTTTCCTAGGCTCTTCAGAGTTATATTGGATCATTGCCTTGCTGAAAATAACCACGTGCTTCCCAGCAGATCCTCTTACACTAATGCTGTTATTTTGTATACAGTACATTTATCTCTGCTTCAGTTCATGTGTGTCTTTCCAGGTTTTTCTGATAGCATCCTGTTCATCACAATTTCTACATAGTATCTTGAACTTGACAGAGAATTTCCTTCATAATACTCCAGCAGAGTAGGTACCATACATTTTGACATTGTAATCAATCGATGTAACTATTTCCCTCCATCCCATTCCCTTCCAATGATATTTATTCCATTGTCTACCTTATTTTGCCCTAATCCTCCTCATTAGTGTTTTGCTAATGACTACCCCCTTCCGGGCTCTACCCTCCCTTCATTCACCCTTCCCTCCTTATCCTCTTCCCTTCCTACTTTACTGAAGGGTTAAATAGATTACTCTTCCCTATTGGATGTGTTTGTTATTCCCTCCTTGAGCCTGCTCTGATGAGGTTATGGCCTTTGAGCTAATTCTGTTTTCTAAATTTTTCTTCCTTCCTCCCTCCTCAACTCTCCCTATAATAACAAGCAATTCAATATATGTCATACATATCATGTTATGCCAAACATCTTCACCTTCCTCTAAAGTGTTTTGTTTTTTACAGCTCTCTCCCCCAAACTTCCCTTCCCTCCTTCCCCTCTTCTCCCTGCCCCACCCCCTTCTCCTTCTCCTCCCACTTTTCCTCAGGGCAAAACTTTATTACTATACCCGCTTGAGTATGCATGTTATTCCCTCTTTGAGCTAATTCTGATGATAGTGAAGTTCACTCACTCCCCTTCTTCCCCTCCCCTCCATAGGTTTTTTCATTGTTTCCTTCCTATGAGCTATTTCTCCCCATTCCACCTCTCCCCTCCCCCCTCCCCCAGTCTATTCTTCCTGCCCCTCACACTTATTTTAAAGACATCATCATGGGTTAACTAGATGTCACAGTGGACAAAGCAATAGCCCTGAGTCCAGGAGTCCCAGGGTCCAAATCCAGCTCCAGACACCAGACAAACCACCTTGTTTGCTCCTCAAAGAACAAGGATATACAAAAATTAAATGCTATACAAATACCATCCCTTCATATTCATTTCAGACCTCTGTCCTCTGTGTATTCCTTGCTGAAAATGTTCTTATGAGTCGGAAGTATTATTTTCTCATGTATGACTGTGACCACTTCAGCTGTAGACCAGGCCATGCTAGAAATAATGGAAAGAAAAGGGAAAGGACTTTTGGGGGCAGAGCAAAGTTACAAAGAAGAGCTTAGCCGAACTCTTCCAACATTCCCCTCTAAACAAACTTAAAATAACATCAAATAAAATTCTGGAGTGGTAGAGCCAATAAAGGGAGACATTCTTCCAGCCCAAGACAACTTAAGAGGTCAGAGAGATCTGGCACATGGCAATGAAGGCTGGCCTGGAGCCCACATGAATAAAATGCCATTGGGGGAGGGGGTAGGCAGTGGTGACAGAAGCAGCATCCACTTTGGAAGTTCTCAAGCCAGATGTGTAAAGGACCCTGGAAACAGCTCAGAAAGAAATGACAGGGGAGCCAAGAGCTAGTACTGGATGCAAGACCAGACACTGTTTGGTAACTCCATTGCCTAGACCCATGGTCTGGGTCATATTTTAAGGACAGACAGTAGCACTTTTGGACAAGAGGCACAGAAACCCTGAGGGACCAGTGTTGATTTTGGTCACAAGGGATCAGGGACCATGAGGAACATGGAACAGGAAATGAAAACTATGGATAAATGCAGTTAAGATAATGCACAAAGAAAAAAAGAAAGGTGTTCTTTAAATGCAAGAGTACTGAATGAATCTTACTCATGTAGGCCATTAAAAACTGAATAGTAGGAAATTGTAGTGATTTTCTTTGTTATTGTTTAGTGATTATTCATAGTAAATAAAAGATGGGGGAGGAAAGGGAAGGCTAGGAAAGGGGAGGAAGAGGAGAAGGAGGAAAGGGGGGCCAGAAGAAGAAGGGGGGGAGAGACAGATTGTGTGTGAGTGTGTGTGAGAGAGAGAGAGAGAGAGAGAGAGAGAGAGAGAGAGAGAGAGAGAGAATTTGAAACACCTTCTACAGAAAGAACAGTCTGAAAAAGAGACAGAGAAACAAAAAGAATTCTATCTCCCTGTAGATCCTGCATACAACTGAATAGGGAAGAAAAATGGCCAACTTATTTTCTTCTCTGTGGGCCTCATTTCCCCCCTAAATTGTAAAATTTATGGACTTGAATTAGATTGTCTATAAAGTCACTACCTACTCTCAATCCTATGATCCATAAGTACTTTTGCAATAGCAAACTTATTCCCTTTTCATCCGTTATTGTTCCTTCCATGTTTTCTCTATGCTTTATAGTAAGTTCATCTTTAAACCATCTTTATATTTGCATGAAATGTGTGTTTTTGCCTTTTGTTGTTTTGTTTTTGCAAATGAAGAAAGAGATAACCTTGTATTTATCTCCTTCAGGAAAATTGGGTGTCTTACTAGAAAATAAAAATATATGGTGGCAACTAGACTCCAGTGGATGACTCCAGTAGGTTTAGGTAGAAGCCTCCATTGCTCCTGAGTCTAAGGGTTATCAGCTTTATTTGCCCTTAGAGCCCTCAGCCTAGATTGTGGTTTCAGAAGGAATGATAATATAAGCCCTGCCACTCTTTCTAGGGCTGCTCAATCCAATTCTATTCAATGAAAATGTGTGCCCTGACAAAAGTTATGTGTAACAGTGGATCTCTGAGAGGGTTTTCAACAATGCTGAACAAATCTAAGGAAAGGACTATAGTTTTTGAAGTGTCTCTCAGAGACTAAGCAGAGCAATGAAGGTGTCAGGGAGCCCTTTGAGGAAAATAACATGAAATGTACAAATTTAGAGACATCTCCCTCCCAAATTGTCATATGGATTATTCGTTTTATATCTGTGGTGGAGCCTTCCTAGCTCATATTGGTCTGATCAGCCATAGCCAGACATAGTGTACATGGACCTCGACATCTCCATGTCATTTTGGTACTCTTTGGGCACAAAGAACAAACAATAGCAACAACATTAACAGAGCCTACAGAGGCAGTTTGCTTCATCTGAACTGATAGATATATTTACAAATTATGGAGCAAAGAACATGGCCTGTGATAGTATATTAACCAAGTTCTGTTCCGTGGCTCCTTCTTTTTTGTTTTCTTTGTTTTAGATGTGTCTCAGTAATATGGAAATGTGTCACTCAAATATAAAAAAAGGTTGTTTTCTCAGGCTGAGTAAAAATACATTGAGTGACATCATATATCACGGGATCATAAAATATCAGAGGTAGTAGTCCAACACTACTTTGTACATAAGAAAAAACTGAGGCCTAGAGAAGGAAAGTAACTAGCCAAAGACCTCACAAAGTGGAAGCATCAAAGTCAAGATTTTGACTTAGATTATCTGACCCAAATCCAAGAGCCTTATAATAAAAATAAAATATCATGTGGACTACATGAAGATGGGAAATTACTTTCAAGAGGAGGCAGAATGCCAATGAATATACCTTTCCAAAGTGATAGACTGGGAACAACAAACCAGATCACAGGATTCTGGCCTAGAAGAAGTTATCCAGTCTATGCCTCACAGGCTGAGGCCCATGAAGTTTCTGTAACTTTACCAAGGTCACAAAGGTTTTATGCAGCAAAGGCAGATTTAAACCTCCATTCTTTGGCTCTTTCCTGCTTCTGCAAAGAATCTTTTCACTATGTTATAATGCCTCTTGCTTGCTTGTGTGTGTTAGTGGCTGCTTCCTGATGTCCAAGTTGGTGAGAATTATTTTCTAAAAACAACAACAACAAAAATTAGGATCTAAGAAACTCACAGTTACAACGAACATTTCAATACCCCTTGCTTTCCTCCAAATTATACCAGCTTTAGGTTAAAGCTGTCCAATTTATAACCCCAACAAAGATTTGGGGTCTTCTTTGCACTGCAATTGCCTAGCCATGGTAATGCACCGTTAGAGGTCATTGCAGCTTTAAGTAATACACAGGAGGATTCTGATGGCTTTTCCAACACATAAATCACCCCACTTGGTTTTCAGGGCAAGTTAACTCAACTGTCTTTTCCATTGGAAAGATGAGTTCAGAGACACAGGGCTCCAGTGAGCTGAGATCACGTCTCATGAAGTGCATGCTGAATAGTAATCAAGTCCCCGGACCTCAAGCTTGCATTCTGCAGTGATACTCACCAACACGGCCAAATAAAATGAGGCTGCAAATGTGGGCAAAACCCTCTTTCTCTGCAATCAGGAGAAGAACAGTTTGCACATTTTGGAAGAGGAAATTTGTAAAAGAAAATCCACTGGAAGCCTATACGTGTATAGATTGTGTGTATGTTTGTATGGAAGTGGGTATGTTGCTAAAAGAAGCCATTCTTTGCCTTATTTCTTTTTTTTTGTTTGGTTTTGTTTTGCGGGGCAATGGGGGTTAAGTGACTTGCCCAGGGTCATGTAGCTAGTAAGTGTCAAGTGTCTGAGGCTGGATTTGAACTTAGGTCCTCCTGAATCCAGGGCCAGCACTTTATCTACTGTGCCACTTAGCTGCCCCCTTTGCCTTATTTCTTACCTAGCCTTAACCACTGAATGGGCATTGCCTCAGACAAACTGAGACCTGTGAAAGATCTTATTGTAAAAAGGCAATGGTTTACCACTGTATCTGGGGCCATTTCCAGTTGTCCTGATCTATATCTTGCTACTGGACCTAGACAGCTCCAGAGGAGAGAGACTGGTGACTTTGCACAGCCCTGCCTCATTTAAACCCATTTCACTTGGAAGTAATGATATCACCTCCCTAATATCATCAGTCCTCTTTGAGCTAGGTAATGCGGTGGATAAAGCACCAGCCCTGGATTCAAGAGGACCTGAGTTCAAATCCAGCCTCAAAAACTTGATACTTACTAGCTGTTCAACCCTGGGCAAATCACTTAACCCTCATTGCCCCACAGAAAAAATAAAAAAGAAAGAAAAGAAAGAAAAAGAAAAACAGCAAAAAGAAAGAAAATTAAGGACAAACAACAACAGCATTCACACATCACACATAAACACACAAACACACACACACTTCTTGATTTATATAAGTGAACCACCTCACAGACCATTATGTAAAGTTATTTTAGCATATTGTGAATTTGTCCCTCCTCACCCCCTTCATTTAGCTTACAAGGAATACACAAAATAATGCCTATATGGAAGCTATAAAATGTACTCAAATGCAGACACATTAAATACTGTGCTATGGTAATACAGAGAATTATGAAATGAAAGTAAAAGTTCCTGACAATATTCAGAGTATTCTATGGTAAAGTGAACACAGGTGTACAGCATATTGCCCCTCCCCCCCCCCCAGTGAATTTCTCCATCACTTGGGTGGTTGGCTGAGCAGCTAAGGAGAGATGTTCGGACAGTGACTCTTTTTTCCTCATTTATCTTACAATAGCATGCAATATTATCTTTCAGAATTCTTTATGTAAAGTTAAATTTGTATAATGCAAATTTACATAAAGCAAAAATTCATTATCCATATTGTGTGTGTGTGTTGTATAATACTGTTGTTCATCTTTGGTTTTTAAAGAGGACCAATAATATCACAGGTGATTTCTTATATTGATATCCAATTCATGCACACTTTATATTTATGTATACTCCACATAGTTATTGGAGACCTACTAATGGCCCAATCTCTCTTTCTCTTAAAATTTTCCTTTTAAACCCAATGGTCTTAAAATTACCAAATTAGAGTCCCATACTTCAGAGAGATATTATAAATGATAGGTAATAAACTGAGTACTGGAGATATATCCACATAGAAAAAAGAGGGGGCTGCTAGGTGATGCAGTGGATAAAGCACCAGCAAAGAAAGAAAGAAAGAGAGAGAGAGAGGGAGAGAGAGAGAGAGAGAGAGAGAGAGAGAGAGAGAGAGAGAGAGAGAGAATAAACAAATAAATAATTTGTTTTTAAAAGTAAAAAAAAAAACTAGAAAGATGGGATGATCATGGGTTAGTTTGTGGTTGGAGGCACATTTCTTATCCAAGAGCTCTAGAAAATTAAAGCAAAACTCTATGTCCTAATATAACATTGAAAGCAATCTTGATTTTGTTTGGAACTATTGGAGATATAGAGTAAGTATATTATGTGGTCTCTGACTTCCCAGGATTTAGAAATTGGAAGAGAAATGAAGATATGAGGAATGACTGTCTGGTTATATAATTGTGTGTAATAATGTAATTTGTTACTTTTCAGAAGGCAATGGCTAAAGATATTGGCATGATGAAATATTGGCTATGACTAGGTATCTCATGAGGCCTGGGGGTTCAGGGGGGCATATTTGGCAGGAGAATTTGCTATCTGATTAATAGGGCTTTCAACTTAAAATGAAGGAGGAGGAAGGAGATTGTCCAAAAAAAACTGAAAAATATTGGAGTTCAGTTGTGTGTTGGGGTGATACATTTCTTACCTGAAATATATTTTTAAATTTTACAAAACCTTCTGGTTGGTTTTGTCTTTGTCTCCTGATTTGCCTCCAAAAACTGTACCCTATACCTAGAAAAATTTTCATCAATGTGTAATTGAATTAAATTCGATTTAGGTCCACAATAAAAGCCCACAAATGTCTCCATTAATCTTTGAATCCATAAGCAAAAAGAAGAAAAAAAGTAGTAATATTCATGTAGCATATTTAGACCTTAAAAGTAAGGAAGAATTCTTTTTTGTTTGATTTTTCTCCCTGAATCAATTAATCATTAAAAGGAGAGTCTATCATTTGCTAGATTAGATCACTAACACTAATGGAGTATAGGAGACAAAGCCTTGGATGAGGTGCCAAAGTAAGGAGGCATAAATTGAAACCTGAACCATGCTTTGCCATTATATGACAGGGTGTGACTTTGAATAAGTCACTTTGCCTTTGGATCCTTAGTTACCTTACGTATAAAATGAGGCAATTGGATTACATAATTTCTAAACTCTCTTCCAGGGCCAAAATTATACTAGTGCAATCATTTGCAGACAGTATCAAAGAAAGGAAGACTAGAGAAATGAAATTATACTTATATAATTTGGCTTTCCTCTCTGATGTTACCACGTTTTATGTACCTAAGTGCTTACATGTCATTTCCCTCCTAAGTCTATAGTGTAAATTATATGAGGCCAGGGATATTTTGTTTGTTTTTTTTCTATGGATCACCAATGCTTAGCAAAGTCCTTGCCGTATAGGAAGTACTTGATAAATGCTTGTTGCTTAATTGTTTTTGGACAGGGAATATAGTTTTTTGTTTGTTTGTTTTCAACAGATTGTGACAGACAATACTGACACATTATATCAAGAAAACATCATCATTGCGGCTGACCTATTAATAGAATTTTTAAGGCTTGTAAAGTATATCATCTTCTTGGCTACATATACTAAACCTTGTGAGGGAGGTGCTGCTTTTCTTCCCATTTCACAGGTGAGAAAACTGAGACTTGGAAACTCTAAGTTTAATTTGTTGAAGGTCTTACAATTCTGAAGTGTATGAAGGGGGATTCAAAAGCAAATGCTCTTTGTGCCAAATCTAAAACCTTTTCCACTAGGCTTTGCTGCCTCAAATATGTCTAATCCCATTTATACCAGTGGACAGAATAAATGCATTGATGTAAATATGAAGATATCAGTGAGTTTTAATGAAATATATCTGATAATTTCGCCAAGAATGTCAAGGAGGATTCAATATATAAATAGATAAGAGAGGTTATATGTGTGTGTGTCTGTGTATACATATATATATATATATATGCGTGTATAACATATGCATATGTGTATATGTCTGTCTTTAGATATGTATATACATATATGTATAAATATATATTTACACATAATATATACATATACACATACATTGAAAAGGATGTCTCTGAAAAGGTTTAACAGACAAAAATGGGATGGAGAGAAATGCACAGGTAAGTGATCATAACTATGAAAGGAATGAGTTAACACATAGAGAGGAAGCAGATGACAGAATAGATTTAAAAACAGAATCCAATAATTTGTTATATAGAAAAGATCCACTTGGGATGGAAAGACACAGAGTTGAAATGAAGAGCTGGAACAGTCTACTCCGCTTTAGCTGAAGTAAAGAGAGCAAGGGTAGCACTAATGATCTCAGACAAAATAAATGGAAAAATAGACGTGATTGCAAGAAATAATCAGAGAAGCTACATTTTTATAAAGCTATCATGTACTATGGAGTGATACAAAAAATATAGGAAGAATCTCTTTCTCAAATATATAGAGAACTGAATCACATCTTTTAACATAAGAGCCATTCCATCATCAATAAATGGTCAAGGGATATGAATGGTTTTCAGAAGAAAAAATAAAATGTATCTATATTAAAATGAAAAATGCTCTAGATCACTATTTATCAGAGAAATGCAAATTAAATTATTCTGAATTGCCACATAACTACTATCTAAAGTGAAAAAATGCCACAGGGGATGAAGGAAAATAGAGACATTAATAGACTGTTAGTGGAGTAGTGAACTACTCCAATCATTCTGGATAACACTTCGAACTATGCCCAAAGGGCAATAAAACTGTGCATACCATTTGATTCAGCAATGTCACTACAAGATCTATATTCTAAAGAGGTCAAAGAAAAAGGAAAATGGACCTATTTGTATAAAAATTGTCATAGCAACTATTTTTGTGATGGCCGAGAATTGGAAAATGAGGGGATGTCTATCAATTAGGGAATAACTGAACAAATTGTGGCATATGATTATGATGGAGCACTTCTCACTCAGTAGGAGTATTATAGGAGGGAGATAATATGGGATTCAAAATTTAAAAATGAAATAATGCTAAAATAATACTAATTTTTAAACACAAAATCTTACTGGTCATTTTGCATTTTGTCACTATACTTGGAATATTTTATCTTCATTTTTGGAATTCTGAAATTCATACATAAAGTTCTACAGATTTTGTACTTAGGATTTCTCTATCCTGGGATTGTATTTTTTCAGGTCTAGAATAGGAAAGGGGAAAAATTTTCAATTAAATTTTAAAAAGGAAAGAGAGGGAAGATATTAGCATTTATTAAGTGCTTATTATGAGCCAGGCACTCTGCTAAGTTCTTTACAAATCTTATCTCATTTAATCTTCACAACAAACCTGAGAGAGGAGTGCTCTTATTATCCCTATTGTTTAGTTGATAGAAACTGAAGCAAAGAGAAGTAGCTCACCCAGTGTCACCCATCTAGTAAGTGTCTGAGGTTGATTTGAGATGGAGTCTTCCTGATATCAGGTTAAGTGTGTTATCTATTGTACCCCCTATCTGGTGTGAGTGTGTGTGTGTGTGTGTGTGTGTTTGTGTGCTTAGAAATTAATGGTCTTTGCCAATGCCCAAAGGCCCCAGCTGGGACTGATTTGGACTGATTGGATTGACTGAGAATTGACTGACCTCTCTGATTAATGTACTTTAAGTCCAGTTAATTGAAACCACACCTGCCTGACTCTGAAAAGGGTGTGTTCTCAGAGACTGTGGACTTTGATTTCAACATGGGAGCACCCTCAAGTCCAGTGAGTTAATGGACTTGAATGCTACTAGCCAATTAGCTTGAACCAATGTGGAGGCACCACCTCTCTTCTGGACTGCAGGTAGCTTCCTCTCTGACAGTCACATGATTTTTCTCTTTTTGGACTGAGACTCATAGGTGAAGTCAGCTCCTTTTCTTCTCTCTCTCTCCCATAGATCCTAGTTAGACTTTCCTATCTTTCTGACCCAGGTGTTCTCTTTGTATTAATACCTGGTATGCTTTGATAAATGCTTAATGCCCAAAACTGATGCTAAAGCTTCTAATTTATAAGTAAACCCTACCTAATTTTCCCTATAGTTGGTATAGGAGTAAGGTGACCATACATTAGATTTAAATGTCACAGTATGTATATATCATATTTACACACACACACATACATATATTTGTTTATTTTCCCATTTCTTGTTCACTTTGGGAAATTTTCTCTTGTAGGTCTTAAAATGTATTATCACATTGTTGTTTTTACCATGTCTTTCACAACATTTATTAATCCAAGATTTGAAAATCTTGCCTTATTTTTCAAGTCATATACTTTGTCCTTATTCATTAGTTGACTTTTAGAGGTCCATAACATTCTAAGCTTGTTCTTCATTTAATCTTAGTTATCTGTTAATCTTTGTTTTGGGGCTATTTATTATTTTTATTGATGCCATAATCATTAAGATATTTTAAATTTTCATTGTCTCTGGATCTATATTTTATCTGAAAGATCAAATGAACTTCCTCTAATTCCTTTGATGTGTTTATTATTCAAATTATTTTAATCCTATGACTTTTTTCCTGTCCCTTCTACTAAATCATTGATTTATATTCTATAAAACGTTTGCACACACTGGCTTTTTATATACTTGGGTGCATATATGTGTGTATGATTTTCTCTCACTTACTCTATTTAGAAAGGCCAGTAGCTGAATGGGTGGACCTCCCAAAGTTGACCTTTGGAAGCTCCCACCATAGCAGGGGATGATGAGTACTGTGGGTAATGATCATGATTCTCTTAGAGTGATAGAGAAAGGAGATGATACCATGGAATTTAGGGTTATATTAGGGGTGAGGGGGAAGCTGTTGGCCTAGATACTTTCCTTTCCTGGAGGCTTAAGCTGGAAAGATGAATGGCAGCTTGATGTCTTAACTATTTTATATCTATAGATGTTGTGAGGAGTGAGTTGGCTAATGGCTGATGAAAAAACCAAAACAAACCTGGGTCTGTAGATAACATCTTATAGTCTTGTTCCATGGAATTGACTACTGGCAAAATCTGAAGAGGTAAATAGTATTTCTGATGACACTGAGAATACTGGAGATAGGAGTTTTGATACTTGGTAGGGGACTTTCTGAGGTTTATGGCTAGAACCCTGAAGTTCAACAGTCATCTCAGAAACTGCCTGAATCTAGTATGGCCAGAAAATTGATCTCTGGGCTATAGTTATAGGAATTCCAGTGAACTGGCAGTATCTTTGTCTACCATTATGTGATATAGAGATTTATATTTAGGGTATTATTTTGTTCCAGTTTTTAATCACTGCCTTTTCTTATCTATAGATCCTCAAATAGAGTGAGTAGGCTTTACTTATTTATTTTTATTTTCCATATAATATGGAATCCCTATTAATCTAAGCAGAAGTATTTGGGTAGTAGAACAGTTGATTCTTTTAGAGGACATTTTTTCTTTGTTCTTTTATCTTAAAGGACTATTTTTTTGTTTATTTGTTTCAAAAATCCTCCTCAATTCTGAATATATGTCTCTCACTCAGTGTCATCGTTCCCTTTAGGAACAACAACAACAACAACAATGACATGGCAGGACTGGGGAGGAGGAAGAGTTGAGTAAAACTTACCAACGTACCAAACACGTAATGTGTGGGTTTTTTTTTTATTATTTTTTAAGTGAGGCAATTGGGGTTAAGTGACTTTCTCAGGGTCACACAGCTAGTAAGTGTTAAGTGTCTGAGGCCGGATTTGAACTCAGGTACTCCTGACTCCAGGGCTGGTGCTCTATCCACTGTGCCACCTAGCTTCCCCTTAAACGCATACTGTTTTACAACCAATGTTGCCTATATGTATTGGGAGTAGAGGTCAATTGTCCATTCTTTTCTTCAGGGCCAAGGTTAGCCATGACAATTAAAACTTGCTGTTTTGTCTTTGCTGTTGCATTGCCATTGCTGTATCCATTGTGATGAATGAGACTTTTTGATTCTACAGTATCAATGTGGTCCTTTGCTTTGCTTTAATATGAATATTTACTATAAGAATTTTATTTCGGGGCAGCTAGGTGGCGCAGTGGATAAAGCACCAGCACTGGATTCAGGAGGACCTGAGTTCAAATCTGACCTCAGAAACTTGACACTTACTAGCTGTGTGACCCTGGACAAGTCACTTAACCCCCATTGCCCTGAAAAAAAACATTTATTTCACCTTTCTTCTTTACCTCCTAGTGAGTAGGTGAAGGGAGCACAAATGGAATTAATTTTTTAGGAAGCAAAAATTAAAATAAAAGATACTCACAAGTAAGAAAGGCAAATATGTATGGCAAATGTCCACTCCACTCTGGAACTCTATATCCGGAATTTCAAGTTTCATGTCTTCTGTACTCACCCACATCACTTTTTTTGTTCCAGAATTAGATTTGTCCTTCCAAGCCCAGTTTAGTTACCACATCCCTTGTGAGCCCCTCTAGCATTCCCCAGCTAGTGTTGTCCCTCTGTTTAAGTTTCCTAGTGCAAATAGATTGGATCTCCCCTTCAGCCCCTACTTCCATCAATAACTACTATTCATTCCCTTATCTGTGTAAATATTGTAGCCCTTCCCATAACCCCATGAAAGAATAAACTCTTTAAGATCAGGACATATTTGTTTTGTAATCTGTGTATCCCTTGAATAAGAGTTTCTTATACATAATAAGCTTAGGATCATATGTTTTAGCCCTTAGGTTTCCTCAGCTGATAATTCCCATCCTATCTTGTTGCTATCTATCTATGCTTATATCTTGAATGTGTCTAGTAATTTACATGTTGCCATTCCCATTAGAATGTAAGATCTTTTGGGGTAAAACCCTTCTTTATTTTACCAACACACTATCTGGCCCATAATAAGCACTTATGAAATGTTTGTTGATTGACTGACCAAGAAATTGTCTCCTTCTACTCCTTTTTGTATTTGAGGGAACTAAGGCTCAGAGAGATTAAGTCTAGAGGCTTGACTATTGTCATAGAGCTAGAAAGTAGCTGGTCCTCTGACTCTTAATTCAGCCCTGCTTTTCTGTTTTCATGTTGCATTTAATGATTATTTGTAAAACTGAATTGACTTATGGTTAGAAAAAACATGTAAAAAAAAATCTCCTCCAACCACATGCCTCACCTAAGAGTTGCTGGGAAGGGAACTATGTATAAATCAATCCAATTAAGTACATTAAGCACCTATTATGTTCCAGTCCTTGAATCAGAAAATTTGGCTATATTGAAAAATTGAACAGGGAAATGAAAGGGTATTGTGCCTACTCTAAGAACTGGGTCTTTTTTGGTCAGTATCTTTTATTAAAAAACAAACAAACAGATAAATGAATGAAAGAATGAATAGTTAATTAATTAATCAATTAAATGAAGGAAATAATTCTTGCTGCCAAGGAGCTTATAATCTGTTTGGGGCCATCAGTTTACAATATATTGATATAATTTGTGCATGAATCAGTATTTGAATAATTGAAGGGATCTAGAACTTATTCTACCAATTCAAGTGAGCATCTCTTCAGTGATTTAGAGCTCTAGAGAATTTTTAAGGTCCTTGAAGAGTTCAGTGATTTGCCCAATGCCCTAACATTGGGGAAAACCTAAACCTTCTGTGACTACTGTTACCACTACTCTATCCCAGGTCTGCTTTGGAAGACAAGAAGAAAACACAATGAAACAAAGCAAAGCAAAACAAATACCACAACACATAAGATTGGGTCTTGCCAAGCATTACCTGTCCCCAAAGGAATGGATTTTCTATTTGCTATAATTACTGGACAATAAACATCCACTCTGGCTCCAGTGGATCTTTACCTCTAGATCTGAATTTATAATTACCTGTAATTGTCCAGGATTACTCTACTTCAGGAATACCCAAATAAAATAGTCTTGAGAAGAAATTATTTTCTCATTATGAAGCAAGCAGATAAGAGGTTTTAGCTGCCCCAAACAAGGGAAATGAGGTCAAGATATAAAGGGGAGGGCCTGAAGAAAGACTATTGGATTTGATCTTTAAATTCGGTTGTTTAATCTTTAAAGGATTGCTAGTGACATTAGAGAGAGGAGCTTCAGTTGAATGGTACAATAAGAACGATAAGAATACAGATTGCACATGGATAAGGGCACCAAAAATGTGAAAGCATTGAGTTTAAAAGGCTTCTTTCTTTTTTCCTTCCTTCCTTCCTTCCTTCCTTCCTTCCTTCCTTCCTTCCTTCCTTCCTTCCTTCCTTCCTTCCTTCCTTCCTTCCTTCCTTCCTTCCTTCTTTCCTTCCTTCCTTCCTTCCTTCCTTCCTTCCTTCCTTCCTTCCTTCCTTCCTTCCTTCCTTCCTTCCTTCCTTCCTTCCTTCCTTCCTTCCTTCCTTCCTTCCTTCCTTCCTTCCTTCCCTCCCTCTTTCTTTCTTTCTTTCTTTCTTCCTTCCTTCCTTCCTTCTATTTTTCCTTCCTTCTTTTCTTTCTTTCTTTTTCTTTCTCTTTCTTTCTTTTCTTTCTTTCTTCTATCTTTCCTTCCTTCTATCTTTCCTTACCCCTTCCTTCCCTCCTTCCTTCTTTCCTTTTTTTCTTCCTTCTTTCCTTCCTTTCTTCTTTCTTTCTCTTTCCTTATTTCTCCTTCTTTCTTCCTTCTGTTCTTTCTTCTCTCCCATGATTTTGGTCATGAAAAAGAAAAGAGTTAGGGGGCAAGTCCTTGACATGATAGTAGCGATAAAACAATTTATATATACATATATATGAGAGAGAGAGACAGAGACAGAGAGAGACAGAGAGACAGAGAGAAACAGAGAGAGACAGAGAGAGAGTGTTAGAGTTTTGTGGTAAGGAACAGGACAATTTTATAAGGAAGCAGAAAAAGCCAGTAAATATGGAGAGATCCTGCATTTGGGAGTAGGAGTGATGTGATGGATAAAAAGGTAGAAAATGTAAGCAGTAACTAGAAGAGAACAATTTAATAGTATTTTTCCAACCACGTGGACAGACAATTTTTAACATTCATTTATTAAATATTTTTAGTTCCTAATTTTCTCCCTTATCTCCCTCTTTACCTGAGATGGTAAGCAATTTGATATAGGTTATATATTTGAAATCATGTAAAATATACTTCAGTATTAGACATGTTGCATATAAAAATACATTGAAAGAAAAAAAATGTAATAATAAGAAGGTGAAAATATTATGTTTTCATCTGCATTTAGACTCCATTAGTCCCCTCTTGTGGATCTGTATAGCATTTTTCATCATTAGTCCTCTGTGATTTTCTTCAGTGATTGTTATACTGAAAAGAGTTTTCATTCATAATTGATTATTATACAATGTTGATGATACTGTGGACAATGTTCTTCGGGTTCTACTCAATTCACTTTTATAATTCATGGAAAGCTTTCCAGGTTTTTCTCTGCTCACTTCATTTTTACAGTTAATGTAAGTCCAGGATTTTTTTTCCTGAAATCTACTTATAGCACAATAGCATTCCATTATATTCATATACCCCACAACTTGTTCAGTCATTTCCCAATTCTTTGTAACTACAAAAAGAATTGCTATTAATATATTTTTGTATAAGTAGGTCCTTTTCTCATTCTTTTGGATATCTTTAAGATAAAGAGCTAGTAGTTGTATTGCTGGATCAAAGGATATGCACAGTTTTATTGTTCTTTGGACGTGGTTCCAAATTGCTGTTCAGAATGTTTGGATTAGTTCACATGTCCACTAAGAATCGATTATTATCCTTTGTAATCTTGGTTGCATTGGTTTTGTTCGTCAATAACTTTTTGATTTAATGTAATGAAAATTATCCATTATACATCTTTTAATGCTCTCTATCACTTGTTTGATCACATATTCTTCCCTACAAGAGAAGTTTCTGAAAGCATGATATTACAGGAGGGAATAAGATCAAGAGCCTTAGTTAAAAAGGTGGTAGAGGGAACTTCCATTGCAAAGATGGTAGAGTTAGAAATAATCTCTCTGGGTCCCTCGCAAATTTTCCCTCCAAACTCATATGAAACTGGCTCTGAATCATTCCAGGAAGAGGGAAGCAGTTTACCAGCCCAACAGGAAAGCTGTGTCTTGCCTGGGTGGGAGGGAAGTGAGGTCCAAGAGCATCAGTAGCAGCAGCACTTCCTGGGCTCACAGCAGGGAACCTGAAACAGGGCTCTGAGCTTGGGAAAAATCAACAATGAGGCTCCACCCTCCTGAATACCAGCAGCCCCTAGACAACTAAGCAGTCTGGCCAGCATTATAGCAACCCTCACCAGGCACCCCAAAAGCAAATTCTACAAAACATTTAAAGAATAATTAATCTCAATATTATATAACCTATTTTGGAAAATAGATAAAGAAGGAATTCTATGAAATCTCTTTTATGAGACAAACATGGTGCTGACACCCAAACCAGGAAACGCCAACAAAGAGAAAGAAAATTATGACCAATTTACCTAGTGAATATTGATGCAAAAAATTAATTAAATACCAGCCAAGTGATTAGAGCAATTTATCACAAGGATCATATGCTAGAATCAGGGTTGTATTTATACCAGGAATGCAGGGCTGGTTTAATATTAGGAATATTATGAGCATATTCAATGATATCAATAACAAAACCAACAGAAGTAATTTTATTATCTCAATAGACGCAAGAAAAAGCCTTTGACAAAATACAACCCCCAATCCTTTTCTTTTTTTTTTTTTTGGGTGGAGGGGCACTGAGGGTTAAGTGGCTTGCCCAGGGTCACACAGCTAGTAGGTATCAAGTGTCTGAGGCCAAATTTGAACTCAGGTCCTCCTGAATCCAGGGCCAGTGCTTTATCTACTGTGCCGCCTAGCTGCCCCCTGCCCCAATTTTTTTAAAAAACACTAGAGATTATAAGAATAAATGAAACTTACCTTTAAATGATAACTAATATTTATATAAAACCATCAGCAAGGATTATCTATAATGAGGATAAGCTGGAAGCCATCCCAATAGAGTCAGGGCTGAATCAAGCATGCCTATTATTGCCTTTATTATTTTATATTGTACTAGAAATGTTAGGTAAATAAATGAGAAGAAAATGAAATTAAATGAATTAGAATACATAATGAGGAAACAAAACTATTGCTTTTTCAAGATGTGAGGTAGAAAATCTTAGAAAATCCTAGAGCCTCAACTAAATCAACTTGAAAATATTAACTACTCGAAAGTTGGAAGATACAAAATAAACCATATAAAGTATCAACGTTTCTATATATTGCCAACAAAGTCCAGCAGCAAGAGGTAGAAAGAAAAATTCTTAAAATACTATAGACAAGGGGGCAGACAGGTAGAACAGTGGATAAAGCACTGGCTCTGGATTCAGAAGGACCTGAGTTCAAATCTGTCCTCAGACACTTGACACTTACTAGCTGTGTGACCCTGGGCAAGTCACTTAAGCCTCATTGCCCTGAAAACAATCAAACAAACTACAACAAACAACAAACAAATAAATATATAAATACTGTAGACAATATAAAATACTTGGAAGTCTACCTGCTAACCCTAACCCAGGAACTATATGAACAAAAATATAAAACACTTTTCACACAAATAAAATAAAATCTAAATAATTGTAAAATAAATTAATTGTTCATGGTGAGACCAAGCTGATATAATAAACATGACAATCCTACCTAAATCAATCTATTTATTTAGTGCCATACCAATCAACTATTATAAAATATTTTATAGAGTTAGAAAAAAATAATAAGAAAATTCATCATGAATAACAAAAGCTCTAGGATATCAAGAGAATCAATGAAAAAATTCAAAAGAAGGTGGTCTGGCAGTATCAGGTCTCAAAATGATCTGGTTTTGGCCATGAAATAGAGAGATGGATCAATGGAACAGAATAATCAAAAATCACCCTATAGTAGATGACTATAGTCATCATGATAAACCCAAAGGTCCAAGATTTTAGAACAAAAACTCATTATGTAACAAAAACTGCTAGAAAAACTGGGAAACAGTATGGGAGAAATTAGATATAGACCAACATTTCACACCATATACTAAAATAAAGTCAAAAGGGGTACAGGAATTATGCACAAATGGTGATACCATAAGCAAATTGAGACAACATGGAATAGTTTACCTGTTAGATTTACAGACGGGGGAAGAATTTAGAGCCAAAGAAGATGTAGAAAGCTTTATAAAATGTAAAATAGGTAATTTGGATTAAATAAAATTTTAAAAAGCTTTTGCACAAAAAAGTAACTAAGGGGCAGCTAGGTGGTGCAGTGGATAGAGCACCAGTCCTGCATTCAGGAGGACCCAAGTTCAAATCTGGCCTCAGACATGTGATACTTACTAGCTGTGTGACCTTGGGCAAGTCACTTATCCCTCATTGCCCTGCCAAAGAAACAAAACAAAACAAAACAAAAAAAGAATTACATCTTTCACCAAAAAGTAACCAAAATTATAAGGAAAGCAAAAAACTAAAAAATAATTTTTGCAACAAATTTCACCAATAAACCCTCATTTCTCAAATACATAGATGAATCAAATTTATAAACATACAAGCCATTGCCCAATTGATAAATGCTCAAAGCATATGAACAGTTTTCAGAGAAAGAAATAAAAGCTATCTTTAGTCTTTTGAAAAAATGCTATCACTATTTTTCAGAGAAATGCAAATTAAAACAATTCTGAGGTACCACCTCACACCTATTAGAGTGGCAAATATAACAAAACAGGAAAATGTTGGAGGGCATGTGGGGAAACTGGGATGTTAATTGAGTTTTGTTGGAATTATGTATTGATTCAACCATTCTGGAGATCAATTTGGAACTGTGCCCAAAGGGTTAGAACCTGCATATCCTCTGATCCAGCAATACCACTCATAGGTTTATATCCCAAAGATATTCCTAAAAAGAGGGAAAAAAAGATCTATTTTTACAAACATGTTTATAGTAGCTCTTTTTCATGGGGGCAAATAATTGGAAAACAAAGCAATGCCCATCAATTGAGGAATGGCTAAACAAGTTGTGGTATATGAGTGTAATGGGATATTATTGTTCTGTAAGAAATGGTGAGCATGATGATTTCAGAAAGTCCTAGAAAGACTTACATGAACTGATGTACACTGAAGTAAATAGAACCAGGAAAATGATGTGCACAGGACAGCAATATTGCTTCATGAAGAACTGTGAATGACTTAACTATTCTCAGCAAAACAAGGATCAAAGACAATTCCAAAGGACTTTTGCACTTCCAAAGTCTAAACACAGACTTAAGCTTGTGATTTTTCATTTTTTCTTTCATTTTTATTCAATTTCCCTTGTAGAAAATGACTAATACAGTAATGGTTTAAATAATTGCACAGGTATAACCTGTATCTGAATGTTTGCTGCCTTGGGGAGCAGGGAGGGAAGGGAGGGTTGGAGGGATAGAATTTGAAATAAAATATTTAAATAAAAATATTTAATAAAAAAAGAAGATCCTGGAGCACTGGGAAAGTGAGGGGAAGGAGATCATAATTGAATTCAAGTATTTTATTGTCTTTTCTTCTATAAGAGGCTGTGTGTGTGTGTGTGTGTGTGTGTGTGTGTGTGTGTGTGTGTGTGTGTAGAAATGGCAAAAGGGTCAAATACAAAGTTTAGGAAAACTGTTAACTATTTTGAAGTCTATCACATAGCTTTGAGAGCTAGTTAAATTACAATTATTTTTATGACTTCAATAAAAAGTCAGGCAACCACTTGATGTGTATGTTAAAATGAGTATAATTCTTTTAGGTATGGTTAGATACCATGGGGTCTTCGATTCCTTCCATCTCTGAAATAGTGTGATTGTGAGACATTGGAGCACTACGAAGTAGTTTATATGGTACCATTTATAGGTGCTTAACAAAAACTCCTCCAGCTGATGAAAATATATTGTCCTTAATTTTTATTATTAAAATTTAAATGACCGAATGGAATATGTTAATGGAATAAGCCATCTCTGCCCCTTAAGAAGCAATCAGTAGTTGGGTGTTGGGTTAGTATTTAACACTTCAATTTAATGCTCCTTAGCCACATTCCATAATCCTCCCATACCCACGAGGCAATGAACTTGTGTTATCCCCATCATATTTCTGCTTCCTTACCTGGCTGTCTGCCCACCAAGGGGAGAGCTGAAGAGTGATTTACAGACTTCAGATATCTTCAAACCTCCAGCCTTATGCCTTGGCAGTAGAAAGACGCTGAAGGTTTCCTTTGCAGAGATGGGTGGAAAGGAACAAGTTTGAGCCCAAGATTTACAAGCTGTGACGTCAATGGAAATCCAGGGCCCCTGAAGGGAGAGCTCAGACCACAGCCCCAAAGGCCATCCACTGCCAGGTTCAACGTTCTGTTAATGTCTTGAGCACTCAGGATGGAATTATTTAGGTGAGGTTTTCTCTCTGCACTTGAATAAATGTTTGTTGTTGGATCTTTCTCCATAGAGAAAGACAAAAACCTTTCTGCTCCAACCCCAAAAATGTTATAAATATTGTGTGCTTTTGATTCCTGTGCAGAGCCAGCTCAGCAGCCTCTACCTAATATGAATCTCTGCTTTCCTTAGATTCCTTTTTTTTGGTGGGTCAATGGGGGTTAAGTGACTTGCCCAGGGTCACACAGCTAGTAAGGGTCAAGTGTCTGAGGTCGGATTTGAACTCAGGTCCTCCTGAAACCAGGGCCGTTGCTTTATCCACTGTGCCACCTAGCTGCCCTCCTTAGATTCTTAATACATCCCTATAGGTGAAATTTTAAACTCTTTCATACTTTATGAATCTCTAATTTCTTCAGTTTAGGTATGCTTCCCACTGCCACATACAATAACATGTCTTTTGAATATAGCAAATAGTCATTAACATGCCTACTATGTTCCAAGTTTTGAAGATACAAAGATAAAAATGAAAAGATTCTTTGTTCTAGAAAAGCTACCATTCTATTGAAGGGTACAACACTTAAACAGAAAAATTCATGTTGTATATTTATTTATTTGATTACATTCTGCACCTTGAAAATAAGGACCATTTCGTTATTATCAAAGTTCCATTACTTAGACTTCCTTACTGTGGATAATAATTGCTTCTTGAATTGAATGTAAATGAATTTAATTGAATGTAACCTGAGAAGAGATGATGCCAAACCTAAGCCTGGAATGAAGAAGGATAATTTGAGAGATAGAAATGAGAAAATAGTGCAGATACAAGATCTAATTGGGGGAAAATGTTCTTTGTATTCATGTTTCAAGTATGTAGAATAGTTCTTGGTTTACAGCAGGTTTTATTGATTGATGGAGGATATTAAATGTTTCTGAGGATGACATATGATCACCCTATGGTCAACCTGTTGATGGGAGTCATTAAGCTTGAGGGGAGGGGCTGGACGTAAAACATCATCACTGCCTCCATCCATAACTGAGCTTATCCACAAAGAACTTCAGGTTGGGTATGAGCCAGCAAAGTCTATCTTCTACTTGCATACTTTTTTTGTTGTTGTTGTTGTTGTTTTTTGTTTTTTTTTAGTGAGGCAATTGGGGTTAAGTGACTTGCCCAGGGTCAAACAGCTAGTAAGTGTTAAGTGTCTGAGGCCAGATTTGAACTCAGGTACTCCTGACTCCAGGGCCGGTGCTCTATCCACTGCGCCACCTAGCTGCCCCTCTTCTTGCATACTTTTGAAAAATCCATGGTCAAATCCACACTTCAAGGAAAGCATAGTTGTGGGTAAGCTCTGAAAAATAACCAAAATGAATGATCCATCTAAAAGAAATGGAATTTAATATAAATGGGATCATTTCATAATTTGGTTGCTTTGAACACTGAAGGAAGTTCATTTCACAGGGTCCTAGTACCAACTGACAGTCATGACTCTTTATACATGGAAATAATTTCCCATCTCTTTGTGGCATGCTTTCTCTCTGAATATTTCCCATAAGAATAATTTCTAGGTGCCTTTGTGGACAAAATTCACTCCCAACTCTATTCTCAAGTTATCTTATAAAGAATCTGAAAATACTAGTAACATTTCTTGATTTTGAATCAAAACATATCTCTAGAAGTGAAAGGGACCTTCGAGGCCAGCTAATCCCAAACCTTCATTTTGTAATGTAATAAGGGATTGAATGCCAGGGCCTGAATGGGATGAAATGACTCACTGAAGGTTACCCAGTTTTCAAGTTGATGAGTTGGGATATAAATGTAGCTCCTTTGACTCTAGACCCCATTGCCAGTATCTCGGCAATAGGCCCTAGGTAGCAATGGGCTGAAGACCTCACTGGATCCTGAGATGAATAAAGAAGCTGAACATCATCATCTCCATTTGGGAGTCTGAGACATGAAGCTCTGGGAACTGAGACAGGGCCTAAGCTAATAAGCCAACCAGTAGTAATAACAACACCAATATTTTGTAGAGCATCTGGGATGTGGCAGATACTATGCTAAGAACTTTACCAAGAGTAATTTCTTTGATCTTTATAAAACTCTGAATTGGTGCTATTATTATACCCACTTTACAATTGAGGAACCTGAGGCAAAGAGATGTTAAGTAACTTTCCCCAGGTCATACATATAAGAAGTTTCTCAGATCAGATTTAAAGGGAGCTCTTCCTGACTCCCAGGCCAGCACTCTGTTCCATCTACTGTCTCTGTCCCCATTTGGGCTCTCCTGAATGCCTTGGCTGCAGTGGCAGAGTAAACAGCCAAAAGTACAATAAAATAACAAGGATGGATGATTTCCTTAAGGTAGTGTTTGCATTTTCCTTATTGTTACTAGAATACTATAAAGTTAAAGCTATAATCAGCCTGTTTTTCCACCTGACTCCAAAATAGTTGGGGGAATTGAGGACCCCATAAAAGAGGAGCCTACATTTTCTCTTACTTAAAATACTACCTTGGTGACTTCTCCTTTCCATCAGATTCTTCTTAGCCAGGGTTTTAGGACCAGAAGGAAATAAACCCTCTGCAAGCTACCCTTCTCATCTGTTTTCAATGAAAGGAAATATTAGAGAGAAATAATTCTTCAATACACTCTGGATCTATGTTGTTGTTGGTATAGGGACTCCTTTCATTCAGATGAGTGAAGCTGGATGTTGCGACCCCTCTGCCCCTTAGTAGACAGTCTCTGTGGATTTCTGCAACCCCCAAATGTATCTGCTGTTTGCCAGCATTTGGGTGGAGTTTGCTGATTGCTCTGAGGTGGGCTAATTCCCGAATAGCCGATATACAGTGCAGTACTTGGTCCATATGACAAATCATTTAAATTGGTAAAGATCTCACGGAGATTTTGTGTTCTCCTCTAAGTGCTTCTGGGAAATCAAAGACTAATGAACAATGGAGTAGGAAATTAATGGAGAAAAATAAACTCCATCCTTGGCTATTGGGACATTAATTTTATGGATTTCTTAAGTTTAGTGAACAATAATAATCACTGGCTATTTTTCACTACATGGAGAGGGAGCACAGATTTAGGGCTAGAAGTTACCTCAGATGTCATCTCTGATCCAACACCTTCATTTTTCAGTGGAGGAAAATGAGGCCCAGAAACATTCAATAACATTGTGTTATTTCATCATGAAGGAGTTAGCAGGGATTAAATCTAGGTCATTTAACTCCAAATCTGAGTTCTTTCTACAGCACTCCCTTATCTTGGATGCATCAGGTATAAGACAGATATAGCCAGAGGTCCACAGAAGCTGAGGATTACCAGAGATGACACTGTGAAGGAGGTCGGACTCCAGGGCAGTCATGGATAGTTGCAAAAGTTTATGGTCCAGGGCTCCTTAACAACTTGAAGGTGTTAGTTGAAGTTGTTTCAGTGGACATGGGGTCCCTAGCTTCCCTCAATATTACCAGTACTCCTCAAAAGCCGTTTCTAATCGCTTCAGAAAAATACCACTACAATGATCATCACCTAGAACCTGCAGTACTCCATCACTTACTCATTGTACTCATGTTTACCTGAGCTAAGACCTGGAGGCGGCAGAACAGAATGATTAGAGTGCTGCTGAGGAAATAATTTGTAAGTGATTGGAAGGTGGGCAATGGGACCAATGATGTGGAAAAATGCGCAGACTCCTTAATATCAATGGAGCATCAAAGCCAATGGTGTTTTCTACAGATACAATAAATAATATTATTTTGTCTGTATGTGGAAATGGAATTCAGAACCGTTAACATTTAACTCATATCATATGAGGAGACTAAACAAATAAATTTCATTTTGTATAAATGGTTAGTTGCGGTGTCTGGAAAGAGTCCAGAAAAAAAAAAAGAATGAAAGGAACTTAGTTCCTGAGAGAACAAAGTTTAACTCTTATCCTTCAAGTAAACATGAAGAGAATTCTTGAGAAGTGACTTTAATTAGCATCCCAAATAAACTAAATGGTAAAATAATTTAAAAAATTGAATAGGTTATTATACAGTTGTGTTGATGATGAAAAACAACATTTTTGTAGTCTTTCACACAATGCATGCATTATTGATGCCTTTTATTTTTTTTAATACTTAAACAGGATAACCAGGAACGATAATAGTGATTTCACCCTAGGACATCAGTAGCATGCATACAGACACATATACAAATATGTGTGTGAAAGAATGTATGTGTATCTATGATACATATACACTTAAATGTGTTTGTATATGCATCAGAATGTGTGCATATATATATACACACACATATGTATACACACACAACAAGATGAGTCCATGTGTATGGAAAAATGTATTATTTATGAAATAAACAATATTTTCTCATTAAACTGCCAATGATAATTAGCATTTATAAGTTATTAATTATCTAATTAATAAATTAATTATTGATAGCTAACATTTATATAACGCCTTGTTTAAGAAAGCACTTGTCATATTTTCTGATTTGACTATTAGAATATTAAATGATAATTACTGATCAAACTGGTGTGGGACTCAGACCTAACTGATTAAGAGATACTTCACTTTTAGCAATTAACATGGAAATGTAAGCATTTGCCCCATAACTACCTTGGAACCCATGATAAAAACAAATAAGGAAAATAAATAAGTATTAGGTAGGTAGAAATTTAATGAATTCATCTAAGCTACATGTGATTCTAGTCCATGATAAAACCCTGCTCATTTAAAAAAACCCAACAAAAGAACATTAATAAGTACTTGCATATATGACTATTTTCCCAACTATCTAAATTTTGTTATGATCCCTCAAGGACCTACTTCAGTAGTTAATTAGTAGAAAACAGGAAAATTGTTTTTTTTTCCTTTTTTTTCTTTGTTTTTTTCTTTTTTTTTCTTTGTTTTTTCTTTTTTTTTTTCTTCAAGGTATAGTCTACTATAACTCACATATTTACCATAACAAACTTGAATCAAAGATTAAGAGAATGATAGCACTGTGCTTTGTTGTTGTTGTTTTCTTTAAATATAATTTGATTGGGCATACTTTTTAAAAACAAAATGTCTCCCATTCAAACATCAAAATCATTAAGTGTCTGTTACATGCATGCTGATAGAGAGAGCCTTGTTAGAAGACTTTCTGATCTCAAACACTAAGAGAAACATAAACCGGTGAGGTATATGCTGGATGAACATGTATTATTGTGAGTGATGAGATCTAGCTCAGAGTCCAGGTTGAAGAGGGATTTCAGATAGATCGTAAATCCCTATGTTCTGTTTGTGGATGAGCTTGCTCGTCACATTAGGCCGTCAAAAAAAGTTCTTAAGCTCAACTCAAAGATCCCTGAGGTATACATGAATAGGTTTTAGGGAAGTCTGTGAGTTTGGATGGAAAAATACATCTTTATTTTAATTAATACCCAAATGAAATTTGCCATTTGCTTCAATTATGGATTAGACAGACATAATTTGGATAATATATTTCCCTAGACTACCAAATGGGTCCATGATAATAAAAATGGTAAAGGACCTTTGCCCTAAAGAAGTGTAGTTTCCTTCTAATCATTAGAATGCTTTACTTTATATCAAATCCACATTTACCTCTTCATAAGTTCTAGACATTATTTCTAGCTTTGCTCTTTGAAAACAAGGGGAAAAAATTCTAACGTTTGCTTGACATGAAAGACTTTCAAATGTTTAAAGATGAACTAAAATATCTTCTTTAATTATCTATCTCTCCATCCTTTCCATGAACAAATTCCTTCAACTACTCCTTACTTGACACAAATAGGATGATCTTCCCCATTTCTATCTTCAGAACAACTTGGATCTTCTTAACCTCTTTCCTAAACTATAGCACCCAGAATCAAAGATAGAACAAACTTCATTGAACTACAGTATATACTGTTATTTCTTTTTGTTACCCCTCACTTTCCTTTTTTGGAAGAACAAAACCCTGTCCTGGAAGCAAATAAGCAATGGGGCTCTACCCCTGGGATAGGTAAACAAGGATGCTTCTTCCCTACTACCAGCCATAAGGGAGGTGCCTCAAGCCAGCAGTAAGGCCTGAACCCCGACACAAGAAGTGTGAGACTGTGCAAAAGCAGGGTCTATCTCTTACATAAACATAGAGTCACAAAATATACATAAAATAATGAAAAAATAATCTAACCACAGAAAGTTGCTATGGTGACAGAGAGGCTAAAGGCACAAATTTAGAAGAGGAAAACAATGTCAAAATAGGCGCATGTGAAGCATTTAAAAAAAGAATGTGTATTGGTCCAAAGCCCAAAAAGAACCTCTGGAAGAGTACAAAAAGGTTTTTAAAAAGCAAATAGGTGAAGTAGGAGAAAAATTGGGAAAATAAATGAGAGCAATGTGGGGGCAGCTAGGTGGCACAGTGGATAAAGCACTGGTTCTGGATTCAATAGGACTTAAGTTCAAATCCAACCTCAGACACTTGACACTTACTAGCTGTGTGACCCTGGGCAAGTCACTTAACCCTCATTAACCTGCAAAAAATGAGAGCAATGCAAGAGAATCATGAAAAGAGAGTCAACAGCTTGGTAAAGGACGCGCAAAAAAAAAAAAAAAAAAAAAAAGAGAAAATACATACAAAAATTCACCAAAGAAAATAGTTCTTTAAAAAATAAAATTGGTCAAATGAAAGAGGAGGTACAAATTTTCACTTGTGAAAATAGTTAATTAAACATTAGAATTGGGGAAGTGGAAGTGAATGAGTCCATGAAACATCAAGAAATTATAAAATTAAATTAAAAATGAAACATTTTATCATAATTTCATGAAATATCATTTGATAATAGTTGAGAGGTTATTCAAGAGGGAGCACTTTTCTTACCGAGGTTTACTTCAAAAAACCGAAGAATAATCAAGATTAAGAATGAGAAAAACCTGTTGGCTTTAGCTATAATTATATTGTTGGTAACCCTGGAGAAAAATTAAATATCAGCAGTGACAAAAAAAGATATTGGAAGTGGTTGAAGAGTGAGAAACAGGGAAGTACAAATGAATGTAGACAGTTTTTCGAGTAGTTTAGCTCTAAAAAAGAGGGAAGAGATTTAGAGAGGATGTCAGGTTCACTGTTGTTGATGTTAGCTATTTTTTGTTTGTTTTATCCCAGGAGTTTTTGTAGACAAAAGGAAAGGATCCAGTAAATAACAATATTGGACATGATAAAAAGAGAGGGGGAGGGTCGAAAGGACATGATCCTTGAGATGAGGCAGAAATAATTGAAGGGTAAAATTAGAGAGGCTTAACATGATAAGCTGTTGGGATACATCATTGCCAGGGGTTGGAGTTAAGAGAGTAAAGAACCATGACGATTCATGTTACCTATTTTCCTCTTTAAAGTAATTGGTGAAATCCTTTATAAGGAGGAGAGTGGGTATAACATAGAAGTCTTGAGGAGAGAAGGGGTATGGAACAGCCTTTGAGAGTATGTTCAACAGAGGATCATTATGGAGAATTTTTTTAAGTACATGTAGCATTGAGGGGCCAGTTCAGGTTAGATAATATGAACTTCTGGTGGACCCAGTGTAATTATGTAACTTCTTCCAACTGTGTTTAGTGACACAAAAGTGAGCACAGATGGTATATAGTAAAAGCAACCCAAAGGTAGTTAGACGATGTCTGAGACACAACAGGATGAAAACAAAGAGAAGCTAAATGTATAGGAGTGTGAATAATTCAAGTTAGTTAACAATAGGATCGATACTGAAAAGAAATGAGCATGAAGTCAGAGAAGTAATGATGGTGTGGGTTAGTTGGAAGCAGGGCAGTACCTAGAGTAGTATAAAGCAAAAGTGAAGAATATATTTAGCACTGATGCAGAAGGGAAGATGGGGGATAAAAGGGGAGGTTTCTTTCAATGGCACAGGTTTTGCCTCTATTGAAACTTCTATAACATCTGTAGAATATCTTTTAGAATTGAAAGCTGAAAAATATCTTTGGAATTAGCTAACTTGCCCATATGTAATAAAGATGCAAATCTGTCACTGAACGCTTACTTGAATCCTCGGCATCTGTATAAAACCTTCTAAAGCTTGAGCTCTTGTCTCAAATAAAAGTCTGCCTTTATAATGAATGACAATGTTGCTCCTCAAAGCAATACATTTGAATAAAGTGGGCAAAGATTTTAAATAAAATATTATATTTTTTAAATTTTGCTAAACCACAGCAGTGAATATCCCCCCCTCTCTTTCTCTTTCCCTCTCTCTCTTTCTCTTTCCCTCTCCCTCTCCCTCTCCCTCTCCTTCTCCCTCTCCTCATTCCTCTCTCTCTCCTTTTTTATTCATTGGTTTATTTATAAAAATTATCACTGGCTGGGAAGCATAATTCTTATTAAGAGGACTTCTATTGGATGAGGGAGTGATAGTTTAGTGGGTGCGGATAGATATGTCCCCCCCAAAAAAGTCCATAAAGTCTTCTGAAAGTCTTTTACCATTGAATTTTTCTTACATTTTGATAAATTAAACTTAGTGTCAATGGAATTAGCACCATGTTTTGTTTTGTCTTTTGTTTTGTTTTTTGTTGTTTTTTTTCTCTTGAGACCATGTGGTTGTTATATGGACATAAACAAAGTGATGCCTTAAGATGTGTGTTGTCTCTAGCATAGTCTATTCCTTCAGTTAGGAATTATTTGTAGGGGTTCAGAAGGTGAGATAATTTATTAGGAGAGCGAATGGTTTCTAAACTTTATTTCTTTATTTATTTTAAAATATAATGAAAGTCAGCCTTTCTTTGTGATAATGTCACACTCACTGAACTGTTTTTCCTTCCCTCTCTTCTAAGGTATAAATCTCCTTTTATTATTAAAACTAGTTTTCTTCTTTTTCCCTCATTTAATTTCTCCTGTTTTCCCTCCTTTTTCTATTCTTGACCTTTCCAAGGAATTTGAGACTTTACAGATGGATACAATTGGTTTTTTCATGTCAGTTTTGGCTATACATGCAGTCCTCATTAACATCCGCTTCAAAGGGTGAAATGAATGCAAAGCCTTAATCCTTTCCTGAAGGGCCCAAGATATATAGCTGTTTACTCAAGACCATACAGAAGGCAGAAAAGAAATGGGACTCTTTCATTAACATTCCACTGACAAAGAGAAATGAAGAAAATCTTTTTTATAAAAAAACAAAGCCGAGGAGTGTAGACTGTTGCAGATTGGTACAAAGAGATGCCAGTTGTTACTGTTGAGTGTATATTGGTGCAGATTGTTACAGATTAGGGCAAATGGGTATAGAATGAAGCAGTTGGATACAGGGGCACATGCATACAAATGGATATATGTTGGCACACATAGCTCCAGATGGGAGAAGATTGGTGTAGTTGATTGTACATGGGTGGGGTGACATGAAACTTGAATTTAAGCCACTGTATTCACTTGTAACACTGTTATGTTACAGATGTCATCTCCATAGTCATAACATCAATATTGTGATAAAAGAAAGGAAAAAGAGGCAAATAAAGTAAGAACAAAAGTACATAAATGTAGACTAGAAGTTGGGTCTCCTAATTTCTCATATACAAGTACATTGAATTCATATACATCCTTTGAAGGTCATCTCAAATAGTTCTTCTTCCCTGAAGCCTTCCATGAATATCCCAGTTGATAATGGCAATTCCCCTCTTTGACCTCATATAAAAGTAGGCTTATGCCTCCGTTATTCCCTTCCACCACTCTACTTAACTTACTTCCTATTATTCTGCTCTCTCTGATTCCTGGCTACAAGGCTCAATCTGTACTATCAGACAGTATTCAAATGGCTCCCTCTGAAGTGCATCATTCTGGGGTTCAGGGCCAATCTCCTGCTTCAGCAAAACCCAACCACAGAGCATCTCTAGTGACCTGATATCTTTTTAGAACAATATGTTTCAGTGCCCTCTGATTGCCAAGGTCTTTTCAAGGACAATCAAAGCTTCTGTTCCTAACAGCTAAATTCCCATAACCCCACCAACTTTTACCTGTTCTGGACAGGGATTCTAGGACTTCACATTACAAAGCATTACCACTTGCCACCAAGTGGGATCTCAAAAAGACCTGTGCCTTCTTGTCTTATTTTTCTCTCAGTAGACCCTTGTCTAACCACTGATACTCTGCTAGAATTCTCAGTGGTTGATACCTCTGCATTGCCTTATACTTACCCTTCAGTTATTCTGAACCTCTGGCTACTGAAGTAAGAAGCCCATTATCCAGTCTTAAATCACAGCTCCCTCTTGTCTATTCATCTCAACACATCCTCCTCCTTCATCCAAAGCCCCAGTCTAGTTCTCCTAACCTCTTTCACTGTGCCCTTTGGAATGCCTACAATATAATGAGAAACTGTCCTTTCATTTTTTTTTAATTTTTGTGAGGCAATGAGGGTTAAGTGACTTGTCCAGGGTCACACAGCTAGTAAGTGTCAAGTGTCTGAGGCTGGATTTGAACTCAGGTCCTCCTGAATCCAAGGCCAGTGCTTTATCCACTGAGCCACCTAGCTGCCCCTGTCCTTTCATTTTAAACCTCCTCCTTTCTCACTTTCTGTCTTCTGACCATTACTTAAACTAGTGTCCCTTCGGATAACATATTCTCTCACTTTCCAAGTACTTATTATTTGTTTATCCACATATCTCAGCACATTGATACCCTTTAATCCCTGTGTCTAATTCTAGATTCTCCCTTTGTAACTTTAACTTGGCAACATTTCCTCCTTTGAAGTTCACATTATCTAAATATTTTATTCAATCTAGATCCCAGGGGCTGCCATCTATAGATACCCTCCTCACCAGTACATTATCCTTCCTTGTTCAATAAGTACAGCATCTTAACTCAATGAGCTCAGCATCACATTCTTTCACTCATCTCCATACTATGTCCTCATACTGGGGGACTTCAGTATACATATTGATGCTTTTTCAAATTCCCAAGTTGCTCAGTTCCTTATTCTATTCAGTCCCCATGAACTATTCCACCATTCTACCTCAGCTACACAGAGAGATGGTCATATGCTTAATCTTACTATAACCCACAATTGATCCACTTGCTAGCTCATGAACTATAAAATTATATTATATATCAAGATAGTTAATAATTCCTTTTTTCCTATGCCTTTTGACCTCCAAGTTCTATTCCTTATCTGCATTCAGATCTCTGTTCCTTCTACTATCACATAAATATTGGTTACATTCCCCTTCCTTCTCTATCTGACCTTTACTGAACCAACTCAACTCTACTGTATGACTTACTCTGAATTCCTAGTCCCCTTTCCTATACCTGGTCATACTTTTCCAAATTTCAACCCTACAATACTCCACTATTCATTTTCTTTGCTCTGAACCCAAATGGAAAAATCATGAAGCTATGCTTATCAAGTACACTTGTTCATCCTTGGTTCTCAAAGAGCACCAAAATGGCAGCATGATGCTGGGGTAAAGGTATGACTGTGGCTGATCAGAATAATATGAGATAACAAGACTTTACCATAGCTCAAATACAAATAGTCTGTATGAACATTTAAGACAAAGATGTCTCTAGATTTGTCCATCTCATGTTTCTTTAGAGCCACAATAATTCTGCTGTATTCATAGAGTACAGACCTTTCTTTGATTTGGGCATGCAGGTCTGTGTAGTCCAGGGGCAGCATCTCCAATGTCTTACAATGTATATTAAAATTCTTCAGAGAAACCATGAGAGTATCTTTGTATCGCTTCTGACCTCTGTGTGAGTACTTGCCTTATAGGAGTTTTTCATTAAATATACTTTTATGCAAGTCATTCCCCAATTGACAAATGGTTAAAGGATATGAACAGGTAGTTTTCAGATGAAGAAATTAAAGCTATATAATCATATGAAAAAATGCTCATAATCAATATTGATTAGAGAAATGCAAATCAAAACAAATCTAAGGTACCTCCTTACACCAGATTGGCTAATGTGATAGAAAAGAATGATAATTGTTGGAAAAGATGTGGAAAAAGTAGAACACTAATGCATCATTTTTGGAGTCGTGAACTGATGAACCATTCTGGAGAGCAATTTGGAACTATACCCAAAGAGCTATAAAACTGTGTATGCCCTTTGATGCAGAAATACCACTAATAGGTCTACAGCCCAAAGAGATCATGAAAAAGGGCAAAAGACCCACATGTACAAAAATATTTATAGCAGCTCTTTTTGTGGTGGCAAAGAATTAGAAATTGAGGGGAAGCCCACAAATAGGGTAATGGCTAAACAAGTTGTGGTATCTGAATATAATGAAATACTCTTGTGTTATAAGAAACAATTAGCATGGGAGCAACTAGGTGGTGCAATGGATAAAGCACTGGCCCTGGAATCAGGAGAACCAGAGTTCAAATCTGGCCTCAAACATTTGACACTTACTAGCTGTGTGACCATCTGCAAATCACTTAACCCTCAGAAAACAAACAAAAACATCATTAGCAGGAAGATTTCAGAAAACCCTAGACTTTCATGAATTGATGCTGATTGAAATTAGGAGAACCAGGAGAATGTTGTACACAATAGGAGCAATATAGTGCAGTGATCAACTATGTTGGACTTAGCCCTTCTCAGCAATGCAATGATCAAAAGAATTCCAAAGGACTCATGATGGAAAATCTTCTCCATATCCAGGAAAAGAAGTATGGAGTCTGAATGGAAATAAAATCATACTATTTTCAGTTGTTTGAGGGATTTGTTGTTGATGTTGTTGTTTTCTCATGGTTTTCCCTTTTGGTCTGATTCTCTTTTCACAAGACTAATATGGAAATGTGTTTAGCATGATTGGACTCCATAACCTATATCAGATTGCTTGTTGTCTTTGGGAAGGGCAATGGAAGTAGAAACAATATGGAACTCAGAATTTTACAAAAATATGAAATTTCAAAATATATTTATGTGTAATTGGAAAAAATAATATTATTGAAATGGGGAAAATAAAATACTCTCTTATGCAAACATGTTTCACATTTGGACAGTGTGAACAGCACAAAGGAGTTATTTTCTTTTTTTAGTGTTTAGAATTTTATTTTACAAATTACATGTAAAAACAAGTTTTAACATCAATTTTTAAAAACTTTGTGTTCCAACTTCTCTTCCTCCCTCCCTTCCCTGCCCCCCCACCCCCAAGATTTCAAGCAATTCAATATGTTATGCCTGAGTTGTCATGGAAAACATCTCCACAATATCCACATTGTGAGAGAAAACAGACAAAAACAAAACATCAGATTATGGAAAAATCAGAAAAAAATGTGTTTCAGTCTGTTTTCAAATATCATCAGTTCTTCCTCTGTAGATGGATTGCAATTTTCATAACTCCTTCAGAGTTACATTGGATCATTGCAATGCTGAAAATAACCACATCCTTCCCAGCAGATCATCTTACACTATTGCTGTTCTTTTGTATACAATACATTTCACTGCTTCAGTTCAAACCAGGATTTTTTTTTCTGATAGCATCCTGTTCATTATATTATTTATCTAGTACCTTAAACTTGACAAAGAATTTTCTTCACAATATCCCAAAAAAGTAGGTACCATTCTTTTCTTTTTTTTCCTTTCCTTTCCTTTCCTTTCCTTTCCTTTCCTTTTCTTTTCTTTTCTTTCTTTTCTTTTTTTTTTTTTTTTTGGTGAGGCAATTGGGGTTAAGTGAATTGCCCAAGGTCACACAGATACTAAGTGTCAAGTGTCTGAGGCCGGATTTGAACTCAGTTCCTCCTGACTTCCGGGCCAGTGCTCTATCCACTGCACCACCTAGCTGATCCAGGTACCATATATTTTGCCATTATAATCAATCATCATGATATTTACTCTATTTTCTATCTTCTTTTACCCTATTCTTCCTCAGAAGTATTTTGTTTCTGAATGCCCCATTAATTGCTCTGCCCTCCCTTCTTTCACCTTTACCTCCTTATCCTCTTCCCCTCTTATTTTACTGTGGGGTTAGATAGATTACTCCTCCCAATTGAGGATGTATGTTATTCCCTCCTTGAGCATACTCTGTTCTGATTAAAGTCTTTGAGCTAATTCTGTGTTCTAAATTTTCTCCCTCTCTCCCTCTTCAAACTTCCCTATGAAATCAAGAAATTAAAAATAAGTCATACATGTGCAGTTATGCAGAACATCTTTGCCTTCCGTGAAAATGTTTTGCTTTTTACTGCTCCCTCCCCCAATCTGCCATTCCTTCCTTCCCCTCACACTTTCCCTCAGGGCAAAATATATTACTATACCCACTTGAGTATGTATGTTATTCCCTCTTTGAGCTAATTCTGATGATAGTAAGGTTCCCTCATTCCCCCACTCCTTCCCTCTCTTCCACTCTACTCCAGGAGCTTTTTCTTATTTCTTATTTCTACTTCCCCTCAGTCTACCTCTCCCTTTCCCTTTCTTCCAGTGCTTTCCTCTTACTCCTTAACTTTATTTTAAAGATATCATCAGGGGCGGAGCCAAGATGGCGGAGGAGAGGCTGTGACTCCCACAAGCTCCAGATAAACCTGTCCACTCACGCCCAAATAATGCGGTAAAAATCAAAACCCAGAACAGCCTAATGCACATAAGAACAGAGTGAGACTGCTTCTCCGCAAAAAAGGGCAATTCTGATCACCTACTGATCAGGCTGAACAGCTCAGCGCGCGGTCCGGACCCAGCCAGGGACACTGCTTCCAGCGCACTTCAGCGTCTTCAGCACCAGCAGCTTCTGAGGCTACAATCACGGACTGGTGAGGGGGTTCGGAGGTAGGCCGGGGTGAAGTGGAGGCAGTATCTGCTGGAGTTGGGGCAAAGCGCCCTGGGTCTGAACCAGCGGGCTGAATCGAGTGGTAGTGGCCCAGTGGGGGAGGGGTAAAAGCACGCCAAGCTTCCGACCATAGAGAATCAGAGTTCAATCAGACTTCTGTTTCCGGGTCAAAGAGAAAGCAGCTGTGATTACTCACAAGCCAGGCAGGCTGAGAAGAAGCCCAATCACCCCCTGGGCCACGCTGTAGCACGAACGGTGTGTCCGGGAAGCAGCACTACACTTTAAGGAGTAAAAAGCCAAGAAACAGTAAGCCAGGATGAGTAGGCAGAGAAAGCAGAAGACCATCGAAAACTTCTTTGGGGAAAAGGTAGACCACAATACATCCTCAGAAGAAGAAGAAAATAATAGGGTCAAAGCTCCAACGTCCAAAGCTTCCAAGAAAAATATGAACTGGTCTCAGGCCATGGAAGCTCTCAAAAGGGACTTTGAAGAGAAAGTAGGAGAGATAGAACGAAGATGTAGAGAAAGAGAGGAAGGAATGGAAAGAGAAATGAGAGCAATGCAGGAGAGTCATGAGAAAAAAGTTAACAGTTTGAAAAGCCAAATGGAAAAGGAGATTAAAAAACTGTCTGATGAAAATAATTGCCTAAGAATTAGGATTGAACAAATGGAAACTAGTGAGCTTATGAGAAACCAAGACACAGTAAAGCAAATCCAATTGAATGAAAAAATAGAGGGCAATGTGAAATATCTCCTTGGAAAAACAGCTGACCTAGAAAATAAATCTAGGAGAGATAATTTGAAAATCATTGGACTACCTGAAAACCATGACCAAAACAAGAGTTTAGACACCATCCTCCAAGAGATTGTGAGGGAAAATTGCCCTGATATTCTAGAAGCAGAAGCTAAAATAGAAATTGAAAGAATCCACCGATCACCTCCTGAAAGAGATCCCAAAAGGAAAACCTCCAGGAATATTATAGCCAAATTCCAGAACTCCCAGGTCAAGGAGAAAATATTGCAAGCAGCTAGAAAAAAGGAATTTAAATACTGTGGAGCTCCAATAAGGATAAAGCAAGATCTAGCAGCTTCTACATTAAAGGACCGGAGGGCATGGAATATGATATTCCAGAGGGCAAAGGAACTGGGACTACAGCCAAAAATCACGTACCCAGCAAAACTAAGCATCATCTTTCAGAGGCAAACATGGAACTTCAAGGAGAAAGAAGACTTTCAGGCATTTGTTATGAAAAGACCTGAACTGAATAGAAAATTTGACCTTCAAATACAACACCCTGGAGAAGCATAAAAAGATAAACAGGAAAAAGACTTCATGAGGGATATTAAAAGATCAAACTGTTAACATTCCTATATGGGAAGATAATACAGAGGACACAGGTCTGAACTGAATACGAAGGGAAGTTATGTTTTGTTATTTGTGGGGTGTCGTATGTATGGGGCCGGATTTGGGCTTGGGGCCTCCTGGGTCCAGGGCTGGTGCATTGTCCACTGTGCCACCTAACTAACCCATAATGACATCCTTAAAATAGGGTTGAGGTGTAGAAGAAATAGACTGGGGGAGGGGGAAGGGGAGAGATGGTCTGGGGAGAGGTTGTTCATATGAAGGAAACAAGAAAAAAGCTTATGGAGGGGAGGGGAAGAGGGGGAAGGAATTGGGGAGTGATTGAACCTTAATATCATCAGAACTGACTCAAAGAAGGACTAACATACATACTCAAGTGGGTATAGTAATATATTTTGCCCTGAGGGAGGGGAGGGAGATAAGGGGGGGGAAGGGAAGGAGGGAAGGGCAGATTCTGGGAGAGTAGTAAAAAGCAAAATACTTTCAAGGAAGGTGAAGATGTTCTGCATAACGGCACAAGTATGAAATATTGAATTGCTTGATTTCATAGGGAGGGTTGAGGAGAGAGGGAGGAAGAAAATTTGGAACATAGAATTAGCTCAAAGACCTTAAACTCATCAGAGTTGGCTCATGGAGGGAATAACATTCACACCCAGTTGGGAGGAGTAATCTATTTAACCTTATAGGAAAGTATGAGGGGAAGAGGATAAGGAAGGAAGGGTGGAAAAAAAGGGAGTGCAGAGTAGGGGAGGGGACAGTCAGAAGTAAAATACTTTTGAGGAGGAATAGTTTAAAAGAAGATGGAAAATAGAGTAAATATCATGGGAAGGGAATAGGATGGAGGGAAATAGTTATGATGACATTGCTGGGCTAATACGAAGAAAATTCTTTGTCAAGTTTAAGGTACATTATTTAGGGTATGATGAACAGGATACTATTAGAAAAACCTGGAAAGACCTACATGAACTGAAGCAGAGTGAAATGCACTGTATACGAAATAACAGCAATAGTGTAAAATGATCTGCTGGGAAGCATGTGGTTATTTTCAGCAAGGCAATGGTCCAATATAACCCTGAAGGACCATGAAAATGGCAACCCATCTACAGAGAAAGAAGTGATAGTATCTGAAATAGATGGAAACACATTTTTTTTCTTTTCTTTTTTTTTTTTTCTTTGTTGGTGAGGCAATTGGGTTTGGGTGGCTTGCCCGGGGTCATGTGGCTGGTGGGTGTTGGGTGTGTGGGGCCGGATTTGGGCTCAGGTGCTCCTGGTTCCAGGGCCGGTGCTCTGTCCGCTGCACCACCTAGCTGCCCCTGGAAACACATTTTTAAAAAAAAATGTTTTTTCTCTTTGACAATTCCACAGTCTGAAGTTTTGGGAGTTTTTTGACTGTTTTTTTTCTCACAACCTAGCTAATGTGGGAATGTTTTCCATGACTACTCATGTATAATTTATTTTGAAATGCTTGAGTTCTAGAGGGTGGGGGTGGGAATAGAGGAGGAAGATAAGTTGGAACAATTGTTTTTTAAAAATTGATGTTAAAATTTGTTTTTACATATATTTTGGAAAATAAAATTCTATTCTAAGAGTGAAAAAAAAAAAAAAAAAAAAAAGATATCATCAGGGTTAGCTAGGTGGCACAGTGGATAAAGCACCAGCCTTATGCCCAGGAGGTCCCAATCCCAAAACAACCCCAGACACAAGGCACCCCACCCTGCCTGGCCCACAAAAAAAACAAGAATAAAAAAATAAATATTTTACAGATACCATCCCTTCATATTCAGTTCAGACCTGTGTCCTCTGTCCAAGTGTTTTCCTTTCAGCTACCCTAATACTGAGGAAATTCTTATGAGTTAGAAGTATTATCTTCCCATGTAGGAATGTAAGCAGTTTAATCTTTTAATATTCCTCATGATTTATTTTTCCTATTTACCTTTTTATGCTTTTCCAGAGTCTTGTATGTGAAAGTCAAATTTTCTAATCAGTTCAGGTCTTTTCATCACAAATGCCTGAAAGTCCTCTTTTTCATTGAAGTCCCATTTTTCCCAGGAAAGATTATACTCAGTTTTGTTGGGTAGTTGATTCTTGTCTGTATTCCCAGTTCTTTTTCCCTCTGAAACATCATATCCCATGCCCTCTGATCCTTTAATATAGATGCTGATAAATCTTGTTTTATCCTTACTGTAACTCCACAGTATTTGCATTCCTTTTTTCTAGCTGCTTGCAATATTTTCTTCTTGATTTGGGAGATCTGGAATTTGGCTATAATATTTCTGGAGGTTTTACTTTTTGGATCTCTTTCAGGAGGTGATCAGTGGATTCTTTCAATTTCTATTTTACCTTCTGCTTCTAGAATATCAGGGCAATTTTCCCTGACAATTTCTTGGAAGATGCTGTCTAAGCTTATTTTAGTCATGGTTTTCAGGTAGTCCAGTGATATTCAAATTATCTACCCTGGATCTATTTTGCAGGTCAGCTATTTTTCCAAGAACATATTTCTTATTGCCCTCTATTTTGTTGTTGTTGTTAATTTGTATTTGCTTTACTGTGTCTTGGTTTCTAATAATGTCACTAGATTCCATTTGTTCAATCCTAATTCTTAGACAATTATTTTCTTTTGAGAACTATTGTATCTCCTTTTCCATTTGGCTTTTCAAGCTGTTGACTTTTTTTCTCAGGACTCTCCTGCATCTCTCTCATTTCTCTTTCCACTCTTTCCTTCACCTCTCTAAGTCTTCCTACTATACCTCTTACTTTCTCTTCAAAGTCCCTTTTGAGTGCTTCCAAGACCTGAGACCAATTCATGTTTTTCTTGGAAGTTTTGGATGTAGGGTCCCTAAGGTTGCTATCTTCTGAGAGTGCACTTTGGTCTTCCTTGTTCCTAAAGAAATTTTCTATATTTCTTAACTTTCTTTGCTGGCACATCTTGCTATCTTTTACTTCACTTCTAACTCCCTCTTACAGTGGGGCCCTACTACCAAGCTATACTGTCCCAAGCTTCAGAGGGTCACAGCTATTTTGGTTTGAGGAAAGGTAGGTTTTTCTCTAACCTGGCCTATTCCCTGGTCCAAAGATAACCTCAAACCAACTAGGTAATTAACCAGCCAGCAAAATTTTGTGTGCTGTGATTCTTAGCTCCAACAAGCCTGCACCCCTCCCCAACCTGGGCCTCCCACTGCTCATGATTTCTCCCTGGTTCCCTCCTGGGGTGGGATAGCCAAATTCCTCCTTAGGTCCCATAGACACCTCTTTATTTTCCACCACCACCCCCTGGCCAGCCATTCAGCCCTCTCACCTGACTATAAGATTAGTTACAGAAGATGTTGGTGCTGCAGATGATTCAGATGCTGGGGGTAAGTTACTCTGGTGCAACATACCTGGGGACTGTGTCAGCATGATAATGGGGTTTGACTCTTCTAATAGCCCAGCACAGCTCTCTCTTAGCTGTCTTTGGCTAGAAAATAATTTCAGCCATTCTTTTTGTGGATTTTGCCACTTCAGGAGATTTTTATGTCTGTTTATTGGTGTAATCATTTCAGGAGCTCTGTGCATTTAATGTCTTTCCTCAGGCATCTTGGCTCCACCCCATGGGAGTTGTTTTCTATGCTGTAGTTTAAATGCTTGGGAGTTCTGCCCAAAAGAGGACCTCAGTGTCCATTTCCTTATATTATCAGGTAATCTTCAGAATCTTCCTAAGATAATTCAAATGGAAACAGTTCAGTTTTATGATATAAACACAATGGCTCAGTAGACCTTCAGTTTAGTAGTCAGCCTAATACATCTTCTCTCTCACACTTCTTTCAGAGCCTCCCAAATGCTGAGCTAGCTCTGTCAATGCATATGTCAACCTCATCATCTTTTTGTATATCCCTTACCTGGAATGTATTCTACCAAGATAAATTAATTTATTCACAGCATTGAAAATGCATCCATTTTCTAGAGAGATGTACAGATGATGTGTTTCTGGATAGTGGGAAACCTATGTTTTCTTGGTGTTAGGTCAAAATTAGCACAAGCAGCAGAAAATCTCTCCATACTCTGTTTCATCTCAGACTCAGAGACTGTATTGATTGCAGAAACATTTGTACAAAATGTCATGCATCAATTCTCCCTCCACTTTATTCTTGGCTTGTAGCCTGTCAAATTAAATAATCTATCATCAGTGAAGTAGCAGACCTTGACTCTATTTTCATTGTCCTTGAAGGTGTTTGAAAACATCATAGAACACATCATGCTAAAAAGTATGGAAACCCTTTTTCACTCCACTAGTGACTGTGAAAATATAAAATAATCATCCTTTATCCAGAACTCAATAGTGGGGGATGATCCAATATTACCCTGAAGGACTTATGAAGATAGTTGCCCATCTGCAGAGTAAGAACTGATAGTATCTGAAAACAAATGGAAACACTTTTTTATTTTTTTCTTTTCCTTTTTGACAATTCCTTATTCTGAAGTTTTGTAGTTTTGTTTTTTGTTTTACTGTTTTCTCTCACAACTAGCTAATAGGGGAATTTTTCCATGACTACTCATATATAACTTATTTTGAATTGCTTGAGTTCTTGTGGGTGGAAGGTGGGAATGGAGGGAGGAAGAGAAGTTGGAACACAAAGTTTTAAAAAGTGATGTTAAAATTTGTTTTTCACATATTTTGAAAAATAAAATTCTATTCAAAGCAAAAAAAAAAGTGGAGCTCAAACTGGGTTTTTAAGGAAACAAATAATTCTCAGAAAGGATGAGTAATATATTTTAGGTATAGAAGAATGTCAGTGCTAAAGTGTGAAGACGTGAGGAACAGTATGAGGAACAGGAACAAGTTTATAAGGAATAGCAAGAAGGTCAGTTTTATTCAACTAAAGAGTGTGTGAAGGAAAAGGATTGAATTTAACCTGAGGCATATGGTGAATAGCTTCACTGCTGCTTTATCATGATGTATTGAGAGTACTATGGAAGTATTTAGCCCATCTCTCCAGGATCATGCCGTTATTACTGAACAGTGTGGCTCCACTAGTGCTGAGTAGTTGAGATGTACCAGAGGTCTTTGGCCACTAAATAGTCTTCATGAGAATTTAGAAGTTCTTTGGATTGTTAATATCAACATAAAGCTGAATCTCATTTGCTTACTTACTGAACTGTATGCCTCTAAGCTTCATTCCCACTTTACTTTTGATGGACTTGCTTTTCCAACTCCATTCCTCCCAAGGATTCCCCTTTATTTCTGATGGTCTGTACTTACTCTGTTATTAAGGTCACCCAGAATTATGAACTTGTCCTCTTTTGGCACATTGATGAAAAGTCTACCAAGGTTTTCATAAATTTTTTCTTTGACCTCATTGGGGTTTGTCATAGGAAAAGCATATACATTTATTAGGGTGGTGTGACACTTTCCTGCAAGTGGAAGTCACATTGTCATGAGCCTGTCATTCACTCATTTTGTTAGGCATACAAGCTCAGTCACTAAATTAAATTTGATTGTGAAAACTATGCCTACTTCACGGTGCTCCTTATCATGCTGGATACTCCAGAAAAATTTGTATCTAGTTTCAATTTCAGTAAGCTGCCCTTCATTTGTCAACCTTGTTTCACTACCAGCTGCTTTCTAACTGTGGTACCTGTTGAATTCTCTAACAAGGAGACCTGTTCATCTTTTAGATCTACTGGATCCTATGTTGTCCATGAGTATGTACCAATTGGATGTGGAATCATCTTTTCAAACATTTTTGTACGTTTGTTTTATGTTCTGACCACAGGGTGGGATATCCACCTACTGTGGTAAGCAGACTAGTTCTGGGTGAAGCAGACAATTTTGGGGGTACTTTATTTCTAATGCTTCCTCCAACCAGGAGGATATCAGTATGATCTTTACAAAATGCTGCTCAGACACCCCGGGGGCTACCAAATCACACTACTACTTCATTCCAGTCAAAAGATGACCCTATGCTTTGGGCTGCCTGTGAAAAATGTTGTGACTATATGTCCCAGTGTATCCACACCTGCTGCTTTATCATCCCCCTGTTAACACTTTACTTGAAGGTATGTAAAATAATTAAATTTAACTTAGGAAATATTATAAAATATTAATAGAAAAATGATAATTTTTTTAAAATATGGGTGATTTCTTGACTCCCATAAACTAGATTTAAGTGAGGAAGAGTTGTGCAATATTGTCAGCCTCTCTCTCTCTTCCAGAGTCAACAGAATCCAGTGGCAATACAAAAGTCAAGATAATTGGTAATGACTTAGGATACAGTCAGAGGATGACATTGATGTCTCTGATGTCTAACCAAGCTCTAAGTGCAATAGCATATCTGCTTTTAAACCTTCATGGCCATTTGCAAGAAATCATTCTCATCCCCCCTTTCTGCCAAGAGAAGGCTTCAAATTCTTGAGGAAGACATTCCGATAGCTCACTGATGGATCTGTCAATCTGCTTTAGCACATCTACTGAGATGGCTTTACTGAGGTGTGGCTACTAGACATACTACAGCTTCTTGGAACCACAGCTGAGAGTTGGGTGGCAGGTGGACACCAAAGGTGAATGAGTAGCCCTAAAAACATCCTAGGAAGCCCTTATACACCAGAGGTGCTAGTTTTCCCTGAATACTGCATATACCCCCATTAGGTCTACTACAATATGTTATCTCAATTTGGACCTCAATGTAATAAGACAAGTATTCTCTTCTTTCTCAATCATTTCACTATAACACTCCCCACAGTAGCCATTTCAGATCTTATGTATTACCTTCCACTACACAAATCATATCCTAGCCTACACTTCCTCAAACTTCTTTCACATTTCTCTGAAAAAAAGGAGGCCATTTTCTTAGAATTTCCTCTTCCTCATCTCATACCCTCCACTATCTCAGATGATGATAAAGTAGTTCTTTCTGAAGAAAAAAAAATTACCTTTCTAAATAATCCTTGATTCAGCATTCCACCATCTTTCAAAGCAATTTTCCATACTACTCTCCTCCTCTTCCTTCTTTTTCTCTTCCCTCTTCTCCTTCTCTTTCTTTTTTCTACTCTTCCTCTTCTTCCCCTTTTCCTCTTTCTCTCCTCCTCCTCCCTCTTCTCCTCCTCACCTTCTTCTCCTTTCCTCCTCTTTCATCTTCATTCTTTCCTTATCCATTAGCTCTTTCCCTGCTACCTTCAACCATCATCATGTCATTTAAAAAATCACTCACTTTTTCCTACCATCCATGATTGCTATGATTCTATATTGCTTCTCCTCTTAGTCATACTCAATGAGAAATCCATTCATATTTGCCTTTAAATTAATTCCTATCAATTTCTGGTATGACATTTGGAGTAACACCACCTACTGGAGAGTTAGTGTAGGAAAGCTCCACCATGAGGAGAAGGCATCTGAGGGCAAGTCATGTGGCTTGGAATGTCAGTTCCTTGGCATCAGGAAGTGATGTTTGCTCATGGGTACTATCTCTCAAAGCTACCAGCCAATTAGCTTGGAGCTGAGTGTGTATGGGGATGGGATGTTTCCAGTTTTGCAGGAGGCTTGTGGGACAAAGAAGGGGGGAGGCTTGCTCTCTTGGTATCTTTTTGCAAGGACTTCAGTGGGGAACAAAGCAGGAGATGGTGGCTCCCTGCAATAGATAGCTGAATATAGGCCTCTTTCTCTCTCTCTCTTCACCACATTCTTATGCTCCTTAAAAAAAGCTCAAAAGTCTAAACTCTTGGTAAAGCTTCTAATTTATTGGTGACCACTCATTACATTTTCAGACAGTATAGCTGGAATTTCACCCTTACACTGGGAAACAATTTTTATAGCCAGTATTGCTAATAAAGGCCTCATTTTTAAAATATGTATGGAACTGAATCAAATGTATAAGAATTCAAGTCATTCCCCAAATGTGAAATTGTCAAAAGATATGAACAGGCAGTTTTCAAGTGAAAAAATCAAAGCTATCTATTGACACATGTAAAAATGCTTTAAATCACTACTGATTAGAGAAATGTAAATTAAGACAACTCAGAAATATGACCTCACACCTATCAGATTGTCTTATATGACAAAATAGGAAAATAATGAATGTTTGAGAAACTGTGCAAAAAATTGCAACACTAATGCATTGTTGGTGGGGTTATGAACTAATTCAACCATTCTGAAGAGCAGTTTGGAACTATGCCCAAAGTACTATAAAACTGTGCATACCCTTTGACCCAAAAATACTACTATTAGGTCTTTATCCCCAAAAGATCATAAGAAAGGGAAAAGGACCCAAATGTACAAAAATATTTGTAGCTGCTCTTTTGTTGTGGTGACAAAGAATTGGAAATTGAGGGGATGCCCGTCAATTGGGGAATGGCCAAACAAGTTGTAGTATATGAATGTAATGGAATACTATTGTGCTTTAAGAGACAATGAGCAGGCAGATTAAAAAAAAAATTGTAAAGACTTACATGAACTAATGCTTAGTGAAGTAAGAAGAACCAGGAAAACTTTCATTGTACATAGTATCAGCAACATTGTTTGATGATCAACACTGATAGACTTAACTCTTCTTAGCAATACAGTGGTCCAAGAAAATTCCAAAGGACTCATGATGGAAAATGCTCCCCACATCCAGAAAAAAAGAACTGTCATTCTAGATGCAGATTGAACATATTGTTTCTATTTTTTCTTCTTTTTTGATGTTTTTCCCTTTTGTTCTGATTCTTCTTTCAAAACATGACTAATGCAGAAATGCATTTAATGTGATTGTACATATATAACCTATATCAGATTACTTTCTGTCTTGGAAAGGGGAAAGGAAGGGAGGGAGGGAGAAAAGTTTGGAACTAAAAATCTTATAAAACAAATGTTGAAAACTATCTTTATATGTAACTAGAAAATAATAAAATATCTTTATGTTTAAAAAAACCTTGCCTAAGCAAAAAGCTCTTTGAAAATTAAATTGCACCAAAGAGAAGTCAATGATTCCAGGAGACCATAAGTCATATTAAAACAAAGTAAAATATTGAAAAAATAGAAGAAAATGTAAGGTGCTTAACATTAAAAACTGATTTGGAAAAAAAAATTCAGCAGGAAAATATCACGAAGAATCATGTAACCAGTTGAAAAGAAATAGACTATTTGACGAAAAATGACCTTAGACATTATATTTCAAGAAATATTAAAAGAAAAGTACAGGGGCAGCTAGGAGGCATAGTGGATAGAGCGCCGGCCCTGGATTCAGGAGGACCTGAGTTCAAATCCGACTTCAGACACTTGACACTTACTAGCTGTGTGACCCTGCACAATTCACTTAACCCCAATTGCCTCACCAAAACAAAAAACAAAGAAACAAACAACAAACAAAAAAAGCAAAAACGAAAACAACAAAGAAAAACAACAAAGAAAATAAAAGAACAGAAAATTGCTCATATCCCTTAGAACCAGAGAGCAAGATAGAAATGAAAAGAATTTACTAGTTTCCTCCTGACATGAACTTCAAAATGACAGGACTAGGCATAAAAGACAAAGGGAAATGGAGGGGGAAAGAAATATACTGGTTAGGGAAGGGGAACAATTAGGGGAAAATATGTCACATAATCTGAGTACCCAAGTATATTTCTGTACAAACAAGGAGGTGAGAATAGAGGAACGAGCTAACACTTGAATATCCCTCCCATCTGAACTTGTCACAGGAGGGTAGGACATACACATACACAAACATAGGTTAGGAAGAGAAAAAAAACAACTTTTTAATGAACAGGAATAAAGGAGGGCAATGGGAGAAAGAGAAAGGATAATTAAAGAGCATGAGTAGATCAAGTGAGATATTCAACCTAAACAAAACACCCAAATGTTATACAATAGTGAAGCTCTCTTTGAGGAAGCAAAGAAGAAAAACTGAAAAGATGCCCATCAGTTGAAGAGCAGTGGTATAAAACACAAGGTAGAATATTGTGATGCTTAAAGAAATGATGAAAGGGATATTTCAGAGAACCCTGAGAAGATATACATGAACTGATGCTGAACAATGTGAGCATAACCTGTAGAACAATTTATAAAGTGACAATGTAAGGATTAGTAATTTTGAAAGAATTAGGAACGCTTATCATCATGATGATCATTGATGATTGAGGAGGATTAATAAGGAAATGGACCATCTACTTCCTGATACAGAATAGCAGGACCTAGAATACAGAATGAAACATATATGTATGTGTAAACACACAGATACACATATAATGTTTGATGGACATACATGTATACATGTGTCATGATATGCACATATACTCACAAACATAAATTAAATGTGTAGCAACATATATGTTTAAACATACTTATAAACATATGTGCATATACACATAAATGTATACACATTGTCTTTTGGACATGGTCAGTGCAGAAATTTATTTTACTTTCCTATACATATTTGCAACTGTTCCTTTTTTATTTTATTCTCTATTGGTAGGGCAGAGAAAAGATAGATTTTTGTTGCTATGTATGTGAATATTTAAATGTAAAAAGACTTATATGTATATATATGTGGTATTTAAGACATCCCTAGAAAAAACTACAACAATCAGCAAGAATATCAACCAATGACAACAACAAAAACAAAACAACAAGAGAGAAAACACTTAGAGATTGATTTTTAAATAACACAAGGAGACACACATAGAAGCTGCAATCAAATAGAAATGGCAAGATAATATCATAGACTAAAACCTCAATTAAAGCAGTGAATCAATGTTTTTGTTTGTTTCGTGAAGATTTTTTTTGGGGGGGGGGTGGAAAAACTAAATTAGAGAATGGGAGGGCACTTAAATCATATATGAGAGGAAGAAGAAATGAGGGAATATGTTATGTACCCTAATCAAATAAAATGCTAATAACAAAAGGGAAATAGCTCCTGAAGTTTTTTTTTTTTTCCCAAAAAAGAGATCCCGCAGGAGAATGCGGGAGGACACAAAGGAAATCATTAAAAGGAGAAAATATTTCACTGATAGAAATAAATATCACTGATGACTGTTTCTATGGGACAAAAGAGATATTCTCTAAAGGGAGATGAGAATATTAATATATATATTGTCTTCATTGATTTGGTGCTTTGAGATCATTCATCTTGCCTCAGAAGAAGGGGAATGAGAGTTCCTTGAGGAAACTAACAGAGAAGAGAAGGTTTGTATAGAGGAGGAGATTTTAAGACAGAAAATTACTATCATAGGGCAATATCCACTCTGTCAACTGAAGGATTTGAAATCTCTAAGATAGAGACAAAACAACCACATTAATAAATGGCATCAAAGGAGCAAATCTATAAGAAAAGAACAAAGAAACCATTTACATGAAAACACTCAAATAGTTAAGTTAGAAGCTTTAATTCTAGGAGGAATGCAGGAACTAAACGGAAACTAAATACACGTAAGGACTGTGAACCAAAGGTTAAAAGTCCAAAATATACATATATGGGAGTTAATTAATAAAGAGAATGAGGGGAAATCCATTATAAAAAAAAGGAATGGAAAATAAAATTTGAAAGTTAATGAACAAAAAACATAGAAAGCTAGGAGAGGAAAGAGCATTCTACTTAACTAAGAGGGTAAATAATTACCCAGAGAAAAGCATGTAAGGAAAAGGAAACAATAAGTAAAATTAAAAAAAAAGTGGGAATTCGGAAACAAATTACATTGTTGGGGGTGGGGGAAGGATAAGGGTGAGGAAGAGAGAGCTAGTGGGAATAGTTTCCCTAAAAGAGATTAAGTTAACCTAATTGAGGAGACATGGTAATGTGTTTACAGAGGAAAAGGGCAGGGGAGTCATTTACTGTAAGTGGGAAATAAGGACACGAATTTAAGTGCCTTTTATGTGCTAAGCTAAGGTAGAAAACTATAAACTGAACTCTCATAACTTTAAGTATGAATGGATTAAACAATACAATAAAAATTAAAAAGTGACATGTTGGACTGAAAAAACAAAAACAAACAAAAAAAAACCCCTAACAACCACAGTAAGTAGGTTCCAATTAACACAGTTTTTAAAGTAAAGCCATACACAGAATAAAAATGAAAGGATGACAAACATTGAAAGCATAAGATAAACAAACTATATTATTTTGAACAGAAACAGAGCCAACAAATAGTTACTTTAAACTCATATTCTCCAAATATCATCTAATATCATAAAGCAAACAAGTAAATTACAAGAAGACATAAACACCACAAAATAATAAGATTTCACTCTTGCTATTTAAGTTTTAGATAAATTTAAGAGAAAAATAGGTAAGTGGAAAAATATAGAGCTGAACAAAGTACAGTAAAAACTAGATTTAAATGACATGTTCAGTCATGTTTTTAAGTTCATTTCATCAAAAGTATACATTTGACATCCTGTGATGCTCTCTATCCCTTCTTTGGTCATAAACTCTTCCTTTATCCCTAGATCTGTCTTATACATTTTATCATTACCCCTTAATTTACTTATGATATCACACTATATGTACAAATCATGTACCCATTTTGATCATTTCTTTTTGTATTGAGTGAGATGTTGGTCTATACCTAGTTTCTGAGAAACTACTTTCCAGTTTTCCAAGCAAATTTTGTCAAAAGGGGCATTCATGCCCCTAAAGCATGGATCTTTGAGTTTCTTAAACACTAGATTTGTATGGTTTTTACTGCATAATCTATTGTGTACATAATCTATGTATACACAATCTATTCCACTAATTCATTGCTCTATTTCTTAGTCAGCACCAGATTGTTTTCCTCATAACCACTTTGCAATATAGTATGAAATCTGAAACTGCTAGACCTTTTTTTCTTCACATTGTTTTATTGGTTCCCTTAATATTCTTGACCTTTTGTTCTTACTCATGAATATTATCATCATTTTTTCAAGTTCTATAAATTGACTATTTGGTAGTTTGATGTTTATAGCAATGAATAAAGAAAATAACCTTAGGAAGAGTTGTGATTTTTTATTACATTGGCTCAGCCTACCCATGAGCAATGCATATTTCTCTAAATTTTTAGACTGGTCTTTATTTGTGTGAAAAGTATTTGCATTCACATAATTCCTGGGTTTGTCTTGATGGATAGACTCCCAAGTACTTTATGTTGTCTGTAGTTATTTCAAAAGGAATTTCTCCTTGTATCTTTTGCTGCTAGGTTTTGTTGGTAGTATAAAAAATGCTGATGATTATGTGGCTTTATTTTATATTCTTGCACTCTGCTGAAGTTGTTACTTGTTTCTAGCACAATACTCAATAATAGTGGTTATAATGAACATCCATGCTTCACCCAGCATCTTCTTAGGGAGACTTCAAGTTTGTCTCCCCTTTACAGATAATGCTTGCAGATGGTTTTAGATAGATACTTATCACTTTGGGACATCTAGGTGGCCCAGTGTATACCCCATTGGGCCTGGAGGCAGGAAGACCTAAATTCAAAACTGGACTCAGACATATACTATCTGTATGACTGTGGCAAGGCATGTAACTTCTTTGCCTAGAAGGCAAAACCTGGACTGTCTACCAGCACAATGCCAGAAAACTGAATTACTTCCATTTAAATTATCTGGCAAGAACAGGTACTAGACACTGAGGTCCTTTCTCCATCTAAACTGCCAAGCATTCAAATTCTGCTGCAGAGGCCACAACTCTAATGGACCAGCCACATTGTTTCAATGCCAAATATACATTTGCCTAAAATACTATTTTTATGGAGAACTCCACAAGGCATATACTCACATGGAGGTCAGAAGAAAGTATATGAGGACACTCTGAAGGTCTCTCTGAAGAACTTTGGAATCAATGGCATAACATGGGAAATACTGGCAAAGGACCACCCAGCATCACATACCTTCATTAAAGAAGGCACTACACTCTACATGTGAAGCAAATTTGCAGTAGCTCAAAAGAAATATCGAATGCACAAATTGAGAAACATCACCATTCCAGATATTCATGTGGATTCTTTGTGCCCAACCTTTGATAAAATCTTTTGAACTTATATTCATCTAATCAGCCATAGTTGGACACACTGTACCTTGTCTTCAAAAGAGTGATGTCATTTTGGTCTTCTTTGGGAACAAAGGACAACAAATAAATATATAGTGGATCTTTTTTGTTGACTCCAAGCTGGTTTTATCTGGGGAGAGGTGAGCTTGTTACTGTTCTTTCTGGTCAGAACCCTGTCTTTAACCAGGAAGGGCCCTTGATCCCTTGGGATTGTAATTCATATTGACTCTTTATAGAGGGCCTCTGATGCCTTGGGATGGGAAGTAATATTGCCCCATCAGGGCTTCCAGTCAATTCCTCTTGACTGGAAGTACTCCTCCCTGACCTTGAATTATGATCCAGAAATAGGGATCAGCAATGGAGTTGCCCAACAGCATCCATTCCTGTGTCCAGTGCTAACACATGTCCCCTGTAGTATCTTTATGACCAGTTGCCATGTCTCCTTATAATCTCATGCTTGATATCTTCTGAATCAGCTACTGCTTATGTCACTATCACCCAGAGCCATTACTCCTGTTTCATCCATGTGGGCCCTGGGCCAACCTCCACCTTCTGTGTTACATATTTCCTTCCCCACATTGACTCAGTTCAAGTGCAATGTACTGGAGGGATCTTTCCTTGCCCCCACCCCCACTGCCTATAAGTCTTTCTCTCTAGATATCTTGCAATCTAGTCTGTTATGTCCCTTGTATGCACCAATTTATGCAGTTCTTCCTCATTCGAAATTAAGTTCATTGAGGGAGACAGTATTTTGTTTTGTTTTTCCTTATTCCTCAGCCTTCCATGTAGTAAGTGCTTAATAATTGCTTGTAGAGGGGCAGCTTTGTGGCACAGTGGATAAAGTAAAAACTCCGGATTCAGGAAGACCTGAGTTCAAATCCAGATTCACACACTTGACACTTATTAGCTGTGTGACCCTGGTCAAGTCAGTTAACCCTCATTGCCCCCCCCCCTCAAAAAAATGCTTGATGATTGAAGGATAGAATGCAAAGGAATTGCTTGGGAGGGGATGATGGATTTAGATATTCTGTTTGGCACTAGAGGGGAGAATTGTTATCAGTGGATTGAAGTTGCAAGAGATAAATATAGGCTTGATGTTGTAGAAATCTAATAATTTGAGCTATTCCCTAGAAAAATGGGCTGCATGAAAAAGGAGTGAGTTCCCCATCCCTGAAAGTTTTCAAGAAGACTAGGTGATCACTGGTTGGTCCATTTTCAAGAAGACTTTTTTTCTGGCATTTGGTTGAAGAGAATGGCTCCTGAGGTCATTCCAACTATGAAATTATTTAATCCTGTGATTCTGTAAATGTTTAATATTCATAAAAGTTAATAATCATAGTCTTAAACTTTATTTGAGATATTAATATAAGTTCACAATCAGATAGATTTATATAATGTTTTCTTTTTCTGGTGATTTTTATCTTGATCTAGTGTTGATTACTTTGTGCACCTTTTCCCTTTTACCATTGGTGGTGCATGGGTATTGCATATTCATGAAAACTTAATAAAACTTAACTCTAAGGGGGGAAAAGACCACAAAAGATAAACAGCCATAAATACCATGGTTCACATTGACTAATGTAATGGTAGGCTATAATCATAGACTCTCCTGGGCCCCAAACCAATTACACTGTGACAAAAACCATCTGTAAAGGAAAAATCAGAGAGTCAAATGTTGGAGTCTGTGCCAGTGGGATATTCCAGTAGGAGGGTCCCTCTAGATTGAATGAGTTCTGACAGATGGGCCAGATCTGCCTCTTGGATCCACAGCATGGGACTTTATTGAAAGGCTATGCTTGAATGCCGGCCTGGAGGAAAGAAATATACAACAGAAGCCACAGTGGGGATTGGGGAGCAGGGTTTTGCCCATAAAGGTTAGTGATGATGAAACCTCAAAAGCCTCAGAGGTTCAAATTGGGTAAGTGAGTATTTTTGAGTGGTGGGGTGGGGTTCTGCTGAGTAGCGAAGAACTCAGTAAAGTGTAGGTAAGGCCTTCCAAGGTTTACTTCCCCTCCTTCAGACCTAATTTTAAGAGGGAAATCTGTGAAGACCTCTATCATCATCCATGACCCAGGTTTGACTCTCCATAAAATAAGTTGGTAATTCTCCCCAATTCCAGAGTCATGGGAATGTGTCAAGTGAACATATCTGGAGTGCTTGGAGGTCCTAAGTCGAGGTAGGCAATCTCTATCTATTCTTTTCAATTTAGATATGAACTCTCCAGCCTCCAGAAATTCCTTGAGAATGGTTTCCAAGTCTAAAATTATAGTCTTTTTTTTCTTTAAGAGAAACCAATATGCTAAATTTGAAACTTGCAAATTAATAAATTTGAATGGTTTGAGAATTACATTAGAAACACTGTCCTTTCATCAGAACTCCTAGTGAATTCAAACAAGGCTTCATTTAAAATATAAAGATGCAAGTGCGAGGGTAGATTTCTCTTCCTCTCAGTGAAATGCACAATTAGGTGCACCTATACAATGATAATATATCTGTCATTTATCACTCCTGCAGTCCAGGGAGTCCCAGATATTTATTTTGAACCATAGTGGTCCTTAATGCTGCTGGGTGGCACAGTGAATAGAGCACTGGCCCCAGAATCAGGAGAACCTGAGTTCAATTCCAGTCTCAGACACTTGACACTTACTAGCTATATGACCCTGGGCAAGTCACAAAATCCCGATTGCCTCAATATATCCACAGCCATCTGCAGTCATCCAGATGTATATTTTGCCACTGAACCCAGATTGCTCTGGAGGAGAGAGACAAGCTTATGACTTTACATAGCCCTTCCTCACTTAAATCTAATTCACTTACTTTTGTTTTTGTTTTTTGTTTTTGCGGGGCAATGGGGGTTAAGTGACTTGCCCAGGGTCACACAGCTAGTAAGTGTCAAGAGTCTGAGGCCAGATTTGAACTCAGGTATTCCTGAAAGCAGGGCCGGTGCTTTATCCACTGTGCCACCTAGCCTCCTCTGCTCTCTAATTCACTTTCAAGTTGTGATAGCACCTCCCAATATCATGGTCCTCTTCGAGAACAAAGGACAGACAAGAACAAGAAGGTTTGGACATGCTAGTCGTACTTGTGGTGCTGATATGGCCAGAGTCCTCTGTGGATCAGCATAGATACTGCAACTTTCAGGGCACATCAAGTGGGTAGAATGTGATTCTTTTTTTTTCCTTCCCTAATCTATTTCTCATAAAGAATAACAACCTTGGTATAGAAATAGATGTACCAATAGTGTGAATCCAATGATCTGCCATAGCCACTAAAAAAAATTCTCCTCCCAAGGAATTTGTCAAGTTCTTCAGCATGGCTGTCCTAAAGCCCAACATCCCATGGGCTGAGAGATGAAGAAGGTGACTCCTTTCAGAACTGATGTGAACTTTCTTGACTAAATTATCCTGCTGGCTTTCATCATGCTTATAATGACAGTCATCCATTCACTGGCAAATGACCCTGATCCAGGGAAGTATAAGAGTATAAGACGTAGAGAGAGGAGGGATGTTAGAGGTCACTTAAAATGCGCCAATTATTTTATGGTTGAGGAAATTTCTGTGTTGGAGGGTGAGATGTCAAAAACCCCTCAATTCAATTCAGTATGTAATCAATGGCCATTGTAGAAAATACTTTGCTAGACACTGGAGATATTAAGAAAACATGCCAGTGCTTGCCCTTAGGGAGCTTATAGTCTATTAGAAGGAGGTTCTAGCATTGTATAATGATATTAGTGATAGGCCTTTGAAGTCAAAAGACCTCTGGTTCAAATCCTTACTATGTCACTTACCGTATGTTTGCCTAATGGTAAGTCACTTCACTGGGCTAGTCCTCCATTTTATCATCTGTAAAATGAGAGGGTTGTACTTTTTTAACTCAGAGGTATATTCCATCTCTAAATCTATGATCCTATGTCATGTTCATGAGCTGAAGGGATCAGTAGATGGTTAAAAGAAGGAGGGGATCCCATTGAGCCTTAGAGATGGAGCAAAGAATGCAGATTGTAGGAGCAGAGGAGAGGTGGAAGGAATGTCAGAGTCGATCTAGACCACCTCCTACATTTTGTAGATTAAAAAAAGAGAGAAATCTAAAGAAAATGAGTAATGAGGCCCTAAGAGATCACAAAACCAGGAAGGCGTAAAGTGGAATTTAAACACTGATCTTCTTAATTCCAAGTACATCTTGTTCACTACATGATCCATACAAGCAAAAATAGAGGCAGAAGAAAGGCATATTGGAATTGCAGTCCTAGCAGCAGAGTTTGGTTGGAATATAGAGTGTGGAACTCTTAGGACAGTGTCTGGAATATGGTGAATACTTAATTTGACATGCTTGTTGATTGAATGATTGTGTAAGGGAGTGATGTAAAACATGTCTGAAAAGTTAGGATACTTCTGTTTGATGGAAGACCTTAAATGAAAGGTTAAAAAGTTTTAATTTTATTCCATAGGATATGAGGAGTCTTGCAAGGAATTTTAACAGAAGAATGCTATGGTCAAAGCTACCCACTGAAAAAATTCTTTTGCAATCTACATGAAGGATAGATTGAAAAGGGAAAAAGACTGTTGAGAAAAAGATCCATTAGGAAACTATGAAGATCATTTAAACAATTGTTGACAGTGAGTGGAGCAAACAGGGCAGTTGTGAGAAATATTATGGAAATAGAATTGGTAAGACTTAACTAATTTGATTGGTAAGGAAGAGGGAGAGTTAAAAGCCAAAGATGCATGACCTTATGAACCTAAGTGACTCAATAGAAATGGGGATGTTGACAAGAAATATCAATTTAGAAGGGAAGATGAGTTCAGTTTATGATATTGTTTGAAGCACTAGATTGACAGTCAATGGTAGTTGTATAGCAGTCAAAGAGGTAGTTTAGAGTTCATTAGACAGAGTGCAGTGGAAGATTTCTATTTGTAAGTACTTTGAAAAGAGGGAAGGACTGAAATCATGGAAAGAACACTTAGGGAGCAGGAGGGGGATAATAGATTAGTAAATAAAAGTGAGGCATGTGCAAGCAAATAGCAAAAGAACAAAGAGATACAAGTGTCAAGGAAGATGAGGAAGTAGAGTCTGATGTGAAACAAAAACATTGAGGAAGATGAGGACTCAGAATAGCACGTAAGTTTAGGTTTAGCCATTGGAATGTGATTGGCAAAGAGCAGCTTAAATGGAATATTGGGGTCAGAAGCCAAATGGTTAAGGATAAAGGGGGGGATCAGTAATGGGTGGAGGAGGCATATGCTGGAAATGTATCTTTCTAGGCATTTAGCTAGCATTGAAATGATATATAAAAGATAAGATTTTAAGAGATTTCAAATTCAAGTGAATGTTTTGAGAAAGAGTTATGCATATGTTTATAGTTAGTAACACTGGCCTCCTTCCACAATGTACTTCATCTCCTACCTAGGCCATTTCACTGGCTGTCCCTGATGTCTGGAACTCTGTGTCTCCCCCTGTCTGCCTCTTGACTTCCTGGCTTCCTTCAAGTATCACCTAAAGATGCCTTCTGAAAGATTTCTCCTATATTCATAATGTTAATATCTTCCCTATGAAATGAGCTCCAATTTGTCCTGTATGCATCTTGCTTGTGCATAGTAGTTTGCCTGTTATCTCCCACACTGTGCTATCATCCCCCACTACATTTGAAGATATAGACCATTGTGTTTTTTCTTTTTTTTCTTTCCAGCACTTGCACAATGCAAAATGTATACTAAAAAACAAACAAGTGATTATGGTTTTGATTTGAAAGGAGCTACTAGAGGAGGGGAATAGTGACATGGGGGAGGGTTGGAGAGAAAATAGAAAGGAAAGTGAAGAGGAAGTAGAGAAGAAAAAGAAGGAGGAGAGGAGAAAAGAGAAAAAGAAGAAAAATGAAATGCAGAGGAGAAGAAAGAGGAGGAGGTTATAGATGAATGGGTAGTAGAATCAGGGATCCAAAAATTAACTTGAAGTATTTGAATGGCTATCACATAGAAACCTTGTCCTGCTTCGCCCCAGAAGACTGAACCAAGGCTTACTGGAGGAGAGGGGAAGACACAGCGAAGCAGAATTAAGCTTGACATCCAAAAACTCCTTCACAATTAGCTCCAGAAGTTGAGTGAGCTCAATCCAGAAGAATGGGATTTCAATTTTTTCTCTCCACTCTCCCACCTCCTGGCTTTCCTTGTTTCCCTTCAAAACTCAACTCAAATCCCCCTTTCTAAAATAAGTTTTTCCCTTTCCTAAAAGAAATCTCCCCTAGTCCCCCCCCCATCTTTCCTCCCAAACCCTGTGCTCTGCTAGTGACTTATTTCTAATATTGTATCCCATTTACAGACTACTCACATATATGTATCTATATTGAGATGAATAGATTGAGACCTCGATATAGATCTTATATGTACAGATTTATTTACACCAAGAATGTAAGCTCATTGAGGCCAGGGACCATAATTTGGCTTTTTATATGTATTCCCAGAACTTAGCACAGTGCCTAAAATGTATCAAATGTTTACACAAAGCTTTTTGACTCTCAATTTCTTCCTCACTGGAGTCTTCAATTAAATGGCTACTTGTCAGGAATATGAAAAAGAAGATTCATGTTCAGGTTTGCTTTGTACTAGAATGTTTATACATACTCTAAGACCTTTATACATCCTTGACATATCATCATGACTCTGTCTGAACTAGTACTTCCTAGCTCTTCTGCGTGGAAAGATGTCCTCTGAGGGACTTTGTGAATATACCGGTACCTTATTACATCAGCAGCAGCAAACATCATTGTTGTCATCATCATCATTATTGATAATTATGATTGTTCTTAATTATTATTTTTTGATCATCCCAAAGGTGAAGATACCAACGATTCCCAATGTAATTAATGAACCACGTTTTGGTTATCTGTGCCTTTTTTGCTTTTTATATTTTATTTCCAGAACTTTGTAGGCACAAAACAAATAGGCAAAAACCAAACACTTAATAAATCCTTACTGATTGGTTACTTACTATAAACACAATGACCTCCTTCACAGCCTCAGAAAGGACCAGCACACACAGCCACTGTAAGGGACTGAAGGATACTCTCCTATGATTTGAGAGGTATGGAGGGTACCATTCCCCAGCTGAGGCACAGATCAGTGGGCAGCCCAAATTATTCCAGTTTGAATGAAGCCCCATCATTTTAATAAGACATTCCCACTGGCCATTGCTTCTGCATTTGTCTAGTTCAAATTACATTGCATCAGCACTTTATCTGAAATCTGGGAGTTTGCTGGCATGGTGGGACAAGGATGGGGGAGGTGGAAGAAATAGAGGAAGGTCTGCAGTATTCAAAAGTCCGGATACAACTTTCAACCCCTAAAATATGCTGATATAACCTCCTTGCTTTGGAACAAGAGAAAGGCCCATCACAAGCATGACACTGGCAGCCCAGTCCCTGAAAACTTGTTTTTGTGTTGGTGCTGAAAATAATCTCTTAGGGTATCCCAAGGAACTTTCTGACACCCCAGTTCTGAGCAGAGATTGAATCATAGAGCTCGGGTGTTTGGAGGCCCATGTTTGCCAAAAAGGGGGCTCTTCCTGAAAGCTGCAAGTAGAAGGAAAAGGCCAAACCCCAAGCACAGTGTGACTGGCCAGCTGGCCCATCTCCCTGGACCACAGTGCACCTTGGCAGGTCTCCACCTCTGAGGTCACCAATGGTTCTGAAGCTCCCACCACAAGAAAATCATGGGTTTGAAAAGACAGTCATTAAAGAAAATATTGATGTCATTTTAGCACAAGAACATTTTCAGAGATGTGTGGTATATGTCTGAGTGTATAGGGCTATTAACCTGGGAGGCCCATTTGTGCCATTTCTTATGGACAGAGGCCGGATGCTCTTGTCATGAAGAACAGTGAAGAATCAGTCATTTTCATCTACTAGTAACAGGGAAATCCCATTATCTCCATGGTCAATTCTTCAGGGATTGAGCCAAGTCTCCATCCACAATAGTCTGCTCAGTGGCCTTTGAAGTTAATGGGCTGGGAGATGGGGGGTACTTCAGGCAGAAAAAAATTTGGCTACTTTAGATAAGCCTGAGTTCCTCATGAACACTTCCTGGTCACTCTCTTTGATTTAATCCCTGAGTTTGGGGCAAATAACAAATGGGATACAATGAATTGCCATGAAGAGATTGGAATTCTCTGACTGACAAGGGCAAACATCTTGCTCTCGATCTCTTGCCATGTGCAATATGGAAACAGGCTTTGAGACTCAAAACGTATAATCTATTATCATGTCGCTACAAATGTTTACATGACAAATGACTTCAATTAGGTCTGTAACTATCAATTCTGGTGCCCAGGACACACACCACAAACATACTCTAGGGCAAGCCACACTTCAGACTGACTTCTTAAGGATAATTTAGTTGGTTGGGGGTGTGGGTGGGTGGATTTTAGGGAAAGACCTTGGATCTTAGGACAAAAGACCTTGTTTTGGGAAAGGCCCTAGTATATCATGAAACAACAGCTATAGAAGCTGCTACAGGAAAAGGGAAGCTAGTGGAACTAGGCCAGGAATAAGCTGACCTCTCCTTCTGAGGTAATGTTGAGAGTAGTGGAGAAGTTCTATCTAGAAGGTGCTTATTTTAGCTGGTCCTTCTTATTGACTGAACCTTTACTAAAAGTAATTTGTTCTATCTCCTGGAAAGTATTCTTAGAACACTCTGCATTCTGACGTACTTGGAGAAAACACCAAATGTCCCATTCTAGTTAGATATCTGAATTCAGTATATTGTCCAGAATATAGATTCCCACTACCAACTGCATACTCTAAAGAGACTTGAACTTTGTGTCTCATGAACTGCTCATCCTTTCTTCAATCAATCATTCATGATTTAGTAAGCACCTGTTATGTCCTAGGCACTGTACTAGGGGCTACTGATAGAAAGGTAAAAATAACATAGTAATGGCTCTCAAGGAATTTGCATTCTATCGTATAAGATGTGTATAAATTTATAAGCATTTTAAGAATTTTTAAATAATCCATTCCATAAAATTGAAGGAAGGACGGCATTAGCAGCTTGGGAGACAAGATTGAGAATTCACATAGAAATTGGTATTTGAGATAAGTCTTGAAGGAAATACTAGATTCCAAGGTGGGAATGAGGAGAGAGTATAATATACTCTTGGAATTATGGGCAGACTTTGTTGAAGAACACATTACTCACCAGAGACCCTATGCTCAATATGATATACCAGTATTTTTAAAATGATTAGTAAATTACCAAATGTACATCAGTATGGGCAAAATCCCATTACAACAATTTCCTATTATAGGAAGGGGAAAAAATGTTCCATTCAATCAAGACATTTTCAGATCTTGGAATAAAAAAAAAAGAAAAAAGCCCATATAGAGAATATATACAAAACATTTCTATACACATGATCTCATTTGTCCTTGAGAACAACCCCGGTAAGTTGCTAGGATGTTTTTTGTTGTTGTTTTTTGTTTTTATGAATCAAGTTTTGCTTATGTGTAAACATTGGTTTACATAGAAACTGAGTGATTTCTCCAAGGGCACACAGATAAGAAAATGTAAAGGACTCCCACCAACACATTGGACTCCCTGTCTATATCAATGTTCTTTCCATTGTATTTTCAACTGACATTTATATAGTGCTTTAAGTATTTTCAAACTGATTTATAAATAGAATTCCAATTGATACTTTGATCAGAAAGGATCCTAGATCTCTATCTGGAAGGAACTCACAGGCCATCTGGACTTACCCTACTTGAGTTAAATAAGACCCACTTCCCTTATTGGTGTTGTGACTTGTCCAAGGTCATATAGGTGGGCAGGATTATAAGTGGGTTTTAAATGCATATCAATAGACTCCTGAATCAGAATTCTCACCACTGTATCACACTGACTCCTAATTTGTATGACCATGGAAACTTGTACGAGCAAGTTAGAGTATGTATGATATAACAGAATAGAGAGCTGACCTTGGAACCAAGAAGCCCTAAATTCAAACTCTGCCTGGAATATGAACTGGTTGTATGGTCCTGGGCAACTTATTTAATTTCTCAGTGATCCTGAAATGCAATGGGATGCTAAGTTTCAGAGAAGGTGCAATATGCATGAGAAATTAAAATTTCTCTACCTGGGAGCTCTTCATATGAATAATCCCATGGACAAGGAATCATGAAAGATGCTTTTGTTCTGATTGCAGTTTTTGTAAATTTGTCCCTTCAGTTGGAATAGGATTTTGTAGTGGAAAGAGATTTGGCATAAGTCAAAAATCGGATTCATACTGGAGGTGATCCTGGGCAGGTCCAGGAATTTAAGTTGCTTCATCATTAAAATGAATATGATAATATCATTAGTACCTTTATGAAAAAGTTGTGGTGAGGAGGAAATGGAATAATGGATGTATAGCCCTTTGTAAAACAAAATAAAATATCTAAAAATAGGAGCTAAAATATTAAGAACAATATCAACTGACAATACTTTCTGTCAAAATCTCTGATTGCACTGGCACAGGGAACTCGAAATGAGTAAAACTACTATATCATAGTAGATCATAACGTTCTCTGCATCATACAATTTCACAGAGTCACCAGTGTTCAAAATCAATCAGTCAGTAAGAACCTACTGTGTGACAAGTACCATACTAAGTTCTATGGATACAGAGCAAAGTGAAAGACAGCCCCTCCTGGGAGGAGGTCGCAGGCTAATAGAAGTGTCATTAAGTATTTTTTTCAATCATATCCAACTCTTCATGACCCAATTTGGGGTTATCTTCACAGTGATACTGAAGTAGTTTGTCATTTCTTTCTCCAGCTCATTTTACAGATGAGGAACTAACCTAGAGCAAATGGGTTAAGCGACTTCCCCAGGATTACACAGCTAGTCAGTTTTAGGCCAGATTTGAACTCATGAAGAGGAATCTTCCTGTCTCTATCCACTGTGCCACCTATCTGGGTGGGACCATGTGCAAAGCACTTTGTACTATTTCAGCTTTAGATAAAGTAAATTGGACTAGAGTCAGAGGCAGAACTTTGTCCATGTTCTAGACTCAGTGAGTACCATTAAAAGTGCTAATCCAATCTGTACAGCTTGTGTTCATCATAACTCTACCAATTTCTTTATTCGTCAGACCCAGTGGTGTGCCAGCCCTCTCCCTGTTTCTCCAATTTGATGCATGGCCTTGTTCTTTCAACAATATGCTTCTCATCATGCCCCAGGTTCTGAAGGCCAGTTTTCTTTCTTGACTGGAGAAATGGATGCTTCATCACTACTTACCCAGGTCCTGGCTAGTTGACATCTATTGAAATGATAAAACAGCTTACGAATCCCCCAGACCCTTGTTGGCTGAGCCAACTCATCATTAGATTCTAGGTCAACAATGATGAAAAACAAAGTATCCCTCCAAACTCCTATTTCAGCCTTTGATTATCAGGGTAAGAATAATGTGGGGAGGGAGAGGATGGAAAAGTAGAAAAATTACATGCCAAGAAACAGAAAGGAACACAAAGAATAAGTCAAATAAATGAGGACCCTTGACATCTATTTTTCTGTCACTTTTTCTTCCCTCTTTCTCTAGTTGTGTGTCCTACACTCAGTCCTTACCCTTCCATATTCCCTGAAGTACTTTTCAGAGTGTTTCATCAGAACCTATGATTTCATAAATCTAAGGATCACCTGGTAAGAAACACTCTCTACCAGTGTCAATTTGCTCAGGTTCTTTAATTTTTCAGCTCAGAGAATTACTTGTTGTTCTAAGAGTGAACTGGATCTGGACAGCTGGGTGACACAGTGGATAGAGCACTAGCCCTGGAGTCAGGAGTACCTGAGTTCAAGTCCTGCCTCAGACACTTAACACTTACTAGCTGTGTGACCCTGAGCAAGTTACTTAACCCCAATTGCCTCACTAAAAAAAAAAAAAGAGTCGACTGGATCGATATGTCTGAGATGGGGCTTGAATCCAGATTGTCCAGACTCTGATTCTTGCTCTCTATCATTGTGGTTCTATTCATGTTCCATTTACCTCGCATATACTTCTGTTTCTTTATTCATTTATATTTTGCCCATCTTTTCCCTCCCCATCCCAAAGTGAATGTAAATTCTTCAAAGTCTGGATGTCTTATATTTCTAGCATCAAGACTAATACATGGTAGGCTTTAATAAATTCTTAGTGGATGGATGAATGAATGAACATCCCTTTGCTCCCCTGAGAGGATTGGCCCTACCTAAGGGTTCATTGTTCAGTAGACTTGGCTCTTGCTTCTTTAGTAATGCTTAGTTGGAGTAAATAATTATTTATTTTCTGTCTCAGGGAGACATTCATTCCACATCCTGGGGTCATGTAGATGTTTTTGGTCACTTAAACCTCTTTCTCTTTACCATGTTTACCTCTACTTGCTTAATCAGGTGTATCAGTTCTAATAATTGGAAGGTAACTTCTGCTGTACATTCACTGATAGAGGCACCTGTAGAATGTATCATATGCTAAATCAGTAGATGGTTCCATCATTCTTACATTGTCCATTTGCTCCATTATCACTGGTTCTTTGGTTATTATTCCATGCAATAGCCTTTCCAGGCTTAGCTCCAAGGAAGATGTCTTTGTCCTCTTCTATTAGGCAATATAAGAGAATTTGACATAGCTACCTTGGGCACTCTTCACATCACCAAAATAGCTATCCAGCACTATAACTTTGGGACACAGCCTTTTCAAGAAGTGAATGAGGGGCAGCTAGGTGGCGCAGTGGATAGAGCACCGGCCCTGGAGTCAGGAGTACCTGAGTTCAAATCCGGCCTCAGACACTTAACACTTACTAGCTGTGTGACCCTGGGCAAGTCACTTAACCCCAATTGCCTCACTAAAAAAAAAAAAAAAAAAAAAAAAGAAGTGAATGAGGTCAGGCAGCTAGGTCATGCAGTGGATAAAGCACTGGTTCTGGATTCAGGAGGACCTAAGTTCAAATCTGGCCTCAGACACTTGACACACACTAGCTTCATAAATCATTTAACCTTCATTGCCTGGGCAAATCATTTAACCTTCATTGCCCTGCAAAAAAAAGTGAATGAGGTCAAAATATCCTGAGACATTCCATTTACCTGTCCCAATGTTTTGCATCTATTGTCTGAAACTCCTTTAATTCTTCTGTGATGGGCTAACAAGGCTCAAAAATTTTCCTTTCTTAGAGGGTAGTGGACTTCATCCCTACTGAAAAAATGCTCTTACTTTTTTTGTAATGTGTCTTTTTTAATGCTACTAGCAGCCTGACAGTTTATTTTTTCCCCAGTGAAAATTTCCACTATTGGTGTGGGTTATGGGTTACTGAGGAAGGCATGAACACTTGGTCCCAAGGTCACTACTCATGCAGATGACTGATTTCAACAAGAAATTTCATCATTCTATCTATTCTTCTCTTACCACCACTCCCCTCCCTGCGTGAAAGGTGCAACTTTACTTTTTTTGTCATCTGAATCTGTTGGGACAGACCTTCAGAGCTCAATTCTGATTCTCTCTGTTACTGCTTTCCCCTACTAACACTTTGTTTTACTTTGTATATTCCCTGTATCCATTTATCTGTGAACACTGAGTATTCCTCTACCCCTGTCAAGTAAAGGTTCTACCAGGATGAGGCTTATTTGGTTTTGATGTTTGGATCACTAGCATGTAGCACAGTGTCTAGAACATAACAGGTGCTTAAAATACTTGTTGAATGATTTTATCCAATTTTATAGGGGGGCAGCTAGTTGGTGCAGTGGATAGAGCACCGGCCCTGAAGTCAGGAGGACATGAGTTCAAATCCGGTCTCAGACACTTAACACTTACTAGCTGTGTGACCCTAGGCAAGTCACTTAACCCCAATTGCCTCACCAAAACCCCCCACAATTTTATAGGGATCCTAATCAGAGAAGAAATAAAACATTAGGGGAGTAAATCTGTGTGGAGATTACTGGGAGGGGGACAGAAAAGAGGGTATATACAGGAATTTATCCTTCTTTATGATTAATGTCAGACAGAATCAAATGGGATTTATATCCACTAGCTCCACAATTTCCTTTGCTCATATGACCTGAAGGCAAAGATCCTGAGAATGTACATCTCAGTATAAGAATGGGAACAAGCAGAGCAATGATGGAATTCCTCCTGCAGAAGGACAAGGAAGAAGCCAAAACACACATCCCCAATATACCCAAAATATCATTCATGGATGATGGTCCAGAATCCCAAGTTTCATTGTGAAAGAGGAGTGGATATAAATTTCCTATACATTTTAATTCTGGGATATAACTTTTTAAGCTAAAGCAGGATTTCCCCTTTTTGAAACAAACAAACAAAAAGCTACTGCAAATTTCTGACATCTGGATAGATAAAGAGAGAGAGAGAGAGAGAGAGAGAGAGAGAGAGAGAGAGAGAGAAAGAAAGAAAGAAAGAAAGAAAGAAAGAAAGAAAGAAAGAAAGAAAGAAAGATGGGAATGAAGGAAGGAAAGAGGAAGGAAAGAAGGAAGGAAGGAAAAAGAAAGAAACAACCATTCTCAAAGGATAAATGGTCAAATAATATGAATAAACACTTCTCAAAAGAATCATATAAAAGAATGCACAAAATCAATATAATGTTAAAAGTGCACATCCAAACAACCCTCATTTTCACCTCACACCCTGAAGATTGGCAAAATGGCAATGTTGGAGGGATTGGTGAGGAAACAGTGAATTGGTATGAATATTTTGGAAAACAATTTGTAATTATGCAAATAAAATTACTAAAGTGTCCATACCCTTTGAAACAGCAGCTCCATTTCTGGGCTTATAGCCTAAAGAAGCCATCAATATGGGGAAAATGCAAATTATTAATAGTAGCATTTTTTTGTGAAAGATAAGAATGTAAAGCAAAGGAGATGACCATTGATTGGGGAATGGCTAAACAAATTGTGGTACATGAATTTAGTAGAATATTACTGTGCTGTAAGAAATGATGCATGTGATGAATAGAGAGAATTAGAAAGACTGTATGAACTGATGTAGAGTGAAGCTTGAAGAGCCAAGAAGACAATAGATACTGTGATTACAACAATGGAAATCAAAAGAACAAAAATACATTAAAAAAACAAAAGTAAATGTAAGAAAATTATTAATACCAAGAAGGATTCAAATGAAGAAAGATGAGAGGACACCACTAAACCATCCCTTCATGGAAGTGGAAGGTCTGCATTTCTTAAACATGGCACATATTATCAGACTTTTCAATTTATCAATGAGTTATGATGATTATTTTGCCTCTCAAAATACTTCTTTTTATATGAGATGGCTCCCTGGGAGAGGCAAGGGGAAGGAGAAGAATACTAGGTATATCTAAAATGATATAAGAAACAGAAAATATTGATTTAAAAAGCTTGTTTTTTTGGGGGAAATGGGATTCTCTAGGCTTGGGGCTTGCCTTCATTGGGAAACCCAAGTTACAGAGTCCTCAATGCTCTCCAGATTATCAATGTTCTTCCTATGTTGTGACACCCAGGAAGAGTTTGGAAATGTATTAAATATTATCTAATGATTTTATTCAAATGCATAGCCTCTGAACCAACTCAATTAAACAGTTTTTATCCTGGGTCTCAGAGATCATAATTTTAAATTGTTTTTTCTAGATAACAGTTAATATAGTCTAGAGAATAAGCAGATATGTTAATATATTAATATATTAATAAGCAGGGAAAGATTGATGGCAAGGAATAGGTTGGTTGTTTTCACTCATTCTTGAAGGGGACAAAAGTAATATGGCTATGTTGAGGTAAAGTTAGTGTGTTTGACTATGAATGATCAGATCAATATGAGTTTGGGTGTCTCTACCACAGATTGGGCATAAATAATCTATATGAACATTTGGAGCATAGTTGTCTTTCTCCATTTGCTATAACCAATGTTTCCATGTTATGGATGGTGTGTTGCTTGCTGCTGGAGAGCCTCTCTTTTCTTTATCTTAATTGCTAGGCAAAAATTAGCACAAACAGCAGAGAATCAGCCCATATTTTGTTGCATCTCAGCCTCAGAGGTCACACTGAATGCACAATAATCTGTGAACACAGGTGATAGAGTGGGGATCAGAGAAAAGTTGAACTGTTGAAGAAAAAAAGACTGAATATGAGCATATACTGGATGATGATAATATAGGTAAGGAGTAAGGCTCCTTAGACACTCTTGTTAGACAAGAGTGAAAGAAAAAATAGTGAAAAAAAGAATATGAATAACATAAGTTGAAGAAGTGGGAAGAAGAGGGAACTCTTGGCTAAATGGCCTCATTTTGATTTCTGTAAAATCTGAAGAAAGATTCCTAGCTGAGAGAGTGGGAAAAGAGGAAGCTATTTGAGGTGTTAGGAGGGTTATAACTTTTGGAAGGAACACTGCAGAAAGTGAGATTGTGATAAAAGAGGAATAGTAGATTTGTCTATCAGCAGCAAGAGCCAAGTGATGGTGTGGAACATAAACTGTAATGGACCCAGTCAAAATGGTTATTTGATTGTCTTCAACTTTTTTTTTTCAGAAGCATGTGTGTAAGAATAAAGTTAGCAGGTGGTGGGAATGTCCCAAGGCTGAGGCTGAGCAGGGCCAATTAATGTGGGGACTATGGATTTCAAAGAAGATGACAACATAGAGTTGAATGGATTCACCAAAAAGTCAAGATGTGAAAAAGAGGACAGAGTAGCTAGTACAAAGGTTGCTTGGAAAATAACTGAGAGGTCTATGGTTGGAGTTGAGTTTGGTAGTATAGCTACATTGTGCAGTGGATAGAGGACTGGCCTTGAAGTCAAAAGGACCTGAATTCAAATCTCACTTCAGACACTTACTAGCTCTGTGATCCTGGGTAAGTCACTTAACCCCATTTGCTTTAAACATCCGGGGCCATCTCCAACTGGACCCAGATGTCTCTAAAGGAGATAGTAAGGTTGGTTACCTTGCACAGCTCTCCCTCACTTAAATCCAATTCAGTTCAAGTCATTAAGTCACACCAATGTCATGGTCCTTATCAAGAATGAAGGAAAAGTAACAAAAACAAGTTTCAAAAGCAAATTAATAACTGGAAGTCCAATAGTTTATGGTCAGATTATGGAATTTCAGAATTATTGATTTTTTTGGTGACATGGTGAAATTTTGGGTGATGGCAAGATCTTTTGAAGGAGAGTCAATGTATATGTTTAATTCCCTAAGTATGAGAACAAGAGTTGAGGAAGAGAAAAACAAATTATGAGCCAGGTTCTGCATATTTTGAGAAAGGAAGGGAAGTGACATGGAGATCTATAGAAACAGGTACCCAGATTTTGATTTTGTGGTAGGTATGCATTTCATGAACCTCAATGGATGATAGTTTACTGAATGTTGGAAGTAGGTAGAGAAACTTGGTGGTGGCAGTGGGGAGCAAAGAGTATCCTAAGACCCTTGCCCCAACGATGACTACAAAGCCAAGTAAAACAAGTAAAGCCAATATTGGAAGGGGAAGGCATAGAAGATGTGTCACCAGGGAAAGTCAGCTTTTAGTGATAGCTTGAAAATGGAACAGATGGGAGAAAAAAGATTTGGGATAAAGGAAAGTTTGCTGCTTATAGAACAGGCATTCCAGAGGGCACAGTGAAAGGGGTGGGGGAAATTTTTTGGAAATTTGGGGTAGGTGGATTTAGCAAGGGGAAAATGAGGAACTGAATGATGAGGAATAGGGAATGGTGTATAGATGGTGATCTACAGAGGGTCAGTATCTTTGGGATGTGTAAATACAAGCAGGTATGGAAATGTTCAATACTGATTAGAATTCTTCCAGGAGTAGGCTGGGGCCAAGGGCAGACAAATGTGGAAAACTTACAGTCAGATGGTCAGATTTCCATATCAACTTGATTAATAAGGCTGGCAGCAGGAAGTAGAAGTTGCCTTGTATTGGCACAGAGAGAAGTTGTTCTACCAAGTCCTATTAAGTCTTTCCTCTGAGACATGCCCTGGGGGCAGCTAGGTGGTGCAGTGGATAGAGCACTGGCCCTGGAGTCAGGAGGACCTGAGTTTAAATCTAGCCTCAGACACCTAACACTTACTAACTGTGTGACCTTGGGCAAGTCACTTAACCCAATTGCCTCACTAAATTTATATATATATATATATATATATATATATATATATATATATATATATATATTGGCCCTAATTAGCTTTTATATCGATTTCTTTATTTTTTTGTTTGAACATGTACTTTTAAAAAATTGTTTATAAATTGTATATGAGTAGTCATGGGAAACATCTCCACATTAGCTAGGTTGTGAGAGAAAACATAAAACCAAACTTCAGATTAAGGAATTGTCAAAAAACATGTATTTCAATCTGATTTCAGATACCATCAGTTCTTTCTCTGTAGATGGATTGTAATTTTCATAAGTACTTCATGGTTATATTGGATCATTGCCTTGCTGAAAATAATCATGTGCTTCCAAGTAGGTCATTTTATACTAGTGCTGTTATTTTGTATATACTATATTCCACTCTGCTTCAGTTCATGTAGTTCTTTCCAGGTTTTTCTGATAGCATCCTGTTCATCATAACTTTCATATAATACATGAAACTTGACAAAGAATTTTCTTCATAGTACCCTAGCAGAATAGGTACCATGTGTTTTGCCATTATAATCAATCATCATAACTATTTCCCTCTCTCCTATTCCCTTCCCATGATATTTACTCTATTTTCTATCTTCTTTCACCCTATTCCTCCACAAAAGTGTTTTATTTCTGACTTCCCTCTCACCTGCTCTGCCTTCCCTTCTTTCACACTTCCCTCCATATCCTCTTCCCCTCCTATTTCCTGTAGAGTTGAATAGATTATTCCTCCCAATTGGGTGTGTATGTTATTCCCTCCTTGAACCTACTCTGATGAGATTAAGGTCTTTGAGCTAATTCTGTGTTCTAAATTTTTCTTCCTCCCACTGTCATCAACTCTCCCTATGAAATCACACAATTCAGTATAGGTCATACCTATGCAATTATGCAGAATGTCTTCACCTTCCTGGAAAGTGTTTTGCTTTTTATTGCTCCCTCCCCCAATCTGCCCTTTCCTACTTTCTCTCTCCCCTTTCCCTAATCTCCTTCTCCTCCCACTTTCCCTCAGGGTAAAAACATTACTATACCTACTTGAGTAAGTATATTACTCCCTCTTTGGACCAATTCTGATGATAGTAAGGTTCACTCACTCTGCCACTATTTCCCCTCTTGCTCTCCCCTCCATAAGGTTTTTTCTTGTTTCCTTCATGTGAGCTACTTCTCCCCAGTCCACCTCTCCCCTTCACCCTCCCCCAGTGCATTCCTACTATCCCTCAACCCTATTTTAAAGATGTCATCATGGTTTAACCAGGTGGTGCAGTGGACAAAGCACCAGCCCTGGACCCAGGAAGCCCTGAGTTGAAATCTGGCCCCAGACATAAGACACCCCTCCCTGCTTGCCCCAAAATGAACAAGAATAAACAAAAAATAAATGCTTTATTGATATCATCCTTTCATATTCAGTTCAGATCTGTGTCCTCTGTCTATGTGTATTCCTTTCAGCTACCTTAAAATTGAGAAAGTTCTTATGAGTTAGAAGTATTTTCTTCCAATGTAGGAATGTAAACAGTTTAATCATTTGATATCTCACATGATTTCTTTTTCCTGTTTATCTTCTTATGCTTCCCTAGGGTCTTGTATTTGAAAGTCAAATTTTCTATTCAGTTCCGGTCTTTTCATCACCAATGCCTGAAAGTTCTCTTTTTCATTGAAATCCCACTTTTTCCTCTGAAAGATAATACACAGTTTTTCTGGGTAGATGATTCTTGGCTATTGTAAGGGCTAAAATTCTAGCTATACTGTCTAAAATATCTAATGAGTGGTCGCCAACAAATTATAAGCTTTATCAAGAATTAGACTTATAAACGTTTATTAAGGAGAATAAGAAGTTGGTAAAGACAGAGAGAAAGGCCTAGATTCATATATCTATTAAAGGGAGAGTGCATTTCTAGCTGCCTTCTCCACCAGAGTCCTCAGGAAAAAGCACATGTCAGAGCACCAGCCTCCCCCTTCTTCTTCCCACAAGCCAACGTCACTTCCTGATGCCAAAGAAAGCCACAAGTTCCTGCCCTCAGAGGCCCTCTCCTCATGTTGTAGCTTTCCTACAGTAAGTCTCCCCCAGATGGCGTCATTCCAATCATTAAACTATAGTACCAGTTCCTTTGCCCTCTTGAATATCATATTCTATACCCTCCAGTCCTGTAATGTAGATGCTGACATATCTTGTTTTATCCTTACTGTAGCTCCACAATATTTGAATTCTTTTATTTTCTAGCTGCTTGCAATATTTTCTCCTTTACCTAGGAGCTCTGGTATTTGGCTATCAGATTCATGGGAGGTTTTCTTTTGGGATCTCTTTCAGGAGATGATCAGTGAATTCTTTCAATTTCTATTTTACCCTCTGCTTGTAGAATATCAGGGCAATTTTCCTTGACAAAATCTTGGAAGATGCTTTCTAAACTCTTATTTTGGTCAAGAAGGAAGAAAGGATAAGAAACCAGTAAAACCAACAATTTATTCTGTATAGCTTGTCAAAATTCATAGTTATTTTGTTTTTACAGTTGTCTTGTCTGCTTACACTGATGTTTTCATTATGTATGTTGATACTTTGTTTCTGTTTATTTCATCTTCATTCACTTCATATACATGCATACATTCTTCTCTGTCATCATCATGCTCTTTTTTTTGTTCTTAAAGAAAAATATTACATTCATGAGCCACAAAGTATTGAGGCATTTCACAATTTAAGGTCATCTACTTTGTTTCCAGTTTTTTTCAGTTACAAATAGTGATGGCAATCCCAAATGATTTTCATTCAGTGACAGTAATCTGGTGCACCAAGGAATCCTTCTACAGAGGAAGGATGGGCCAAGGTAAATGATAGCTAGTGGTCAGCAAAGACTTTAGGGAAATTTTGCCTCTTGTTCTTTATACAAACCTCTCAGCTCCTGAGTAGCTGCTCATAGAGAATTGCTTGCTCTTATACATGGAGCAGAAAAAGTTGGCATATGCCAGACACCTGATTGATGACCATGGCTATGGAGAAAGCAAAAAGCTGCCATTGAATGGAATTCTATATGCCAATTTAGGCATGCCTTACTTTATGGACTAAATAATGGCCCATACTAAATAGGTGTCAAATTCTGAAAGCTTCTGCTATACTTATGTGAAGGAGAAATTGTATTTGAAAATAAATTATTAACATATGCTAAAATACCATACATGATGAAAAAATAATACTCAGACATTTTTGTACCTAATACAGTAGCTAAAAAACCTAAAGTTAAAATAACTATGACTTTAAGTAAAAAGAGTACTGAATTGAAGTCTCTAAAGTCTCCACAAACTCCATCCCCAGTATTCCCCCAATGATTAGCTCATGACTCAGTATGATGTTAAACAATCTTTATAAGTATTTTTTAGACCGATGACTTTTAATAATGGATGGGAGGTTGTGTGCAGCAGGGAATTGGGTATTCCAAATAGCCACATGAAATTGTTACATCATAGCTAGAAATGGGAAAAGGGTTTTTAGTAAAATGCATAAAACAGCAACTACATATATTAAAGAACATATATGTTTAAGCAGCCTGTGGTTTTTGTAAGGCAAAAACCTGGGTATAATAGTCATTAAAAGACTAACACAAAAACAAATCATGACCCTCTTATGATGCATTGTCATAAAAAATTGCCTGAGCTCCCTGAGCCTGGGTGAATTGCCTTGACTGTGATCATAAAGGCAATGAATGAAATGAAGCTGGCAGTATTTGAATCCCTATCTTGCGGATTCCAAATCTCATATGCTATCCACTATATCACCCTGGTTCTCTCACATGACATTTATCAAACTTTTTAACCCTCTTTGATCTGGTAAAATTAATTACATGATATTTTTAAAAACTGAGATACAAAGTTATTGAGCAAATAAATAATGATTTAATAGTAAAGCTAGCAAATTACAATTAAATCAGGTCACCTAATTCCTCAGCGATTAGTGACAAAAGAATAATTTACAGACCTTATTTTTTAGCAGCAAAAGAGAAATAAAAAATGGAAACCTTGTTTTGAAAAGAATTTAATTGGATATGACAGGTCATTTGACCAGTTTACTTTCCCCCAGGTTTTTTTTTTTTTTAACCCAATAGTAACATCTAGTTGTCAAAAGTCCTTGCCCTCCAGGTAATGCCTTTTTGTAACCAGAAAGCCCACTTTAAAGGGGACATTGTGGTCTCTAGCAGTCACCACCACCCCCATCTTCTGGATGTGAAGATTATATTACTCAACTTAGCCTTAAATTCTAGTTCAAGAAAAACAAAAACAAATCCATCCACTAAGACTAGAACTTAACCTTTAGTAACCACCTCCAACCCCACCCTCTGCTTTATCCAAGTGCTAGAAAAGGGAACTTGCCTTTAAAAAGAGTCTTATAATGCTTTCATTATTTTATTCCTATAAAAATATGTCTTACTCTAAATTATCTGCTACTAAATGATAAAGTTTTATCAATCTATTTACTAAATCTATAAATAGTGTAGATTTAAAAGAATATCTATGTTAATTTGGTTTAGCTGTTGGGGATAGCTTTTTTATATTAAGAAAGGAGCTTAATCCTATAATCAAACTAAAAATAAATCAAAATAATCAATACTTATTTCATTTTCATATCCTCATATTTAGCCATGACTTTTTAAAATATAACTACTGCATTGTTCCTAAGTCTCTGCTCCAAGCTATACATTTGTATTTCTTTGATTAAACATTCATGGTTTGGAGAATCTTACAAATCCTAGTTCATTCTCTTCTGGATACTGTTCAGATTATGAATCTCTCTAAAATGCAGAAACTACAACTGAAGACAATGCTTAAGCTGGCACCTGGCAAAACCAAAATATCGCATCACTATGAAGTCCCTTACCTGGGACAAGATTACTTACTGCCCAATATCACATTAACACTAGATAGATAGAGAGAAAGATATATAGATTTATTTATTGAGATGTATTTTATTAATATTTTAATTATATTAAGATTATTTTATTTTTATATATTTATTATAATATATTGCTATTAATGTTAATTATATCAATATTATACACAAACACATGTGTGTGTAAAACAGGGTTAATTGAAATTGGGTTTGTACGACATTCAATATTCCATATCTTTTTTTTCTGAATAAGCTATTATCTAGCCATAACTCATATCTTGAATATCTCATACTTTTAAAGTTAATTCTTTGGGGGCCCAAGTATAAGAATTTACATTTCTGCATATTAAACAAAAGACAACTAAGTGATGCAGTAGTTAGAGCTCCAGGCTTGAAGTCAGGAAGACCTGAGTTCAAATATGGCCTCAGACACTTACTATTTATGTAACCCTGGTCAAGTCACTCAATTTATTTGCCTCAGTTTCATCATCTATAAAATAAGTCAGAGAATGAAATGGCAAAGCACTCTGATAGCTTTGCTAAGAAAACACAAATGGGGTCAGAAAGAGTTGGGCACACTGAAATGACTGAAAAATAACAATTAGCCTCAGCCAGAAATCTAGCCTAAGAGCTTTTTGGACATTGTTTCTATTAAAAAAAAAAAAAAGTTGTTAATTCGGTTTACCTTGTACTTTTAAATCCAGAATGTGATTTCCTTTTCTAAAATGCATTTTAACCATGTATGACACTAATCTCTACTACTTGCTATGCATCCTTATCACTTTGATCAATTATCAACCAATGTTCAGATGTGGTTCTAGAATTCCATTAGCAATCAGATTCAGAAGCATTTCCCAATCCCTAAGATTGATAGGTCTTTTTCTTCAGCAGCTATTACTAATAATACATTCTGGTATTTTGACAGCAGTTAAAGTCAACCAATCCACAATTATTTATTATGTTCCTACTATAAGCCACATGCATTCACTTATAATATGCACATTCTACTTTCTGTTCTTTTTTGAAAATTAAGACAAGTTCTACCATTCTAAAAAGTCATTTGGAATTACATTAAAAAGGTTACTAAACTGTTCATACCCTTTCAGCTCGCTACACATCTGCTAGGCTGATGCCACAAAGAGACAAAAGAACAAAGGAAATGGTGTATTTGCACAAAAAATATTCCTAACAGCTCCAATGTAGTAAACAAACATTGGAACCTCTTTTGAACGACTCAGTAACAGCTAAAGAATTGTGATGGGTGAATGTGGTAGAATATTATTGGACCTAAGAAATGACAGTATTTATGACTTCTGAGGAAACAAGCAAGACCTCCATGAGCTGATGCAGAGTAAAGTGAACAGAACTGGGGCAATAATATAGACAGTGATTACAACATTACAGTGAAGAACAACTTTGAAATACTCAGAACTCTCATCATTGCAATGATAAACCACAAGTCCAGAAAACCAAAGATGCAAGAATTTACCCACCTCCTTCCAAAGAAGTGAGGAACAAATTCAGAGAGAGAAATAAATTCTTTTCTTGGCCAACATGTGAATTGTTTTGCTGAAATATGTCTATGGTGAGGATTTTTTGTGGTTTCTCAAATGAGAAGCAGTGGGAGGGAGAGATTATAAATATATATATATATAAACTATATATTTATAAAGAAAAAATAAAATCAGGGTAATTGTTCTTCTCCAATAATTCAGCACTTCTCCAATTCTCCAAAATCTTCAATGATTATTGTCAGTTACTCAGAAATTACATATGGTTCTTTCAGTCTCCGAGGCTATAATACATTTGCACCAGGTGGCATGAAATGATCAAATCACTCATTACCTAGATGAGCACCATGTCTAATCACTAAGAACCTGCTCATCTTAGGTTTCAGCTCTTTATTTTTTTAACCTTTCCAACCTAAATTTTACCCCTCCAAGACCATAATCCTCACCACCCCCAATACCACCATTACCACCATACCATCAGCTTCCCAGAGAAAACATGCAAACCAAGATCTAGATATTTCTGCTTTATTTCCATTGTCATCAACTCAACAAATCAACCAATAGTGCCATTCTTTTTTTATAAGCTCCTTTTTCCCCATGAATGTAACTATAAAAGCCCTGGGGGAAGAGGGGAGGAAGGGAGGAATCTTTAACATTCTTATGGGTCCAGCTCCTCCTAGCTATAGAAAGATTATTCTTATGTAATAAGGGAATTGTCCAAGTGAAGACACCATCAGTTTGCCAATGAATAGAGCACATATTTTTCCAAATAGTGTGTATACTATTTGAATGAGTTGTTCTTTAAATGTTTGGTAGAATTCACTTGTAAATCCATCTGGCCCTGGAGATTTTTTTCTTAGGGAGTTCATTGATGACTTCTTCAATTTCTTTTTCTGAAATGGGCCTATTTAAGGATTTTATTTCCTCTTCAGTTAACTTGGGTAATTTGTATTTTTGTAAATATTCATCCATTTGATTTAAATTGTCAAATTTACAGGAATACAGTTGGGTAAAATAGCTCCTAATTATTGCTTTAATTTCCACTTCATTGGTGGTGAAATCACCCCTTTCATTTTTGATACTGGTAATTTGGTTTTCTTCTTTTTTTTTTTAATCAAATTAACCAAAGGCTTATCTATTTTATTGTTGTTTTTTTTTATATAGCCAACTCTTAGTTTTATTGATTAGATCTATAGTTTTCTTGCTTAGATCTATAGTTTTCTTGCTTTCAATTTTATTAATTTCTCCTTTAATTTTCAGGATTTCTAATTTAGTATTTAGTTAGGGATCTTTAATTTGTTCTTTTTCTAATTTTTTTAAGTTGCATGCCCAATTCATTGATATCATCTTTCTCTTTTTTGTTCATGTAAGCATTTAGAGATAGAAAATTTCCCCTAAGCACTGCTTTGGCTGCATCCCATAGATTTTGGTATGTTGTCTCATTATTGTCATTCTCTTGGATGAAGTTATTGATTGTTTCTATGATTTGTTGTTTGACCCACTCATTCTTTAGGATGAGATTGTTTAGTTCCCAATTAATTTTCAATCTACCTTAACCTGGATATTTATTACATATAATTTTTATTGCATCATGATCTGAGAAGGATGCATTTACTATGTCTGCCTTTCTACATTTGACTATGAGGTTTTTGTGTCCTTATGTGGTCAATTTTTGAGTATGTGCCATGTACTGCTGAGAAGAAGGTATATTCCTTTCTATCCCCATTCAGTTTTCTCCAGAAGTTTATCATATCTAAGTTTTCTAATATTCTATTCACCTCTTTAACTTCTTTCTTATTTATTTTGGAGTTAGATTTATCTAAATCTGAGAGGGGAAGATTCATATCCCTCTCTAATATAGTTTTGCTGTCTATTTCCTCTCATAACTCATTTAACTTCTCTCCTAAGAATTTGGATGCTATACCATGCGGCACATGCATATTTAATATTGATATTACTTCATTATCTATAATACCTTTTAACAAGATGTAATTTCCTTTCTTATCTCTTTTAATGAGTTCTATTTTTGCTTTATCTGAGATAAGAATTGCTACCCCTGCCTTTTTTACTTTAGCTGAGGCATAATATATTTGCTCCAACCTTTTACCTTTATTCTGCATGTATCTCTCTGCTTCAATTGTGTTTCTTGCAAACAACATATTGTAGGATTCTGATTTTTAATCCACTCTGCTATTCACTTCCATTTTATGGGAGATTTCATCCCATTCACATTCACAGTTAAAATTAAAATTATTAACTGTTTATTTCCCTCCATCTTCTTTTCCCCTTTGTTTATACTTTTTCTCTTCCTTCACCATATTCCACTTGACCAGTATTTTGCTTCTGACCACTGCCTTCCTCAAACTGCCCTCCCATTTATCAGCTTCCCTTCTTTTTCTTGCCCCTTTTTCCTCCACTTCTGCCCTCCTTTCTATCAATACTACCCTTAATCCCCTTCCACTTTTGTTTCCATAAAAAATATGATAAGTTTCTTTATACAAATGGGAGTGTATTTTATTCCCTCCCTGAACCAAATCTGATGAGAGTAAGATTGCAACAATGCCCAACCCTCCCTTCTTTCCCTCTATTGTAATGAGTCCTTATTGTACCTCTTCATATGATGTAATTAGCCCCATTCCACCTCCCCCTTCCTCTCCTCCCCCTAGTCTTCTTTTATTCTGCCCCTTAAGTTTCTTTATATCATCACATCAAAGTTGATTTAATAACAATACCTTAACAGAGATATGTATCCCAAGAATTAAAAGTATTATCCTCCCTCATAGGGACACAAGCAGTTTAACATCATTGAAACCCGCCCCCCTTGTTTACCTCTTTATATTTCCCTAGAGTCTTGTATTTGGAGACCAAATTTTCTGTTAATTTCTGTTCTTTTTCTCAGGAAGCTTTGGAAGTCCCCTAATTCATTGAATGTCCATCTTCTCCTCTTAAAGAGAATGATCAGTTTTGCTAGGTAGTTGATCATGTGTTGTAATCCAAGATCCTTTGCTTTCCTGAATATCATGTCCCAAGGCCTATGATCCTTTAATGTTGAAGATCCCATGTCCTGTGCAATCCTGACTGTGGCTCCATGATATTTAAGTGGTTTCTTTATGGCTTCTTAGAATATTTTCTCTTTAACCTGAATTCTGGATATTGGCTACAATATTCCTTGAAGTCTTCCTTTTGGGGTTTCTTTCATGAGGTGATCAGTGGATTCTTTTAATAATGATTTTATCAGCTGATTCTACAATTTCATGGCAGTTCTCCTTAATAATTTACTAGAATATGGTGTCTAGACTCTTATCTTGATCATGGCTTTCAGGTAGTTCAATAATTCTCAGATTATCTCCCCTCAATCTGTTTTCCAGGTCAGTTGTTTTTACAATGAGGTATTTCACATTTTCTTCTATTTTTTTTTCAGTCTTTTAATTCTGATCATCATATTCTTGTTGTCTCATGGAGTTATCAGCTTCCATCTGCTCAATTTTAATTTTTTTGGTGGGGCAATGAGGGTTGAGTGACTTCCCCAGGGTCACACAGCTAGTAAGTGTCAAGTGTCTGAGGTTGGATTTGAACTGAGGTCCTCCTGAACCCAAGGCTGGTGTTTTATCCACTGTGCCACCTAGCTGCCTCTAAATTTTAATTTTTAAGGCCTTATTTTCCACAGTAAGCTTTTGCAATTCTTTTTCCATTTGGCCAATTTTTTTCTCTGATTTGGCCAATTGTATTTTTTAAGGAATTGTTTTCCTCAGTCATTTTTGTCCTTCTTTTTGCAGTGTAACCCTCATTTCTCTCATTTCTTTTTCCATTATTCCTTCTACCTCTCTGATTTGGTTTTTAAAAGCCTTTTTGAGCTCTTCAAAGAAGGCTTTTTGGTCTTGAGACGAGATCCTCTTCCCACTTGAGTCTTCACTTGTAGGCATTTTGACCAACTCATCTGCGTTTGAGTTTTGGTGATCCCTTTCACCATAGAAGTGATCAATGGTAAGGGTTCTTATTTTTTTCTTGCTATTTTTAAACTTGTCAAGTTGAAGTCTTCTCCTGGGGCACAAGGTTCACTGTTGCAAGATTCTTACTGCTCTCAGCTGCATGACTTTCAGCCGCCTCACTCTCAGCTGTATCAAGTTGCAGCAGTGTCAAGCTGCCCACTGAGCTGAGCTTTACTGAGGTGAGATACCAGCTGAGATGATTAGTGTTGAGCCACTCTACCCTTTCACTCAGATGAGACAGACCTTTCCTGAAGTCTTCTGAATTATCTCAAGTAGCAGGATTATGTCTCTTTTTTTGTAGGTTCTGTAGTTCCAGAAACTGTTTAGAGGCTTGATTTAATGTTCTTTATTGGGGAAGTACAGCAGAGCTCAGGCAAGTTCCTAGCTTCTGTCCACCATCTCAGCTCTTCTCACCAATCCTCTTTAAAAATAATTGTCTAAGGAATAATCAATGGCAATGCTCCATTCAGTTTCTCAGTCCGAAAAATGGTTCCTTTTCTGTCATTGATTCTTGAAAATTCCTATCTTCATTTCCAGGTCATAATTTCAAGATACCAAGATTTCCTTCTCATGTTAAATTATCTTTCTTTATATTTATATTTGGCTTCCCATTGAAACTATTCATTTATCCAGTTTCCATAAAACCCCTAATAACTGTTTTAGTTTTTTTTTTAATCTTTGGCTCTACCCCAAAGCATAAATACTGGTTTGAAAACTAAAATTGAATTGGAACAAAACTTTCCCTTTCCTATACCCTTCCCCACTAATTGCTAAGATGCAATTGCTGTGTCCATCAATTTCATTTATGAAAGGTTAATATTTTTTCCCTCTAAAAAGGATAAATTTTGTCCAAATGGAAGACATATGATAGATTTGATATAATGAAAAGTCCCTTGATCCCTGATAGTAACTGAAAGTAATTCTCACTAGGAGTTTAGGTTTTTTTTAAATAACTATATTCTAATGGATTCATTGTTTTTGTTTTTATACATAAAGATAAGATGGTGGATTAGGGGCTGCAACCAAGAAGAACTCCAACAATATTTCCCTCTAAACACCTTCAAAATAATACCTCAAATAAAATAAAATCTTTTTTAATTGACCATAATTTTTTTTTAAAAATGCTGTTATTGTGCACAATAATCTCTCATTCCTTCTAACCTAACAATTGTTAGGTGATACAATGGATAGAGTGTTAGTCCTGGCATCAGGAAGATTTATCTTCCTGGGTTCAAATATGATCTAAAACACTAGGTGTGTGACCCTGGGCAAGTTACCTCCTTTGTAAAATGAATTGTAGATCTTAAACCACTCTAGTATCCATAAAAAGAAAACTTCAAATGTGATTGCATAGAATTGCATATGACGGAACAACAACTTTGAGCCATGCAATGATTAACAACAATGCCAAAGGATTTAAGTTGTAAATTGCTATCCACCTCCAGAGAGGTAACTCATGAACCCTGAGTGTAAATTGAAGTATAATTTTCTTGGTTTCTTTATTTTAAAAAATACAGCCAGTATGGAAATATATGGTGCATGATTTCACATGTATAGTCATATTGTTTGCATTCTTAGTGAGTATGGGGTGGGAAGGAGGTAGAGAACTTAGAATCCTGAATTTTAAATGACAAGAATGTTAAAAATAAGCAAAGAGTACATTTTATTTATTTATTTAAGTTTTTAACTTTCTTTAGATAAGATTCACAATTTCAAATTTTTTCTCCCTCCCTCACCTCTCTGCCTCCCTCCCCTAGACAGCAGGTAATCTGATATATATAACATTAAGCATATTTCTGTATTAGTCATATTATACAAGAAGAATCAGAGCAAGAAGGAAAACCTCAAAAATTAAAAACAGCACCAGAAACAAAACAGATAGTTTGGTTCAATCAACATCCATATTCCACAGTTTCTTTTTTTTCTGGATTTGGAGAGCCTTTTCCATCATGAGTCCTTTGGAACTTTCTTGTACTATTGGATTGGTTAGAAGAATCTAGTCTAGCACAGTTGATGATACTGTGCACAATGTTCTCCTTTTTCTGCTCATCTCATTCATTATCAGCCCATGCAAGACCCTCCAGGTTTCTCTGAACTTCTCCTGCTCATCGTTTCTTACAGCACAATAGTATTACATTACATTTATATAGCACAACTTGTCCAGCCATTCCCCAATTGATGGGCATCTCCTCAACTTCCAATTCCTTGCCACTACAAAAAGAGCAGCTATAAATATTTTTGTACATGTGGGTCCTTTTTCCATTTTTTATGATCTCTTTGGGAAAAAGATCCAAAAGTGGTATGGCTGGGTCAAAGGGTATGCACAGATTTATAGACCTTTGGCCATAATTCCAAATTGCTCTCCAGAATGGTTGGATCAGTTCACAGCTCCACCAGTAATGCATTGGTGTTCCAATTTTTCCACAGCTTCTCCAGCATTTATTATTTTCCTTTTTTGTCAAATTAGCCAATTTGAAAAGTGTCAAGTGGTACCTTAGAGTTGTTTTAATTTTTATCTCTCTAATCAATAGTGATTTAGGGGCAGCTAGATGGTGCAGTGGTTAAAGCACCGGCCCTGGATTCAGGAGTTACTGAGTTAAAATCTGGCCTCAGACACTTGACAGTTCCTAGCTGTGTGAACCTGGGCAAGTCACTTAAACCCCATTGCCTGCAAAATAACCCCAAAAAACAAACAGCAAAAAAATCAAAAGTGATTTAGAACATTTTTTCATATGGGAAAAGATAGCTTTGATTTTTTCATCAAAAAACTGCCTGTTCATATCCTTTGACCATTTCTCAATTGGGGAATGACTTGGATTCTTTTAAATTTGATTAAGTTCCCTATATATTTTAGAAATGAGGCATTTATCAGAAGTACTGGCCTCAAAAATTGTTTCCCAGCTTTCTGCATCCCTTCTAATTTTGGATGCATTGTTTCGGTTTGTACAAAAACTTTTTAATTTAATGTAATCAAAATCATCCATTTTGCATTTCATAATATTCTCTATCGCTTGTTTGGTCATACATTTTTCTCCTTTCCAAAGATCTCAAAGTTAAACTATTCCTTCCTCTCCTAATTTACCTATGGTATCACCTCTTATATCTAAATCACGTACCCATTTTGAACTTATATTAATATAAGGTGTAAGATGTTGGTCTATGCCTAATTTCTGCCATACTATCTTCCAGTTTTCCCAGCAGTTTTCAATATTGAGTTCCTTTCCAGAAGCTGGAGTCTTTGGGTTTATCAAACACTACATTACTAATATCATTTACTACTGTGTCTCATGTGACAAGCCTATTCCATTTTTCTTCCACTTTATTTCTTAGCCAGGAGTAGATAGTTTTGATGACTGACATTTTATAATAAAGCTCCAGATTTGTTAAAGCTAACCCACATTCCTGTGCATTTTTTTTCATTATTTCCCTTGACATTCTTGACTTTTTGTTTTTCTATATGAATTTTATTTTTTTCTAGCTCTATAAGATAATTTGTAGGTAGTCTGATTGGTATGGCCTGAATAAGTAAATTAATTTAGGTAGAATTGTCATTTTTACAATATTAGTTCTGCCTATCCATGAGTAATTGATATCTTTCCAATTATTTAGATCTGATTTGATTTGTGTGAAAACTGTTTGGTAGTTGTGTTCATAGAGTTCCTGAGTTTGTCTTGGCAAGTAGACTCCCAAGTATTTTATATTATCTACCATTACTTTAAATGGAATTTCTCTTTCTATTTCTTGCTGATGGACTTTGTTGGTCATGTATAGAAATGTTGATGATTTATGTGGATTTATTTAATATCCTGCTACTTTGCTAAAGTTGTTAATTGTTTTGAGCAATTTTTGAGTTGTTTCTCTAGGATTCTCCAAGAATGCCATCATATCATCTGCAAAGAGTGATAGTTTTGTTTCCTCCTTGCCTATTCTAATTCCTTTAATTCCTTTTTCTTCTCTGATTGCTAAAGCTAACATTTCTAGTACAATATTAAATAATAGAGGTGATAATGGACATCCCTGTTTCACCCTTGTTCTTATTGTGAAGGCCTCTAACTTATCTCCATTGCATATAATGCTTGTGGATGGTTTTAGGTAGATACTGTTTATTATTTTAGGAAAGCTCCACCTATTCCTAAGCTCTTTAGTGGTTTTATTAGGAATGGGTTCTGTATTTTGTCAAAAGATTTCTCTGCATCTATTGAGATAATCATATGATTTTGGTTAGTTTTCTTATTGATGTGGTTGATTATATTAATAGTTTTCCTAATGTTGAACCAGCCCTGCATTCCTGGTATAAATCCCACTTGGTCATAGTGTATTATCCTGGTGATCACTTGCTATAATCTCCTTGCCAATATCTTATTTAAGATTTTAGCATCAACATTCATTAGGGAAATTAGTCCATAATTTTCTTTCTCTGCTTTTTCTCTGGCTGGTTTTGGTATCACCACCACATTTGTATCATAAAACAAATTTGGTAGAACTCCTTCTTCACCTATTTTTCCAAATAATTTGTATAATATTGGAATGAATTGTTCTTTGAATGTTTGGTAAAATTCACCTGTAAATCCATTTGGCCCTGGGAATTTTTTCTTAGGGAGTTCATTAATAGCTTGTTCAATTTCTTTTTCTAATATGGGTTTATTTAAGGATTTTATTTCCTCTTCAGTTAACATGGGCAGTTTGTATTTTTGTAAATATTCATCAATTTCATTTAGATTGTCAAATTTATTGGCATACAGGTTAACAAAATAATCCTAATTATTGATTTAATTTCCACTTCATTGGCGGTAACATCACCCTTTTCATTTATGATACTGGTAATTTGGTTTTCTTTTTTCTTTTTTTTTTAAGCAAATTAACCAATATTTTATCTATTTATTATTTTTTCATAAAACCACATCTTAGTTTTATTGATTAATTCTATAGTTTTCTTGCTTTCAATCTTATTAATTTCTCCTTTAATTTTCAGGATCTCTAGTTTAGTATCTAATTAGGGATTTCTAATTTGTTCTTTTTCTAGCTTTTTAAGTTGCATTCCCAATTCATTAATCTCTTCTTTCTTTTTTTTATTCATGTAAGCAGTTAGAGATATACATACCCTAAGCACTGCTTTGGCTGCATCCCATAGATTTTGGTATGTTGTCTCATTATTGTCATTCTCTTAGATAAAGTTACTGATTGTTTCTATGATTTGTGGTTTGACCCATTCATTCTTTAGAATGAAATTATTTAGTTTCCAATTGATTTTCATTCTACTTTTCCCTGGCTATTTCTTACATGTGATTTTTATTGCATCATGATCTGAGAAGGATGCATTTACTATTTCTGCCTTTCTACATTTGACTATGAGGTTTTTGTGCCCTAATACATGGTCAATTTTTGAAAATGTGCCATGTACTGCTGAGAAAAAGGTATATTCCTTTCTATCCCCATTCAGTTTTCTCCAGACATCTATCACATCTAACTTTTCTAGCAATCTATTCACCTCTTTCACTTCTTTCTTATTTATTTTTTGGCTAGATTTATCTAATTCTGAGACAGGGAGATTCAGATCCCCCACTAAGATAGTATTACTGTCTGATTTCTCTTGTAACTCATTCAACTTCTTTAAGAATTTGGATTCTAGGGAGGCAGAGGCAAGATGGCAGAGAGAAATCAGCAAGCTGCCTGAGCTCTCCTTCTGTTCCCTCAAAATGGACATTAAATCAAGCCTCTGGACAGATTCTGAAACTACAGAACCTGCAAAGAGACAGAGAAACAATTTTCCAACCAGACATAATTTAGAAGACTTCAGGAAAAGGTCAGTCTGACTCGGGCAAAAGGGAGGCCCAGCGCAGGGCAGCAGCAGAGCACCAAGGGGGTCAGAGCAAATCAGTAGGAGCTGTGGGCCACAGCTGAGGCCCCTAGAACCTAGCTCAAATATCTGGTGGCCAAGCAGAACAGTGGAAAAACCTACCTGTACCAGCCGAGAGGGCAATTTGTCAGCTGTAGGGCCATGAACAGGACAGGTGCAACTAGGCCCCCTGATACTAGCACATTCAGGAAATGCAGGGGTGGGGGTGGGTGTATGGAACTGCACACACTTAAAGTCCTCAGTGTAAAAAGCTGGTGAAACAGCACCTATACCCCTGCACAAGCCCAAAACAGGGACCCTGGTGCCCCCAGATAGACCTCAACTTTAAAAATAAATAAATAAGCTGCAATAATGAGTAAGAAGCAAAAAAAGAGCCCTCTCCATTGAGAACTTCTGTATCAATAAGGAAGAAGCAAACACATACTCAGATGAGGACAATACCCTCAAATTGCCTACATGTGAAGCCGCACAAGGGAACGTAAATTGGTCTCAAGAACAAAAAGCCTTCCTGAACGAGCTCAAAAAGGATTTTAAAAATCAACTGAGAGAGGTAGAAGAAAAAATGGGGAGAGAAATGAAAGCAAAACAAGAAAACTATGTTAAAAGAATCAGCAGCTTGGAAAAGGAAGCACAAAGATTGACTGCAGAAAACAATTCCTTAAAAAATTCATCTGGCGAAATGGAAAAAAAGGTGCATAATCTCACTGAAGAGAACAATGCTTTAAAAAATTAATTTGGCCAAATGGAAAAAAAAAAGGTGCATAATCTTATTGAAGAAAACAATGCCTCAAAAATTAAAATTGGACAGTTGGAAGATAAGGAATCCATGAGACACCAGGAATCAGTCAAGCAGAATCAAAAGAATGAAAAAATAGAAGAAAATGTGAAATACCTCATTGGAAAGACAACTGATATGGAAAACACATCCAAGAGAGACAATTTGAGAATCACTGGACTGCGTGAAAGCCATGATCATAAAAAAAGAATCTAGACACCATATTCCAGGAAATTATTAAGGAAAACTGCCCTGATGTTATAGAATCAGAGGATAAAATCATCATTGAAAGAATCCACCAATCACCTCCTGAAAGAGACCCCAAAAGGAAAACTCCAAGGAATATTGTAGCAAAATTCCAGAATTATCAGGGTGAAGGAGAAAATACTCCAAGCAGCCAGAAAGAAGCAATTTAAATATCATGGAGCCACAGTCAATATTGCTCAGGACCTGGCAGCTTCAACATTAAAGGATTGCAAGGCTTGGAATATAATATTCCGGAAGGCAAAGGAGCTTGGATTGTAGCCAAGAATCCATTATCCAGCAAAATGTGCATTTTCTTTCTAGGGAAAAGATGGACATTCAATGGCATTAGGGACTTTCAACGTTTCCTTGTGAAAAGACCAGAACTGAATAGAAAATTCGATCTTAACATACAAGACTCAAGAGAGGTTTATAAAGGTAAACAGAGGGAAAAACAAAGTTAATCAATTAGGTTAAACTGTTTACATCCCCACATGGGAAGATAATTCTCATAACTCTTAAGAACTGTAAATGTATTTGGGCAGAGAGAAGGGCTTTACACAGAGGGTATACGTATAAATTGTCTTTGATGTGATGATACAAAGAAAATTAAGGGGTTAAAAAGGGAGTCTATGGGGAGGAGAGGAAAGGGGAGGTGGAATGGGATGAATTATATCATATGAAGAGGTGAAAAAAAAACCTATTACAATAGAGCAAAAGAAATGAGGGGTAAACATTGTTTCAACCCTATTCTCATTAGATTTGATTCAAAGAGGGAATAACATATATGTTCATTGGGATAAAGAAACTTAGCTCATTCTTAGTGAAGAAAAAGGGGAAGGGAAAGGGGGAGCTGATAGAAGGGAGGACAAAAGCAAGGGAGAAAAGGGTAAAAAAAAGAGAGGGGGTGATAAAAAGGGAGGGCAGATTGGGGGAGGCAGGGGCAAGAAGCAAAACATCGGTTAGGAGGAAAAGGGTGAAAGACGGGGCAAAAAGTACAAAGGGGGTAAATAGAATGGAGGGGAATAGACAGTTATGAATAATAACTGTGAATGTGAATGGGAAGAACTCTGCTATAAAACAGAAGCGAATTGCAGAGTGGATTAAAAAACAGAATCCTAAAATATGCTGTTTACAAGAAACACATTTGAAGCAAAGAGATACACACAGAGACAAGGTAAAAGGCTGGAGCAGAATATATTATTCTTCAGCTAAAGTGAAAAAAGTAGGGGTAGCAATCCTTATCTCAGACAAAGCAAAGGCAAAAATAGATCTCATTAAAAGAGATAAGGAAGGGAACTACATCTTGCTAAAAGGTACTATTGACAATGAAGTAATATCAATATTAAATATGTATGCATCAAGTGGTATAGCATCCAAGTTCTTAGAAAAGAAGTTAAATGAGTTACAAGAGGAATTAGACAGTAATACTATACTAGTGGGGGATCTGAATCTCCCCGTCTCAGAATTAGATAAATCTAGCCAAAAAATAAATAAGAAAGAAGTGAAAGAGGTGAATAGTTTACTAGAAAAGTTAGACATGATAGATGTCTAGGATAGGAAGGAATATACATTTTTCTCAGCAGTACATGGCACATTTTCAAAAATTGACCATGTATTAGGGCACAAAAACCTCATAGTCAAATGTAGAAAGGCAGAAATAGTAAATGCATCCTTCTCAGATCATGATGCAATAAAAATTACATGTAAGAAAGAGCCAGGGAAAAGTAGAATGAAAATCAATTGGAAACTAAATAATTTCATTCTAAAGAATGAATGAGTCAAACAAGAAATCATAGAAACAATCAATAACTTTATCCAAGAGAATGACAATAATGAGACAACATACCAAAATTTATGGGATGCAGCCAAAGCAGTGCTTAGGGGAAAATGTATAGCTCTAACTGCTTACATGAATAAAAAAGAGAAAGAGGAGATTAATGAATTGGGCATGCAACTTAAAAAGCTAGAAAAAGAACAAATTAGAAATCCCCAATTAGATACTAAACTAAAGATCCTGAAAATTAAAGGAGAAATTAATAAAATTGAAAACAAAAAAACCCTATAGAATTAATCAATAAAAGTAAGAGCTGGTTTTATGAAAAATCCAATAAAATAGATAAAATATTGGTTAATTTGTTTTTTTTTTTGGTTTTGTTTTTTTTTTTTTTTTAGTAAGGCAATTGGGGTTAAGTGACTTGCCCAGGGTCACACAGCTAGTAAATATTAAGTGTCTGAGGCTGGATTTGAACTCAGGTACTCCTGAATCCAGGGCCAGCGCTCTATCCACTGTGCCATCTAACTGCCCCGGTTAATTTGATTTTAAAAAAAGAAGAAAACCAAATTACCAGTATCAAAAATGAAAAGGGTGATGTTATCACCAATGAAGTAGAAATTAAATTAATAATTAGGAATTATTTTGCACAACTGTATGCCAATAAATTTGACAATCTAAATGAAATAGATGAATATTTACAAAAATACAAACTGCCCAGGTTAACTGAAGAGGAAATAAAATCATTGAATAAAACCATATTAGAAAAAGAAATTGAACAAGCCATTAATGAACTCTGTAAGAAAAAAATCCCCAGGGCCAGATGGGTTTACAGGTGAATTTTACCAAACATTTAAAGAACAATTAATTCCAATATTATTCAAATTATTTGGAAAAATAGGTGAAGAAGGCGTTCTACCAAATTCATTTTATGATACAAATATGGTGGTGATACATACTCATCTGTAAAATGAGCTTCAGAAGGAAATGGCAAAACACTCTAGTATCTTTACTAAGGAAACACAAATAGTGTCACAGAGTTGGATACAAATGAAGCATCTAAACAACTGTGTATATGTGGGAAAAGAGTGAACCCAAGAAATACATCTATCTATCTATCTATCTATCTATCTATCTATCTATCTATCTATCTATCTATCTATCTATCTATCTATCTATCTATCTATCTATCTATTTATCTATCATTCATCTATCTATCTATCTCTTGGTTTTACTTTGTTCCCCACATAGAGAAAATTAAGAGTACTGGATTAACATCTAGGAGACAAGGGTTTTACTACTGCTTCCATCTCTTAATAATTGTATGACTGTGAATAAATAGCATGCTTTTTCTGGAACCTGAAGTAGTATTAAGTCCAATGATATTTTAGTGTGTGTATAAGTAAAGTTTGTTGTTGTCACTGAAACTGGACTTTTAAAATAATTGGAAGTGAGGTCATTCCAACTATTCTCTATGGAAAGGTTTTTCATGACTTTTCTGCATCACTCTCATTTCATCAGAGTGCTTTTCCATTAGGCTTTTCAAGTCATTGAGTTTTTTTCATGACTTTCCTGCATGATGCTCATTTCTCTTTCCATTTTTTCCTCTACCTAGCTTACTTTATCTTAAAGTCCTTTTTGAGCACTTCCATGCCCTGAGAACAATTCACATTTTTCTTGGAAGCTTTGGATATAGGAGCTTTGATTTTCTTATCCTCTTGTGAGGGTATATTTTGATCTTTCTTGTCAGAAAAGGAACTTTCAAGGTTCTGCATTTTTTTCTGTCTATTTATTTTTTCTAACCTATTTCTTAATTTTAAATCCTACTTAAAGTGTGGCCCTGCCTCCAGGACACACTGTCCCATGCTTCAGGGTGTCCCAGGTGGATTGATTTAAGGAAAGGCAGGTTCTTCACTTCCCTTGCCTGTGCTCAGGTCTGTAAATAATCCCAAGCTTGCTTGCTCTTTAACCTAGAAACAGAATTCTGTCTCACTATGATTACTAGCTTTGAGCATGCCTGGGCCCCTCCCCCATCTGGATCTGCTACTCAAGACTGCTTCCAGGTTCTCAGCACAGCAAGACAACCGAATTCCACCTTAGAGCCAGCAGAAAACCCTGTAATCTCCCACAGCCAGCTGCTTGACCCTCTCACCAGAACATCATCTGAGTTTCAGAAGTAGCCACAACTACAGCTCATTCAGAAGATCCGGAGGTCTTTTTCTTTGGTGCAGCCTGCCTGCAGCTGGATGTGTGTCAGTGTGGCCGGGGTCTGGGATCCACTCCCACACCAGTACAACAGACCTTTCCTGCTGACCTTCTAAGCCACCTTTGACTGGAAAATGATCTCACCATGTCCTTTTGTGGGTTCTGCTGTTCCATGAATTGTATTATAGCATTATTAGAGGTTATTGGAGTAATCATGTGTAGAGTTCCAAGAGATTACTGCCTTTTCTCTGCCATCTTGGCTCTGCCCCCTGGAAAGGTGTTTCAATATTTAATATTTCTATTTTCTGATGTGTGTCTGACAATGGTTGTTTGCTGTGATATGCAGGGACCAACAGAAAAAAAAAAAACTTTTCTTCAGGTTTTTTATCTTTCAAGTGGTGAATGAACCTAGTATTTTTAAACTAAATTGTTTCCCTTAATTATCTTGTGCCTCAGGCTGAGGCACAGATTTGGAGTCTTGAGAGCTATCTTAGAATCTTGACTCTGACTTAGTAAGTGAATTTTTAAACTTGGTCAAGTCACTTCCCATCTCTAAGCCTCATTTTCTTCCTCAATGAAATTAGTAAGTTTTTACCACATGATCTTCCACCCAATTGACCCTGTTTTGTCCTAGAGACAATAGGAAGCCACTAAAGCTTTTTGGGGAGGGATTAATATGGTCACACCTGTGCTTTAGCAATAGCATTGGGGTAGCAATAACATAGCTAGACTTGGGTATTAGGAATATCATTTTGATCTATATGTGGAGACTGGATTGGAGAAGGGAGAGAGAAGACAGAAAAAATGAGGAGGCAATTCCAATAGTCCATGCAAGCTAGGATAAGGTCCTTCAGTAGTGAAAGTATAGACAGATGAACGTAGCAGCAGAGACCAGGATGAGCCCAAGATTGGAAATTTGTGTAATGTAAATGAATTTTATTGCCTTTGAAAGAAATAGAAAAGTTTGAAAGGGGAAGTTCGAGTAGGATCCTGAGGTGGAGTGAATGAGTTTTTGAAGCATATTGGGCACCCAGTTCAAAAAGCCCAATTTTCATTTGATGATGTGAGACTAGAACTCAGGAGTAAGACTGTACTTGGAGCTATAAACCAAGGAGACCACTGGGAAGATTAACATGAATTTGTATCTCCACCAAATTCCTCTGATACTTCCTTATAGTGAGGCAGCCTCCTTTACTTCTTCAATGCTATACTAACAGTCCTCAAGCTCTGGCAGCTCCTGCCTAAGTGTAACAGATTCTAGTAGAGGCCTGTCAGTGCTTGTGTTTATGCTGGTTGTCTAAGAACCAATACAAATAGTTCAGAGAGGCTCATTAACAGGGAAGTAATAGGGAGTTGGAGTTCTTAGCTTAAGAAGGGCTTGAAGACCATCACCTCAGAATTAACATTGGTAGTGAAGTCTTGGGGGAGAGAGTAACACCATTGATAAAGTTTTGCAACCTTAGATCATGAAAGTGTAGCATTTTACTAGGTCCTATGGCAACCAGCACCATCTCAATTGTGTTAGACAATTTACTCATTGGATAAAGGCAATTCTTACTATTTTTACCTATGAGGTTTCCTCCCAGGAAAGTCTCTCCTTTCATTTTTGTATTTCCCATGTAATTAATTTATCTGGTTAGAAATGTGATTCTGTTAAATTCTGTTCCTTAGGCTAAAGATTTCTAGGGGAGGGTGTTGCTTTTCCCCTGATGTGAATTATTCATGGCTCTCCTTATCAAAGAACACTGACAGAATCAAGATTCAGCCTTGAAAACTGTATTTTCTAGTATGTTAGTCTATTTTGAAATGGCCCCCAAATAGTTGGCATTGACTCCAAACCCCACACTGGCTTTCTTTTAAATGCATACTGGGTTATTAGGGTGCTAGGGCCTCGTTTTATCTAATATCATGTTCCGATGGAACATAGACATGGTTTTCTAAAATACACACTTGGGTAAAATGCAGCTCCTAACGTCAGCATAATCCTCTGTGGTAAAGCAACAGCCTGGGCCTAATAAGCTGCCCAGCCCTCTAACCTCTGTATGGCAACATCCAGCATGCTGCACATCTGATATTTTAAGTTCTACTTTTGTCTCTACAGTCTATTAAAACACTGGCAGATAGCAGGAGCTGCAGGGAAATTCAGAGCTGACAATATGAATGAAACTTGAACTGAAGTTTGATGTCACCTGGGTTTGGACAGGGCCCCCTTCCTGAGGTTTTTCGCTTAGTGTACACTTTGAAAACACATGTTGGTCACTGGACCACTTCACTTTGAATGAAAAGTTCTTTGGGGAGGCTGAACATGTTCAAATTAGGAATTGGGCATTGGAGATTGTGGCACGACCTTGGCCATGGGCCTAGGCAAGCAAAATATATTTAAATGTACCTATATTTTGTTCTTCTCAGTGGCTATGTTTTACATTAAGTCTGTCTCCTTTCAGCCTATGGTGGTTTGTAGAAGGACAAGGAGATTGCCAAAATCCAAGTCAGTATGCTGACATTTATTGAGTGTCTAATATGTGTAAGGTACTAGGAGAGTGGGGAGGGCAAGAAGAACAGAGTACAATAAGCAAAGCCCCCTGACCAGGAGAAGTTACCCTTCAGGAGAGAAGGTGAGACGTGCATAAATACAAATGATACATTATAAAATATAAAGATATAAATAATAAAAGAATAGTCATAGCTGATATTTCTGTACTGCTTTCTGATTGACAAAGCTGTTTCTCTCATTGTCTCATTTAACAACAGCAACTAGCATTTCTACAGAGAATTACAAATTTCTGTGCAAATATGATCTCATTTGATCCCTGTACCAAATTTAGGAGTTAGGTACTATTATTATCCTCATTTTTTCTAAGAAAGAAACAGACCTGTTTCTGGTTTTAAGTGACTTACCCACAATCATACAGCTGGTTTGTGTCTTAAGCTTGAGTGGCACTCAGATCTATCTGGCTCCCAGCCCAATTCCCTATTCACTTTGCCACCACCTAGCTACCTTCCAGTACTCTATCCATTGTGGCATCTCCTAGATGCTGTGGTAATCTTCATATGTGAAATCTGAGTACCTGAGATTAAAGCTGATTTTCTAATGGTGTAAGAGATAGAAAAAAATATAGAGAATATGTATAAAATATGTAGAATATATATGACTGATATATAGGTTAGAGTCAGTCGCTAGTGAGCCTTTGTAATCTGACTAAAGACTTGAAAAGTCAGGCAAAAGAAAATCAGTCAGATATATTCTAGAGAAGGGAAAGTATAATAAATAATGAGATATAGTAGTTGTGTAATAGGTTTTTGCTTAATTGCATAAAACAGTCAAAGGTATGTTGGGAGAGATGTCAGACAGTGTTCCAAGGCCCCTGCCTCGTATATAATGTCATACTCTCCATATTTAAACATTTGAATGTCTTAAGTTCATGGGTCATGGCTATATTGATTGATCAATCAATAAGTATTTATTAAACACCTGCTCTGGGCCAAGCACTGTTTTATGGGTATCTGTAACATCATATTGGCTGATGGGTATTGTTGTTGTTGTTGTCATTTCCCATGATCCACTGGTCTCCCAGCAGGCATTTATTTAACACACACACACACACACACACACACACACACACACACACACACACACAAGAAAACATGGAGTCAGCCAGAGGATAAGATTAATGCTTAGTCGCCATTAATCCTAAACCTCCTGCATGGGACTACTAGACAAGGACTCACAAAGCTTATTGTAGATTTCTTACATGCTTATATATTATTTAGTATTATAGTTATCTGCCTGGATCCTTTTCATGCTGGAATACACTTCAAGAATGCTGGCCCCTTTTCCCACTGGTGAGTTCCTTCTGGAACCTCTATTTCCGAGATGAGTGAGGACCATCTGGGCTTTGTACCCTCCTGCCTGAACTTCTGATTCTCTTCACACTTTGCTATGATGCCCATTCCTGAGTCCCTCTTATCACCACCCCCTTTTTTGCTCCCTTTTAGGTGTTATCTTCCCTTGTTAAAATATAAGGTGTTTGAGGACAGGGGCTGTATTTCTTTTTGCTTGGATTTGTCACCTCAATGCTTAGCCAGCATATAGTAAGTTCTTAATAAATGCTTATTTCCCTTTCCTGTTACTTCTGTGTTCTATATGTCTACTGGACTGTAAATCCCATGAGGGCTTGGATAGTGTTGATATAATCTTTATGACTCCTTTATACCTGGCATAGTGCAATAGAATCTAATCCAAAACAAGATGTATTTATTAAAAACCTACTGTGTTCAAACACCTAGCCCTAGGAGCTAGGAGTCCAAAGAATTAGTCCCTGCTTTCAAGGAGCTTAATTCTACTTGAAGGCCTATGTAAATATTGAAATATTTGTGTGTGTATATGTGTATATATATATATTTTTTTTTAAATAAGAAATAGAGTAATAGCAACAAATAATGGGATCAGGAAATGCTTCTACAAAGACGTGATATCTAGACTTTGCCTTGAAGGAAGCAAATTAATCTGAAGGTGACACAGTGGATAGAGAGCTCGTGATTTATCTTCCTGAATTCAAATCCAGATACACTGAGTAGCTGTGTGACCCTGGGCAAGTAACTTATCGCTGTTTTCCTCAGTTTCCTCACCTTTAAAGTTAGCTGGAGCAGGAAATGACAAGCCACTCCTGTATCTTTGCCAAGAAAACCCCAAATAGGCTGAGTCAGACACAACTGAAATGACTGAATAAACAAAAGTATACTGACAAGTGGAAATAAGGAGGGAGAATGTTCCAAATATGAAGGATAGCCTGAATAAAGGAGAACAGTATTAAATCACGTTTCTAGGAATGAATGATAAGTTCAGGGAATAACAAATAAGGCCAGGTTAGCCTAAAACAAATAGGGCATGAAGCAAGTGATTGGATACTTGGAAAGGTGGAGTTGGGTGAGATTGTTAAGGGCTTTAAAATCCAAGCCAAAGTGTTTGCATCGATACAGAGATATGGATATGACAAGAGTTTTTGAGCACTGGAGTGACACAGATTTGTGCTTTAGGAAAAGTGTTGAGATCTGATCTTAGGTAGATCTGAAAGGGGAGAAACTAGAAGCTAAAGTCCCTTAAGAGTAGGTTGCAATTCTACAAGGAAGTAGTGATGATGGACTGAAGTAGAGTTGGCAGCACTTTGACAGGTTTGAAGAAATAGATGAGAGAGTGGTTGACTTTAGAATCAACAAGACATGGAAGAAAATAGGACTGGAAGTGAGAGAACAGAAAAAGTTTGACATGACTTAAGGTGATAAACCTGAATTATATGTAAATTTGTGGTAACTTGAAAGAAAACTGGACACTAGGTACAGTTGTGGCTTTAGGGAGAAACATCATACTTATTTCCACTTAATAGGCACTTAATGTTTACTGAACTTATCAACTTGAATCTGTTCGTTTAGCAAGTAATGACGAAGGGTAACCTAAGTGTTGATGGAGAAATGAAATAAAAGATGATTTAGACCAGTTGATTCATTTCAAACACAAGGAAAATAAAGGAAAAAAGAAGCAAATAAGGCCAAAAGTTATTTTTTTACATGCCTGGGAGATAAGAAACACTCTATTAAGTCTATTCAGTTCTATTCACTTTAATTCAATTAAACAAACATTTATTAATGCCTACTAGAGGCAAAACAGTAGTCTAAGGAGGTAAAGACAAAGTGAAAATAGGCCCTGTCCTCAAAGAGTTTACATTTTATTAGGGGAAACAATAAATATACAGCCAAGTAAATATAAGACTATGGCAAAGTAAGTTAGGTGGGAGTGGCTCCTAAAAGAATGTGTATATATATGTATACATGTACATTTGTATAGATATGTACAAATACTAGCATCTGACTAAGCCCATGAAGAAAGCTCAGCATTTGAAGTGGAGCTGAGATGGACAAGCATTCCAGGTATAGGAAGCAAAAGTTGGGAGGGATACAGAGAAAGATGAGAGACAATTGCTGTCCTCATGGAGATTATAGTCTACTCAACTACTAATTCAGTATTAACGTGTTTGATGTTTTGCTTGGAAAGATGCCATTCCTTTGTAGCAGATTATTCTGATAACATTCACTACTCAATGTCAATCCATCAGCAAGCATTTATAACCTACTATGTGCCTAGTCCTGTGCTAGGCACTAATGATACAAAGTCAAAAGTGATAAAGAGTTTGGTCATAAGGAGCCCATGATATGCCAAGTGAAGTATTTTCCAATGAAAAGTTAATGATTCAGAGATGTTGGTGAAGTTTCCTATTCATGGAACCTCCTGTTACATTCAGTATTTTCATGGAATATGGCTGAACCAAAGAAAAAAAAATCTGAAGGGTGGTTTTCCAGAATTCAAGAACTCAATTCAGTCACTACTGAATGAATATGCAGGCAATTTCTGGGTCTGGGGGAGACATTTATTATGTGAAGCACAAAGAGCATAAGTTTCTTTTCCCTCTTAAGAGGGAGAGAAGGAGGACTGTTCCAATTAGAGCATGATTCTTTCTGTGCAAATTTCCAGTGGAATCAATTGCAATGCACACCTGCCATACGAACAAGGCCCCAGAGAAAGAGGCATGGTAGACTCATCAGGCAAAAAAGTGGGAAGGGCCCCTTGGATCATCTTGCCTTTTCCCTGTAACATTTGAATCCAGTGGGATTTTAAACATGCTTTTCCTTGCACAGAAAGCAGACATTGTAGCCAGGATATTACAAAGGCTCTACCTTCAATGCCACTGAAAACATCCAATGGCAATCTTGTGTTTTTATAGGTTAAATTCATTTATACTAAATACATTTCCAAGTCATCCACACTTATTTTGAGATTTCTTATGTCCAGTGATTACAATAGCATTTAATATTATAAAAAAGAAAAAAAAAACCTTCTCTTTTAGCTCATGGTTAAAAGGAAAGTTCCAGGACCCTTTCAGGCTTGGATTCCAATTATGGAGAATTTCAATACTTTCTTATCTTCCAGAATCACTTACTTCTTAACCAAGTAAGAAATATGAGAAGTTATGAAATAAATACAGTCTAGTTACATAATTATTCATCATATTGAGGAAAAGCAAAGCTTTGAAAGAGCTAAAAAATGATACTGAAAATAATGGTAAAGCAACAACAACAAACAATCTTAACTCCATTACTAAATGGGTGCAGGTCATAGGATAACTGATTTGGACATGGAAGGGGACATAGTAGCCATTACATACAACACCTTAATTTTAGAGATGACAAGACTGAAATGCAGAAGAGTTAAATGAATAATCCAGGCTCAAACAGCCAGTGATTGTTTGAGGTTAAGTCCATGTCTCCTGTCTTCAATTTCTCTGCTCTACCCACTCCTCCATTTTCAATTGCCTCATCTCCTTATTGACAGAATTATCTGAGACTCAAATTCTTCCAAAACTCATAGGTCTAATGACTGGCTCTTTATTTGGCAAAACCACAGTAGATTGTGCGTACTTTTAGATAACACACTGATGGAAGAGCTCAGGAAAGGGTCAACTCTCCATCTAGTTTTTTGCCCTCATTGTTGCTGCCACTCCCATGTGTCTGATAAGTAACCTGAGCCTCCCCATGGTTCCTAGTTTCCACCATCACTTTATGGCTGTTGGTACAAATTGTCTTAGGCATTATTATCGTATCTGCATGGTTGGGAAATCTTTCAACATTCACCACCACCAAAAACACAACCCCACCACCAAGAACAACATATCAATATATTTACATATAATTCCCTATTATCAACTGACTCATACTGAACCTAAAAAAGATACAGGGTATCTTTGAAGTCTTAGTGTAGTTTTTAAATTATTTGCGGCTGAGACAAAATTCAGATTTCTGGGATGTTTGGGTCAGGAAATTGAAGATTATTGTATATTGTCTGTAAATAGGCAGGTATCAGTGGGAAAAGCAGGTGAAAGAGCTGACTTTTTTCTTGCTCATTCCCAAAGCTTTCTGCTCTGAAATGTCTGTAAAATCAATGTCATAAAAATGTCATGCATATATTTTATTGGTATGCCTCAGCTCTGTCATGCCTTTGCTCCTCAAATGTGTGTTGAAGTTCCAAACCTGTTCTAACCACTTCAATACAAATCCTCAAAATCTCAATTCTAAAAATAGTTTATTACTTTGATGAGAATCCCTCAGAGCGTGACCCAGTCTTTTACACAAGGAATTTGATTGAATTCTGGAAGTCCTTGCTCATCTTTTCATTTCCTATTGGATGTGCACCTTTGTACCATTCCACCATGCCCCTAGGAACTGCATCATCATGAACCTCAGTCTTGGTACTCATACCTCATCACTACTTTGTATACCTGGGCCCCATTTGACTAGAGGACAGACTGAAGATCTCCTCCCCAAATCTCCATTTCAGGAGATTCTATTTCAGACCAATCATTTTTTTAGTTACCACTCAATTGGATGCCTGCCTTCTCCAACACTCTCCCCTCTTCTATTGTTCCCTTTCCCATGCTGGAATCAATCCCCACATCCTCCTTTTCTGTGTTGTTTTCCACTATTCGATTGTACACTCCTGGAATGAGGATAGGAACTTACTCAAAGCTTACAATAGGGCCTTAATAAAGGTTTATTGACTGACACTGTTCACACTTGGATCTGATTGTTTGATTCATTTTTCAAGTGTTCTTACATAACAAAGATTGTTTTTAAATAGGTCACATATTCAATGTATCTTCACTCTTACACATCAATCAACAAGCATTTAAGTGTTTATTATGAGCCATTGTGCTAAGACTAGAGATAAAAAAGAAAAGTCACAAAAAGTCCTTACCTTCAAGAAGTTTACAGGCTAGTGGTTGGAGATGCCATGATTATTAACAGCAATACGTGAGATATATACAGAGTTTTGGGCCAGCTATTTGATTAATAGATACAGACTCAACAGGGAAGAAGTATAAAGTCAACTATTGGGCCTATATTTATAGGGCAATACAAGAAAATTTTGGAAGCAAGAGCAATCTCTTACAGTCCTGGATCTCAGACTTTAAGGGATCTAGGGATTCTCAAGAGTTGATGCAAGAAAGGAAAGTATTCCAAATGTAGGATACAGTCTGAAGAAAGACACAAAGGAAGGAAATGGAATGTCATTTAGAAGAATCAGTAGAGAGCAAACTAGTTTGCCTGGAACACAGAATACTTGAGGGGAATGGTGTGTAATCAGTGTGGAAAACTAGGCTAGAGACAGATTATGCCAGATAGAATGACTAATCCTCTGATTGTGGCTTGATTGACATAGTCAAGCTTTTCAGTTATGTTGCCCAGCACCCCAAGCTTCAGGCTTACACAGACTGGATTCATATGTCCAGGACAACACATTTTTATATACTCAGTGTGCTAAACATACTCCTTTCTCTCACTTTGGCAGCCTGAGACAGGTAGCATCTTTACAAAGCTCATAGAATCCTTTTCAAACAACTTAGAAACAAAATTCATTCATTAATTCATTCACAAACAATTAAGAGTATTACAGTGAACCACCATTGATCTCTTTATGAAAGCTAGTCTTGGTGGAATGTTTCAGGGTGGGGGGTGGGGAAGAAGTACAAGGGGCTTCAAACTATCTTTTGTAAAGTGCCAGAAAACTTATTTTTGTGGGGATATAAATGGGGGAGAAAGCAGGAGGAGGCAGGCATTGAATTTCTTCTCTATGGAGCTTTGAAAGCCTTCAGTGCAAATACCCCGTTATTATCTGCTCAAGGGTTTTAGCTGGAATCATGTAGTAATCAGCTCATACTAATTAACAGTTTAATGACTCCTGGAAGAGCCATTAAATCACTGAGATGCCCCTTTTGCCTATTAACCTTGTGTTTTTTTTTCATTTTCAATATGAATTAGTCACTCTAATTAATCTGCTTTTTAATGTGTGTAAAACAATCTGTCAGATTTTGGGGGGCAGAAAATACAATGACTGGACCTCCCCAAACTTCTAACTTGGCTCTTCAGTAGTTGTTTTTCAAATGTTTTCTAAAGTGAGAACGATTGAGGAAGGAAAGGAAAGAAAAATGATGGTAATGGACTGTAGCGAGGGAGGGCTAAGGCATGGATCACTTCTTTGAAAAGGATGGCTTTAGTGAGATGCACTGTGAATAACAAAGACAAAGGACATCTGAGGGAAGGAAGAGCAAGGAGGAGAGAACAGTACCAAAAGGATATAGAGGAATATTAACTTTGCATGTTAAGGCTATCCTGAGGATAAAGTTCTCACCTCATGTTTGACTTTGGAAAAGTCAGAAAAGGCTATGAGAAGATGTTGACATATTAATAGGCATTAGAAAAGGAAGCATCCACATAGAATAATGGAAACTACAAGTATTAAGAGGTCACTCTTTGCTAGACAGTGTGCTAAGTGATAGAGATTCAAATATAGGCAAAAACATGCCATCAAGAAGTTCACACTCTAATGGGGGTGGGATTTTTTTTTTTAATGCACATATACAAATCATGTAAAGTGGAATGACAGGTAATCTCAGAAGGAAGGTACAAACAGTGAAGTGAACCAGGAAATTCCCTTTGAAAGTTGAATTTGATCTCAGTCTTAAAAGAGTGAAGAAAACTCAAGAAATCGAGGTAGAGAGAACATTCTAGGGAATGGGAAAAATCAGTGAAAAAGTGCAGAGTTCAATGGGGTAGGGCCATGCTTAGAAAAAAGCAAATAAGCTAGGGCAGGATTGCTAATTTTTTTCCTCTCAGGACCCCTTTCTGCCTAAGAAACTTTTATGCAACCATGGGTATATCAGTATATAAAATAAGTATACAATTCAAATATTTACTGCCAAATTTTTCATGACCCTCACATTCAGTTACATGATGCCATATGGGGTCACAACACACAGTTTGTAAAGCTTTGATCAAGGGTAGCTGGATGATAGAGTATCTGAAGATGAGTAAAATGCAAAATTGTAAAAGTAGGAAAAAATCAACTTATTAAGGGTTTTAATGACCCAATAATTTCATATTTGGGACCGGAAGTTATAGGGACCTAATTCAGTTTATTTGAGAGGGGTCAGAGGGACCTACACTGTAAGCAAATTACTTTAACAGCTGAGCAGAGGATGGATTGGAGTGAACAAAGATTAGAATCAGGAAGTCCATACAAAAAGTGATTGCAGTAATACAGGTATGAGGGGAATATGTTCCTGCATTAGGGAAGTGACTTCGTGAGTAGAGAAAAGAGAACACAAAAAAGAGATACCATGAAAGTACAAATAACAAAAAATGACAAAAAAATATATATATGTGGGGTGAGTAAGAGTGAGTCGTCTAGGATAAAAATATCAGAATAATGTCATAAGCTGCAGAGTGGTCAAAGGATGAGGTCTGAAAAAAAAGTCATTACATAAGATAATTAAGAAACTTTTGTAAATTTGGAGGAGGAAATTCAGTTGATTGATAAGAATTCAAGCCAGAATGAAATTTATAAAAAAAAAAAAGTCAGAAGAGAGTGAGAGGAGAGAAAGTAAAGGCCACATGCATAGATGGCTTTCTCAAGGAGTGTAGACAAAAAGAGGAGAGGGAGAGACAAAAGGTAATACCTAGCAGGAATGGTAGTCTCAAGTACATTTTTTAAAAGTAGGGATACATGTTCATGTTTGCACTCAGAAAGGAAGGAGATGAGGAGAGTAATAATAAGAGATAGAGAAATCAAATGAGACAGAGATACCAAAATGGAGAGGAGGAGAAAGAGAGAGATGATAGGGAGTCAATCTACTAGAGAAGCCAGAAAAGGATAGAATCAAGGGTGCTTGTTAAGGGTTTGGGCTTTTTAAGGCAAAGGACCAGCTATCTCTTCAAGTGACGCAGCAATGAAAGAGTTACTGAAGCATGATTTCTGAGTAATGCAAGAAATGAGAAAGGGGAAAAGGTGGGGGTACTTGCTAACTTGTCTCAATTTTTTTCATTGAAGTATGAAGTTAGTTCCTTAGCTGAGAAGATGGGATGATAGAATCATCTGGGAGTTTTGTGGAGAAAGAAAAATATTTGAAACAGCTGCTGATTTGAGAAACAAAATGTAGAATCTGAATATAGGTCTTTCTTCTGGAAAACTGTGCACTCTTTCTACCTGTTCTGAAATACTACCTCTATCACTTATTAACTACAGAAAGAATTACCAGTTACTTGGCACATAGTGACCACTGAAGTAACGAAGTTGAAATTTGTGTGTCAACATTTTTTTCTGTTTTTCTCAATGTTGCAGATGCCATTAAAGGTTAATCAGCTCTAACCTCATGATCCTATCCTCTTCACATCCATAAAGCTTCCCATTAACTCAACTACTCTTCAGGAATCCTGTAAAATGCTCAGTCCTGGAAGACTAAGAAGAAAGATGGAAGAGGAGACTAATGAATAAGCCACATCTTTTCTCTCCTTCTCCAGAGCTCTGTCTAGTTAAATTAAAGCTCTTACGACCTCACACTTATCCAACTGACTAATATGACAAAAACAGAAAATGATAAATGTTGGAGAAAATGTGGGAAAATTGGAACACTAATGCATTATTGGTGGAGCTATGAAGTGATCCAATCATTCTGGAGAGCAATTTGTAAACATGTCCAAAAGGCCATATATATGTGCATACCCCTTGACCTAGAAATACCACTACTAGGTCTAAACCCCAAAGAGATCATAAAAAAGGAATAGGACCCACATGTACAAAAATATTTTAGCTGCTCTTTTTGTGATGAGAAACAATTGGAAATTGAGGGATGCCAATCAATTGGGAAATGGCTAAACAAGTTGTGGTATATGAATATAATGGAATACTACTCTGCTGTAAAAAAAAAAAAAAATGATAAGCAGATTTCAGAAAAACCTGGAAAGACTTACATGAATTGATGCTGAGTGAAATGAGTAGAACCAAGAGAACATTGTACAAAGTGTCAACAACATTGTGGAATGATTACCTGTGATAAACTAAACTCTTCTCAGCAATACAAGACAAAGCCAAAAGACTTACCATGGAAAATGCCCTCCCCTTCCAGAAAAAGAATAAATACAAAAACAAACATAAAAGAAAAAACAAAAACTGTGTAATTTGAATGCAGATTGAGCCATACTATTTTCACTTTTGTTGTTGCTTTTTTCTTGTTGTTCTTTTTTATTCTTTCTTCTGTTTTGTTTTTTTCTTTTTGCTCTGATCCTTCTGTTACAACATGACTAATGTAGAATTATGTTTAACATGATGTATAATCTATATCAGGTTGCTTGGTAACCTTGGGAGGGAGGAGGGAAGGGAGGGTAGAAGAAAAATTTGGAACTCAAAAAAGTATCTTTACATGAAATGAGAAAAAATGAAAAAAAAAAATAAGGAAGGCTCTGCCGGAACAGTATAGGGAACCATTTTGGTCTAATACTTCAATGTATTTATATTGTATCTATTTATGTTAAACACTAAACTTAAAAGAATTACCCAATTACCAATAATAAATTACTGTGCTTATGATAATAATTGTAGGAGCAGCTAGGTGGTACAGTAGAAGACAGAGCACTGGCCCTTGAGTTGGGAGGACCTGAGTTCAAATCTCAACTCAGACATTTATTAGCTGTGTGACCCTGGGCAAGTCACTTAACCCTAATTGCCTTAAACATCCAGGGTCATTTCCATTCATTCTAACACACACACACACAGACATGTGTGTGTATGTATACATATATAAATATATAAACATGTGCATATATATATATATATATACATATATATGTGTGTGTGTGGGTGTGGGTGTGTGGGTGTATGTATACACATACACACACATACATTGCCACTGGATCCAGGTGTCTCTGGAGGAGAAAGTGAGGCTGGTGACCTTATACAACTCTTCCTCACTTAAATCCAATTCAGTCCATCTCATTAAATCACCTGGATATCATGGTCCTCTTTGAGAATGAAGGACAAACAATAATAACAGCTATGCTTGTCCAGAATTAAGGGCTCATGGCTTTTATGCACACAGAAAAATTGTAATTGTAAAGGACAGGTAATGGAAAGAAAGAATGGATGAATCTAAGGAAGATATGTCTTTCTAGCTATCTTCCTCTTTTCTCTCTCAAAGGAGGCAAATTTCTCACAAGGACTTAGATATTGAGCTAGAACAGATCTTAGAAACCATATAGTTGGACCTCTTCATTTTATACAAATTTGTATTAGTCACTTTCACTGTCTGAGATTCCTCACATTCCTCCTTTGTTAAATGATGAAATTAGCTGGATGTTCTCTAAGGTCCCTTCTAGCTCTTGAACCTTTAATACTTATGATATCCCAATGCACAGTTTCTCAAGGTCAGACTTCCCTGCAGTTATCAACACCAAAATGAATAAATCTTCCATCATTTCATACATACAGGAATATGTTTTTACAAAGACCATTACTCCAATTACCCTGAGTTCTTCATTAAACATGTCAAAGATGCTTGAGACATTTGGAATAGAGTTGGAACTTAATTCTCCAATAACAGGACAAGGAAAAATCATCACAGTAACCAAGGTGGAAACTGTCTATCATTGTTCCTGAGAATGATCAGGCCACCGTGGGGAAAACAGCATGGCCACCAACCACAATGAGGCCCTGAGGGCTGAGCTCCATGCAAATATTTCCCCATCGCTCAGCAGTATTTTAGCAGGGCGTGCCAAGGTCAGCCAGACCTTGCAATGTATGGTAAGAAAGAAGTGGTGCCTGGAACTGTCATCAGGGGAAAAGGAGCACTGGGAATGAGGTTTGTATAAAAAGGAAGGAGAAAGATAGCAGCCCAAGTACACGCCCAGTGTTCTTGCCAGGTGGAAAATCTGCATAGGCTGAAATGGATAGTTTGGATGGGTTTGTAAATAGATTTTTAAGCAATATATTTTTGGGAGCCAACAATATATAAAGATGGCAGATGGTAAAATGGCATACTGCAAAAGAGCATATCTTCTGTCCAGAACTTTATATAGCCAGGCCCCTTCTTTATTTTTAATTGACAGGATTTTTTTTTAATGGGTTAGCAACACATACACAAACAGAAAGGGAAAAGGTGGGATGGGGGCAGGGGAGAGTGTGGAGGAAAGGAAGAAAAGAGTTTGGGAGAGGGAGAAAGGGTAAAATGAGTCAGAGTGTGACCCAGTGACTAGAGAGCTGACACCAATTGAAAAGAACTGGCTGCAGGCTCTTCCTCCAAATGTGTACTAACTATATGACCGTAAGGAGGGCATTTAATCTCTCAATGCAGGTAATTGGAATACTGTAAGCATGGGTCCATCTGCACTGAGAAAAGGAGTTTCTCACAGGAGATTACTATACCAATGAAATCAGAGGTCCAAATATATGCTTGCAAATATATGTGTGTATATATACAAGCATGTATCTAAATATACATATGTATATACATATATATATATGTGTGTGTGTGTTTATATAAGTATATATTCATATACTTTGTAATACATAAAGTACTTTATATCTCTTATGCATTTTAATGTTCATGGCAATCCTATAATATATAGAGTGAAGGTTCTCTTGTAGTCAATTTTCAGAGAAGGAAACTGAGGTGTAGAAAACTTAAATTATATCAGGGTCCGGAAAAAAAAATGTTAGCTTTGGTGTCATTGGTTTTAGATTCTGCTTTACAATAGATACCTCACTTTGGCCAAGTCCTTTTTCTTCTTCTATCTCAGTTTCCTTACCTGTAAAATGAGGTTGCTAGACTAGATTTCATGGCTATGTCCCTTCCAACATAAACCCTATGGCCTTAGGATTCTTTGAACTTCCCAAGCTCTTATGGCTAACCAATGGCAAAACTAAGACTAGACATCTCGCAAATTAGATGTTCTTTTGACTGTTCCTAAGAAGTGGAATTACATTTTTCACTTCAATTTATTGAATAAGAGGATGGCATGTGAATAACCTTATAAGAAGCATCTTGATATCTTCATGGAGGATGGATTAGAGTCCAGGAGAGACCTGAGGCACAGGAAATGGTTATAAGGTTCTTTCAATACTGTAAATGATGATGATGTGTAGGAGAGGTATGGCTGTGTGAGCCAAAAGGAATGGAAATATATAAAAAATATTGTGAAGTTTAAAATGTTAAGATTCTACAACATATGGCATGAGTACAAATGATGACTCAAGTACAACACTGAAACTACTAGCTTAATTGACTTGTAAGGTAATGGTGCCCAAGCCAGCAATGGGAATTTTGGAAAAGGTGGAATGGTCTTTGGGAAAAGATAATCAGTTCTGTTGTAGACCTAAAAATTGCAGATTCCTATAGGAAATCTAGGTTGAGATTTTTGAAAATCAGCTTTTGATGAAAGTCTGATATAAGTTGATGTACGGGCAGATATATAGATGTGAGAGTCATCTACATAAAGGTTATAAATGAGCCCATTAGAGCTGAAGTGATAAACAAGTAGGAAAGTAGAAGTGGAGAAGAAAAGAATACATGGTGTAAGATTTCAAGGATGCCCATGTTTAGTAAAAACTCTAGCCAAGGAGACTGAGAAATACCAGTGAGTTTATAAAAGACCTGGGTGTAGGAAAATTTAGTCACCTGAAAAGAAAGGAGACTGTATCCAGGAAGTGTGCATGATCCAGAGTGTCTGACACTGGAAAAGGTCAAGAAAGATGAGTACTGAGAAATGGCTATTAGATTCAGTAATTAAGAGACCATTTGGTTACTTTGGAGTAAGTGATTTCATTTGAATGATGAGGAAGGTAATAAGACTGCACATTTAAGAGTGATAACAGCTAATAATAATAGCTACAATTTATATAGTGCTTGTTATGTATAAAGCACTGTACTAGGCACCTTACAAATAATTTCTCATTTGATCCTCACAACAATCCTGGAAAACAATCATTAATATTATCCCCATTTTATAGATGAGGAAACTGAGGTAAATAGAAGTTAGTGATTTTCCCAAGGTCACTCAGTTAATAATAGTTTAAAGCTAGATTTCAACTCAGGTATTCCTGACTCCAAGCCTAGTGCTCTATTTGCTGCCCTATTTACTTATCTCAAAGTAAAAAGAGTGTGAAGAATATGAATTAAATCCCTAAAAATGAATTGAATCCATAAGGATCCCTTTGGGTCATCTTATTAAGAAACAAAAAAATAGAGAAAGAGAATGCATTGTAGTATAAGGATTTAAAAAAAAAAGTTATCTGGTGAATAACCTTCCTTTTTTAGGCAAGTAGAACTCCAAACTTTCCAGGCACATTTGTACTTCTCCAAAACTCCAATCCATTTCCTTTGCTTCCCCTGGAATGTTAGGCCAAGCTTTATTTCTTCTTATTTTATCAAAGCATTTAGTGGCAATAACCAAATTATCCCTATCAGTTTCATTGACCTTTTCCTTCAAATATGATCACATTTTTATTGAGGTGTTAGGAAGAGAGGGTGGTGAAGGGGATGATCAAGGCAGATATTTATTGAAAGATTTAGAGGAAAAAGGAGATTTGAGTTTTCTCTATGTGTCCTTGAACAAGTGTCTACATCAAGAAGGTAGTTGATTCTGTCCATGATATTTATGGGGTATAGACTTTCAAATTTGAGGTGAGAGATTATTCTTTGGATAGTTATGTTTATTACTGGTGACAATGCCAAAGTGCCCATGCTGTTACCTGTCAAAGTTCAATGGAACACTAAGATTTGAGACTAAAAGAAAGTATGGGATATGGGGTGAAAATTTTAGTCAGAGCTATTTCAGACCAAGTGCCTTATAAGCCCTGCCCCCATTGATAGTGCATCTAATGTATCTAGGGGAACAAAGATCTAGAAAACAAGTTCCATTCCTTTGAGAGGCTTGCATTTTTGTTGGTCATATGACAAAAACACCAATAACTCTGCTATGAATTAAAAATATGCTAAGTATGGAAGAGCTGTATAGACAAATTTCTTTGTGAAATCAGAATAAGCAGGAAAGATTATTTCCAGCTAGGGCATCAGGGAGACCATTTACTTGTTCTAAATGCTATAGCTATATATTTCTGGTACCAAGTCAAGTAGCACATGAATGTAATTCAATTTGACAAGCCTCTATCAATAACCTACTCTGTGTTAGCTACCATGTCAGGATCTGGGGATACAAAGATGGTCCTGAAACAGTTCCTGCTTTCAAGGAGCTAACATTCTTCATGGTATTTCCCTTCCCAATCCATCACTCCCTGGTCTCTCCCTTCTCTATACTCCTATAGCATCTACTGAACCACTGATTTCCACTAGAAATCAATTACTGCTTACATAATTAATCAAAAATCAATGAATTAATCAGCAAACATTTATGAGTTAATGAACGATATATGTGTATGTGCTATCTTCCCATTTAAATGATGAGACCTGAAGAACAGATAATGATTCTGAGTGGCACTTTGAGTCTCATATTGTTCTATTTGTTCATCACATAATTGAAAAATAAACAAATAATTATTTAATTTTTCTATTTATGGAATACTTTTAACTAATCATTTTAAAGTTCCATTCTGGAGAAGAAAAAATCCATCTATAAACACAGTTGAGAAATAAGAGAGTGAAACCAAGACATAGTTCCTAGAGTCATTGTCATCACCATCACCACCACCACCACCACCACCACCACCACCATCATCAGGAGAATTTAATGTCATCATAAGGTTGGCAAAACATTTGGCAGTACAAAGTAAGTTAGCATAGAGTAATAAAGATTATTATCTTTAATAAGAAAAAATCATGGTAATATTAAACAAGTATAGACCTGTCCAAATACTTCATTACAAGATTTATTAACTGATGAAGGAGCCCTCCCAGGGAAAGAGTGAGAAACTCATGTCAGGTGATGCTTAAGATCAGGTAGACAAAGAACTTAGAATGTCTCTCAGTATTATAGGGACAATCTTTTCCTTAAAAGGAAATAGATTGGGTTTATCTAACCTGGCATTTCCATTAGGATCTTGTGATTCCAATTCCTTTTTTTCATTAATTTCACTTCTAATTTCCACAAATGTCATGTTTCATTTTCGACAAAGCCAAGACCTTAAATAACAAAATCAAAGCAAGACGTGGAAAGAACAAGCTGTTCAGACCTTCCTACTTACAGACAGGATTTCTCCTTGAAATTAATTATGACAACTGAGTAATGTAGCAAAAGGAGTATCCTTCTCAACATAAGCTATGTGCACCAAGATGTAATGTTCATGTGTCGTCTTTAACTTCCACTGGCCTGGAAATTTGACTGTGTCCAAGAACTAAAGTGTTTACCCAGACATACTAGAGGTATTTTTCATCACTTAAAGGGTTTCAAGAATTCACTCACCAGTGCTTATAATAGCCCCTTTGAGCTTTGAAAATGAAATGTTTCCTCATCAGGGCTTGTTTCCCTCCCTTTCCTAGGATCTCTTAGTTGTGATACTAAACTAGGAATAAGTCTCAGGGAAACAGCAAATTTCCACTGAACTAAAAATGAAAAATGATAGTGTTTGAGAAACAGCTGCTTTTCCCTCAGCAATCTTCAAAAGAACTAGTCTTTGTATCCATTCTCACGGTTTTTGCCTTTTTAGGCAAAATAAATTAGATGTTTTAAGAGTGCAGGGTCACGCTGATGGGGAAGTGAATAATCAAGAGAGCAACCTGGATAGGGCCAACTGAATCCAGCACTCTTCTAGAGAAGCAATCAGAATGAATAAGCAAAGAAATAAATGTTAGACTATCTCAGCCCAGCTAAACTAGTGATTTTAGAGCTAGCTAAAATGAATTTTAGATATCTTTTTCCTGAGGTCCTTAACCTGATATACAGCAATTTGTGTAAAAATATTTCAATAACTATATTTCAAAATAATTGTTCTCCATGTTAATTCTATTATTATTTTATTTTTAAGAAGTGAAAAGCATTCTTCCTTTGAGGTATAGGAAGCCTATAGGCTTCCTCAGACTGCTGAATTGCTACAAGACTCAATACAAATTTAATCACCCTTGCTTTCAATCAAATTACTGATGTTACACATGAACAAACTAAGATCCTGGAAGATCTAACCGTTTCTCCTAAGGTCTTTTAGTTAGAAAGTGGAAGGGGTAGAGCTCATATTCACATGATAGAAAACAGATGAAAGCTCCCAGGAAAAGAATACAAGCAATTTCTGATAGGATTTTTAGGTCAAACAGTGCCATTCAATTCTATGATTCTCCGTCTTATTTGCTAGCTTTAGAATAATAACTTACATTACTAGTATACACTGATGGTTCTCTGATATCTTCCATATGGGTTGCACTGCAAATTGGAATCTAGCATTGCCTTCCCAACACATCACTCTGCAAGCCCTCCTGAAATTTTACCATAGAGGATACTTACCTTAAATGTCCTTCACATTGTTAAAAATCCTAGTGTAGAATCTGTTTTCCCCTCATTCTACATATTGTTTTTCAAATGATATATTTCTCTATTAATACTGTTTATATAATAAATGCATAGATGAAATGTGTCCATGTAAACTGTGGTTTCCATCATTACTGATTTTCTTGTACTCACCAAATAGGCTGTCATTCACATAATCAAAGACTATCACAGAAGATATGGAAGTAACTCAAATTAACTTCTATCATAACCTACAAAAGATCAAAATCGTGTAAAGAAAATGACTGCATCAATTTTAAATAGAACATAACTTGCTGTCCCTTCCTACTCAGTTTTATGGAAAAATGTAGATATGGTGATGATATGTGTAGATTTATGGCATATCCTTTAAGTTTACCAAAGTCATTATTTCAACTAATTGTATAAAATTGTCATTTGAGGTTTTTATGACCCCATTTTTTGGCTAGAATTTTAAAAAACCCTAATGCCTCACTGCCCTGAGGCTGAGGCCAGTGCTTCCTCAAACAGCAAGATGCTCCACCCACAGGTTGTAGCCATCACCATGGTGCTGGCACCTCACATCATCACCACTTGGCAACGTCTACATGGGCTTGGCAAAATTATAATGACTGGAAGCCCAAGGAGGGCAGTCATGTGACTGTCAGTCAGAGCTGCCAGCCAACTGGCTTGGGGCTGTGTGTGGTCAGCCTGGGGTCTGCCGGAAAGAAGGGAGGTTTTTCACCATTCTACCTTGAACCTGGAAAGCAACAGGATGCAGCCATGTGTTCTCAGCTGATCCCTGGTCGGTGGTGTTATTCAAGTTGTATTATGTCCCTTTCCCTATTTTATGTACTTTCCCTTAATCCTACTCATCCTGTTTGTGTTTTTTAAGTCCATTCTTGTTAAATAAATCCTGCTCTGTTTTGAGGGAGGCTGTCAGTCTCCTTCCTTGCCCCAATATTGAGCAAGTCGCCTAGCTAACACTCCCCAGTTAAAAATTGGTCCCTACGTAATGGTTTTATTAACTAAAGCTTTCTTAGCAAACCATTATATCACATGAACAAAACAAAATATGCATAATCAAGGCAAAAATTTCCCCATTGGCCATGACATTAACTTCTTCTTTATTCTTAACACAAGACATTGTATCTCCCAACTCCATGCGATTTGAGGGGTTTCTCCCCTAATGCCTGGAATATTCTTTCTTCTTAGTACTGTGCACTAGATTTCTTCAGTTTTAGATAGAATCCCACTTTATTCAAGAAGCCTTTCCCAATTTCCTCCATGCTAGTGTTTTATCTCTGATATTATCGCCTATGACTGTAAATATATATATATACATATATACACACATATATATATTTGTGTATATATACACATACATATATTTGTATACACACATATCAATATGTACATATTTATGTATATATACATATATATACACGTATGCTTATTAGTGATATTGATGTATAGTTTTCTTTGTTTTAGCAATATTTATTCCTATTTTGTTTCATTGAAGCAATATGATAGAAAATCTTTCCCCCTATTTTTAAAAATAGTTCATGTATTTTGGAAATAGCTACTTTTTTCTTTGGGGACTCATTTATAATTAGATCTATTTATTTTTCTGAAGTTGCATTATTAACTATTTCTTATGTCAATCAGGGCATGTTATAGCTTTTTTGTAAATATTCAATCATTTATTTAAAATTTAGAATATATAATGAGGCAAAATAGTTTCTAAATCTATATTTTTATCATTTGTTATGCATTATCCTTTATTCTTACTTTGATACTGGTGATTTGGCTCTCTTCTTTTCCAAATCAAGTTATTTAAGAATAGTTAAATCATTCACAGTTCTTCATCAAACAATATTACTGTCTTTGTGTACAACATTCTCTCATTTCTGCTCACTTCACTATACATCAATTCATACAAGTCTTTCCAGGACTTTATGAAATCATCCTTTTAATCATTTCTTATGAGACAATAATAATCCATTATCATCATACACCACAACCTGTTTAGCAGTTCCCTACTTGATGGACATTCCCTTGATTTCCAATTCTTAGTCACTACAAAAAGCAGTGCTATAAATAGTTTTGTACAAATAGGGCTTTTTCTCCTTTTTTGGAATGTCTTTGGCAGCAGTGGTATGAGCATATGAAATTTTGAATTAGACAAACCATTGAATATTAGGAATTAATAGAAAGAATTTTTCTATCAGAATATGGTATATGATAGAAAGTATATTAGATATCTTTGTCTATAAATCCTGTATGTCACTGGTATGTCAAGGAAAGAAGCTTTTTAAATTAATTTAGAGGCAAAGACAAATTGCACATATATGACTCATTCATTTTCTGATCTCTTTTTTCTTGGTCAGGTGTCAAAGTGAAGCATCTATGCTTCCTAATGCAAAAAGACATGAAAAGTTTTGTTTTTGTTTTTCCCTACAAAGTGTCAATTAAATTTTAAAAAGTAGCTGTATCAAGTAAAAGAGAAAAAAATGTGGCCAAAATAAAGCTGCTAGGTTTAATTTGAGTTTTTTTTTTCTAACAGAATAAGAAGCATGCTGGGAGAGAGGAATGTTACAGAAATTCCTATCTCCTGTTTGCTTGCCACTAGAGAGAGGAAACATGGTGTGCTGATGAGAGCACTGTACCTGGAGTCATGAGGCCAATTCCATACTGCCTTTTTTCCTTGTTCTCTATGTTACCATGAATAAGTGATCTAGTATGTCTGTGTCCCAATGTCTATGTCTGTGAAATAAGGGTAAGAAAGTTCATGAAACTAGGATAAGATATACTGTCAATTAGGAGAGTTACATAGGCAAATGAAACAAATATAGAACACCAGTTGCCATTCCCTAATGGATGAGTGGACAAAGGATATGAACAGTTATAAAATAATTTCACACTTTGCCAACCACAAGAAACACTGCTTCAATATTCTAATGGGAAAAAAATATATAATTTTAAATAAAAAACATATACCTCACTCTCAGAATATCAGCAAATATATAATATTAAATGTTGGAGGGGTAGAGGGAAGATATGTAAAAGGGTTATTCATTAAGGTAAAAAATTTTCCATTATGTAATACAAAGTATTAAAATTTCCACACCCTTTGACCTATCCATTCCACTGTTTGGCCTGTACTCCAAGGATGTCAAAGATAGCAGGAAAGCTTAAGCAAAATATCCCAAAATAGTCATGGCAGAATTTTTTTCATGGTGAGCAATACTGGAAACAAAGAGGTTGCCCTTTGATCAGTGAGCTACCATAGAAATTGTAAATGAATTGCAATGGAACAAAATTCGGTAGCAAGAAATAAACTTGAAGAATTCAGGAAAAGATGGGAATACTTGTATAAACTGATATGAAGTGAAGCAAGAAGAACAACAGGAAATTATATATATATATATATATATATATATATATGCATCTATATGTGTATATTCATGCATAAGTGTATAATATAAACATATATACATATGTATGTATATATTCATGTATAAGTTTATAATGTACACATATGTATATATACATATATATACACATTCATATACACATACTCACAAGGATTATAATAATGCCAATGAAAAGAGCAGTCAAATAAAGTAATTATAACAACACATTTGGGCTCTTTAGGAAACATCTCTATAATGTTGGGAAAGAGATAGGTAATTAAAGTTGCAGGATATTCCATAAAAATTTAGACATAGACATGGTGTTAGTTTTTTTTCTTTATTCTTCCTCTCTATTTCCAAAGAAGAATAAATGTGTATATATATGGATGGAGCTTTATATTTTAATTTAATGACAAAAAAGGAGAGTTAAAACATTTTTAATTAACTGGTTGGAACAAATAATCTCTAAGTCCATACCAACCCCATATCTTATAAAGTGGATTGGTTGATAGATTTTAATATCTGGTTTTCAAAGTTCAATTGTGTGTGGTGAATTTCCTTGGGGGTCTAGGAATCTGCTGGCAAAGTTTAAGTTCTTTGTGCAGCAGCAGCCATGTAGCAGTGTTCCTCCATTCCACCTTCCCTCCCCTGATGCCACCCCAAGATAGCCACGTTTTGTTTTGTTTTTCTAATAAAGCTTCTGTTCTCCCTGGAATTAGCTTCTGCCTCGTCCTTTCCATAGAGGGCCTGTACGAAGCCATCCTAAGAAAGATTTCATCTTGAAACAGCCATCATGAAAGACCTTAGTGAGGCATTTGGCTGATCTCCTCTGTACTGTGGGAAGTAGCCTCAGTGGAAAAACAAATCTGGTTAGGGTGGTGTGCTTTTTCTATCTAGCCACTGGTGGAAAAACAAAAAAACCTCTGAATGGATGAAGAGGGGCTTTTGGATTCATTCAGTGATGCCAATGACCACATCCATTCACTCTCTAATATTTGTAAGGCCTTCAGGTTACTAGGAACTGACAATTTGGGGTTCAAAGTGACACATGGTTGTTTGGGTGGTTAGTACAGGATTTTTATGGAACTTCACCCACCATGGAAATGGTTTCAGTGGACTTCTTTCCTGAGTATCCCTAGAATAAAATTTGTATCACGCTTTAATCATAAGTCTTTTCTGTAGTCACTTTCTGTATTTTTCAGTTTGAACCTGAGAACTGATGGATTTACCATGAGGCTAACGCAAGACACAGTAGAGAATTTCCTAGAATCTTAATTTAAGGGGGGGAATGACATATACATTATTGAATATTTCATCCACTGGGACAAGTACTTGGCTCTTCTCTGCAGAACGTTTTCCTGGTGTGTTGCCTAGTTCCACACGGAAACACACAAGTGTTCTCTTCATTCCTCATTGGAATAATTCCTTCCACAAAGATTGATTGAATGTCTGCTGGCATCTAAGATGGTATGAGTTCTAGTATAATATGGTAGGGATATAACAAAATGCAAAGACCTAGTTGTGTCAATGAAAAACTAGGGAGACAAGACTTTATTTGATATTTCAATTAGTTAAGTGACAATTTCACCTAAAAATATTTATTAGGCACCTCTTATATTCAAGATGCTGTGCTAAGTGTTGAGGATGCAAAAAAAAAAAAAAAGGCAAAAGACAGTCCATGTCTTCAGGCATCTTAAAATCTAATGGGGAGACAACTTACAAATAAATGTATATAAGGCAAGCTAGGTAAAGGATAAATAGTAAACAATTAACAGAAGGAAAGCAATAGGCTAGAAGGGTTGGAAAAGGCTTAATGCAAAAAAAAAATAATTAAGACTTAAAGGAAGCCAAAGGAGTCAGAGATTAAGCAGAGATCAAGAGGGAGAGAATGTGAAACATGGGGGATAAACTAAAGAAAATGCCCAAGGGGCAGCTAGGTGTCGCAGTGGACAAAGCACCAACCCTGGATTCAGGAGGACCTGAGTTCAAATCTAGTCTCAGACACTTGACAGTTACTAGCTCTGTGACCTTGGGCAAGTCACTTAACCCTCATTGCTCTGCAAAAAAAAAAAAAAAAAGAAAAGAAAAGAAAAGAAAAGAAAAGAAAAGAAAAGAAAAGAAAAGAAAAGAAAAGAAAAGAAAAGAAAAGAAAAGAAAAGAAAAGGAAAGGAAAGAAAAGAAAATGTCCAGATGTGAGAGATATGGGGTCTTGTTCATGGGATAGCCAAGGATCCATTGTCACTAGTGGGGAATGAAGTACTGGAAAGGTAGGAGGGGGCTAGTTTAGGAAGTACTTTAAATTCCAAATAGACCATTTTGCATTTGATCCAGGAGTGGATAGGAAGCCACAACAATTTACTGATTGAGAGAATGATGTGTTTGAACCTATGCTTTAGTAAATTACGTTGGTGGTTGAATGAAGGACAGATTGGAATGGGGAGTTACTTGAGGCCGGCAGACACATTAGCCAGCTATTGCAATTGTCCTGGCATGAAGTAACAAGGGCCTCCTTAGAGTGGTGGCAGTATCAGAGGAGAGGAGGGGAAAAATACAAGATAGCGCAGAGGTGAAATTGACAGGCCTTGACAACATCTCTGATATGGTAGGGGGTGCTGAAAGATAATGAGGAGTATAACATAGCTCCTAGGGTTCAATCATGAGGAATGAGAAGAATGATGTGCTTCTGTACAGGAAAGGTAAGGGGATATGGAGGATCTCAGTGGAAAAATCATGAGCTCTGTTTTGCACATATGGAGTTTAAGATGTCCACTGGATATCCAAGTCAAGATGACTTAAAGGCAGCTGGAGATGCAAGATTGGAAATAAGTAGAAAGGATGAGGAAGAATAGTATATTTCTGATAATCATCATCACAGGGATCATATTAAATCCACAGAAGTTGACAAAATCAGAAAGATAGGAAGAGAAATAAAAGTGTAGTTGGGGGATGGAAAAACAAAATAATGGTTTGTTGTTTTTGTTTGTTTTTAGGACAGGAGAGACATGGGCATCTTTGCAGGTGTTCATGAATGAGTAAGATTACTTCCTTAGGTGATAAGACATGAGGAAGAGCGTAGAAGCTCTTGAAAATGACCTCATCTTTTTTTCTGTAAAATATTAGAAAAAGGTCTCAGTTGAGAGAGTCTGGGAAGGAGGAACCATGGGAAGTTTGAAAAATGACAAGATTTAGAAGAGCCTCTATGAAAAGTGTGATATTGAATTCAATAGGGAGGTATAGTGATATTATCTTGCATCAATGAGGCCCCAGATGAGGTTGTATAACACAAAATCTGTACTCTACTCAGTAATATAATTTCTCTGCGTCTCACCACTAAGTAGTGTGTGTGTGTGTGTGTGTGTGTGTGTGTGTGTGTGTGTGTGTGTAGAGACCATTCACTACCTTTTCTTACCTTCCCATTCTGTGTACTTTTGGAGTATGTATTCCTTTACTGTATCTATTGTCCATGTATTGAGATCAGGCTCTTTCTATGGTTGGAGGCCTTAGTGTGACACTCAGGCTATCCAATATTAATTCTTTCAGTAAAACTAATCCCCTCCCTTTCTTAGCCATACACATAATTGAAAATATATTTCTGTCCCCTTGACTTAATGTTGCTTTTAATTGGAAATGTTACAGCTTGTTTACACATATCATGAAAAATCACTGCTAGAGAGCAGTTGCCTTGAGTATTGACCCTTCTGAAATGGAGATGTTCCATAATACATATAATATCAATGGATGAATATCAGTATTAAAAGGTGGACTTTTGGGGGCAACTAGGTGGCACAGTGGATAAAGCACTGGCCTTGGATTCAGGAGGACCTGAGTTCAAATCCAGCCTCAGACACTTGACACTTAACTAGCTGTGTGACCCTGGGCAAGTCACTTAACCCTCATTGCCCTGGAAAAAAAAATGGAAAAAAAAAGTCCAAAAAAAAAAGTGGACTTTTGAAAAAGTGAGACTTAGAATCTTTGAAAGTGTCGTGAAATGTATGAATTGCAATTTAGCCCAGTTCCTTTCTTCCCATTTAATTGTGGGCAGGGTACAATATTAATCTTCATTATTTGGATGATGATACTGTGGAAATGGACTAACTTAATAGACTATACATTGATACAAACAATGGACTCTATGTGTCATTACCTGGGCAATATAAAATCTTCATACACTTGGTTTATCCTCTGTTGATTTCTAAGTAGATCTTAGGATTTTCCTAAGAATTTTTTATAGTATTTCAAGACTTGATACTATCTATATAGAATGATGTTCAGGACTTTGTTCAGGACATTTTTGGAAATGCTAATGAATATGAATTGATCATTCTGTTGACGACTTCTAAGGGCTCCTAAATGATCTTGATGTGTACACAGCTAAGTCCCAATTATAAATGTGTCTAACCAATCCCATTAAATGATCCCATGGATTCACAATTACACTATTGGAATGTAATTATGTAAAATATAGTATTTGGTTCTAGCACAAAAGAAATACAACATGCAACTTTAAATAATGAGATCGCCTCAGAGAGATTCATTATTTTCACTGAATGGAAAAGATCTGTATCTTCTTGGAGAACCTTTGATATTGGATTTTGATTCTTGATCTTTGATCAAATCTTTGATTTGACTCAATACTATAATTTTATAAGCAATAAGCAATAAATGCAGATAGAATCTCTCTACCTTATACTCTGACTTTGAAGATTCATTTACTGGAGAAAATATTTTTAATAGAACTACTTTTTCTCTTTTAACTTTTAGGATGCCTTCTTTTTGATTGAAGATCATTCTCATCCATTATAAAAATGTGTAAAGAGGCTTATAGGTTGCTATCTGCTGATGTTACTTAAGTCACTCTGTGTTTTGTAACAATACTGATTGTGATTTTTTTAGCTCTTTCTCCCTTTGAGATTTTCAAAACCAATTTCTGTTGCCACTGAAATTTTGTCACATTCAGCCAAGTTTCTTCTCAAATATGTTAGATCAAATTGTGCTCCTTTTCCTGAATTTTCCTCTTAAAATGCCATTTAGATTTCTTCACATAAAACTTGAAAACTAAAGTAATAGCATACAAATATTGTTTCCATAGTCATCAATGATGAAAATATATCATTATAATGGTATCAATCTTTTTGTTTCATCTATTTGCTTTCTTCCTTCCTATGTCATTTAAACAGTATAAGTGATTTTACAAATTATATATATGTATATATATTCATTTTTGTTATCTTGTATTTTATAATATTTGTATTTTATAATAGTTGCTATTTGTATTTTAATTTCTATTGTATCCACTATAATATTTGCATATGATTGTGTACTCTACATGAACAGTTCTCAAAGTGTGGCTCGGGAACCTCTGGGGGTCCCTGAAAACCCTTTCAGGAAATCTGAAATGTCAACACTACTTTCATAATAACACACATAAGTTTTAATTTCTATTATGGTAAAAATCAACTGATAAAATGCACATAAACAAAACTCATTGGGAGTCCTCAAGAATTTTTAGGATTGTAAAGGGATCCAGAGACTAAAAAGTTTGAAAAATTCTACTTCAAATCAATGTTCTCCTCTATTGCCATTATCTCCATGAGTGGCAAGGCTACTAGGGTCACAGCTGAAAGGGTTTATCATCAACAAACCAAACCCTCTCATTTTACACATGTGGAAAAAGAATGTACAGCAAGGCTACCCATGGTCACACAGTTCATACATTTCCAAAGCTTTATTTGAACCCAGGTCTTCCTGATTCCAATTACAATAATTCCTATACTATTCAGCACTTCTTTTAGGAAAAGAAATTGTTGACAGGTTATTTCTGGAATTGTTTGGACTCCTTGTTGCAATAACTGGCTTGCAATGGCTAAACATCTTTTCACTTCTTTAGAAGACATGAGAATGAACTTCATACTAAAATAAGGTATCCTAAAGGCTAAAAGGGAAAAAAAAGCAGGCTTTTTCCCTCAAAATAATTTCTATAATAAAATATCATCTTCATAGTCACCTTCAGTCAGCATCTTTCCTTGTTCATTTCCCATGGTGTTTTTTTTTTTTTTTTCAGAATCAACAACTGTTTCAAATAGGTCAAGTTGGAACTGATTTAATTCCAGTGGATTCTCCTTATGCTTTGAATTTAGTGTTTCATTTTGACCTCTGCTACATAAAATAGATGCAGTTAAACCAATGTTTTTGTGTCAGTGAGAACCTTCCAGGTGGAGATAATGTCCTCACCAGTGAAAACATAGGTCAGGGAAGAGAGCTAAGAGAGCTAAGAAACATGTATGTCTGTGTGCAGAGACAAATGAAAACTCAATGAATTGGTTTCACCATGTCTTAAGGGGGAAAAGGGCAAAAGCAGAGGCACTTCCCTATGGAAAGGTCCTAAATCATTCCTACAGAAATCAGTTGCCATGATTTGTTTCCTATTTTTATGGACACTGATATTGTCTTTTTGTGTGGGGCAGTAAGGTTTAAGTGACTTGCCCAGGGTCACACAGCTAGTAAGTGTCAAGTGCCTGAGGCTCAATTTGAACTCAGGTCCTCCTGAATCCAGGGCAGGTGCTTTATCCACTGTGCCACCTAGCTGCCCCTACTGATATTCAGTCTTAAGAAAAACAAGGTAAGAAAAGGTTGACATATACAAAGACCTCTGGGTAGACATCACATTTGCAATTAAATATTCAGGTTTTAAAACAGAATTGACACACACATACATATATAGAGAATTATATACATACATGTATGTACATACCTATATAAATATATGATATGTGTATATATTATTCTTACTAAGGTAGAATGATTGCTTATATGTATACATATATATTTGTGTGTGTATATATGTGTTCATGCATGCATACATGTATGCATGCATGTGACTGTCAAATAGTCCAGAACATCCTAATCCCAGCATGACTTCTTGAACAAAGTTGACTGTTGTAATTCTGAAACAGAACTGAAATGCTTGTCTCATCTAATGGCCATAGATGATGTTTAGTTATTGATGTACATTCATTTCAGTATCTCTTCAAGTCTGCGATTGGTTTTTTGTTTAAAACTCATTATTTGGTATGCAATGTTTCATTTCTAAAGGATAATAAAGTAAACGAAGCAGAAGTCTTGATGGTTCCATCAATTTCTACATAGATTATTATAATTTATTATTATTGGTATTCTTATCATCATTATTATTATACATTCCCTAGAAGGTCAGGGTTGTTATTGTTTCATTTTATAGTTAAGGAAAATTGAAGCAGACAGAGGTTAAATAATTTGCTCAAAGTCAATCAGCTAATAAATGTCTGATGATGGATTTGAACTCAGGTCTTCTTGACTTTAAGTTCCACATTCTAAACATTGTACCAACTAAAACAGAGAAGCATTAAGGTGTTTTGACTTTAAATTGTAGGCAAGTGGGAATCATTGAATAGTATTGAGCAGAGGAGTAGCCTAATCCCATCTCTTAGCTATGAAAAACTGATGGAGTTTTGCAGCATGGTTAGGAGAAGTCCAATCCCAGAAATAGGGATGACTTTAGGTGGCAAGAGTCTTCAGTTAATGAAAGTCTTTTCTTAGGTGGGAGCTATAGGAATGGAAACAAAAAGAGGGATATGAGACTATATCAGACTCATTGGATGAACAAACCAGTGCCAGTATTCAAATTAATAGGTAAAGGGAGTAACCCCATAAGAAACATTCAGTTGTGAAGTGAATCAAGAGTTATTTGAGGGGAAGCTAGGTAGTGCAGTGGATAGAGCACAAGCCCTGGATTCAGGAGGACCTGAATTCAAATCTGGCCTCAGACACTTAACAATTACTAGCTGTGTGACCCTGGGCAAGTCACTTAACCCCAGTTGCCTCACCGAAAAAATAAACTAAAAAAATTTTTTTTAAAAGAGTTATTTGAAAGAGACACAGGAGCAGGTGTCACCCCATAGCCTTTTGTGCCAACAGGTGTGGGTACGGTAGACCATACATTTGCAACCCATTGAACCATGAAAACACCCAGAGTCCTGATTCCATAATAATGGCTAAAGTCAATAAAACAACTGATAAATGTGAAAGGGATGGTTGGAATTTCTATATCAACTCTCTCTCTCTCTCTCTCTCTCTCTCTCTCTCTCCTTCTTCATATACAGAGAACCTAGCATAATGTCTAAAACATAGGAAATGTTCAATACATACTTATACTTGTAGACACACTGATTGAAGTCAGTTTTGAATCCAAAGGAGGGTGGTATTGAAAAATCCTGATAGTAGCTTGGTGAAACCTTTTTAAGAGAGTCAGGGGCTCAGAAAAACTAATTGCTGCAAAGCTGTTGTCATCTTTCTGGGAGGGATCTTTAGGTTCCAAGAAAAGCTAATCATTGATAAAAAAAAATTAACTAAAATATAACATGAGAAACTTAGAGGATCAATTTGTGACAAACATTGGCCTATGTAATGAAGTTAGCCTAGGAACATGGCTGGTGTCTCCTGCAGAGAAAAATTGCCAATGAAAAATTGCTAGTCCTTGACTATAAAATGTACATGTTAGGGAGAGAGAGTAATAGAGATTAAAACAAGGAATACATTAATATGCATTTCCATGCTACTTATTAGTGATCAGAAAACAAAGTAGCTTTTTTAGAATCAAAAGAAACACGTTTGGAAAGTGTTTTGTGAATGTTCAGGTGTTTTATAAAAACTAAAAACTAGCTATTGTCGATGATGATTGCCCTAAAGTTACCATAGCAAATTCAACATCAGTTAAGCTCTTTTGGCTAACATTATAAACTGTGTATTTTACCATGGTGAATGTTCAGGTCTCATTCACTTTCAATTAAACATATTTTCAAGCAATTTTTTTTTTACCGAAAAACTATTTTGGGGGGTCAGGTTATTTGTTTGTAAGCAAAATACCTCAGGAATTATAAGCAAAGTAATCACTGATCAGAGAGGGGATAGAAAGCTAACATAGTTCCACTTGTAAATGTAACCAGACGTTAGAACTCTGTGTATGACTAAATTTCATATTAAAAATTCAGGGGGCAGCTAGGTGGTGCAGTGGATAAAGCACTGGCCCTGGATGATTCAGGAGGACCTGAGTGCCAATCTGAAAGGTGTCAGCTCAGACACTTGATACTTACTAGCTGTGTGGCCATGGGCAAGTCACTTAACCCTCATTGCCCCTCCCAAAAAATCCAAAGCAAACTGCCTCTCAATATTATATTATAATCACTGTGAAAGGCCCAGAATATGTTTCCAGGCATTTTTATGGTCTGAAGGCTCTGCATGAAACTCGTCCACTTAAGTGTTTGATTCAATTCCAACAATTGCAATAGATTATTGGTGATAAGTGCTCTTAATGAGAAATAACTCTCATTTCCATAAAATTTTATGAATAAACATAATATTGCATGCAATTTTATGATATACACATAATACATATGCATTTATATATGTATATGTGCACATATATGTGCATGTGTGTATGTATGTGTGTGCATGTATTGCTCATGCTTTAGTGACACAATACTCATGATTATTGAAGAAAACAGATGCACACACATATAAACACAAACATGCATACATTCATACACATGTCTGAACAAGTTTGTATGCATGTGCATACATATGTGTATATTCACACATGCATGTTTGTATGTATGTGTATATTATATATTAAAGCTTTCATATCACTCTATTTAGACTTAAATATGTGTGTATGTCTATATACACATATAGACATACACACATATATATTTTTTTCATGTCATTCCATTTAGACTTATCCTATGGGTTTATATTTACTTTGGAAGTTACTTGTTTATTTATATTATCCTTTCTGTTAAAATTGTAAGCTTCTCGAGAGTAGAGGATGTGTCTTGTTCATATTCCCAGAGTCTATCTCAGTACTTTGTATATACTAGGTGTTTATTAAATATTGATTGACTACACTTGAATTAAATAGCAATATATTCATTGTAGATTTTGGTTATAGGCTCTCAGGGATCTGAAAAAGAAGGCAATACAAATAGTTTATTTCCTCTCATAAATGACCTAATGTCCTTGTAATTTAAAACAAGGAGTGTGAACATAAAGACAGTGTCCAGATACCACTAAACGTGTCAGCCATCTTACTCATTTCCCAGATACCATGTTGGAATATATTCAGGAAGTCACTGAGTTTCCAAAAGTTCCCCAGTGACATGTGATAAATACCACCTAAGACATTGGTTTGTTTCCTAGTTATCCCAGAGGGCGATTGAGTACACCTTAGAATCCCTCTGTAAAACTTGCAGATGTGGAGTTTTAGGGAAATTATATAGGAGTCCATGCCCTGAGGGTGTAAGTGATTCAAAAAACTAGAAATAACACCCTTAATAATCATGCAGAGAAGTGGCCCCACAGAAAGATTCCAAGTTGTAGCAGGGGAGCTGAGACTAGTATATGTTCTTCAAAAGATTTTATGACATAGAGCTATTCAATATCATGGATGACTGTGTCCCCCCATCTAAATGACTATTTTCCACAATCCCCATCCCTCTCTGAACTTTCAGTGTTTATAATATTTGTTATCTTCATTCACAAACAATAATAATAATTGATATTTCTATAATTTTCTAAAGTTTGCAGAGCACTTCAAACGTTATCTTGGAGTCTCACAACCACTGTATGAATCACAAGAGATATACTGGAAGTGTTATTATTCCCATTTTAAACATAAGGAAACTGAGGCAGAGTGAGGGGGTGAAATGAATTTCCCATGATTACTCTGAGGTCAGATTTGAAATCCAATCTAATAAATTCTAACCCTAACATTTGATTTATTAATCAATGCTGCCTCTCCACTATTTGTTAAGTGCTTAATATATTAGCAAACACAATTAAATATTTTACTATTACATTTCTGTCTATATTCTATATGTCATCTTTAGTCAGATGGGAATGCACTTAAGGTGAGTAACAATCTCCTAAATACAATGTTGGGTACACAGCAAGGTACACAAAACATTTATTTGGAAACTCTTGTGGAGTATAAGCCCCTTGAGAACAGGGGCTATTTCCTTATTACCTTTGTATTCCCAGACTCTGGTGGTTAGAAAGTGTTAAATGTGGGGCAGAGCCAAGATGGCGGAGAGGAAGCAGCAAGCTGCCTGAGCTCTCCTTCTGTTCCCTCAAAACAAACATTAAATCAAGCCTCTGGACGGATTCTGAAACTACAGAACCTTGAAAGAGACAGAGAGACACAGTCCTCCAACCAGAGATAATTTAGAAGACTTCAGGAAAAGGTGGGTCTGACTTGGGCAAAAGGGAGGCCCAGCGCAGGGCAGCAACCCAGCTCCGAGGGGGTCGGGGCAAGTCAGCAGGAGCTGCGGGCCACAGCCGAACAACTGAGGCCCCTGGAACCTGGTTCAAAAATCTGGTGGCCAAGAAGGACAGTAGAAAAACCTACCTGCACCCTCCAAGAGGGCCATGAACGGGTCAGGCAGGATCAGACGCCAGGGTCTGGCACCTGGCTGGCCGAGCACAATCAGACAGGAAGTGCAGGGCTGGGGATCTCCACACACCATAAAGGCCTCAGAGTAAAAACCCGGTCACACAGCACCTATACCCCTGCACAAGAAGCCCAAAACAGGGACCCTGGTGCCCCCAGAGCAGACCTCAACTTAAAAAATAAATAAATAAGCTGCAAAAATGAGTAAGAAGCAAAAAGGAGCCCTCTCCATTGAGAGCTTCTGTATCAATAGGGAAGAAGCCAACACAAACTCAGATGAGGACAATAGCCTCAAATTGCCTACATCTGAAGCCTCATGAGGGAAGGTGAATTGGTCTCAAGAACAAAAAGCCTTCCTGGAAGAGCGCAAAAAGGATTTTAAAAATCAATTGCGAGAGGTAGAAGACAAAATGGGGAGAGAAATGAAAGCAAAACAAGAAAACTATGAAAAAAGAATAAGCAGCTTGGAAAAGGAAGCACATAATTTCACTGAAGAAAACAAAGCCTTAAAAAATTCATTTGGCCAAATGGAAAAAAAGGTGTATAATCTCACTGAAGAAAACAATACCTTAAAAAATTCACTTGGCCAAATGGAAAAAAAAGGTGCATAATCTCATTGAAGAAAACAATGCCTTAAAAATTAAAGTGGGACAGTTGGAAAATAAGGAATACATGAGACACCAGGAATCAGTCAAGCAGAATCAAAAAAATGAAAAAATAGAAGAAAATGTGAAATACCTCATTGGAAAGACAACTGATCTGGAAAACAGATCGAGAAGAGACAATTTGAGAATCATTGGATTGCCTGAAAGCCATGACCAGAAAAAGAATATAGACACCATATTCCAGGAAATTATTAAGGAGAACTGCCCTTATATCAAAGAATCAGAGGATAAAATCATCAGTGAAAGAATCCACCAATCACCTCCTGAAAGAGACCCCAAAAGGAAAACTCCAAGGAATAATGTAGCCAAATTCCAGAATTACCAGGTGAAGGAGAAAATACTCCAAGCAGCCAGAAAGAAGCAATTTAAATATCATGGAGCCACAGTCAGGATTGCTCAGGACCTGGCAGCTTCAAAATTAAAGGACCTCAAGGCTTGGAATATGATATTCCGGAAGACAAAGGAGCTTGGATTGCAGCCAAGAATCTATTACCCAGCAAAAATGCGCATTTACTTTCTGGGGAAAAGATGGACATTCAATGGCATTAGGGACTTTCAATGTTTCCTGGTGAAAAGACCAGAACTGAATAGAAAATTCGATCTCAACATACAAGACTCAAGAGAAGTTTAAAAAGGTAAACAGAGGGGGGGAAAAAAAGGTTACCCTATTAGGTTAAACTGTTTATATCCCTACACAGGAAAATAATACTCATAACTCTTAAGAAATGTAAATGTATTTGGGCAGAGAGAAGGACTTTACATAGAGGGTATAAATACAAATTGTCTTTGATGTGATAATACAAAAGAATTAAGGGGTTAAAAAGGGAGTCTATGGGGAGGAGAGGAAAGGGGAGGTGGAATGGGATGAATTATATCATATGAAGGGGTGGAAAAAAAAACCTATTACAATAGAGGGAAAGAAAGGAGGGGGGAACATTGTTTCAACCCTATTCTCATTAGATTTGACTCAAAGAGGGAATAACATATGCGTTCATTGGGATAAAGAAACTTAATTCATTCTTTAGGGAAGCAAAAGGGTAAGGGAAGGGGGGGATTGATAGAAGGGAGGACAAAAGCAAGGGAGAAAAGGGTAAAGAAAAGAGAGGGGGGTGATAAAAAGGGAGGGCAGATCGGGGGAGGCAGGGGTAAGAAGTAAAACATTGGTGAGGAGGAATAGGGTGAAAGAAGGGGGGAAAAATACAAAGGGGGTAAATAGAATGGAGGGGAATAGACAGTCAGTAATAATAACTGTGAATGTGAATGGTATGAACTCTGCTATAAAACGGAAGCGAATTGCAGAGTGGATTAAAAACCAGAATCCTACAATATGCTGTTTACAAGAAACACATTTGAAGCAGAGAGATACACACAGAGTAAAGGTAAAAGGCTGGAGCAGAATATATTATGCCTCAGCTAAAGTAAAAAAGGCAGGGGTAGCAATCCTTATCTCAGACAAAGTGCAGGCAAAAATAGATCTCATTAAAAGAGATAAGGAAGGAAATTACATCTTACTTAAAGGTACTATAGATAATGAAGTAATATCAATATTAAATATGTATGCGCCAAGTGGTATAGCATCCAAGTTCTTAGAGGAGAAGTTAAATGAGTTACAAGAGGAATTAGACAGTAATACTATTCTAGTGGGGGATCTGAGTCTCCCCCTCTCAGAATTAGATAAATCTAGCCAAAAAATAAATAAGAAAGAAGTGAAAGAAGTGAATAGTTTACTAGAAAAGTTAGACATGATAGATGTCTGGAGAAAATTGAATGGGGATAGAAAGGAATATACCTTTTTCTCAGCAGTACATGGCACATTTTCAAAAATTGATCATGTATTGGGGCACAAAAACCTCATGGTCAAATGTAGAAAGGCAGAAATAGTAAATGCATCCTTCTCAGATCATGATGCAATAAAAATTACATGTAAGAAAGAGCCAAGGAAAAGTAGAATGAAAATCAATTGGAAACTAAATAATTTCATTCTAAAGAATGAATGGGCCAAACAAGAAATCATAGAAACAATCAATAACTTTATCCAAGTGAATGACAATAATGAGACAACATACCAAAATCTATGGGATGCAGCCAAAGCAGTGCTTAGGGGAAAATGTATAGCTCTAAATGCTCACATGAATAAAAAAGAGAAAGAGGAGATTAATGAATTGGGCATGCAACTTAAAAAGCTAGAAAAAGAACAAATTAGAAATCCCCAATTAGACACTAAATTAGAGATCCTGAAAATTAAAGGAGAAATTAATAAGATTGAAAGCAAAAAAAAAACTATAGAATTAATCAATAAAACTAAGAGCTGGTTTTATGAAAAAAACAATGAAATAGATAAAATATTGGTTAATTTGATTAAAAAAAAAGAAAGAAGAAAACCAAATTACCAGTATCAAAAATGAAAAGGGTGATGTTACCACCAATGAAGTGGAAATTAAGTCAATAATTAGCAATTATTTTGCCCAACTGTATGCCAATAAATTTGACAATGTAAATGAAATGGATGAATATTTACAAAAATACAAACTGCCCAGGTTAATTGAAGAGGAAATAAAATCCTTAAATAAACCCATATTAGAAAAAGAAATTGAACAAGCCATTAATGAACTCCCTAAGAAAAAATCTTCAGGGCCAGATGGGTTTACGGGTGAATTTTACCAAACATTTAAAAAACAATTAATTCCAATATTATACAAATTATTTGGAAAAATAGGTGAAGAAGGAGTTCTACCAAATTCGTTTTATGACACAAATATGGTGGTGATACCAAAACCAGGCAAAGCAAAAACAGAGAAAGAAAATTATAGACCAATTTCCCTCATGAATATTGATGCTAAAATCTTAAATAAGATATTAGCAAGGAGATTACAACAAGTAATCACCAGGATAATACACTATGACCAGGTGGGATTTATATCAGGAATGCAGGGCTGGTTCAACTTTAGAAAAACTATTAACATAATCAACTGCATCAATAAGAAAACCAACCAAAATCATATGATTATCTCAATAGATGCAGAGAAAGCTTTTGACAAAGTGCAACACCCATTCCTAATAAAAACACTAGAGAGTTTAGGAATAGGTGGAGCTTTCCTTAGAATAGTAAACAGTATCTACCTAAAGTCATCAGCAAGTATTATATGCAATGGAGATAAATTAGAGGCCTTCCCAATAAGATCAGGGGTGAAACAGGGATGTCCATTATCACCCCTATTATTTAATATTGTACTAGAAATGTTAGCTTTAGCAATCAGAGAAGAGAAAGGAATTAAAGCAATTAGAGTAGGCAAGGAGGAAACAAAACTATCACTCTTTGCAGATGATATGATGGTCTACTTAAAGAATCCTCAAGAATCAAGTCAAAAATTACTTGAAACAATTAACAACTTTAGCAAAGTAGCAGGATATAAAATAAATCCACATAAATCATCAGCATTTCTATACATGACCAACAAAGTCCAGCAGCAAGAGATAGAAAGAGAAATCCCATTTAAAGTAACGGTAGATAATATAAAATACTTGGGAGTCTACTTGCCAAGACAAACCCAGGAACTCTATGAACACAACTACCAAACACTCTTCACACAAATCAAATCAGATCTAAATAATTGGAAAGATATCAATTGCTCATGGATAGGCAGAGCTAATATAGTAAAAATGACAATACTGCCTAAATTAATTTACTTATTCAGTGCCATACCAATCAGACTACCTAAAAATTATTTTATAGAGCTAGAAAAAATAATAACAAAATTCATCTGGATAAACAAAAAATCAAAAATATCCAGGGAAATAATGAAAAAATAAATTCACAGGAAGGTGGGTTAGCGGTACCAAACCTGGAGCTTTACTATAAAGTGGCAGTCATCAAAACTATCTGGTACTGGCTAAAAAATAGAGTGGTAGATCAATGGAATAGGCTAGGCTCAGGAAATGCAGTAGTAAATGACACTAGTAATGTAGTGTTTGATAAACCCAAAGACTCCAGCTTCTAGGATAGGAACTCAGTATTTGACAAAAACTGCTGGGAAAACTGGAAGATAGTATGGCAGAAATTAGGCATAGACCAACATCTTACACCTTATACTAAAATAAGGTCAAAATGGATACATGATTTAGACATAAGAGGTGATACCATAGGTAAATTAGGAGAGAAAGGAATGGTGTACCTATCAGATCTTTGGAAAGGAAAACAGTTTCTGACTAAACAAGAGATAGAGTATATTATAAAATGCAATTTGGATGATTTTGATTATATTAAATTAAAAAATTTTTGTACAAACAGAAGCAATGCATCCAAAATTAGAAGGGAGGCAGAAAGCTGGGAAACAATTTTTGAGGCCAGTACTACTGATAAAGGCCTCATCTCTAAAATATATAGGGAATTAAATCAAATTTATAAGAATCCAAGTCATTCCCCAATTGAGAAATGGTCAAAGGATACGAACAGGCAGTTTTCTGATGAAGAAACCAAAGCTATCTATTCCCATATGAAAAAATGCTCTAAATCTCTAATGATTAGAGAGATGCAAATTAAAACAACTCTGAGGTACCAACTGACACCTATCAGATTGGCTAAAATGACAAAAAAGGAAGATAATAAATGTTGGAAAAGCTGTGGGAAAATTGGAACACTAATGCATTGTTGGTGGAGCTCTGAGCTGATCCAACCATTCTGGAGAGCAATTTGGAATTATGCCCAAAGGGCAATAAAGATGTGCATACCCTTTGACCTAGCAATTCCACTTTTAGGTCTTTTTCCCAAAGAAATCATGGAAGGGGGAAAGGGACCCACATGTATAAAAATATTTATAGCTGCTCTTTACGTGGTAGCAAGGAATTGGAAGTTGAGGGGGTGCCCATCAATTGGGGAATGGCTGGACAAGTTGTGGTATATGAATACAATGGAATACCATTGTGCTGTAAGAAATGATGAGCAGGAGGAGTTCAGAGAAACCTGGAGGGTCTTACGTGAGCTGATGATGAGTGAGATGAGCAGAACCAGAAGAACATTGTACACAGTATCATCAGCATTGAGTGTGGACCTACTGTGATGGATTATATTCTTCTCACCAGTGCAATGGTACAGAAGAGTTCCAGGGAACTCATGATAGAAGAGGATCTCCAAATCCAAGGGAAAAAAAAAAAGAACTGTGGAGTATAGATGCTGATTGAACCATACTATTTCTTTTGTTTGGGTGCTGTTGTTTTTTTTTTTTTCTATTTTGAGGTTTTGCATCACTGCTCTTATTTTTTCTCTTGTAAGAGGATTAATGCAGAAATAGGATTAATGTTATTATGTGTATATATATGTATATATATACATATATATATACATATATGTGTGTATAGATATAGATATATAGATATAACTTATATCAGATTACCTGCTGTCTAGGGGAGGGGGGAGGGAGGAGACGGAGGGAGAAAAATCTGAAATTGTAAAGTTTGTATAAACAAAAGTTGAGAACTATCTTTACATGTAACGGAAAAAATAAAATACCTTATATGTAGAAAAAAAAAGAAAAAAAAAAAGAAAGTGTTAAATGTGACTGTTGAGGGGCAGCTAGGTGATGCAGTGGATAAAGCATCAACCCTAGATTCAAGAGGACCTGAGTTCAAATCTGACCTCAGACACTTAACACTTACTAGCTACATGACCCTGGGCAAGTCACTTAACCTTCATTTCCCCACCAAAAAAAGAGGGACTGTTTAGTTGAATTATATTTCATCAATAGATCTGCACTGGAAGAGGGAGTTAAAAAAGCATATGATTCTAAGATCGAGGAGCCTCTGTTCCATGTCTCTATCATTCCATGCCATCAAAGTGATATGTGTTGGTTATACAAGTAGAAAACCAATGTAAAGAAGTAATTGTTATTTGATATTTTTATGATCCCATCTTTTGGCTAGAATTAAAAAAAAAAACTCGGTGTGCGCACTGGCCTCTGGGGCTCAGCAAATGGCACAGTACTCCACCCACTGGCTGTAGCCGTCGCCATGGCACTGGCACCTCACGTCATCACCGCTCACCGATGCCTACATCGGCCTACATCGGCCTGGCAAAATTATGATTGGAAGACTAGTGAAGCAAGTCGTGTGACTGTTAGAGTAGCCAGCCAATTGACTGGGGGCTGTCTGGGAAGAAGGGAGGAGATTCACCTTTCTAGCTGGAAGCTGGAAGGAGAGAGGACACTGCTGTGTATTCTCAGCTGATTCCTGGGTGGTGGTGTTATTCGGGTTGTATAATTTCCCTTTCCCCATTTTATTTCCTTTCCCTTGATCCTACTGATCCTGTTTGTGTGAGTGTGTTTGTTTTTTTTTTTTTAAGTTCATTCTTGTTAAATAAATCCTGCTCTGTTTTGAGGGAGGCTGCCAGTATCCTTCCTTGCCCCAATATTGTGGCAAGCCACTTAGCTAACACACCCAAATGAATGCTGCCTTCATTGAGTTTAAATTCTCAGAGAGGGATACAAAATACAAAGGGCAATGGAGGCTAAGGAAGGGAGTTTGAGTTTAAGAAATGAGAGTTGAATCATAGTGTCATAAATGAAAGTAGCCTTCTCAGAATGGTAGTGGTGATTTGAATATTGTTACATAGCAAAAGGTAGAAAGGAGGAAGCCGAATGTGATGAGGAGAGAAGAAGGGAGGAAGATAGCTACATCATATCCCTGAAGGTCTTGTCAGTCCTGTATGTGGTGAAGTCTCACCAATCAGGAGCATAAGAAGGTCAAATGGGGGGAGGCTAGGTGGCACAGTGGATAAAGCACCGGCCCTGGATTCAGGAGTACCTGAGTTCAAATCCAGCCTCAGACACTTGACACTTACCAGCTGTGTGACCCTGGGCAAGTCACTTAACCCCCATTGCCCCGCAAAAAAAAAAAAAAAAGAAGGTCAAATGCAGAATCATGGGAGATGGATGGATAGAATACATCCTGGAGCAAATAAAGAAACCTAAATATGATGAAGTCACACCAATCAGGAGTACAAGAGAGTAGAATGCGCAATCATGAAAGAAAGATGGCTTACAGTGTATTATGAAGAGAATGGAGGGACCATTCATCAGAGTGAAGTCTCACCAGTCAAAAGAGGAGTGCCTCATATTGGAGGTCTCCAGAAAATACTGGATGATCATTTTTCAGGTACATTATAGTGGTCATAAATAGGACCAGATGGCCACTGAGGTCCCTTCCAACTCTTAAATTCTGTAATTGTGTAATGAAATGGAATTTAGAATTCAATCTACTACTGTAGTTGAGATTAATGAGAAACTGACATGCAACAACAACAACAATCATTGCTACCACTACTCAAAAATCTATGACTATTTAAGGTTCATTAAAGTGTTTTCCCCTCAAAATAACCCTCTGAGATAAGTAGTAGGAATACTATTTCATCATTTGATTCATAAAGAAACTGAGGATAAGGTATGTAGAATTTCCCACAATTATTGGACTAAGTATTAAGATAGAAGCTAGAAAGGAAACTCTCCCTAGTAAGTAAATTCTCTTCTGAAGCCTAGTCTATCATTATTATTCTTAAAGCAGTGATTCCACAGTAAGATTCAGGTTTGCTCAATGCTAAACACAGTAATTTATTAATTCAGAAGAAATTCCTAGAGTAAAACCTAGCAATCTGGCATATGTATGGATGAAGGTTGGAAAAAGGAAAGGTGAAGTTAGTGTTGTGGCCATTCTTTATTCTGGAAGAGGGTAAATTTAACACTCATTTTTACAAACAGTAAAGGAAATTACCCATGTCCAGAATGCACTCCTTCATCATCTCCACCATTTTGAATACCTAATTTCCTTTGCAATTCAAGAAAGAGAAATGAGATTATTCCCAATCTAAAAATTATTGGGGGTTCATGAATATTATCCATGACATACCCTCTCAGGTTGCTGATGAACACGTTTTCTTTCCCACTTGCTTTGACAGGAGTCACAAACCCTGATCCTGTGGCAGTGATGTGGAGGGAGGTATATTGTATATGTATCACATAATACCCATTCCCTCACCAAGAGAGGACTAAACATTTAAGGGGGAGGAGATCAGAGGAGGGCTTATAAAAGGAAAGTCCCTTGAATTAACACGCAGTTAACTAAGGATTCTAAATGAGGAGATGATGAGAGAGTGCAATCCAGAAACGAAAAAGAATATCTGCAAAGGCAAAGAATAAGACATGGAATGTCATGCAAGAGATCCATCTGCATCTCTCAGGCCCTTTTGGTACTATTAAAATGTGATCTTTTAGAGAAACAGTTCACAAAAGCCCACCTATGCTCTACTCAGGTTTTCATCAAAGATGTTCTGGCACATGGAAAAGTGTCATTTTCATGTGAACTTTTCTATTAATAATGAAATAAAAATAACTAGCAATTTTATAACTTTAAATTTGGCAAAGTATTTTATATATAACATTTCACTTGATCCTTGTGAAATAGCTGCTATTATTACCCCATTATTATTATACCCACAGATGATACTGACGTCATTTATTGGACTTCCCAGCATCACATAGCAAAGTGGGCGAAGTGAAATTTTGACTGAGGTCTTAACTCCAAGTCTATCACTGTATTCACTTAGCCCCCTGGCTACAGTGAAAAGAAAACCAATGGATTATTACATGCTGAAAACCTCTTGACCAAATGTTTTGATTGATAACATCATCCATCAATATTTCTCCTTCTTTTCATAGTTTTTCCAAATCATAGAATTATAGAACTTTAGACTGAGGACACTCAGCAGTCAAATCATTTAACATATACACCAATGGAATTTCTATCATAACATACTTGACAAATAGTCTTCCACCCTCTCTTTGAAGACTTCTATTTAATGGAATCTCTCTCTTGCCTCCAAGTTAACCTAGTGCATAGAGAATAACTCTAAAGTGTATTTTTTTTTGTTTTTTTGCATGAATGAATGAAATCTGTCTATTTGCAACTTCTACCCATTCCTGTTAGTACTTTTCTCTGCACCAAACAGAATAGACATAATGCCTCTTCCATATGGCAGCCTTTCAAGATACCCCCTCCGTGAGATATCCTATAATAAGATCCCCTGTTAATGCTTTCAAGATGGTGTCATGTCTAGCATGGATTTTACTGTGTGCATTCACTCATTTCCAGCTGCCCTGCCCAAGTCAACTTTTTAAGTGCCATTTTTAATTCTTGAATAGCACATTGGGGATGAGGGGATGAGGGTCCAAATGTGGTGGTGTAATAGTTATTTAGATGAACATGGATAAAGAAGCATCAGCTAAAGTGTTCCATTTTCCATCTATTTGTTTGTTTTCTTCCAGATGAATCTATTTGTCTCTTGGGATAATGTGGTTTAGTTAGGTACCCTACCAAGTGTTCTGTAGACTTGTTTTCACATTAATTTTTGTTGTTTTATGAGGTGATAGGACTTGTAATCTTCCATTATCCTTGCTATTATTGAACAAATGAGTTAATATTCTAAATGATGGTTGCCTTTGGCTGCCATGAATCTCTGCTTGGCAAGAAAATAATTTGTTAGCTAAGGAAATTGCTGTTGGGGGTGTGTTTTTGTTTTTCCTTCTTAGTAGTAATCCGTGCTTGATATTGGTTAAGATTTTTCAAGAATTGGTAATAATCTATTTTTTTACCTTTTCCATTTCTCATTGTTTTAATGATGTTGCAGTCATACAAAATATTCTCATCATTATTCTTTTCTTCCAACTTGATTATTCTGAGTCTTTGCTCTGACACCTACAGTTGATTACTGCATCCAGAAAATTTATTTACATATGCTCTAATATCTATAACTATTTTATTTCTATTAATAAAATCAATTTCATTTTTTATGAGGTCATCCTCTGCTGACAAAGTCCAGGGCCCTCTGATACTTAGGGAAGAAACCATTCATAACATCTAGTCATAAGACTTTTGAGCAAACCAATAGCATTTTGCTTCTTTAGTTTCTTGAACCTATACAACATTTTCACCATCCTTTTCACCATTCTTCTGTGCTTAACTTTCAATTGATATTATCAATTCTCAAAGTATTTGTTGATTTGCTTTGGGATATCTTAAGTTCTTAGAGATTCACAGCCTTTTTTTTATTCTCTTTAGCAGATTTGGGGATCTGTGTTAATCATCTCCATGGTGCTCTTTTTCTCTATGATTATCATGCATTCTGCAAGGCAGGATAGTTAAGTGTCACATGGAATTACATTTCTTGTTGACTTGAAAGGCATAATGAAACCAGAGCTTCTAGGACTTTTGTTTGCCTTTACAAGGAAAACCTGTTAATTGTCCTTCCACTTCTATAAAATTTCTACAACTTGCATTTGTCAAAAGAAGATAAGTATTGATATAGTTCAATTGTTTCAATAGTCACATTGATTTACAAAACTGTTCTTCTTTCAATGGGTCACAAAGAATTCACTTTGTAGTAGTCAACATGCTGGTGTTACAACTCATAGTACTCAATTGTATTAACCTTTGTTACTCAGACTGCCTATCATGAGCCCTATTCCCAATATCTTTCTCCCTTGGTAAAAGTTTCAAGAGCTTAAGTTTTGCTTCAGCAGTCTTCAAAAATCCAGGTCATCTCCAAGACATATTAAGGCATCAGAAAGAGGTCTTTTATCTAAGAATGTTTTAATGGATAAATAATATTAGAAATTATATGACATATTTAAATGGGACTTCATAGTTTTCAAGATATGTCCATAGATGATAATTACATGAAATCATAATTATTTTATGATGATGTGACTTTCTTCAGTTTGATTTGAGCTTTGACTTTCTTCATTTGACAGATGAGGTAACTCCTCCCAGAAAGTTTGTTATTCATTTAAGGTGGGGGCGCTAATGAGTAAAAGTTCTGAGAAAAGAATTTGGATATCTAATTACTAGTTCATTCATTTTGCATAAGTTTTCTTTAACAATCTTTTTTAAATAGAATTTTATTTTCCAAAATATATGTAAAAACACAATTTTAACATCAATTTTTTTAAAACTTTGTGTTCCAACTTCTGTTCCCCCCTACATTCCCACCCCACACCCACAAGAACTCAAGCAATTCAAAATAAGTTATACATGAGTAGTCATGGAAAAATTCCCAAATTAGCTAGTTGTGACAACAGCCTTTTTGATGAACCAAATGTGGCCACTCCAGTTGTCATACAGCAGCTTTGAGACTGTACTCTATATTGTGAATACTCAGGGATTGCATTAATTATTCTTGAGATATAGGTTCCCAAAATTAATATATCAAGGGAAGCCATGCTGAATGGTAAAGTTTAAGAGGTAGAGTCTCAGAATTGGATGGGAACTTAGGGACAATTTAGTCCAATATATACCTGCCCATAAATACCCTCTGTAGCAAATTCAGCAATTGATCAGCCAAGTTCTGATTGAAAACTTGAAGTAAGGGGGACCATCTTTTGTTCCAAATGCATCCCATTCCACTTTTGAATATCTATAATTTTCAGGAAGTCTATTTTTCCCCTTCCATCAATCCTAAATTTCCTTCATGGAGTCATTGAACTATTACTAACCACCTATGACCCTGAACATTTCACTTCTTCTCTGAACCTCAGTTTCATCATCCATAATAGGAAGGGACTGAATAAGATAATCACAGTGTTGTACTTCCACTATAGCCTATGATTTTGTCTAATGATATTTATCAAATTTATTCATGACAAAAAATGGAATAGAGACTACTCTGATATATTTTATTAGTAGTATTGAATAGGATAGGGAGGAGTAGCAGAGTACTGAAATAATATTCCGAATAGTCATGATAATGCATACATCATATAGTAATAATGAGGATAGGCATGCAAATAAGGTTGGCAAGGAAGTGAAAGAGAACATTTTGATTCAATTTTGATTTTATTTGGGTGCAAAGAATCACTTCAGTATCAGTGAAATTTCAACAGTGTTTACAAAAGCATTTTAAGTGGATATTATGTTTCTAACAATGATATACATAAAGTATGTCATTGAGAGAATATATGAACAAAAAAGTTTGTGTCCAGATAACTTCATCCAAACTGTGTGTTTCACTCATATCTATAGAATGTAAAACGACCAAGAGTAAAGCTTGTAGTGTGTTGATTAGTTCCTTGGTGTTTGACTGATGGAAAAAGCTGAGAAAGAAAGAAGTGGGAAACGATGGAAATAGAATTTCTATCAAAGGCATCATGGAGCCAGTTAATCATTGGAAGACTGGCCAAAAAAATAAAAGGGAAATAGCAGCTATTAAGGAACAACTAAGTCAAAAGAAAATGGTTTCTTCATACTATGGTTGCTCTGTTTAATGCTTAAGATATTGAGCACTAGTAATCACTTTATTAGAGTAGCCCAGTGGTTAGGGTTTGCCAAGTTTGTTTCAACTTACTCTGACTTTATCCCATGTTTTAGGAGCCAAATTAGGATTTGGGAAAATCTTCACTATTCCCTTCCATCCTCAAGGGGTGATGATTTCAGCACATATAAATTATAAACTATATTTAAGTTTTAAAACAGGAAAAAAATGAGTATTTTCAGCAGCTACAGAGAAGTCCTTCTTATTCTCAAGTGAGCAAGTCTTTGAGTCTGGAGTTATCCTTGGAATAATCCATCATACCTAGTTAGACTGATTTGTCCACTTACAGTGATAGGTCACTAAGAACTACTGAAACATATCAAACTCTGAAAGTGCCTTTATGAGTAAACACAATTAACTTTTATGCTTTCACTGGGGTGATCTCTTTTTCTACAGTCCGAGAATTTCTAAATATATTTCCAATGCCTTATATCATAAGTGTGTGTATTTAACAGACTGTTTTTTCAGTGGTCAGAGTTGTGGATAGAGGAGTTAATTGTGGGCAACTGTTTCTGGGATTGACTTACTTGCAAGCACAGTGAAATCTTCTGACATTGGACCAACTTGTAAAAATAACTTGGACCTTTTAAACAGGTCTGTATAATAATTTATAGCCATGAGATTAAAAAGCCATAGAGTGCTTCGGAAATGTATTTAGGTAAGGCCTATTTCCAGGAAAATCACATCATGTATGTCTGAGAGTTCAAACAGTGTATAAAAATCTCCAAGCAATAGCTTACTGACTTGAAGTCTGGAACTCACCATAAAACTTAGGTCTCCTGAACATATGCTTCAATACTTCAAGCATCCAAGATTTGTTCTGCTGGCTCTTCTTCTGCCAAAGCAGATCACAAAACTTCTATGGCTTAGGAGTCAGTCTTGATAAATTGAGATGGCTAACAAACATAGTACTTCATGACCCAGTAAAGAACTTGTCAAAATTTACCTAAGTTGTGGTTCAGATTGTGTATTGTTGAGAAAAAAGGCTCATGGAGGGTATGGTAGGTCACCAGAAATATCTGAAGGACACTCAGGCAAAAGAAGAGCTAAACTTGTTCTGTCTGTATCTAAAGGTCAAAACTAATAGTGATCATTTGTACCCTAATAAAGACACAATTTTAAGTTTGAGGTAAGGAAAATCTTGTTGACAATGAAAGCTATTCAAAATAATATGGGCTGCCATTGGAGGTAATGGCTTCTCCTTCCCTGGAAGTTTTCAAGCAATAAATTTGTGCCCATTTGCAAGTCATGCCAGAGGGACCTTTGCTCAAGTCCTGGATAATTCAGCTAGCCTCTTAGAACCCTTACCACTCTGAACTTCTGGAATTCTACTTAGGCTCTCTAACTTTGGAGACAGCAAGAAGGCTTGCATCCTATTAACATAACTATTGAGAACCCAAGGTTATATCCATACAAAAAATGTAGGATACAGTTGAAATTTGTAAAAATATAAAAAGACTATAAGTTTTTTGCAAGGCTTGAAACACATCAACCAATTTTATTAGTTGCTTAAAAAAATGCCTCAATACAAAAAAAAAGACACCCCCAGGGGAAAAAAACTCATATTTTTAAGTAGGAATTATCCTCAATTTTAGTTAAGGACTTAACTTTTGTCTCTCATTATAAATGACTGAGGAGTTAACAAACCATTCAACTAGGGGCAGCTAGGTGGCGCAGTGGATAAAGCACTGGCCTTGGATTCAGGAGGACCTGAGTTCAAATCCAGCCTCAGACACTTGACACTAGCTGTGTGACCCTGGGCAATTTACTTAACCCTCATTGCCACACACACACACACACACACACACACACACACACACAAAACCATTCAACTCATTAATTATCTCTGAATATTGAGAGGAGGGGGGAGAACCAAATATAAGTGAGTATTTTTTTTCAAAGTAACAAAAGAGGAAGACAGTTTCCTCTCATGGCATGAGATGTTGGGACTATATTACAAGGAATGTTCATCTGCAGATAATTAAGCACCTCAATATTTGGAAAAGTTCTATTATTTTCTCCTCATTTATAAAGGCAAAACAATAAGATGTAGTGACAAGATCTCTCTATTTGGAGGCCTCAAAGAACTGAGGATTTTTTTAAATAATGAACTTTTTTATTTATAGTTTTGGCTTCCAATTTTTATCCCTCTTTCACTCCCTCCCCCTTACCCTCCCTGAGGCAGGAAGCAATAGGATATGGGTTATATGTGTATGATTATGTAAAACATTACCATATTTGTCATTTTGTACAAGCAAACTTGACTAAAAGAAACAAAATGAAAGAAAGTGAAAAATAGCACACTTCAGTCTGTTCCATCAAGATAAATTCTTTCTGTGGAGGTGAATAGTATATCTCAACAATGGTCCTTTGGGATTGTCTTGGATAATTTTATTCTTGAGAATAGTCAAATCATTCACAGTTCTTCATCAAACAATATTGCTGTTTCTGTTTACAGTGTTCTCTTGGTTCTGCTTACTTTACAATACAACATTTCATACATGTCTTTCCAGGCCTTTCTGAAGTCATCCTATTTATCAATTATTTTAGCATAATAATATTCCATCACCATCATATATCACAGCTTGTTTAGCCATTCCCTAATTGATGGGCAATCCTTTGATGTCCAATTCTTAGCCACCACAAAAAGAGCTGATATAAATGTTTTTGTACAAATAAGTCTTTTTCTCTTTTTGCAAATGTATTTGGTATATAAATCTAGCAGTGTTATTGCTGGATCAAAGGCTATACAAAGATCTACAGCCCTTTGGGCATAGTTCCAAATTGCTCTCCAGAATGGTTGCATCTTTGTTTTACAATACCACCAAAAGTGTATTAGCATCCCAGCTTTCCCATATCCCCTGCAACATCCAATATTATCCATTTTTGTTATATTTGCCACTCTGCTAGGTGTGAGGTGATACCTCAGAAGTGTTTTAATTTTCATTTCTCTGATCAATAATGATCTAGAGCATTTCTTCATATGATTATATATAGCTTTGATTTCTTTGTCTGAAAACTACATGTTCGTATCCTTTGACCATTTATCGATTGGGGAATTGTATTTTTATAAATTTGACTCACTTCTCTATATATTGGAGAAATGAGCCCTTTATCAGAAATATTTGTTTCAAAAATTCTTTCACAGTTTTCTACTTCCCTTGTAAACTTGGTTACATTAGTTTTGTTTGTGCAGACACTTATTACATTTAATTTTATTCTCTTATATCATCATTACTCCCTAAATTCTTCCCCTGCCCATAAATCTGACAAATAACAATTCCATGCTCCCTTAATTTGTTTATGGTATCATCCTTTTGTTTGTTTGTTTGTTTTGTTTTGTTTTTTTCGAGGCAATGAGGGTTAAGTGACTTTCTAAGAGTCACACAGCTGGTAAGTGTCAAGTGTCTGAGGCCAGATTTGAACTCAGGTCCTCTTGAATCCAGGACCAGTGCTTTATCTACTGTGCCACCTAGCTGCCCCTGGTATCATCCTTTATGTGTAAATCATGTGCACATTTTGACCTTATTTTAGTATATGGTGTGAGATGTTGCTCTATGCCTAATACTGTTTTCCAGTTTACCTAGCCATTTTTGTTAAATAATGAGTTTTTGTTCCAAAGTTTGGATCTTTCGGTTTATCATATACTAAATTATTATAGTCATTTACTACGGTGTAATTTCTATCTATTCTATTCCACTGTTCTACCACTCTAGCTCTTAGCCAGTACCAGATTGCTTTGATAATTATCCCTTTAAAATACAGTTTGAGATCTTATACTGCTAGAACTCCTTGTTTCATATTTTTTTTAATTCACTCCAGTGATATCCTTGAACTTTTTTTCCAGGTAAATTTTATTATTTTTTTCTATCTCTATAAAATATTTTTGATAGTTTGATTAGCACAGCATTAAATACATAAATTCACTTAGGTGGGGTTGTCATTTTTATTATATTGGCTCTGCCTACCCATGAGCAATTAATATTTTTCCAATTGTTTAGATCTGACTTTATTTCTGTGAAAAGTGTTTTGTAGTTCTGATAATATAGTTGCTGTGTTTATCTTCAGTGGTAGACTCCCAAGTATTTTATATTGGCCACAGTTATTTTAAATGGAATTTCTCTAGGTTTGTTTTTGTGTATTTTTTTAGTTACATGCCCAATTCATTGATCTGCTTTTTCTCTATTTTATTGATATAAGCAGTTAGGGATATAAATTTTCCCCTAAAAAATGCTTTGGCTGCATCCCATAAATTTTGATATGTTGTCTCATCATTGTCATTTTCTTTAATGCAATCATCAGTTATTTCTATGATGTGTTCTTTGGCCCACTTCTTTTTTTAGCATCAGATTATTTTATTTCTAATTTGTTTTTAATCTCTCAATTGTCCATTACTGAATGTAATTTTTATTGTATTATGATCTGAAAAGCATGCATTTACTATTTCTGCTTTTCTGAATCTGGTTATAAGGTTTTTATGCCCTAATTAATGATCAATTTTCAGGTAGGTCCCATGTACTGCTGAGAAGAATGTATATTCCTTTCTATTCCCATTCAATTTTCTCCAGAGACCTAACATCTAACTTTTCAAGAATTTTATTCATTTCCTTAACTTTTATTTCTTATTTATTTTTTGTTTAGATTTATCCAGTTCTGAGAGGTGGAGGGCTGAAATGTAATATAGAGAGCATTAATTGGGTGATACCAAAATATTGGGGTCCCAGAAATAATGAGGGACCTCTAGGTTCAAAGCTCCATCTCTTCCAAACTGCCCTTTTAGATATTTCTCCCAGGCCAATAAGAAAGGAGCCTTACAGCTTCTTTTCCCCAAAAGCATAAGATTTTATTATTTGGAAATTAATTAAACAACAAAGGTGAAATTAAGTAAAATCAAAGATAAGAAAATAGGCAAAAAGAAATACAGATAAATTCTCCTAACTCTAACCTAAGTTTATACAATCCCCAGATCATTTCCAATGAAACTAATTCAAAGGAATGCAAGACTTTTTTGTTCACTCACCACACCTGGGACATCTGGTAGTTTCTTGTACCACTGGGAAAAACTGAGGAGAGAGAGCTAGAGTGAGAGCATTCCAGAAGCAACTCAGCCTTCCTTCAGCAAGAGTTCAATCTTCCTCTCCCAAAAGGGGAGGTCTTTCAGAAACTGGGTATGAAGAGATTTCTCCTTCTTCAGAGTGGGCCAGGTGTGGCCCTTCCCAAATGAGTCAGCTAAACTCCAATAATTTTTACCACAGAGGGGAAGGTTAAAGTCCTCCACTAGGATCGTTTTATTATCTACTTCCTCGTGTAACTCAGTCAACATCTTTAAAAACTTAGATGCTACACCATTTGGTGCACATATGTTAAGTATTGATATGACTTTACTTTCTACGGTACCTTTCAGCAAAATATAGTTTCCTCCTTTATTTCTTCTAACTAGATCTATTTTTGCTTTTGCTTTGTCTGAAATCAGGATTGCTACCCTTGCTTTCTTTACATCAGCTGAAGCATAATAGATTCTGTTCCAACCCTTTATATGTACCCCATGTGTATCTCTCTACTTTAAATGTGTTTCTTGTATAGAACATATTGAAGTATTTTGGTTTTTAATCCATTCTTCTATCTGCTTCCATTTAATGGGTGAGTACATCCCATTCCCATTTATAGTAATGATGACTGTTTATTTCTCTCCATGCTTTTTTTTAACCTGTTTATCCCCCCTACTGTGATCCCCCCACCCTCTCCCTTCTCACAAGTGTTTTATTTATGATCACCACCTTTCTCAATATCCCCTGCCTTGTATCAGTCCCCCCTACCCCTTCTATTATCACCATCCCTTTTTAAACTTCCTTATAGGGTAAGATAGATTTCTATATCCAAATGAGTATATTTGCTATTCCTTCTTTGAGCCATCTTTGATGAAAGTAAGATTTAATCTTTGTCCATGCCCCACATCTTCCCCTCCATTATGATAGTTCTTTTATGACTGTGGGGGTGGGGTGGGGGCTGGGGACAATTCACCCCATTCAATATCTCCCCTCCTTTTTCTTCTATTCAATTTCTTTTACCCCTTTATTTTGTTTTCTGGGGTAATGTTCCATCAATGTCACCTTATGACCATACCCTCTGTCTACACTGTCTACATATACTCCTTCTAATTATTTTTATAGTAAAGTTGTTAAGACTTCAAATATTATCATCCCTTCAATATTACCTTATGACCACATCCTCTTTACATATACTCCTAATTTCTCTAATTGCTCTTAAAATAAAGTTATTAACACTTATAAATATTAGTTTATCATATAGCACTAAAACATTTTAACCTTATTAAATATCTTACAGTTTTTCTTTCTTGTTTCTTTTTTACTTTTTATGTTTCTGTTGAGTCTTGTATTTGAAGATCAAATACCATGGAGCTAAAGTCAGAATTACACAGTATTTGGAAACTTCCACATTAAAGAAGAGTAGGGCTTGGAATATAATATACTGGAAGGTAAAGGAGTTAGGTTTACAATCAAGAATCACCTACCTAGAAAAATTGATTATATTCTTTCAGGGGGAAAAAATGGACATTTAGTGAAATGGAGGACTTTCAAGTAGTTATGATTAAAAGGCCAGAGTTGAATAAAAAAATTTGATCTCCAAATAATCCAAAATAGCTTAGCTACTTGCTTTTGCTATGTTGCTAAAGTTAACCATATTTATGGTGACTGGCCCTGGAAGAGTGATCTTGTTGTTTTTTTTTTCTGTTCCAGGGGTGGTGCCTTGCTGCGGAGTTACTCTTTTAGCAGGGCCAAGAGGAGTCATTTTGTTTCCAATCTGCCCTGTGTGTGTGGGGAGGGAGGGGCGGAGGGTGCTGCTGTCCTGCTTGGGTAGGGCTTCACTACTGATCAGCTGTGGGGTAAAAGCCTCCTTGGTGGTCTGTGCTAGTTTTGGGGTACCTGGTAAGGGTCTGTGCTATGCTGCCCAGACTGCTCACCTGCCAAGGTAACTGCTGGTTTGCAGGTGGGTGGAGCCTAACCATTGGATTGTTCCAGGCACAGAGCCCTGCTACAGGCCCCCTGCTGTGACCTCAGAAGTTGCTGCTGCTTTTGCACCTCACTTACTTCCCACCCAGGTAAGACAGACCATTCCTGCTGGGCTGGTAAGCTGTTTCACTGTTCCTGGAATGCTTCAGAGGCAGTTTTATGTTGGTTTGGAGGGGAAATCTGGGACACCTTTAGGGGGTTACTTCTTCACTCAGCCATCTTGGTACAGGAACTCTAAGACCTGAGTTTTGACACTTATGATAGGCATAAAATCATGGACCCAACCATTTCTTGGTAAAAGTTTGCAACAGCATGTAAAAGTCAAGCTTGGATCTTAGGTTTCTGTTAACCCCCTTTACCCTCCTCCATCAAGACCAAATTATCCTATATTTGGAAACAATGGTGTCCCCACTATTGACTACTTTAGCTCCAAAGATTTATCATTTCTAGTGGCATTTATGTGTGCTACACTGGATTTTAATTTTTTTATTTAAATATTTGAGAAAACTGAGGAAAAGGAAGACTCAATAAATACTCTTAAAAAAGGATGAAAAGTGATGGGCAGAAAATTATTCTAATACTCTAGGATCCCACTGAAATGTGGTGGCACATGCTGGAATCCCTGGCACTGGAGAAGTTGATGGTGGTTGCTCTCCCAAGCTATGGGAAGCTCAGCCTATCAGGGGCCCCCACTATGTCTAGTACCAACATGGCGACACATGGAATGAACCAGGCAGCCTGAGCAGAAAAATTGGCTAAGATCCAAAACAAGAAAAGTTGATGCTCTTGCACTGATTAGCAGTGAGATCAGGTCCACAAGTAGTCACTGCACTTCTGGCTTGGGCAAGATCGGTAAATCTGGTTTAGAAAATAAAATCCTAAAATCTCCTTTCTCACTTAGTTGTCTTTCCTCCCTCATCCAGTAAAATATAAGGTGACCATCTGGCATCTGCATGAAATAGTTGTGGCTAAATCAGGTCATGTGTTGCCTTTTTTTAAGGCTATGAAAAGTCAGCATGTTAGTGTATTAATTATCCAGTAAGAAAGTAAAAATTAAAATTATTTACAATCTCACACTCTACCTGAGCTACCAACCTAGTATTCCCAGCAGAGTCACAGGCCTACATGTGAAATATATATATATATATAAATATTTATATATATATATATATATATATATAAATTTTAAGTGCTTACTGCATGTCAGGTATTGTGGTAAATAAAATAGTAAAATATCAAATGGACACTTGCCAAATCAGGGTTTCTTAAACTTTTTTCACCAACGACCCCTTTTCACCTGAGAAATTGTTACAAGACCCTAGGTATATAGGGATATAAAATAGGTATACATAAGCTCTTACCACTGCAACTTTTTTTTGCTACCCCCACATTCAGTCACAGGACCCCATCTCAGCTCACAAGTGACAGTTTAAGAAGCCAAGACCTAAAGGACTTTTTTATGTAGAACTCAAACAGGGCAAGTGCTCACATGGTGGTCAGAAAAAATTATGCAAAGACACACTTAATGTCTCTCTTAAGAACTATTGCAATTGATTGCATGACATGGGATACACTGGCACAGGACTGCCCAACATAGCCTGTCCTTATCTGATAATTTCTTGTGCTCTGTGAGAAAAGCAGAATTGAAGAAGCTAAAAAGAAATTTGAGTGTCTGCATACCTGTGGTAGAGCCTTCTGAGCTAATTTGTAACTTGACTCTTAAATAGTAATGCCACTTTGTTCCTCTTCAAGAATTAAGGACAACAACCAATCACATTCTAAGAATAAAAATACAAGCAAAACAAAAATCCAGTTTCTACCCTCGAGGGACTTGTATTCTAATGATGGAAGGTGACATATGAAAGGAAACTAGAAAGCAAGGGGCAGGAAAAACATTCCAAGGTGGAAAAAAGGAGGAAAAATCCAATCTGGGAACTGCCTTAACTGGTAATCCTAGGAAGAAACTAACCAATTAAAGAAGATGGATGGAGACATCTCCAGAGTGAGAAGGCATCTGGAAAAGAGGTGGAAAATTCTAGATACTCAGTACATCTTTGAGAGAAATTTGATAAAACTACCCTAAAAGACTTCAGTATGTCCACTAACAGTTATGGGCCTGTGGTGCCTCAGAAGTTTTCTGAGGTAAATCAAAGAACCTTCTCCTTGAGAAACTAAACCAAAGGACAGACACACCTAAAGAGATAAGTGGCACAAGATTAGGATTGAGTTAGCTCCACAACCACCAAACTTCCTTCCAGTCTCCCCCACCCCTCAGGGAGATAAGATTAGGTGTGGCTGCTGCCTTTGTGGCATGAGGCAGAGAGAGATGGCTTGAGAGGTCTGGAGTCACCCCTCACCCAAATTCCCCCAGCCACCACCAGTGGGGGTCAATCCTCCCCCAATAAGGGAACCACATTAAGATGATCACCTCATAGGACAACCATTAGTCCTCTCTAAAAGTATCTGCCTTTCTCCTGCTCAAGAAGATACCTTATCTCAGAGATCCTTGGACTTCTCATGGGGAGAAGGCATGGCACAGAGAATTTCTCTCTTGGTTTCCTTTCCCTAGCACCTAGATAAATTATTATTTTATTCTAATTGGATTTGTGTGCAAGAGGGCATAATTCTTTAAAGAGGAATTCCTAAGAAGCCCCATCCCAAACCCCTACCCAATTTCCCCATAGCATATTTGGCATCCAATGTTGCAGGGTATTCCACTTTCTTCTTACCACACAAAACCAGGAGGTAGGAACCTCCCTTTCAGGTGTTTACTTTTTTCCTCTCTCTCCTACCTGACTCGACCTCTCATTTGAGTCATGGAGAAGTAGAGGTGGTCAGCTTTTGCATGAAACAGTGACAGGAAACCTGGGTCTCCCTCCCTCTCCAAAAGCTCAGCCAGATGTCTAAACCATGCTCAGACACTCAGACTCCATGTTTTGGGTGAGAACTTTTGTGTTTGTATGTCAATCTCTTGCCAGTGCATCCAGCATCTCCCTCCCATGAGAAAGCTCAACGTAACATCTGAACCATGTTCAGATCATCAGATTTAATATCTCTTTAGACAGGATGATATCTGGGTACCCCCATGGGACAGAAGGAAAGTGTTCTGAAAGGTTCATCTCTGGGGTGCATCCTAAGAGATTGAACTAATTTAGAACTTACAAATTTGAAAAAAAAAAGTATGATCTATTATTGTTTGGCCAAAATATTAGTTACAATTGGACAAGTTTGTAGGCATGAAGGAAAATGGACAGAGATTCCACACATACTGGCCTTTATGGCTTTTAGCCAAAAGTCAAAAGGAAAGTAAAAGAACAGAATATGTCCAGCAAAACCAACTGAATCTAAGGAGGCTCTTGATAACCCTAAAATGCCTCCTTCCTCACAGGAATTCAATTATTTCTTAGATGACTTCCTCCTGCTGGTAGGAAATCACCCCAAATCCAAGAGATTAGCTAACCTTTCTGACACACCCTCCTCCTCTGGGACCCCATCCCCTCTTGTTCCTCAGCCTCATTCCCTGCCTGTTCCTTCACACCTTCTTCCCCACCTGCTTCCTTCCCTATGGGTCAACCACTGTCATACCACTCTGTGACTAGGACTTCTCTTTGCCCACCCACTGATCTCAGAACCAATCTCCTGTGCCCTCCACAGTCAAACTCCTGCCACATTTGGAGTAGACATTAGTACTCTCCTATTTGCCCCACCCAACAGCTATCTCCACAATTCATCCAGCGGTACCACTCACAGCTGTACCCCTATCACAATTTGGGGAGGGGGAACTCTAATACTTCTCTATTCTCCTATTTTTTTCATCCAGCAGCTGCTCCCATCTGCTTTCCCTAATTTTCAGTTTCCTACACGCATTCCCCCAGTTCCCTTTAGCTCTCCCCCACCCACTCAACTGACTGCTAACTCTCCCCCACCCATTCCACAGACTACCCTACCTCCTCCACCTGATCCTCTGTAGGTTAATATACCTATTCCATCAGTCCCCTTGTCCCCTCCCCAACCCATATCACCCAGGTATCTACCAGCATCTTCCACTGCTCCACTGCTTCCATTACAGGAATTTCCCCTTGGGGAGGGTACAACCCAAATTTCCCCTTGGGGAGGGTACATACTCCTTTTTCCATGAGTGATTGTCTCAGATTAAAGAGAAATTGGGGTGTTAATCTGAGAAACCCACAAAGTTCATAGATGCTTTTAAGTTTGTGACAATGCAGTTTGAACTTTCCTGGAATGACTTGCAAATTATTCTTGTCAGATTTTGTATGCCCGATGAGAAAAAACAGATTTGGGACTAGACTGTACAAGTGGATGATAAATACTTGCAGGTTGGAAATTGGGCCTGGGTTCCTGGAACTATAGCAGTTCCAAATGTGGATCCAAGTTGGGACTATCATAATAGAGTAGGCAGGGGCCAGATGAACACCCAGCTCTTTTCATGAGTTGCCTTGTGATCTCTCAAAAAATATACTAATCTAGATCCAGAAAGGGATGTAGGAATAATAGTCCTCAATATACATTTTATCAGACAATCTGCTCCTGACATTAGGAGAAAACTCCAGAAATTAGACTGGGGTCCTCAAACCCCACCCTTACAACTCCTTGATATTACTTTTAAGATTTTTTATGACAGGGACCCTGCAGTAGGCAAAGAGAGAGAAAAGAAGTACCATGCCTGCTCCATAGAACAAGCCTGGATAATAGCAGCGTCCTTCACTTCTGCTATCAGCAGATATCCGGGTGGCCGAGATGTTGGTAGCTGTGGTAAACTGGGACACTGGAGAGTGGGATGCTCCTCAAACTTGAGGCCACATCCCCTAACTCCTTGTCCTCAGTGCAGCCCCCAAGAGGTTGGCTGAGCAAAACCCGAGCTCTCAGCAGTCTGCTCACTTGTTAACTCAGAATTCAGGTTGCTGGAAACTAACCAGCCTCCTGTTACTGACATTTTATGGCCAAGCCTAGGGCCACGCAGGATGTAGGAGGTAAGTCTATGGATTCTGTAATAGACGCAGGGATGACTACTGCCTTTTTCTTTCATTCAGGTCCCACTATTCTATCAAAGCAGCACATTGTGAGGAGAGGGGGAAGACCACTTAAATATAGGATAACACTGCCTTTAATGTGTATGGATGAGGATCACAAATTCCATAATCCCTTCTTGGTTTTAACATCTTCACTTTGCCCCTTATTGGGGCATGATGTCAAGAAAAAGCTAGCATGGGATTACAGTTCAGTGAGAAATTCCTAATCTATGGTGTTTTAGTTCACTACTTAGACCAGAATAAATAACCTATAGCTATTTCACAGTTGTTGATACTGCTACTCTTAAAACCTTTCATAGTAGAGTAGTTTAAAATTGGGAATTATTTGTAATGTGTAAAACTTGCAAAGAAGAATATATTTTAAGTCCCTAACCATTGAACTACACTGAATTAAGAATGGCTTTATGGCTTTGGTTTAATTACTTAACTCTAGAAAAGCAGGCCATGTCCTGCCTTGCTTTAAGGCTTGCAGGCCTCCACTGAAGAAAAAGGGAAAAAAAGAAAAAATGGGGCTACTCTTTACCTCAACTCCTTATCTGATGTTTCTGAGGTGTAGGCAGAAAGTTTTGTGTATGGTGTGTAGCACATTCAACTGAATTAGCAACACCTGATTGGTAATTGGTTTTGTTTTGGCAATTTGGTAATTGGTTTTTGTTTCAAGTTTTAAAAATTTCCAATATTGTTTATGTTTCTAAATTTTCTTATATAAATTGGTGAAGAAGTGTATCAACTATAGTGGAAAAGCATTTTCTCTTATATCTGGATGATACTGAGATGTAGATATAGAAATTCTAGTGAGAAAATTATTAATAATAAGAGTTTTGGGACTCACAGGGGCCCCCACTGAGAGAGCCTGGCCTGACCTTTCTTAAGGTCAGCCCAGAGTCAGGAAGTTATGTCACTTAAAACCACACCCACCTAAAAGCCTTGTTCCTCTCAGAGGATCTGTTCTCCGGGGTCTGACCTCAGCATGACAGCTCAAACCACCCTCAAATCCAGTGAACCAATAGATTTGAGTGATGCTAGCCAATTTGCTTTCCACAATGTGTATGGGCAGGCTCTGCTCTTGCCAACAGCAGAATTTCACAGTCACTCTCTTTTGGCCTGGGAACTTTGTGAGAGCAGACGCAGCCCTCTCTGATTCCCGATTTTCTCTCTTCTCTCTCTTCTATTTCCTAACTAGGCTTTGCTATCTTTCAAAGCCATGTGTGCTCTCTTTACTAACATTAAATATACTCTAATAAACGCTTAATGCCTCAAAACTGGTGCAGTAGCCTCTAATTTCTAAGTAATAAATATATGATAAATCCCAGATAATTTTCCCTACACTTGGGACAGAAATAAGGCTACCACATATAGTTTTACTTGCCACATTCTAATATAAAAATCTGGCTTTGTTATCTGTCTGCTATTAGTTATGCATTTTATTTTATTTTTTTTTTTAGTGAGGTAATTGGGATTAAGTGACTTGCCCAGGGTCACACAGCTAGTTAGTTTTAAGTGTCTGAGGCCGGATTTGAACTCAGGTACTCCTGAC